>NW_027122490.1:0-1200000 GCF_030686945.1 Centruroides vittatus | reverse complement strand
TGAAGACCTTAATGGTTTATTTGAATTTTTATATTTATATAATAAAGCTACATTGATCTTACTGACCTGACTGACTCATTCAGTTACTCACTGATGTGAAATGTTTGAGCAATCGCAGAATATCTTACAGAAAAATAAAATAGTACATTTGAAAGGGATGTCAAATACATTAACAGAAAAATTTAAAATTTCAAAAAAGTCATATATTTTAGATCCTATAAGATGTCAAAATTAAACCTTTGATGCCTCATAAAGTGTGTTTAAAAAATTATTATTAAGTGCTTTACAGATAAGAGAACATTTCTAAGTGGTGCAAAATGTTGGGGTTGGATTACCAAAGATGATCAAGAGTGGAATACCTAGTATTATATAAAACTATATTATAATTAAACTATATATATATTATATGCAATTTGATTATTATTATTAAAAATATACTTTAACAAAAATTTTGTATTGTATACATATTGTAGTAAATATACATTTGATTGACTAATTTGTTAATGACCAGTAGCCACCTTGAGTTAAGAAATTTTCGAAGTTATATGAATCACTTTAGTTATTTTTTGAAAAAATTTTGATTAAGTGAACTTCTTGATTAATTCTGGTGAAGAAAATTCAGCAGAGTAATTGATTGATTAATTTATTTATAAGAATACATTTACAAACCAGAGAAGGCAACCATTCTGGTATTCAATTTCCAGGAATCACTATGGCATAAACAAACATTAACAGCCTCTAGTCCCAGGCTACCTTATGTGGTAAGAGGTACTAAGAATTACCAGTTTAAAACTGAAATCTAAAATTTGCATCACTACGTAGAATGTGAGAAGTTTGTATGCATCTGGAAAACTGGACAATGCAATTAAAGAGATAAGAAGAGTCAAAATTCACATTTTGGGAATTAGTGAGCTTAGATGGCCAGGTACTGGTACTTGCCATCATGGCAAGAAACACTGTACTACAGTAAGACCCCGCTTAACGCAGGGGATGCGTTCCTAGATGACAGGGCACTAAATGAAACAGTGTTAAACGGGGTCATCTTAACATGTAAATAAGGGGGATACGTGAAACAGAACAGAGAATAGGAAAATTTATTATTTTTTTTTTTTTGTTTTATTTTGTAACATTTATTGTTAAATACTTTTTTATTACGTTAATTATAGACTTATTTATTGCTAATATTGATATTTATTCATAAAACATCCATGAAAATAAAAAAAAGTTTGAATAAAGAAGTTATGTTTGTGATGAGGAAGGTTCTTCCTCATTTGACATCTTTTGTTTCTTTGTGAAGAAGTCATCTAACGTCGTTTGCCGTTTCCTGTTTCGTTCAGCAAGCAGTTGTCGATAGCAAGACATCGCATCCATGACACTTCATCTTGCCTTTGAACTTCTATCAAAATTGAAATCATTTTGTATAAACTGGTCCATTATTTCCGTTATAGTGGCTAAACTTTTTTTAGAAAATCCGTTGAAAGTTCCTTTTGTTCCTCATCTTCAGAAATGCTAATTTCGTCATCTTCATGCACCTGTTGTTCTACTAATTCTTTAAGATTGTCGTTAGAAAAACTTTCTCCAGTTGTAACTTGCAATAATTCTTCAATATCCTGTGCATTTATATTATCCAACCCTGTTTCATTAGCTAGCTTGACAATTTCATCGACATTAACAATGGATTCTCTTGCGTCAACATCCTTGCTTAGCTCTGGCCATACTTTCTTCCATACTCCTTTCAAAACATTTCTCGATCAGCTCATTCCAGGAAAGATTGATGTTGTCTACAGCAGGGATGGGCAACCTGCGGCCCTCGGGCCGCATGCAGCCTGCATTCATATATTTTGCAGCCCGCGACGCATAAAATGTGAATAAATATATCAATTTCCCAGCTGAAGGAAGTATGCAACAAAATTCAAACGTTATTTTTACAACTTATGTATGTGAATAGTTTTTCCCGCAATGAATTTAGTAAAAATTAAAACAAGAAACCGGCTAACAGACACATCGGAACTAGTTTAAAACTAGCAGTGACGAATATTTAACCAAATATTTCCAATATATTACATTTACATCAGTTCCAGAAGGTAAATTAAGTATACCTATGCTAATTTCTAATTATATATGAATAAATAATTCTGATTTACCAACATTTTTTCTCTTTCTCTTGTATGCGGCCCGCATCAGTTCAAAAGTCTTAAAATGCGGCCCTTACATAGAAAAAGGTTGCCCATCCCTGGTCTACAGCATCCATGATATTATAGTTTTTCCAAAAAATCTCTAAGGGATCGTTTATCTGCTCCATCTGTTTTATCAATCAGTTGTCGAAATGTCTGCGGTAGATAATAAGCTTTAAAATTTGATATTACGCCTTGATCCCAACACTGCGTGCGATCTCGAGTAATTCCAATACTACCGCGTAATACCGAAACAGCGTTAAGCGGGGTCTTACTGTATTTAGGAAGAAAGTTATATATCATTGCAAGTGTTGGCATCATTGTTTATCCAAACCTTATAAAATACATAAAGGCCTTTATACCAATCACAGACAGAATCATGTTGCTTCAGCTGCATGCTCATCCATTCAATATAAGTATTCTACAAGTGTATGCACCAACATCTGATAAATCCTATATCCAAGATGATTGCCAATGTCAGAGACCAGACATGGCACATGAAAGAAGAGAAATTTGTTAATATGAGAGATCGGTATATTAAGGCTATATTGTCAGCTATTGTTTTGCCCTTTACAGATAGACTTGACAACAGTACAGTCTGTCAGCATAGGGAAAGATAATGTGTGGTAATCTGGCCAATTATAATACATTTTAATTTGAAAAATATTCTGATGATAAAACAAATGTTTGTTAAGAATCTGTCAGTTATGACTTATTATTTAATCAATAAAAATAAGATAATCCAAGATCTCTATAATCTTAAACAGTTTTGAAATTTTATTTTAGAAAATTAAATTTTTATTCAGAAATATTTCTGTATTAACTAACTTTGAAAAAATAGATAACTGAATTATATTTAATGTAATACTGAATCAAAATTAATTATAAATGTTCAAATCCAGTAAACCATAACACCATGATATAGGCTATTCATTCAAATAATAACTTCATAAATATCTATTACTTTATAAACTGTATTAAGGTCAAAAGTGTTTTACAAATAAACAATAAACAGTTCTGGAAGTATTAGTAGTAATTATTTGAATGAGTAATTACAAATATTTTGATCCATATTGTTTTTTATCAATTTGTTATTATCTTTATTATAAATTATCATTAATTTATAATATAAAATTAGAATTATACAGTATACTGTATAATTCTAATTTTATATATTAATTGAATATGTATAAAGTGTTTATATATACACTTCATATATATAATTGCAACTTGAATACTTTGGGTCTTCCACTCTCTGGTTTGTCAGAAAGACACCTTACAACTTCACAAGCTGCATTTAGTGGCAAGTACTTCTACAATATTCATAGCTTCAGTTTCTAATATAGTTGGAGCAATCTCTCTTTCAAGGCAGAGTGATCAGTCCTATTTTATGCCACAGTGTCTCCTTAAATACTATTCATAAGTCTGGTGGTTGGCCAATTAGGAGCTGCACTGGATTGAGCTCTCCATCATGTCCGCTTCGGCTGATAGCCAGTCTCGACTTTTCCGGAACGACAACTGTCACTTTCCACGACGCATGTGTCAATATTTCAAAATTTGAACTATCGTGTCACTACATGATATCTCCTTGACAATTTCCTTATTTAAAAATTACTTTCAATAATTACTCTTCTATTGTAGCTGTCAATGAAAAGTATTTCACAGAATTCTACCCATAAATTGGATTGATATCATTATAAAAAAGAAAATAATAAAGGCCATTTCATAATTAATGAAGTATTAATAAAAAATTCTACAATGTTGTTGTAGAGAATCATTAAGAAAATCCTATTTTATATTGTTTGAGATATTTTGATATTATTTGTTACTAAATGCTTTAGTATTATTTTCAGATGTAATTGGAAAACTTTCATTGTGGTTGGAATTTGTTTACTATATAATATATCTAAATTATTAAAGTGATTAATTTTTTTATTAAAATACTGAATAAATTATTTAAAATTTATTTATTTTATATAATGATTTAGGTTGAGTGATTGTTACATAATTTTAAAAATATCAGATTTTGAGTTAAATAAAAAAAGATGATGATTATAATGCAGATTTTAAATTGAACAATTTATTTGTAAAATGATTAAAAATGAAATTAAATCTTTAAATTAATTATAAATTTTTGTATTTATTACTTTTTTAGCTCATTAATGAATTTAAAGAGAAAGACATTATGATATTGTTTGCAAATTGTTCAGGTATGTTTATGCTGGATATTATTAAATTAATTGTATATTTTTATGAATAAGTAAATTAACTAAATGTTCAATTAGATTTAAAAATATAATGACTAAATATTTGATTCAACTTATTGTAAGTCTCAAAAAATTTGAAATTTTTTGGGACTTACAATATAATGTTTTATTAAACTGTAACATTGTTAATATAAAGTTGAAAAAAAAAAAATAAATAAATTACTTGATTTACTCCTAAAAAGCAGTTTTACATTCATTTTTATATTCTATAAATATTATAATATACTTGAAACATATTTTATAATCTGCTTCATATCCTTAAAATAATGAGTTTATTTTTAATATATAAAACAGATTCGAATATATAAACAGTTATTTACGTATTTTCTCATTATTCATATTTTCAACTTAACTGATTTCCAAAATAAAAATTATTGTTTTGCAAAAGTAACTTAGATATTTTAATTTAATAAACTATGAAAGGTAATGAAAATGAAGAGAAACTATATTTAAAAGTTTTTAATGTCATCTAGTCAACTCTTTTTCAACAATATCATTTATGCATCATTTTAAATCTTTATGAAGTGTTTATATGTCAAACATAAATTAATAATTTTTGAACAGTTCGTCAAACACAGTTCGGACAAATCACAGAATATTGAAAAAATTTTTTAAATACAATTTGCAAATGTATTTATGTTACCTTTTTCAATAATAAAATGACTTTCTCATTGATTTTGTTGTTGTTTTTAGATTTAAAATATAACTACTATTTGAAAATAACTACAGACATTTCTTGTATAACATGGTAGTTAGGTTTCAATAAAGTGCTATATTATGATATATGAATCAATGCTATAAGAAACAAAGGACTGGTACAAAACATAGGGTTAGGTTCTATAAGTTAGCAAAAGTATACTATTCATTTTTGTGATTAAGTGAGATATGTTTATTAATGCAATTAGTAATTAACTAACAATCACAATCAAAAAGTATTGCATGTTAATACAGTAGAGCATCAATTATCCGACTCAATTGGGGACTGGGGTTGGTCGGATAACCGAAAAGTATGAAAAAATACATTATTAGTATAGTGTATTAGGCCTGGTTTAAATACTAGCCTCCCTTTCATGGTCGAGCCAGTGCTGCCAGCTAAAACATGCAAAAATTTAACAAAAATAATATTAAAGTAGCCAAGACATAACCAAATATTGTAGCGCCACATCACTAGTGGACATTTGAATTTGCCGACTAGAACGCGGTCGGTTAACTGATAAGTCAGTTAATCGGGGGTCGGATAATCGATGCTCTACTGTATCAGTTTTTTTTTTCTTTACTGCTAAACTCCATTAAACAAGGACATTTTCTTTTTGGAAAAATATCATCATCGAGCTTTCCTGTTGGCCTCAATCTGAAGTATCAGCAATATTTTGATTTTTCTGTAGTCTTTTCATAAAATCTTATATTTTCATTTGCTTGCATTTGTCTAAGAGATCTTTAAAAATTTAATCTTTAACGAAACATCACAATACTCCTTTAGGTTCATTTAAAGCACTATTTGAAAGCAACACCTGGTTTACAGGAAAGCTAGAATAGGAAGCTAAGACAAAGAAGAAAAAAAATTGTACATTCCATTCTTGTTAAAAAAAAACTGAGCAAAAGGCACAAAAACAACATTGCAAATTTCAATATTCTAAAATCCCTGGGCAAATATGAGACAACATGCATACTTGCTTGAATAAAAAATTGACATTTTGTATGGGGGTGTTTCCAATTATCAAACCATGTTAGAGTAAAACTGTGTTGTACAGGAGATTTCCCAATTCTCAAACCACGTTGTAGGAATGGCATGTTGTACGAGTGATACCTATATTTATATTGATTATAAGTACCATGTCTTTTTTCATGTCTGCCTGGATTATAATGTCTTTAGATTGGATTTTTTCTATAAACAGTTTCCTATGATGATATTTATAAACTCAATATAAATAGTAATTTTTGAATACTTTATTCTCAAAAAAATAAAATGGCAATACAGTATTTGAAAAATTATTTAAGAAGTTTTAAACTTGAAAGTTCATTAAAAAATTGCTATAAAACTGAATCTTCTTGTACAGCTATTTCATATTAACAGGGAACTTGACTAACTTCTGCACACCTTTTATTGCAGGCTATGAAAACTAGAATATTACATTCACTGCCACTATTTGTTTCTGTTGAAAGACCAGTTTTTAACAGATTTACATACCATAAAGAAATAACAATCATTTTCATTACCATATTTTAAAACAAGAATGCCATTAATATTTTAAAAATTAGAATGAAATATACCATAGCATATTTTCTTATTGTTTTAAAATGAATAGCTATTGAAGGATAGCTGTCATGATGATGATGAAAGGCAGTTGACTGTTAGTTTTTTTAAGTTACAAAAAGTTTTCAATAATTACCAATGCTGTAAAAATTTGATTTTTAACTGTTTTTTAATGTAGTTTAACGTTTTAATGTATTTATAATTAACTTTCAAAGTTTGATATTTAAAAATTACATAAGTATGTTTGTGCTGAAAATCTATTTAGTAAAACTGACCTAAATTATTTTTGAGTGAGTTATTAAATTTAAAATAGTAAATAACAGTTCATATTATTTTAGAAACATTATATATGAACAGATTCTGAAGAAATGATTCATAAACAATTTAATTGTAAATTAAGAAAAATTTTTGCTGGATCTTTTTTGCTATTAGATTTGGTTTATATACTGTATTTACTTGAATGTAAGATGTACTTTTTTCATGTTTTAGTATCTCTGAAAATAGGGTATAATCTTAGATTCAATGTAATACATTATAATTAGGGATCACTAATGTTATGCATCTTATTCCTCTGTTACTAATTCCATTGCATCATTTTTAATGATTTTATTAGATTAATATTTATAATAATAAATATTTAAGAGATTAGCTTAGCTCAATCTGAGTTGTCTATTACAGTAACATCATAAGTACTTGGATGAAAATTCCAAAGAAGTTGTGCAGTACTCTTCAAGAAATATTGCATTTCTGTTGCTTAAGTGACATTGAATACAAACATTGCATGTGAACATTGAAGTGTTTATTAGTGTAGTTTTAGAATTGAAGGTATTTGGTTTTAGTATACTAAAATTATACAAATACAATGACTAAATTTAAAACTAAAACTACACATATATAATGATTTATACTAGGGACTGTATCTAAAACAATGTTAGTCATGATTCAGAAGGATCTAATGTGACAAGTGAAGAGATTGTGAGTTTTATACTTTAGAAAACAGTGATATATAATGTATTTTTCTTAACAATAAATACTGAACAAAGTTTTCTTGTTTGATATTTGTTCTCTCAAGTTGTCTATGTTTAAAAAAATCCATAAATGAACATGTAGAAATTAAAGTCTTAGATTCAAGTAAACATAGTATTAGAATTTACTGTTACATTTCAGTTATTGTATCTGTTAGTTCTAAAATTATTTTATATAATGCTTTTATTTAAATTTTTAAAAATACTATATGTTTACTAAAAATATTTATATAAATTTTTTTTAATTATTTCTATGAAGCTAAAGAAATATGAATTAAAGAAATGCTTATATTATTTTTACATTTTTTTCAGTAAAAGTAATAGATATGCTGAAGAAAACAGAATTTTTTACCAAAGTAACTGAATATATATTTCCAACAGTACATGATGCAGTTTTATTTTTTAATAAAACTAATGAAATTAAAATTCAAAGTTAATGTTGTCACACACTGTACTTAAAAATGTGTTCATAAAATGTAATATGTCCTATTTTAGAAGGAAAATAATTTAGTATTAACTAACAGAATGATTTATAATCATTTTTATAATAATTGATGTGAATCTGTGATAAATTTTATTGTGATCATAAATTAAACTGAATTTTAGTGGATAAAAGTTTAAAATAGTTGAATTTGGAATGAAAAAAAAAATTTGTTCTTTTATATTATAGTAAATTCAGAAATTAAATATAAATATAAAAGGTAAAAATTTTTATCTTTTATATTTAATAATATTCAGCTATATATAAATATAAGAAAAATGCTTTGTACTATTTTAGAGAAATTTTTATTTTAATTAGATGATTAATTAGATCAGGGATCACTAAACTATTGCCCGCGAGATCAGTTCATCTAGCTTGCTGCCGCACTGTACCACAAATGAGCTAAAATATAATTATTTATACGGAAATATCATAGATTGTAGATGAACTTATTATGTAGAAAAAATTAAAATAAGTGTAAGTAAAAATGCCAAAATTGGTCTAATCTGATTTTTGCATGTGACAATAATATAATTTTTAGGAAAATCAGTGAAATAAAAATTTGATGATTTTTGCATCTTTGGATATCAGAGCGCTTTTTGTGTACCTGCAATGAAGTTTCTAGGAAAAGCGATTATAAGCTTGCTGCAGTGATCATGTTTGTGTATTGGTAAATAAATATGTTGTTTTCTTAATTTTTTTGTCTATTCAGTATACTATATTTAACAAAATAGTTATGCGGCCTGCGCTCGTCATTCTCTGAGATATCTGGCCTGCTGTGAAAAAAGTTTGGTGATCCCTGAATTAGATGAATCAAGATCTACAATGAAATTGTAATGTTGAAGTTACAAATATAAAAGTATGTATGTTATATTTCACAAATTGTGTTCAAAAAGTATATTGAATGTCTTAATATTTTTCTTTGAAATTTTGTAATTTAAATGCTGTTTTAATTAGTTTAATTTTTTAAGAATAGGTTGTTGTTGCTATTGCGATTTAGGATTTAAATAATTCAAGCAAAATACTTGTTTGTATCCTCAATTATTAGTTTTAAAGTAGCAACACATTTTTTTAAAGATTTTTACTTTTAAGCATTGGAATTTTTACTTAATATAATGAATTATTGACATATTATTTAAATTTATTAACATATCAACTCTGTTTATTCATACAATATTCTAATGATATAAGATAAAGCATTATTTATTGTTAAAAAATATTTATTTCTATTTTTATTGTGAATCTCTTATACATTCTATTTGTTGATGAAAATATATTTACTACACATACTGAAAAGAAGAAACTGTCTTGGTTTGTCAGGATATATCTATAATTTCAATCTATTAAAAACAATAAAAAGTTTTTTTTTAGCATATGGCATAAACCTCCTGATTAAACATGTGTGCCAAAATTTTATAAAAGAAAAACAATGATTTTTATAATTCTTTTTATAGATTGGAGTTAGGGATAATTCTTAACAATCCAAGATAGTTTTCTGTTTTCAGTATATATTGTATTATCAACATCTATAGCTTTGCTAGTTCTTTAGTTTTTTTTTTTAATGTTTGCAAGTGACTTTTATATTGTAAATTCTGATTTTATATTGCTTGTGGTTTTTGCTACATACTAATAAAATTTTCAGTGCATATTCATGATTTGGTTGTGCAAAATACTCTCTACTTGTCATCTATTTCTGTTTGAAGTTAGTCTCTCATGTCTCTGAATGATTTCAAGTACTGTAAGATAATCACATTTGAATGAATATGTATTTTTAGAATTTCCAGTATTTCAATTTATTTGTACTGTAAGTTAGTATGTTTTGTTATATGGTTACTTTATTTATTGTTACTTTATTTCCTTTACAATTTCCCTTTTATTCATGTTCTATTAATGATTTATTTCTTTATTTGTCAATTTATTTTATAAATTTTATTTATGAAAAATTAAAAGTTTATTATATTATATGTCTACAGCTTTTTATTTATATTTTTGAGTTATTCATTCCTGCTAACACTACTTGACTAAGCATTGCTGAACTGATGATTTTGAGCCAGACTTTTTCTTCTTGTATTTCTCTAGTTTATGCTAGAAATTATTATTTTTGTAGTTGTTCTTTAATAGCACTGTCATTCATTTTTTCAAAAATGCATTTTTTTTTTAATTTTTTCAAAATTATTCTATTTAATAATCCCTGATGTATGCTCTAAAAAATATAAAATAATAAGATGTGACTTTTGTTCAAAAAAAAGGCTCTTGCCTTCTGTCTTATATATGAAGTTGCAATATCCCATAGACTAACAAATGGCCTTCAATAGACTACAGGTAACATCTACCTAATCCAAATCTTGAATAAAAATGTTATTGTTTAATTGAACATCATATTATTTTTTGTTATAACTAAACAGCTTTTGTACACATTTATCTCCAGTACAGTATATTAATGGTAAATTACTTCTTCTAAAATCCTGTTTTCCCTGATAAATGAAAGTGTGCATTCTAATTTTACTTTTTCATTAACCAGAATACAGTAAAAACAAATTGGTGTCAAATATCAAAAGTGCAGTATAGCTTAAATACATTAAATACTTTTCCTAAATAGGTTGTGCTGAAATGGAGATGCATCTTATATGCCTTAAAATATGGTAATTGTTCTAACTATAGTGTGTTGCCATTTTAAAATTTAATATCCAAATTTTGTACAGGTCTGAATAACTTATTAATCTTTTTGTAAGATTCAAAAATATTTGAGAATTTAATCTGAACATAATGCTTTATAGTGAAACATATTAGCAAATGTTCTGTTATAAAGCATTTTTTTTACATAGTGTATAAAAGTTGAAATAAACTCAAGTTTCAAAATCAATTAAATGTATTTCAAAATTTTCTGTGGTTTAAATGTATTCCAAAGTCTAAATGTAAAGATTTACAGTAAAGAGTCGTTTATCCAAACACCGGTTATCCGAAACGTCAGTTATCCGAACGCTTTCCAGTCAGACTGTGTCGTGCTGAATCGAACTTTTTTGATACTAGATTTATTTCTAAAGTATAATTTTTATGTTTTTATATTTTTCAATATATTTATTTTGTTTGTACAAAATAAAGAAATAATTTTTAACATTACAGTAGCCTTGATTATTATTATAAAAATTTTCGTTACGCTTAAAATCGACGAAAATTCAACACAAAGCGACACGAACGGAGAAAAATTTCAACATTGGACAGGTTAATATATTTTTTCGTACATAATCGGTTATTCGAAAAATCAGTTATCCGAACAACCCCAGTTCCCAATTGATTCGGATAAACGACTCTCTACTGTAGTTTCAAATAATAAATTGTTTCCATTTATATCCTTTGAATCTCCATCTGTCAGATATCTTTCCAGTTGGTCACATTGAGATTTCAAATAATCTTTGTCCACTATGAATTGTGAAAAGAAATTTGAAAGTGCCTATCTTTCTTTTGAGTCTTTTCTTTCTGGCACCTATGTGAATTTATGCATTTCTCATGCCTTGAACTGGTCCTGCTACAATAATAATAATAATAATAACAACAAGTACACAGAACTCGCCCAGGAAATAAGGCATCTGTGGAGGATGGATAGGGTGCTTATTGTACCTGTTGTTCTCTCCACTACAGGTGTCATATCACACACACTACACAAAAGCCTGGGCACATTACAATTGAATAGAAACACATACATTACACTACAGAAGGCCACTATATTGAATACATGTCACATTGTGAGAAAATTCTTGAATACAGACACACACACTGATACACTTCTTTAATTTCTGTTTGGGTTACTATGCCTTGACTTTGGTCTGGCATAGTACACAGCCACCGGTGTTAACCGAGTATATCTCACTTAACCCAACATAATAATAATAAAATTTATTATTAATATTTTTAGTAATTGTAAAGTATATTTAGTTAATTGGAGGATAAGTATTTAAACATGCAATGAATATAAATTGAAATTAAAATATTTTTTAGTTTTATTTTAATTTTTTATGGCATAGTATTAATGGCATTATTCATTTTTCTACAAGTTATCTTGGCTTATTAAAACTGTTGAAATATTTTTATGGCTTGCTTAATATCTATTTGAATTGAAACAAAATTTCATTCTTCTGATATTTATTATTTGTTATTGAATAAATGCATATGTTTATTTGCTTATCTTGTTCCACTTATTTTAATTTGGTCAAATTGTATGAGGATGGATCAAAAAATAAGTTACATTCTTTTCTAAAAACAACATGAAAAACATTACAAAAATTTTTATTGGAAAATAAATGATACACAATGGACTATCTTTCAACATGGTTAACAAAATTATTCTGACATTTTCACACCATGGCACTAATTTTTATTTCTTTAAATATAATCTCATACAATTTCCCACAGCCACTTTGTAAACAGTTTCTTCCACCTTGTCATCTGCAGAGAATCACTGGGCTGCTAAAAACACTTAAGGGAACCACTGTTTCCTTAAGTGTTTTTAGCAGCTCAGAAAGAAAAGTCTCAGATGATAAAATTTGTTCTGCAGATGATGGGTATGAGGGCCATGGCGGACCACACGTGGGGTCAAAGAAGTGGCGATCCATCGCCCATCCATTTCCATCATTACACAGACGTCGCTTATCGAGATGCAGTAACGGAATTAAGTAAAGCCCACAGCTATCATTAAAACTGTAACAATATTTATTTAATACCAAACTGTACAAAGGTACTTGGGAGCTAACACGTTCTCTCACTGAAGTCGCCCAAGAACAAGTCGCTCTCTATATATCAGATTTCCACTGGGCTAACCTAGAAAGGTTTTTGGTGTAGAGGCTATTGTGAACGTTCTGGAGGAGTGGTGCCATCTCGTGCGTTTGAGATATATTAACTGGTCGCTGCAGGTACAATATTTGAGATATATAATCATCTAATCCTGTACTAATGTGTGTTATCATCTGTTTTCAAGCCTCTGGCATAATTTTATGATTATTGATTGTGATATAGTGTTTGATTCATACATTTTTCAATTTAATGATGAATTTCACTATGACTAAGATTTCTTGCCTAGAAAGAACTTACTCTAACTTTATTAACTTCAGTTTTTGATAACACATGTAAGTAATGTGACATGTTTGATCAAATGCTGAGTGTACTAAATGTACAAGTTGAAAACTTGTTCAGTGAAAAGATGATAATACTACTGCGAAGAAAGAAATTTTATTCTTTACTGAACAGTAATTATTTTGGAGTATAACTTTTTGATCCATCCTTGTACATCTACATATACTGTATAGGTTAATGTGTACCTAGGTAGCCAAGATGGCGGACCTTCCGGTAATCTCGATCTAGGTTACTTAGTGACGTCAAGATGGAGGGAGCTGCGGACTATCGCGTTGTGATATGCAAATTAATAGTAACGACGCATTTCGTGTAGAGTTATCGGCGGAAAGTGGTAACAGGTGTGATAATTGTGTCGATTGGAGTGATTTTTGACTTTAGACGTAATTTTTTTTTTCTTTTCAAAGTTTTTCATTTAATATTAATTGGTTAGTTATGAGTTCTTTCGATATTTCTTCCCAAGAGTTTTGGGCAGCGTGCACCGCCCATGATTTCTATCGAGTGCTCGAATCGGAATTTTCTGAATTAGGTATGGACCCCAGAATCGATAAAGGTTTTAAATTTGCGGTGAGTCTAGGATTACAGCATATTGAGGAAGTGTTTGTAAGAATTGTTCGAATTCGTGCCAAATTTTTTATCGACACGACCGAGATTCGTGTGTGACGAGATGCAAAAAATGTTGAAGAAATAGTTCTGCATTCGAAGGAACCTTTAAAGGTAAATGTGGAAAAATATTGTGAAGTAGAATCTTTTCTTTTATATGGCATTACATTGCATTGGAATGCTCTTCGACCACCTCGGGTATTGCTGTAGGCATTTCGAATAAGGCTGCTGTCGACTGGTCCAACCATATACGTTTTATTATGCTAGTTGCTCTGCACAATATGACGTCGTTTAAAATCGGAGGTCCGAAGAAAACCGTCGAAATCGATGAGACTGTCATATGTAAACGAAAATATGAAAAAGGCCGCAAACTAAAAAGTACGAAATGGGTTGTAGGGGGAATATGTCGAGAAGACGAGAGCTGTTTTATCTGTCAAATAAACGATCGTTCCAAAATCACGCTAAAAAAAGAACCCGAGACAGTCCCTGCAGCCCCAGTTTCTAATATTCAGAAAAAAGTAAAAAAGATGGTCGAAGAAAAGGTGAAGAAAAGAAAGGAATGCAATATTACTGATGATGATAACGATAAAAGTAGGAAGGAAAGAAAGAAGAACAGAAAGACAAATAGTCAAACGGTATCAATTCCTGTCCAAACCAAGCGTCGGAAAAAAAGAGAGGAACAGCAGCATGCACAATGACGTAAGTAATAACATTATATAATTATCGTTTATTTTCGTTTATTTTTTTAATATTTCGAAATAGTAATTATTTTAACAAAATCCTTAAATTCTAAAATCAGGATTTAGTATTTAATAAATCACGGAGCGAATCACGTGATCACATGTGCTCCATCGTAAATCGCAGCCAAGATGGCCGCCATCTTGACGTCACTAAGTAACCTGGATCGAGATTACCGGAAGGTCTGCCATCTTGGCTACCTAGGTACACATTAACCACTGTATATTATGCTAAATTGGTTTTACTTAATTAAGCGTGATATATATGTAAGTTTTATAACCCGTAAAGCATATTATTATGCTGTATTACAGTATATAAGACACAACTTTTGTCAAAAACAAATCTCAATAATTCATTCTCAATTCCTCATATGTGAAGTTTCTCAAATTGCATATACCAGTATTCATGGTTACCAGATATTTTAATTGGGAATTTTTTTTTTGCTATATGTATGGTATTCATGTATGATATTTTAATTGTAAAGGACTTCTGTTATGCTGACTTTCTGCTTTATATTCAATAGAAAATACTGATAGCTTGCTTTTTATATTATTATTGCTATAGCTAAGCAGTATTAGCATGTATTAATGTTGAATATTTTAATTGTAAATGACTTCCTTTAAACTCCTTGTTTTCCGATAAATAAAAATGTTCATTTCTAATTTTACTTTTTTAACTAGAATACAGTAAAAAAAAATTTTGAAGCTGTCTGCCAAAGGTGTGGATTGGCTTAAATACACTAATACTTTTCCTAAATATTCTGTGCTGGAATGGGGGTATCTTTTATACACTTGCATATCTTATATATTATAAAATATGGTAAAAAAAAGTCTATTATCAATAATAATTTTTTTTTCTATTACTATATATTATCAATCTATCAAATACAAAAGCTTTATTCTTTGTTGTAAAAGTATTTTTATTGAACTTTTAATAACTTTAATTAAAAATTAAAACAAATTTATATCTATTTTTCAAAAATTTTGGCATTTAAAATTGAATTTTTTATGGTATTTTACCAGAAGTGAATTGAAACATTTTCAATAATTATTTATATTATAAAAAAATTTGCCCTTATAAGAAAAAGGATTTTTATTGTGTAGTATAGAAATTCACAATTGTTTTTATGTAAATTTTTTTTGTGAATTTTATCCAAAAAAATTTTGCACAATAATTTTTATTTATAGTATTATAATATCTAATATGAGATGTATTAATTTATGTAATTTGTTAACTTAACATTAAATGTACTTACTTTTTCTTTCTTATTTATGTTGTAAAAAGATGTAATGCTTTAATGATGATACTGTGATATATTGTAGTATTATGTAAAAGTTATATTTGAAATGAATATGAACATATTTGTTGTAGCAATTAAGTTACAATTTATCCCATCTGATAAAAAAAAATAGGGAGAGAGAAAGAGTAATTTTAATTAAAATGATTAATGTTGGGTTGGAATAATTATCCCTCCAACTGCTGTATTGCTGTGTATCGGGTTTGATGTGGATGTTTATATTTAATGTTGGAATACGGAAAATAAGAATTTTATTGTAAACAAGAAAATAGTTTGGAATAAAGAAAAAACTATTTTATTTTTGATATACACATACACATATATATATAATTATGCTGATTAATTATGGTAGTGTGATATTTTAAATGTACTTAAAATAAGATAATAAATTATGAAAGTTTATATTGAAATAAATATCATATTTTTCTGATTATATTTATAAATTAAATCGATCCCTGTATGTTGTATAAAATAAAATATTATCAATGAAAAAGATTGAGTTTGACATAATTTTTTAACATGATTTTAAATATTAATAAATAATTCATTTGTTTACAATATGAAATAAATGAATAACATTCTTTAAAAATGTTTTCTGTTTAAGATCAAGATAATTCATAATTATATCAATAATAATCAGATTTTTAACTGGGTGATTTGCCATAAGTAACATTATATTTGAACAAGCAGTTTATTCAAATAAAAAGAAAGGCATTTTCATCTGTTATAAAAATATGAAAAAAGGCAAAGTTTTATTAATAGAACTTTAAACAAATAGCAATATTTTAAGAAAAGTCAAAAAACGAAAATTTTATAACTTGTAATAATGATTATAAGGGCCAGTTTTGGACTGTTAGCCCACCTGCATGCTACAGATATTTGGCTACCTCTATCAATGCTAATCACAAATAAATTCAAAATATCACCAGTAGGCTCTCGTAAGCCAACCTACGAGAGCCTACTGGTACATTTTATGACAGTTTCATATAATTGATAATTCATAAAAATATTTGATATATATATTATAATCAAATATTTAAATATATATTAAAATATATATAATAAAATAAAATAATAATATATATATATATATAATATAATAAAATTAATATATATATATATATATATATTAATTTTATTCAAATCTAGTTGCCTGTATAGTACATAACAAGTATCTTTGTACAGTACAAAGTTATATTTTAGCACTGCCATAGAAGAAAATTTGCAAATTAAAATGAAATTAATTTAAAGAACTTTTTCTTGTATAAATATTGTATTTATATACTAATGTGTATATAAAAATTTATCTAAATATGAATACAGTCAACTCTGCATAAGTTGACACCCGGATAACTCGTCACCGTAGGTTAATTAGTCAGCTTTCTGTGGTCCCGGCCGACTTACATAAGCAATAATGTTATTAATGTTAAAAAACTCAGTTTACTCGACATCGTTTAACTCATCACCACTGGATAAATCAACATACTTTTTCTGTTTCACACTTTTTTGACGTCTGATAAGTCAACTCCCCTTCTGAAAAAATGAGTTCACACCGTACAATAAGCTGTGTGGTGTGAACTCATTTTTCAGGGGGAAGTCGACTTATCAGAATTCTAAAAAGTGTGAAACAGAAAAAGTATGTTGATTTATCCAGTGGTGACAAGTTAAATGATGTTGAGTAAACTGAGTTTTTTAAGGTTAATAACATTAATGCCTATGTAAGTCGGCCAGGACCACAAAAAATTCACTATGTAACCGACCAGTGACCAGTTATCCAGGTGTTGACTTATGCGGAGTCGACTGTATTTAAATTAAAAATGTTCATGCACGTCTTTCTTATTTAAAATTCTTTTTAGTTCTGTCAACAATTAAAACAATAGTGTAAGTATCAGTTTAAGATTAATGATATAGGAATAAAGACTTATTCACAATGAAAATTAAGCTTAAACATAAAACCGTATATTTGTTATTTAATGCACCCGTTCACAATGAGTTACGTAAGTATAACCTTAAACTTTTAATCATAAGATATTAACATAAATAATAGCATTAGTATTAAAATATATATAAAATATTAAATCATGTAAAAAACAAAAACTGTACATTTGTACAGTTTTGATTTTTTCTCTGGTTCAATGCATGAATCCCCCATCACTTATTGCTTGCACTTTCTGATGCAAAACACCCAACATATATGCTTTAGCATTACATATATCCATAAACTGCACAGCTGTATCATCAGTTGTCATGCAAATGTAAGTCTATTTCATCATTGACCACTATATTAAAATAATAATAAATTATATTTGAATTTTATTTTTTTAAAGTGTACTATTGGCCAACCTAGGAATTTGGCCACCTGTGTTTATGCACGCATTGCACACTTACCAGAACTGGTTTTGATGATTTTATAGTAGCTGAGACCATTGTTATGTTTTTTAAACAGACACACACACACACACAAAAAGTGTATATAGAAAACAGAAAGCCTACAAACTGTATAATAAATTTGATTGAAAAATTAAAATATTTTTAATGTATAATAATCTAATAAATTTCTTCACTTGATAAATCAGAAAAAAGTGTTACATAATTAGAATCTATGTCAGTTTTACTTAGAAAGGTCAAGGATTTAATTTCAATTTATAACAATAATAATAATAATTTTTTTTTCTCTCTTGCATAGACACAATGCAGTGACAGTTGATTTAAAACACTGGGCAAATTTTCATCCTTTATTCGGTTGGAACGCTTTTTACATTGCGCGTTTCGGGCCGATGCCCCTCTTCAGCCAACTTAAAATTGTCTGTACGTGTTACAAATACATGTGTACAAACAGCACAGCATTTGTTGGGAGTTGTTACCTCCTGAGTGTTAAGATCTTGTATACTTTTATCTTTTCTTGGTATCCGTTATCTTGATGTTGAACCATGTTCTTCTCTCCAATGATGATATTTGCCGTTTCTATATTAAAAATTTAATTTCATCTTGAGGAAACCATGTTTTATGTTTTCTTTCTTTTGTAGACACAATGCAGTGACAGTTGATTTAAAACACTGGGCAAATTTTCATTCTTTATTCTGTTGGTGCAATGTAAAAAGCATTCCAATTAAATAAAGGATGAAAATTTGCCCAGTGTTTTAAATCAACTGTCACTGCATTGTGTCTACAAAAGAAAGAAAACATAAAACATGGTTTCCTCAAGATGAAAATAATAATAATGTTGATTTTTAGCTAAACTGAAAATCAAAAATGCAAATTAATTTTTAATTCAAATATAATTTCTTGAATTTTAAATAAACTACTTATAATACAACACTAAGAGCAAGCAATCTACTAATAAATTTTTTATTTCTTTTTATTGACTTTTAACATAAATTTACTGCTTTCATAATTTTGCATTAATTTTTAATATATAATGTTACAATTACATTTGCTATTCCAATAATGTATAACAGAATTTTTAAATTTCTATCAAATATATAGTATATGCAAATGATCATATTTTAAATATCATATTAAATCAAAAATGAAGAATTAAATAAATCTGTAATACTAACTTTTTATTTTTGGTTTGGATATTTTTAATTTAATTACTTTTGATCTTTTTTCCTGTATTATTATCAAAATTATTGAGAATAATTAACACAGTTGTTTTATTAAATATTTTTATTATGCTACTTTAACTATATTTTTGATTGCAAATCGATTTCTTATAGCACAGATAATAAATATGATAAAATCCAGTTTTGTAGTTTACAGTGGATTTCATCAGATTACAATTTTTATAAATCATATTTACACTTTATTATTTGTGTGACATTTTAATAGAAAATAATTTTCAGCTATACAAAAGTGATCAGAGTTATTGCATAAACTTGACTCTGTTTATAATTTATTTTATAAATCTTACAAGCATTTTTATTTGTTTTTATAAACTTTAAAATTTTCAAAAATTTCTACACGATTAAAATATTCAGTAAAAAAACTTTGAAGAAGAATAGTTTTTTAATGAAATTCTATATTTTCTTTATCTCAGTTAAAATTTTAAAAAATTTTACCTCATTTTATTGATAATTAAGTTTTATCTGAACAATAATTGTAATAGCAAGTTTCTGCCAAAAAGTAAACTGAAATATTCAGAATATTTTGTTGGTTGCTTAAATATTAAGTATTGAAAACTTGGAAACTAAAACTTTTTTGATTTTAAAAAATGAATACAGGAACATATTTAATTTTTTAAACCCATATTTCTTATGAATTTATCATAAAAGATATGGCGATAAATTAAAATCATAATTAAATTGTTCAATCATTTCTAAATGATGTTTTATAAAATGTTTGAAATTGTATCTAAAATTGTATGTATATTAACTACTGTGATGATATATAAATTTTATAAAATAATGTGGTATTTCATAAAATAAATATTAATAAATTTAATTCTAAAATTTGAGATGCTTGAAATACCATTATATTAAAAATTGAATATTTTAAATTATTTTTTGTTTTATATATATATATATATATATATATATATATATATATATAAGCAATTCAGTGGATACTTACTTCAGTTAATTGCAAATAAGATTTTTATATACAGTAGTAGCAATTCTAATAACCAATTCCAATTAAACCAATTAAATTCTGTTTTTCTTTTGTTTACATTTCTAGAAATTTGCTATATTACAATTAAAAATGATAATTTATTTTAATAAACTCATAATATCCAACTATTTAAATGATGATAAATATTTATAACAATGATGACATAATAGTAATGCAAATGGTAATTTACACTGTTTTTGTTTAATTTCTATTGTATTTATTTAATATGTAATTGTTGTTTGTGTATTTAATTTGATGAAATAATCTTAATTTTTCAATTGCAAATTCATTAAATTATATAAATATTAAATGCTATTTTTATTAACAAATTACAAATTTACATTGATTTATTATTATTAAATTTATAATTTGTAAGGAATGCTGTATTGAATAACTAAATTTTAAAGAAAAATATTACTTAACATTTCATGTGTGAATTTTAATCTTGTAATGATTATTTAAATTTTTACATACACTATATTAAGTACCTATATATTTTTATTTCAATGTAGACTAATGTAAAAACTTGTGTCTATTTGATTAAAAAATAAAATAAAATGATCTACAAAATCGTTAAAAAGATAATGTATTCCTATATATCAACAAAGGGAAGAATTTATACATAAAATATATATGTATTATATACATCTGTAGTGCCTTAGAGTAGGTGAATGCTATTAGTGATGGTTAAAGAAATTGAATTATATTAAAAATAATAAAATGAATAATTTTAAATTGATAATTTTAGAAATGGAAATATACAATATGGTAATAATCAAAAATTAAGTGGTATACACTTCTAATATCTTTTTTCATTTTACTTTTGTATGAGAAGTTTAATTTTTACATTTTATGCACCTTATAAACAAAATACAAGATGATCAATGAGGATAATATCACAGACACAATAATGGAGTTCAGTTTGTATGATACATTAGAAAGTGATGCTATAGTAAATATATAGTAAATATTGAAAACAAAGATGCCTGTGAAATAACAAGAAAATATTTTACTGTAAAATAGTCATAATATTTTTTTTTAATGTTCCCATCCTGTACTTAGAGCTCTTTCCTCCAATATTTTGTGGCCCCTTTATGAATATTGATGTGAAAAAATATATTTCCTGAACTTCATATTATAAAATGCTTCTTTTTTATGTTTGATAGGAACTTATTTGCTACTTCTAATCCACTCATCGATGATTTTTATGAGGATGGAATTGCTAAATATCTTAGACTGTATGCAGAGAGGGTGTAATGGTTAATGGTATTTCTGCTAATGGCGTCTTTTCCAATGACTTTTCTTCCAGAGTTTGTTCTGGTTTGATGCGGGGAGTGATTCCACTGATGAGACGCTAAATATGAAATTAATAATAAAAAATATGAGAAAAACTAGTAATTATGTTATGAAATGTTAAATTTTATTTAATAATTAAAACATTCTAAATAAATTCAAATTATTTTATATTGAATAATGTGGTAATCACATTAATTATTTTCTAACTATATACTATTTCAAATAAATTGAAAGAGCAATAATAATTTATTACTCTTTCAATTTGTGTATAAATTCCTAATTCAAAAAATAATTAAACATAAGTTAGTTTTAATATTAATTTCCAAAAACATATTAAGTAAGTGTTGAATTTCTTTATTTTCATTTTACTCTCATTATTATACTGGATGTTCAGAAAATAATGCATCTTAGAAGCACCTGACAAAGCAAGAGTGCTGTCCAGTAAAGCACTGATGATGTCAGTGCTCTGGACAGCATTCTTAATGTTGTTAGGCAATCATAGGGTGTACCTGATGACATTAACCTGATGGATGGTCTCATGTACAGTGCTTACTGATAGGTTTGCAGATGTATGGTAGGTTTGCAGATTGTATGGTTGCAATGGTGCTTTCAGAAGTTGCTGATTTAATTCCTGATGTCGATTTTCAAACATTACTAATAAAGATACACTGTACAGTACATCGCAAGGCATCCACTGTTACAGCAATGATGCAAATAACTGAGTCTGCAGCAGTAGTATTTTGTTACTCCAGAAAAATATTTAAAGTCAGTTTAGCAGTGTGCAAATAGTGTGTGAGAGAATGAGATATATGAAAGCAGAGACAAGTGAGACGTTACAACTTTTACCTTCAGGAATGCATCACAAGGGATGTTGCAACATAATTCCATGCATTGCTTTTCAATTTGCCTTATCCCCAGCATACTACAATCTTAAGAATGGTACTAAATTTTGATGCTTAAATTACTTGGATTGTGTGTCATGATCTGGAAGGCCCAGGAATTGTATGATGACAATGCAACTACATCATCATAACCATGTTCATAGTAAATCTAACAACTTCCATTTACTGTGTGGCTCTGGAGGCAGGAATTGGGTCAACCTCTCAAAAGGCTCTGTTATCATCTCTACAAGTCCCAATTCATCAAGAGGTTCTTTCTGAAGACTACAAGTCAAGGATAAACTTTGCAGAAATGTTTTTGGATCTTGGCAACACAGACTCATTCCCAGGCAAATTTGCTTCGTGGATGAAGTTTCCTTTTTGTTTGTGATGAGGTAAATTCCACTAACATGAGCTACTGGAATCAGAAAAATCTGCATTGCTTGTAAGTGTAGTACACTCAATGCCAACAGTGTGTTGGCTAAGGAATTCTTGGGCCATTTTTTATTGTTTATTGGTGGCATCCTTAACACTCAAAAGTATTTTTTTTTTTTTTTTTTTTTTGGTTTTAGGCCCTTTACTGCTCAGAGAGCACAAAAAAGGCCATCCCAAAAGTATTTGGTGTTCTTAGTAGAGCGTGTTGAACTACTTCTTGCAGATGTAGCTTTTGATAATGCTGTTATCTACTAACTGGAAGACCCAATGGGCAGGGTCTTCCAGTTACAGTGGTTACATGCTCTGCTGATTTGATGCCATTACATTATTTTTATTGGGCTACATAAAGGACAGAGTTTATTGAACAGCAGTTGAAAATGGTGCAGATTTATTATGACAATGAATAATTGATGTTTCTGCACAGATAATGGCTGACCAGCTTAGGAAAATTGAGGTAGATTCTATGAGTCATCTTGCACAGTCAGGTAGCACTAGGCATCCATTTTGAACATCTCATGAAGTAGGCAAAATGTCCTTGTCAATACTTTCACTTTTCTTGGAATTAACAAAATAACTTTTTTCCTTCATTTCAACAAAGAAGCTTGAAATTAGCATGCAATTTTATTTCCAATCTGAAACAACCTGATAGTTATATGCTCAATCAGTATTGTACAAAGGTTGCTGTTCCTACGTTTTATGTTAAATTTTCACATAGTTCTGCATAATAACTGACAGAACACTACATTAGTCTTACTTCATCAGACACTGCTATGGTATATTATTTTTTGAACACTCAGTATAACGAAAATATTGTGTATATTATGCACCAATGATTTTATGTAATATCAAAACACTTAATGCTATTTTTATTAAAATAAACACATACCTCTTTTAATGTTCCAGTTTGAGTTAATAAGAAATAAATGGCGTAAGCAGGAATCCAAATCATTGAAGCTAAAGCCATCAACCAACCCATCATGCTTCCCCACCAAGGATATGAATAAACATTTGCATATATAAGGGGTTTATAGCGAAATACAGAGAATAAAAATATGCCCTGAATTAAAAAATAAATTAATTAATGTAAAGTAATATATATTTTATCATAACTTTTTATAATAAAATGTATAAATTTAGTGAAACAAATTCATACTTTTTTATATTTTTCAAAATTAATTTCTTTTAAAACATTACATGTTTTGATTTCTTGAATTTAAAATCGTAATTTTAAATTAATGTGAAAAACTGACTAGCATTCTGAACTATCAAAAAAGTTTCTAAACAATCTACAATTTTTATATTTTATACTATATTATCTTGATTATAAGATGCATGTTTTTCAACTTTTTTTTCCAGAAATCAGAATGCATCTTATATTTACTGACATCTCATAGTCAGCTTTTCTAAAGTTGTCAGTTTGACAGTTGTAGAAAAGTTTTGAAGCAGTTATCATTATCTATGTACAGATGAACTTTGTTATATCTTTTCGTTCTGCTGTCAATTATATACATTGGTAGTATTACAGGCTTTTTTAATTCAATTAAAATTTGGATTCTATTTAATAATTAAAATATCTTTTAAAAGTTACATTACGATGCAACATTGAAATGAATATTAGAAAAGAGCACAGAAAATGCTGTGAAATGTAAATAAATACATATATCATTAATTTGTTCTAGTATTTAAAAATAAAAGCCATAGATTATTCTGTAGATAAGTATGTTTATTTCTTTTATTGTACGTTAATAAAAATATTTTTCATAATTCAATTTTGTATTTTTTAACAAAATTAACACAGTTTTAATAAATATTATTTATTAATTGGATATGTTTTTAAATTTTAATGGTTTTACCTTCAGGTAAAATCCATTTTATAAAAAAAACAATTCTTATTAAAAAATAAAAATAAAATACTTACAAAAGTAATGAATGGTACAAATATTGTCCATCCAATTTTAAAATACATATTGGGATAACGTCCAGTCATTTCTTTTATGTTATTAGCCAGCCTTTGGGTACCTATTGGAAACAATTTGTTGTAAGAAAATAAATTTCAAAAATTACAAATATAGAATGTTGTTAAATATCTTTATTTATTATTTATTTTTTAACTAAAAAAAAATTAAATAATGGAAAATAATGATTCAAATTTCTTATACTAAATAAACTCAAAATGCTGCTTTATTGGACCACTAAAAGTGATACTTAAGTCAGTGAGCTCTAATAAAGCAGAGTTTTGAGCTAATATAAAATTTTTTTTCAAGTTATATTATTTCAGTTTGCTTTAGCTTTCAAATTTAGGTAATGTTACCTTAGGTATACAAAATGGTGGTTCATCTCTGATTCCAGCAAGGAAACAGTGGGACGCACGTTCTAACCTAACCTAACCTATTCTAATAAATTACCATAATTATTAGCAACCAAATTATTAGAATGGGTTAGGTTAGGTTAGGTTAGAACGTGCGTCCCACTGTTTCCTTGCTGGAATCAGAGATGAACTACCATTTTGTATACCTAGGGTAACATTAACCCCAAATTTATATTGTTGCATATAATCTGAGTTGTTTCTAAAATATAGTTTAGGAGGATCTTATCTATCTTACTTTTAAATTTAATTTAAAAATTAAGTCATACAAGTGCATATGGTTTTTAATTTTTTAAATGAATGTTATGCATTTTGTTAAAAATTTGTTTAGAAGTTCAAATAACTGTTGAAAGCTCCAACAATATTATAAAGCTCCAATAATATTATGCTTAATGTCATATAAAAATTACCATGACCTTTTCAGTTTGAACAAATTTCAAATAAGTTTTAATAAATTATTTATATATTATCAATAATTAATTTGAAAAAATGATTATTTAGAGAATACATTCTCAATATTTTCATCGTGATAATGACTCATGAAAACTTATAGCTATAAAAACTTTTCATTATAAACTAGAAAAATCAACTAAAAATTTATAAAAGCTTTCTATATTTATACACTAGAGCAGGCCTGGCCAACCCGCGGTCTGCGAGCCACATGTGGCCCGTCATGTTAAATTGTGTGGCCCGCTAAGCAATATTATATATCTATTACAACTTTTGTTTCCTGTTATGTGTATACCAAAACAATTAAATAAATGAAAACTTGCATGTGTCATTGTTATAATGTGCAAGTGTGAGTATGAACTCTTGGTATAACAATAAATTCTTATTCATTTTGTATTTGTTTTACTTTTTTAAAAGCATTTTTGCATAAATTGTGGCCCACCATAATGTTAGGCGTGATCAAAGTGGCCTGTGAAACAATTTGGGTTGGCCAGGACTGCACTAGAGCTTACTATTTATACACAAATTTAGAATAAAAGTTCTAAATTTTTCCATGTTTAAATTAAAGTTCGTTTTTAATAATTTTAGGAAAAGTTCATTAACTTACCATAAATCCATGAGATAGCTATAGTTTGAAAGAACACTGTAAATAATAGAGTTATTCCACTTGCAGAATAATAATCCATCAATTGGAAAATGTACATGCCTCCCTAAAAAAAAGGGGTACAAATTTTATGAAATTTTTTCTCAGATAGCTATTTAATAGTACTATGAATTAAAAAGTATGAATAAAATATAAAAAGTTTAATAATTTTTAATTAAAAAATGATTGATTAAATTACTTTTGAAATTGATAAACTTATATGAATATTAATTAGTTCAGAAGGGGTCGGAAAGGAAAATTATAATAATAAAATAACTCTCTCGCCAATCATCACCTTATTGTGGTGAGAGAGCTTAGTAATTCTGATGAACCACAGAGCTATGCCGGCTGGAGCATCTTTCCTTGAAGGGTCACCCATGCCTGTGAGGTCTGTGAGGAGAAATGAACCCAAGAGTGACTGAACCCACATCTGTGGCAATCTAACAGTGGTATGACACTGGTTGAAGACGACAATGGGTACGATAAATACCATATCCATCCTCCACATATCTTATCAGTTTGTGGTGATAACAATCCATGGTGATAACACGATCCAAGTATAATACTAGCTTATGTTGCCCAGGTTAACAAGGTCCTGCTACTGTTAAAACTATTAATACATATGTTGTCCTTGTATTCACTTATTCTTTTAGAGTTATACATTGGAGATATATAGATCGCGAGCAACTCCAAAGGAAAACAAGAACAACATTTACTAAGCATAACAGTATCATGCAAAATCATCTGTAGAAAGATTACTCTTCCTTGTAAAGAAGGTGGCCATGGTCTGACTAATATAGTCAATCTGCATTACAGACAAATTCTGATGCTGCAGGAGTTTATAATCAAGTAGCAAATATAATATACAAAGATCTTGCACACAAACACAGATTGTTAAACACTGAGATACTATTTCATATACTAGAAATATACTCCACAGTCAGTGTTAGAAAATGATACACACAAAATATACGAGAAAGCCGTTATCACAGATAAAACAATTCAACACAATAAACCTGACCACACTCTCATTGACAAATACAGTAAGATCACATATAATAGACATCTCTGTTCCAAACACTCATAACATAAAAAATGTTCACACTTGAAAAATGAATAAGTACACTGCACTCACACTGCTTTTCTTTCATATGTATAAGACATATGTGGAGGATGGATACAGTATTTATCGTACCCATTGTTGTCTTCAACCAGTGTCATACCACATATACTATACAAAAGTCTAGAAATGTTAAGCCTACCTATTTTTCCAATTTCCTTAAACATATCTAGTTTTCTGTGATTTTTGGAGATCAGGTTGGAATCTGTGTTTGTGCTTATGTTACAACAGTATTGGTTCCCCATGAGGATGGAACAGAAAGCCCAAAATACTAGATTTAAGTAAAGTTTTTGTCTTGATCTCCAAAAGTTGCTTAGAAACTAAGTATTTTCTCTAAAGATGGAAATGTATGGATTCATAAATTAATTTACACTAATTTCTGTATTTATTTATTTTAATATTAACTGTCATAATCTGGCTAATAATAGAAAAAAATGGAAAAGAAAAGTATACATTATTCAATATCACATGCTTAGTTGTATGCTAAAAGCATTCAGCTTAATTATTTAAAAATAAAATTTCTAAATTAAAGAGAGAAATATCTATTTCTAAAGTAGCAATAAAAATGAATGTAATAATTGAAAATAATCATCCACTTACTTCTGTCACCATTGGTAAGCCAAGAAGAAAGAGAAGAACACAAATTGATAAAGTGAAGAGTTTTCTAACTGGACGAATAACATCAGCCCATTCATCTGTAATACCTGCTATTAAAGCTTCAACTGTACAAAACTGAAATAAAATATTTTGAATATTAGTTTATATTTCTGTTTTTATTATTAAAAATTAGATTTTTATTTATTATTTAAAGCTTATAAAATATCAATAAGTACTATTTGGATGGACAGCATATAATAATAGAAATTCTTACCTGACTGTCAACACCAAGAATGAGTAACATCAAGAAGAACAAAACAGACCATAATGGTGAAAGTGGTAACTGTAGTACTACTTCAGGATATGTTAAAAATGCCAAGCCTGGACCTAAATAGATATTTTTTCTACTGTTAATATAGAAATAAATATTTTAAAAATATAAATATATTTAAATAATTTCTAACAAATTTTGTTTATAAATAATATAAAGTATTGAACTTTATTATTTTTATCATTAATAGTTTGGGTAAAACCAAACTATTAATTCTAACTAAAAAAACTAAACTACAAACTTGATTAAGGCAATGCAACACATGGGCAATCTCTCGAGGGGGAATGCCTCCCGAGAAGTCTTTTATGGAAAACTGGTCCCTATATAGGTGTTACAAATGTGAAAGAAACCCAGAAAACTCCATGTGGCCAGCCCGTTGGCAAGGCGCAAACACATAACCAATTATCAATGTTCAGTGGTTTTTATCCACTAGTTTACAATTGTATTAATGATGGGCCACTGGTGGGCCCATCATTAATACAATTGTAAACTATGTACTTTTAAAATATTACAAATTATTTTTATAAAATACATATTTATAAACAGTTAAATCTATTCAATATTAAAGCCTTATAATGGTGTATTAATAAAATTTGATAGTCATAATTATCTTACACATTATCTCAATAGTATTAAAATATCTTCTAATACAATCTAATATTTTAAAATTTATTACAATCCATTATTCTAAATCTAAATTATTACACTCTAATATTACATATATTTTAATATTAGATTGTAATAAAAATTTTCCAAGTTATTTGATAGTTATAAAATGGTTATAATCAGTTGTGTGAAATGATTTAAACTAAAAATGTAAAGAGAATCTATAACATTTTGAATGGCTTCTTGTTCAGTTAAATATTCATATATAAGCATAAAAATTGCATTTTCCCTGTAAACTTACCATACAGGAAACTTTGGCAATTCAAAAGACCATAGACTATAAAGCCTATGATCTTTTGAATTGCCTATTATCTAAAATACTGTGTAATTATTGTAGCTTTGTGATGGTTTATACTTATAAAATATATTAACAAGCATTTAAAGTGATATTTTCAATCTCTGACTTATGTTGGATAAAAATTTTAATCTTCAATTGATATTATTTTAAATTTGAGATATTGTGGAAAAGTAGGAATTTTTATTAAATTGAACAATAATATAATGGATGTAGGGAGTATCTTCACTTCACTGCATAACTACTACTTATTGTAGTAAAAACTGATTATAAATGACTGTTGCTAATTATGCTCATTATTGAATTTCAATAGAAATGACACAGCGGACTTAGAATTTGCATATAAAGTATATTTTGAATTTGTAATGAAAGTTTTTACTTTCTAATCAGTTTAAATAATGAAACAACAATAGATATCATTTTGTAACAATGTAATGAAATGAACAATTTTTTAACAGATTTTTACTGTAAATAATAGTATTTTTTATTAATCAAAATTTTTATAGAATGTAAACTATATATGATTTAATAAAATATTACTTTCTCTTAAATTAGTGCAAGGATAATATGTATGAAGTTACTGAAATTTATATTTTGTGAAATTTATGACATATATTTTCCTGTGTTGTTTTAGTTTAATCCATAATTTTATTATATTTGATGGATGCAGTAGATAATTTATAAATTATTTCGCTTTCTTGTTTGATCTTATAGAGAAATAGTTTGAAAAATAGAGAAAACTCCATTTGGAATAATGTTTTTATTTAGAACTCAAGTTGTGGGTGCTAATTACAATTTAAAAGATATTGAGAAAATAGAAAATGAAAGTAAAGTAAAAACAAAATAATGAACAACAAAGATTTTTGACAAAAGAAAATTCTAGTAACATTTAACATTTGTATGTTGTGGATTAAAGAATGTAGAAAATGGTACATTAAAAATTTAGAAATAATAATATTCTATTAATTAACTAATGATTTCAGATTCTGTTATTAGATAGTATTATATAAAGTTAATTTTTGCATTTAGGTATTATGCTATTTTTGTATCAATAGTTATTACAAAACAGTTTTAGAAATACACAAGCTCAATATATAAACCTGTTTGAAAATAAAAAAAAAAAGCACTGATGGATTTCAGAATGTATATTATGTTCCATCAGATCTCTGTTTATTTTCAGAACATATGTATATTATATATACAGGTAGGCCTCCTACAATGCGGTACCTTTACAACGCATTTTCGCTCCAACGCGGTTGGAAAAATGCGGAAATTTTCTTACAACGCGGTACTTTTACAATGCGGTTTAGGGTATTTAGAAACGAATTATCTTTCACATAACAGAAAAATTGCAACGGATCACATAAGTGCAGTGGAACTTGATGGAACAAGCTCAGATCTTGAAATAAGGCCAGTCAAACATTCTCGAACAACTATAATAAGTGACGATGAGGACTGAATTTGAGCATAACATTATGTTTCTTTTTGATTTTGACTTGAAATCATAATCTTTTTATTTTTTATATGATGATGAATTTTATTTAAGCTTTTTATGTACATAAATTTAAAAAATGATAAAAATGTTACACCGTAAAAGGCAGTTTTTCTCTTTTTAGAACTGAATCCCAGTTTTTGTATTAAGTTGGTGTCTCCTATAACGCGATTTCCCCCAACGCCAATAATGAGCACTTAAAGACCGCTAAATAAGACGACAACACAGAAACACAGATGTTTTCGTGTTTCGTTCTCTAGAATTTATGATGATTATATTAACATTTACTGTAAATGTACATATTTTAATATGATTTTATGTGCTTTTAACGCTTTTCTAGTGATATTACCACTTCAATATTTGTGGCGGACGGATGTAAAGTCGAATAAAATGACTTAAACTTGATTTTTATTTTTCCATATACTTTTTTGACAAACGACGTATAATCGAGAATGACGTAAATTGAGGTATACCTGTATATAAAATCAAAATTTTTTATTTTAGTTTTATTAACTTTCAGAATATTACCTGATTTCACAACTTCTGAAACTGGTATGTTTTGAACGTATGACATATGACCCAAAACAGAAAAAATTACACTTCCTGCAAAAATGCTTGTTGCTGGATTTACAAAACACAGTATAAAAGCATCTCTGTTAAAAATTAAGTTTTAAAAATGGCATTAATACTTAATAATTAATGAATTATAAATTTCAACACAATAATTTTTAATTACTTGAAAAAGTTATGATGAAATTTATTATAACTGCCTAAAGTTATAACAGATCCAAATCCAATACCAAATGTAAAGAATACTTGGGTGCCTGCAGTGACCCAAACCTAAAAACAAGGGAAAAATATTCATATTGCATAATAAACTTTTATTTTGTAATATATTCCATATAGTTTAAACACTGATTTAAATAAAGTATGTAATGAAACATCTTTATTTCAGCACAATTCCTTTCTGTTAAATGTATGACGGTAAATATCTAGCCCGATGATAACATATTAATTAATGTTGAAAACGTTAGTATTGTGCTGGAATAAAAGTATTTGATAAAGTATTATTGTTCATATAAATATTGATAAAATAAGAAATGAATTTAGATTATTATTTTTACAGTATTATGAAATAACTGTATATCTATGATAAAGTAAATATGAATTTTTAAGAACTTTACAATTTTAAATTAATCTAACCTTTGGATCCAATAGTTTTGACCAAACTGGAGTAATATAAAATAATAAACCGCTAAATGCACCGTCTAATGTGATTCCACGAAAAAATAATACTGACAGTATAACATATGGAAATAGTGCAGTAACCCAGATAATCTACAAAAAATTATTATTAAATTTATTTTTAATTTTTTTTATTAAAAAACATAAAATAAGAAAATGTAATAATTTTCTATTAAATTATTTGTTATAACTATAAAAAAATATTTAATACAAGAAAAGAAATTTTTAACATAATCTTCATTAAATTGAAATGAAATAAAATATCTAATAATTGAATTATAAACATCAAATAACTGTAATTTTTTTAAAAATAGGGTATTTTAACGTCTAAAAAATTTCGATTTTTCAGTATATCAAATTGAAATTATAGAAACAACAAAATATGAATGATTAATCTTTTTAATGGAATGATTGGTGAAATTATTCTTTTTGGTAAGATGTAATGTTTTTATAATAAACTTTAATTCTTTAATCTGCCATGCCAAAATCGGACTGATGATAAATCAAGCAGGTTTGTGTGTAATATTGTATCATTTATAATGTAAAAATTATATTTTCTACTATAATAATGAAGTATATATAAATTTTAAGTAATAATGAATATATAAAGTTTGTATATTAGAATTACTGTATTGTTAGATTATGATTTCCTTCCACATGTAATTTTATTTTTAAAAAATTTCTGTAGACATTATTCATCATCTGAGAAATTTAGAAATATCAAATTCTAAGAATATGGAAATGTGTCTCAAAATAATTATTATTGCCTTATTGTCCTTATTTCAATTCTTAATACATTTGTCAACTTAGACATTAATTATTAATAAGACTGTTAAACTGGTGTTAAGTGTTTATGCAAAATTGAGTAAAAGTTCTTATAGAAACCAGACTTTTTTAACACAAGTTTAACAGTCCTATTAATAATTAATGTCTAAGTTGACAAAAGTGTTAAGAAAAGTCTCTCAAAATATTCTAATAAATGATACTTTCAAAAGTTGTGAAAATAAATATATAACTATGAATGATAAGATAAAAAAAAGTATTAAAAACTGTTGCAAATAGCATGAAAGAGCATATTTCACATAATTGAAAAAATGAATTGCAACTTTGAGGAAATGTAAATAATGTTAGAGAATTGATGTTATAACTTTATAGACTGTCAAATATACAATAATCATTTTCCAAAGAATCTAGGAAGAACAGAAGTGATAATTTTTTCCTATAACCATGGGCGTAGCCAGGAAGGGGCATGGGTGGGCACCCCCCCAGTTAACCTGGTGCCCCTCCCAGAAAATTACAGCCTCTACTAGGCCCCTCCCATAACAAAAACCTGGCTATGCCAATGCCTATAACTGGTTATTTTTGAAATAATATGTATATTTGATTTACCAATATTATTGTTTAAAGTATTTTACCTTTCCACTTTGATTAAGACCACGATAAATAACAATATATACAAATGTAGAAGCAACAAAAAGTCCAAGAACTAATTCCCACCGGAGGGTTCCTATATCATGAATTCCATCTGTGATTCCAAGAACACGTCGCCTATTAAATAGAATACTAATTTTGTAAAATAATTTCAAATCTTTTAATCACTTTTTAAATGTTTTTTTAATTTATATATATGTTTTACTGATAAATTACATACAATAAATTGAATATCATATGTAATTTAAAAATTATTACTTACTCCCAAAATTCAACAACAGGTGAAACAGAAATGTTAATACTTGAATTAGAAGACCCATTGTTATAGTTTAAATCCACACAGTTTTCTGTATTCCAATACTGATTACATTGTTGCCAAGGTAAAATAGCAGCAAAAGATGCAACCAAGTAAAAAAGAATCCATGCCACTATTATAATATAATATATATTATATAATCCCACAATTGTCATAGAAGCAAATCCGACCCCTGCAAAATAATAAATATAAATGAATAAGTTTATATATTTAAAATATTTAAGTTTATCAAAGATAATTAGATCAAATATATAAAATTATAAAAATTGGAAAATAAATAATACTGCATTAGACATAACAAACATTTATGTTTAATATAGTAAACATAGATTGCCATGAAAATTGACCATAATTAATATCATTTGTAATTATTGTAATGGCATTTAATTAAGTTGGTTGTTACCTTTGAAAATTGGAACCAGATTCCATATGCCAATACCTCCCATACTGAGATATTGGCCAATTGCAACCTCCATAAAAAAAGCAGGAATTGCACATAACACCAAGCATACTAAATATGGAAATAAAAAAGCACCTGAAAAAAATTAAAAAAAAATTATTTTATATCTTGAATTTGAAGTTTTTCATTAAATTTAAATCTTTGTTCTTTAAAATAAAAATAGTTGTAAATTTTTTGAATACAACAGGACGAATATAAGTTGACATAGATCTTATCACAAACTTATATTAATGTTCCATATAGTTGGTGACTACATTACCTCCGCCATTTTCGTAGCATAGATAAGGAAATCTCCAAACATTTCCTAATCCAACTGCATAACTGATGCAACTAAAGAGAAAATCCAATTTTCCACTCCATTGGCCTCGTTCTGGTATAGCATCGGGAATATTGCCACCAATTTCGCTAGTGCTGCTACTGCTGCCTGCTTCATCATATTTATTTGGAATAGGAAAAGTAGTTTTTCCTAGATATATAGTTTTGATGCATTCATCTGAATACCCTACTTTGTCTTTTTGTGGTGATTTGAACCCAAAGTACTTTAAGCCATTTCTCAAGAAATGCACTTTGGAATTAGCAGCTGTAGAACTATTTTCCATATTATTGGAATTCTTTTATCTGGTTTGCTGATCTGAATTTTTAAACACAGCTGAAAAGAATCAATTGTGTGATATCAAGTATGCCATTTAGACAGTTCAGAGATATGTTAGCATTAATTGAATGAATATACAGTAAAATCTTTAAGCCAAGGGGGAATTAATGAACTAATATTATGACCCGAAAAAATGAATCGGTAAGAATATAAAATGAAAAAAGTATTACGGATAACAGTAAAATTATGAATTAAATTTCAATATAAACAAATATTTTAAACTTGAGAAATAAAAACTTATACATAAGACAGGACCTGAAAGAAAAACCAACAAAGCTATCTAAACAATAAACTAAAGCTATATTTACATTTACTTACTTATTTTTTAAGAAAATAAAATCTTTATCTATATGTTTATATAGTACCATTAAATTCTTAAGGAAGATTTTTAAATAGAAATGAATGATACAGTATATATTTTAACGGTTTTAAAAATTGATCATTTTTACAAAGCATACAAGATATTTTGCGAATAATTAAGTTTAATGTTACAAAAATAAATATTTGCATTCTCATTAATATATTACTAGAAATCAGTTTAAAAATTTTTATTTTATTTGAAATATTTGAGTAACTAAACTCATATCAGTATATCATTATTTCAAAATTATTTTATGAGAAAGATGATAAAAGGAATGAAATGTAAAACTTGCAGGTGAAAATTTTAAAAAGTAGAAATTTTTGTGAAATTTGTTTATGATTTATTATTAGTATTTCATTTATTCAAATATAAAAGCTTTGTTTTTACTAAGTAATGCAAATTTTTAAATTCTATATTATTTAAATGGTAATACATGCAACAGTAAGCAAATGAAAAGCCAGAATGATACAAAAGGGAATATTTGATTACAGCTTGATGTATGCTGTAATCAAAAACATCTTTAATTAACAAAGATAAATTTTTCGTTTTCAAATTAAATTTTACTTTACATTAGTATTGTGTTAATTAAAAATAACTCTCTTGAATTTATGAATGATAAGATTTTTATCATTTATTTATAATTGATTTTGAGTATAAAAGTTTTTTCATTTTTTTTTAATCAATTAGGTTTTATAAAGATCAAAAATATTATATAATCATTATTATCTTTGATAGACTATAATTTGGCAGCAGTAGAAACATTCAAAGATTCATATTTTCAAATTTACACTTTAAAATAATAATTTTCTATTAAGGTTGTGTGCAACTTTTTTAAATGAATTTATTTCACAGATGTACAGGATGAGTGAAAAGATCCTCGTGCTCTTTTCATTCCAAAGGTACTGAAGATATATTAATTTTGTTAATGTAGCCACATAGAAATTCATGCATGGAGAATCAGAAGGAACCTTTTTGTGGCCATTAAAAATTATGTTTGACACTTACCATATTTTATGGACTATAAGACACACCTGAATTTTGGAGGCAATTTTTCGAAGAAAAAAGTGTGTATTATAGTCTGTAAAATACGGTACTTTATAAATTTATAGTAAGCAGAGGTAACATAAAATTAGTCTGAATCCATTTTCTAGATCCTTAATCAGCATTGTGTAAACAGATGTTCAAGGGTATATTAATCCTTTTAAAAATGAACCTTAAATTCATTAGGAGTAAAATTGTTTGTTTTAAATGGCCTTGAAAGTGATTTTCCACACACTACAGATCTTTGCACCAAAATAAATTTTAGAAAACAATACATATATGATTAAAGACATTACATAAGTACGAAAAAAAAATTTATTCATAGAATTGAAAGAGTAGAGAAAAAAATAAATGAATAAATAATAAATATATTTTTGCACAAGAATGTATAATTGAAAAAAATTATTAAAACATAGTTGTAAATCACAAGTTTTGCCAAACATAAAGAATTAAAATAAAGAGGATCTCAAAGAAATTGTTAGATACAGTAAAAAACAAATAGGCTTTAATAACAGAAAGAATAAATCTTAAATTATGGTACTCAAATGCTCACCTTCATCTTGAATTCTTGTGTTTGTTTACCATCATTTAAGATTTGTTCTTTTCTTTTGATAAAGCATTTATTTATTTTTACTGTAAAAAATTAATTGAACTCAAAAAATTATTAATTAAAAAAATATATAAATTATTTTTGTCAATTTCCAATGCAAAAAGTTTTTTTACTCAAATTAAAAGTAAATACCAAAAAGCTTTTTAAGAAATTTGGATTCATATTTTTGCTTTGACAATATAGAATTTTTGTCATAATAGTTCAGTGTTGCATAATTAACTTTAAATATTGTTCTATCTAATGTACTGTACTTTCAAAAGCAAAAGAAATGTAATTAGTGAAAAAGTAAAGTACCAATATTTATCACTAATATTTTGTAATCTTATTTAACTTCAATTACGAGGGTAATCCCAAAAGTAAGGTCTCCTATTTTTTCAGAAATACAAAGAAACGTTATAGGAGACCTTACTTTTGGGATTACCCTCATACAATGTTAGTATTTTATTATACAGTGTTTGTATATACTTGTATATTTTATTATACAGTATTTGTATACTTGTATTTAAGTGTTTTTAGTATTTCAACTGATTGCCAAGCAGAAATTTTTATTATTGTTTGACATCTGAAAGAATGTAAATTTGGTGTAAACCAGTTGTTAAAAAGTTAATAAAAGTTTTGACATAAATATAAAGCTGGAAAGGGCTCTTGCCAGGCTCAACTTTCCCTCACTCGAACAGGAGGTTAAGAGAGCCTGGAAGTTCGATAGCTTTCACTACGATATAAAATTTAAATAATAATAGCTTAAAGAAAATAATTTTGTTGAATTGTGAAGAATTTCTCTATTTAAAAAAACACCAAGACACATTAGCATTGGCGTAGCCAGGATTTTGTTATAGGAGGGGCCTAGTAGAGGCTGTAATTTTCTGGAGAGGGGCACCAGGTTAACTGGGGGCGTGCTCACCCATAGTGCCATAACTAGGGTGGTGCCCAGGCACAGGGCGCAGACCCTGGGGGGCGTAGAAATGATCTGGACCAAGTTTTATATCGTAGTTTTGGGGCGTAGTTACAGAAGCTCGCACCGGGCACATAAAGGACTAGTCACGACGCTGCCCACCCATGCCCCTTTCTGGCTACGCCCATGCACATTAGCTCAAAGTTAAAATCGTGTATGGCGCCATCTGTTATGCGACTTTAAAAATAATCCCCTCTTCTCCCCTCTGATCTTTAATTAACCATCAAAATTTAAGTTAATAGCATCAATGTCCCACATAGAATATCTAATCTTATCATATTTAAAATTTTTGGTTCATCCAATCCTGAGACGTAATGCAAAATACTTTCACACACAATTTTATAAGGTATTTTTAATTTTTGGACCCGAATGTCAAAACGTCGAGGAATGAAAAAAACGGGGGGTCAAATTTGACCGATTATTATTCCTTCCCTAAGCTATGTTCTATAACAACCAGAAAGTAAAAACTATTAATAAAATTTTTATTTTGCAAAGTTTTAAAAGCATACCAAACAATTATTAGTAATGCGGAATAATATACAGTATTTAACAAAAATTAAATGGTTAAATTTATGAAATTGTTTTAACAAGAGTATAGATTGAGATATGTTTTTAAGTTTATTAATTAAATTTGCTTAATTTTAAAAAATTTTATTCTGTGGTTCTATAATATATAAATATAGAATAGATATCTATATATGATAAGAAGAGTTACGAAGCAGGAAACTTTTTTTTTAAATAAATGCACCACTCCTAGGGGAGAATAACAGTAAGAATATATAAACCAAAATACATGATACAAAGTAATAGGCTTTTAGTGAAAACAAAAATGAAAAATTAGAAATTATAAATAGTCTTTTCTTCCATATTTTTTGAACATAATTGTAAAAAGCATCAAACAATGGCTTCTGAACAAGCTTATCGAGTGGACATGGCCGCCAAGCGTAAATATTTCTAATTTCAGAATAAGTCTACCTTGATTGTAAATTGGACAATGGTAGATCATATGGCTGACGGTGTCTAGGTTTTCTGTAGAGCAAAAGCAAGAGGCAGTTTCTGCCCGGTTATACATCGCCTGGTAGCTTCTAAAATTACCATGCTCAGTAAGTAGTTGAGCAGTAGCAAACGTTATATCTCTAACAGTAAGTGGTGATGAGAACCTGCATTCAACACTAGGAAAATAAAGTCTTGTTATTCTACCAGTTTTACTGCTCAACCATTGTTGATTCCACTTTTGCATAGCATTGTCATGAATATAATTTTTAAGGCTGCTACGTGAGAGAGGGATGTGAGTGTAGTCTAAGTTAGTGTCCTTTGCAGCTGACTTAGCCTCAAAGTCGGCTTTTTCATTTCCTAGTATGCCAGGAACAAATATAAAAATTATTTTATTTACAAGATTTTTTATATGGTGCTGAATATACATGATTTTATTGCTATTGCAGTTGGGATTTAATAGCGCTTTTAGGACAGACTGGGAATAACTGTAAATGATGATAGACAGTAGTGTTCCTCATTTCCCGGTCTTTTGCTTGTCCCGGGATAGAACGAATTATTTTTAAGATATACAAAATATCATGAAATCAAATAATATAATTATTTTTCAGTTTTTGAAGTAATTTAATAAGTTCTGAAACCTCCAAAATCATATTAGTAATGCTGTGTAAGATATAAATTAAAAATTACCTTTGAATTACGTAGAAATTTTCACAAATAGAAAAAATTTATTAAAGTTTGCTGGAAACTACATACAACAACAACAACAATAAAAATGTTTTGAATTGAGTTGAAAATTTAAACAAAATGAGCTTAAGAGGTAATTTTCATGATTTAAATAAAACATTATAAAAATTTACAATAATATTTCGTATTAAGATTTTAAAAAGCAAAGATGGCCAATACTCTCATCACTCAATCTGGTTCTTATTTTTTAGTAATGAAAAGTCCTGCTACCGAAAATGCCCTTTCCGATTCAATTGCTGTGAGTGGAATTGTGTTTAATGCATTTAACAGAAGACAGATGTTATGTGCTTTTTTACCTGTAGCCTGGAAGATTTCTAGTAATTTTCGATATTGTAGTACATCTTTTGCTCTCTAGTATTCTTGATTTGTTTACCTCGTCTGTTTTAATAGAAACATCAAGCTTATAACCCAATGATTCGGCAGTTCGTTTGTCTTTAATAATCAGGTTTATGAAGAAAAACTTCGTACTTGCACACTTCGTACTCGTTTCTATCCATGCCCAATTTGCACAACCTGGCATTACGCAGTTATTGAAGCCATTGGGTATGGTTAAAAATTAAGACAGCATATGCACAATTATTCCAGATATTACAGGTTCTGACAAGTAAAGAATTTTCAGAGTCCTGCCACAAATAAGCTACGTATTGACCATTTGTAACATGCCATAAGAAAAATTTAAAAAACTATTAAGTAGGTTTAAAATTAATAAATACAAATGTATTCTGACTGTTTATAAGTTAATTATACTTTTATTTGCAAAATTTCTTCAACCTTGACACAAAATAAGATAAAAGTGAACTTTTAAGAAATTTGCGGGATTTCCCGGGTTAAAAAAAACAACCAGGTCCCGGGATCCCGTTTAAGAAACCTTAATAGACAGAATTTTGTTTGGTAGTGAAGTGGCCCACTGAACAGCTTGGTAGACAGCATCTTCAGCTTGATAGATGGATTTGGGGGTATCTGTACCTACTAACATACTTTGGGCAAGATATGTCATCTTGGAGGAAGATACAGACACTTGAGCCGACATGAAGGGGCTTTTGGACCCATCTGTGTAGATATTAATGTCTGCATGGTTATCCATGGAGAAAGCAGATGACACCAAATATACCCTGGGGATAACCTTGTTTACAGGGTGATGATCAGAGATAGTAGGGTAATTGCAGTGTGGTAGCATATGAACAGCCATAGATAGGAGTAGAGACCGTTGTTGCGCCTTGATGTTTGTAGTCCTGATGTAGTAGTTTAGAACCTTTTCTACAATACATAGTGACAAAGGAAGGAGCTCTGCTAGTATCAGAGAGGTATTAGTAGAAACAGTTCTGCAGCAGGGATAAAGGGAGAAAATAAAGGAAAAAGGACTCGAATTTTTGTTTGTATAACCTTTGTAATTCATTATTGAATTTAAACTTTAATTCCTGAGTTATGTACAAAAAAAGTTCTGCAGCACTTTGAAATTCTGATAGCAAACTGTCTTTGAAGAGAGAGTAATTTACTTGCCACTGAATTTTTACTAGTTACATGACCCCAGCTAGAGGCCGCGTGAAGTAGCATTGGTTGTATTGCCCCATTATATAGAGTTTTACAAGCTTGTGATTTAGTCCCAGGTGCACCTAGCACAAGCAGAAAATCAGTTTTCTGCTTGTGCTAAGTGCACCTGGGGATTATATCATAAAGCAGAAAACTATGATTATCTAAATTTATAATAATAGCAAAAGTTTTATATAATGAAAGATTTTTCTCTCATCGCTGAAATACTGTATGAACGAAATCAGTGATAAGCCATAATTCTCTAAGTACTCGGTGAGGCAATAGTTTTAGTTAAAAATCGTTTTTAAAGAGTCAACATTAGATGATGCAGTAACATAGCTTATAATTTACTGAAAAACATTTTAGAAACATTAAATTTTGAACTAGATTTAGTTAAGAAATTGAAATGAGTGCAATGTATTGTTCTGCAATGTTCAATTTAAAAATATGGAATGATCAAAATTGGCTTCATATCTTAAAATAATCAGATATGATTATTATGATTGCGAGAGAACATAATAATTAAATCCCAATGCACATATATGTTTAATATACATTAGTTGAGTTAATAATAAGTTGTATTTATTATAATTTTAAAAATTCGCCGAGTTTTTCCACATATTTACTATAGGCCTATGTAAATTCATAATTATAGGATTTTTTAGTGTTTTTTGTGCGCTACCTAAAAATAAATATAGCTGGGTATATTTGAATTCTTGTGATATAAATTATATTACATTTAATGGATTTAATGTTTCAGATGAAAAATTATTAATCAAAATAAAATAAAATATCAAAAAAATCAGTAAATTTTTTAATAATAAAGTGTAAGCAAAATAATTATTTAATCTATTTAAAATGCCTTTTTAGTTCACGCAATTATTAAGTCTTCGTCAGTATATTCTTAAAATTGTAATATATATCTATAATAGATAATTTTGCTTTCTTCTCAATTTATTATCTAACATACTATGTTACATAATGTTTTACGAGATATGCCGATAAGAAGTACAAATAAAATAATCTAATTTGTTCTGTAATTTATCTGATTTAAAAAAGTATAAATTGTTCGTCCTGACTTGGATTAAATCCCACTTTTTTTTTATTTCTTTGTTGGAAACGTCTCTTCTGCTCCAATTTAATGCTGAATGAGAAGAGAGACTGGAATTTAAAAAACAAAGATAGTACTGGCCAGACAGTAAAGCTTAGATGCTTTCCCAAAATTGTTTAAATTATTTTTGAATGATTAACATTTTAAAATAGAAAGCAATAATTCTAATATTTGTTTAATTAATGAGGTATAAAATAATAAACAAGAATTTGACTTCAATGAAATCTCTCCTGCTTTTATTAAATATTGGATCACATGTATCAATAAAAAGGGTGATATTTCTATCTTAGACTTTCATGACAATCCCAACTATTATATACAGATATTCACCGACGGATCTAAAAGCCACAGCAAGGTGGGATCAGCATTTGTGGTTAAGGAATGCAACAATAGCAATTTCTCTTACCAGGCAAGCTATCGTCTTGCCAGTATCTGTACAATTACTCAAGCTGAACAGTTCGCCATTCTGCAAGCTCTTAAATATATTAACAACTCTAAGATCAGGAATCGACATATTAGGATCTGTTCTGATAGCCAAGTCGCTATCAGGAGAATAGTCAACAATCTTGGCTCTCTCTCTCTTCTTATTCGGGAAGAAATTCTCTGCTCACAAAACAGCGTGGCCTTCTCATGGATCAGGGGCCATACAGGGGAGGAAGGGAACTCTTTGGCGGACTCCCTCGCAAAGCAAGCTGCTGCTTCCTCTGCCACCCCACCTACTGGGAAGCCTCAGACATCTCTATTAAAACCACGAGTCACAGTACCGCCATCCAGTTGTGGCAACGCGAGTGGGAAGACGGAGACTCCGGAAGAGCGACCTACCAATACTTTCCAAACATCTCGTCCAGACTTCAAAACAAGAACTTCTGCGCCAACTTCCATAACACACAGCTCCTGACAGATCATGGAAATTTCCGGCAATACCTACATCGATTTGGACTTAGGGAACATCCCTATTGTGACTGTGATGACATCTCCTTACAGAATGCCACTCACTTGATCTTTGACTGCACCAAACACGACAATCACCGGATTAATCTGGAAAGAGTAACGCTAAAAAAGGGCTTCAATTGGCCCTGTCCACCACAAACTCGAAGATTCGGATATTTTTGCAGCCCTAGAAAAATTCATCCGCGCTACCGGCGCATTGGACCCTACCTTTAACTAGTTCGTCCTACTGTTATTGGACCTTTTGTATGTTTATTACTGTATTAATAGACTTAATAAACACTAGCGTTGTGTGTTTTTTCCAAAGACACTTGGCAAGTTTTTTGGCAAGTGTCTTTGGAAGTTTTTTTTGGCAAGTACTGTATTAATGTTTGTATGTTTATTACTGTATTAATGCACCCATTACGCCTTACTTAGTTTTTTCCTTGTCATCTATAAATGCGATGCAGGCGCTCATGAGTCTTCCTACTTCACCATCTATCCTATCATTACTTTTTTTTCACCTCCCGCCTTTCTCAACTCTTCTCATCTTTCCTATCCCCCTTTCACACCCAAGCAATACCTATGAGTAGTCCTGGGTCTTCATCCCCTTTGTGCTACTGCTACTGTATCAATAAAAAGGTTTTTATTATATTCTATGTATTTCAGAATAAAAATATTTAAAGCAAATCGTTAACATTTTGCAAATTTTTTAATGATGTAGTTATTGCATTTTAGTTATTACTTATTCAAAATATATTATTTGGATACATAATACAATTGAAAAAAATATAAAAATTGTTAAATTTGAATATTGAACATTTTTCAAATATTATTTTATTCTATTATTATTTGCGCAACAAAAATAGTTATAAAATATTATTCAAAGAGGAAAAAATAAGCAACAAGAGTTGCCAACTGTTCGGAAATGTTCTGAAAAATGAACGTAGACTTTTTTTAATTGTCCCATTTTTCTCGTGAGAAATTGGTACCACTAATTATAAACCAAATTATTTTCATTTCCATTAGGTTTCTCCCCTCTTTTTCTGTCCTAGGAGGACCTGTTTTAATCATACCCATTGCCGCCAGGAACACAACGGCAGCGGCACTATGGTAAGGAACAGGGCTCAAGATATCCGCCACGAAAAGTTTCCGATTCGGGAATGACCCGTCCGGATTAGTTCTTAGATCCCCAGAGCTGTAGGGTGACATTTTAAGTACTTCAGTCATCCGGCTGTCGTCTCCTCATTATTATAATCAACAAGGCAAGGGGAATGTTCCCCTTGATTACTAAGATACTAGTTTTCTTTTGCTCCACACTTTTTCTAAAGTTTTTTTTTCTTTTCTTTTCTTTTTTTTTTTTTTTTTTTTTTTTTTTTTTTTTAGTGTTCGGAATTTGTTACTTTAAAAGTTGTCAACTCTACATACAACATAAACACATTATATCAGTTAAGATATATATTCAGAAGTAGTTTATTTTCATGCATTGTACAATTGATCATTTTTAATATTTACGTATGTGTTAATTATTATTTGTATGTAAAAATATAGCTTATAGGTATAAAGAATTATTCCGTAAATAAGTTTTTAGTTCTGTCATATAATTTAAGAATTTTGCAGGGGATCAAAGGAACCAAGAGTCTTTGTTTCTAAATATGTTTTTATATTACACTCTCATATTCTCTTGTATATTTTATTTTCTTATCAAAATATGTTAATAATATTTTATAGTTCCCATACGTTATTAAAAAAAATATATTATGTATCGATGTATAATTTAACCTAATATAATGAATTTACAGATTTCCAGTTGAACTCAAGAGGGGGGAATCTATAAACAAATCTATTTTTAAAGTTATTGCCATTGAATATCAATTATAAAATTGTTGCTAATAATCAGTAGATTCGTTAATGATCTAATACTTCTAACTGAATGATATTTAATTTTAAAAAAATAAGATACGAACGATTAATTATTTTGCTATCTAAATTATAAAATAATCTACATATTTTTTATCAGATAAAATTAATAAACAGAAACAATATGTTTTATATTTATAAATGAAATGAAACTTACCAAAGAAAGTGAAAGAAAATTAAATTGAATTAAGAATAAATTGTAGAGCTGCGACTTTGTGATAAAGCGCAATTCTTTAATGATTATTCAGTTTAAAGAAATTAAATCTGTTAGGACAAAAAACAACTTTCTTTCTTTTGATATTTATCAAGTTTTGAAAATCTACGAAATGTTTTATATTATAAATTTAACTGTAAAACAATAAACTGAAGGAAACAAATGCAATGCAAAGACGTTATATACAAGTTAGTAAAATCGTGCTTTTTTCCCATACTGTACTTCATTTTAATTTTCTTAAAGAAAATATCCTTGAAAATAAAAGCACAGTAGCAAATAAATATGTACAGTGCGTATAATTTTCGTTGAATTTTTAGTTTCATTCTGTAATCATTTTGTATATTATCTAATCGTCGCATTTGAATGCAATTGTTAGCGATATTGTAAATCGAAAAAAAATATATCTAAGTTATATCTCGTTATTTCGCGTACCCGTGTTTCCCTGCATTTTATATACTTCGAGCCTTGTTAATGCGTTCATTTATATTTTGTGGAAAAACTTTTAAAACGTATTTCTATATTTTCAGTAAAAATAAGAAAATTGTCATTTATTAACAACAAACGCTACGTAATCTGTGCGCCACTATAAAAACTTTAGAAAATTCTATCCTCATTAGAGTGATATTTGTTTATTTGACTTGATTTATGTGAATTTTATCTCGATGTATAAACTTTAATGTTATTTATAACACCAGCAAGTTTTATCATTATTATATTTCTAATAGTTAAATGCAACAAATTCGAATTTTTTAACAACGTTCTTAACATACACTTTTTTTTAAATAATTTATATCATTAATATATTTTATGTATACAAAATATATTACTGTATCTGTAAAAATTTAACAACAGTACTAATTACTCAATTCTAAGAGTATGAAAAATTATATTTTAAATCTATATTATATAGATAATAATAATAATAAAATGTTATATACAAATTTATATATAACCAAACACACACACATTATTATAAATTTGAATAATATGAACAATATTTATAACTTTAAATTCATTATAAATTAAATTATAGATAATTTCTAATTGTAGCTGTTTTCAATTTATACGTTCCGTACCGATAACTCATAATATACTACATATATATTTATATATAATAATCATTATAAATAAAAGTGATCGTTTTATGTACAAATTCTGAAATTATATATATTTTTATATTATATGTCATTAAATTTCTTTATATAAAAGGAATTTAACTTATATTCTTAAACAATAATTATTTATTTAATTTGAAAAAATAAGTCTTATTTAATGTATAATTCACGCCAACTTAGGTACTTAAACATTTTTTTTAAAATTAATAATTATCTTAAAACAAGCCTATGCCATTAACAGAACCTTGAGTTAATTATTCGAACCTTGAATAAACTTTAAAAAAATAAATAAATTATGAAACTGAAACTATTTGCCAGTGACGAAATTCTATAAACTTAAATACGACGTTCATCGTTAATGCTAAAGCGTGTTTAAAATTTAATTAATTTTAAGTTTGTTAAACTTACAATTGAATGTATATTTATTCACTTAGTCTTTCTTTGAGTTAATAAGAATTAACAAACGTTAGCAGCACTTTCTAATACTGGCTTAAGCAGATTACACACAAATCCTTAAAAGATAAATTCATAGCCATTGTAAAGAAACGAAAAGATGTTATGAAACTTAATAATTCAACACGAAATAATTCAATATTTACGAACAATGAATTCAATGAACTGTAATTTATTAAACTTTCCATTATTATTGCTATTCTATTATCTCACTTCTTAGCATATTTGAGAACGATTAAATCTAAGTAATATTAGACCTTTAATTAAAGAATTTTAATCTAAATTGTTTTTTTTTCTAAAAAGCAAATTTAAATAACAAAATTCTTTAATGCACTTTATAAGAAACTTTTATTTTTGACGCGCGCGAATTGAAAATCGATCGGAAGAAACTGCAAATCACCAGAGCAAAAAAAAAAAAAAAATAATAAAAATAAAAATGTTGCAGAGTTAAACTGTTAGTCTACATAGAAATTTTGATTATTTTGCAAATTCCTCAAGAATGACAGTTAAGCAAGTTCATTGACTGATTGAAGTAACAAGAAATCAAACAACGTATCAAATCCGCCTATTCGGTGTTTATTGCGTATCGCGTTTTAAAATTTATGAATTATTAAAAAAGAAATATAGGGTATACTATCTAGAAATGGCATAATATATTTGCCACATTTGATTTATGCATTTTCTTTTCTTTTTTAATTTCGCAATAAAATAAAACGATTCGTAATCTCCTTTAGCGAACGGTGTGAGAAATAAATCAGTGTTTTTCTCTCGTCTCGGATGGCGCCAACGATAACGTTCAAGGTCGCTAAAATTTCGTACGACTTGCTCACATCATAAAAACACCTGCAGAGTACGCGACTATAATCTGTAGACTATATAAGAAAGGGGCTATTTCCGTATCATTTGGCACCCCAACGGCTAACCTTGCCAGTCGAAACGTCCTACTGATTTGAAACTAAGCCAAGTTCCAGTAATCACATTGATTACATCACGTCCTTGAGTTAAAGCTTTCCTGTACAACACTCGACGCGTGAACCTCGTCGAGTTTAAACCTTCGAACTAGATCAAACGGTGACAAGGAATAATTAAATATATACACATATAAGAATTCGAAAGCGGTAATTATATCTTATTTGATTCGGTTATATCTTAGAAAATAAGCGATTTCGAAAACAAAATGGAACGAAGGAACGTTTAAAATATTAATTTTTTTGCGTTAGAGCTGCAGGTTATATTAAATAGAAAGCAAAATAGAAAAACTAAAAGTTCAACTTTCATTAGTTATTTAAATATCTCCCAAAATACATATAAATTAATGCATTAAACGAAATTTAAACTGTTCGATAAGCAACCATCAATAATGATTTTCTCTTCCTTTTTCAAGTATCTTGTTATTTATAAACATTATAAAATTTGCATTTTGTAATTAAGACGAGAAATTGGCATTTTATTTGTATTACTCGATTAAAATTACGTTACCAATATTATTGCAGAGAAGAGTATAAAAATTTTGCATTATTCCACCGAGGAATATTTTTTAATAATATTGTACTGTCTTATTAACTAGGTAGGATTTCAAGCATCTATTAGCAATGTAATTTGATATTTTCTTATGAAAAAGTATATCGAATTGCAAATTTTATTAAAGAAGAAAGGTTACAGTAACTAAATTTAAGAACTGTTCGTCCCTATATCACTTTAAAAAATCTTTCCTAAAAGCTTTCGATAACCCTTTTTTTCTGTAAACTTTATTTTAAAAATGAGATACAAAGTTTCCAACTTTAAAAAGTGTTTAGTTACATTTAAATTTTAACTCTTAAAATTCCCCTTCCTTTGCTGTAAAATGGTAGAATTGTACAGCAAGAATTTGCTTTTATTTATAGATATTCCACATCTAACAACACTCTATAGTCTATGTAAAAACAGGAAACTACTAATTTTAAAATGGACTTAATGCGAGTTGAAGATTATTTTAAGCATTTTAAACAAAAGATTTATTCCGTGTTTAAAAAGTTTAATTTGCTAAAAATTATTTAAAATTTTTCTATTAAAGAGAGAAAAATTTTGCATCAATACGGGGAATTTTTATTGAATATTGATGTTGAAAAATATTCTAATATTGCATTAATCAAAATTTTAATTTATTAAAATTAATTAAATCTTTATCTAAAAAATTGAATCGATTAATTATCAGAAACGAATTTATAGAAACTTTGTTCTCTAGAGATCAAAGTGTAAAAATTCGGAGACATAAATTTCGAATTATCTAACCCTATCTGTCATATGTCAAAAAAATGATTTTTAAACGTTTATATGATGCATATCGCATGTTCCATCAGCCGTCCTTCAACGGGGAAGAAATCAAAAGACGAATCTTTACTAAATTTTAAACGTAGATATCGAAATACATAAAATTTTGAAATCATTTTTTTAAAAATACTTTTTGGCGCAAAATTTATTTACTACTTCAAATTTTGTTACATTATACACATTTAACTGCTACAAGCATCGTTAAATCTACGTAAAAGTACCAAATTTAACAAATTTTGTATTAAAAAACGTACTATCGTGTTGTTTTTTTTTCCTGTCGTATAAAAATATATAAATTCGAGTAAAAATTCTGATTAATTCTTGTAAATATCTAATATATAATTTAACTATTAGTTAAAATAAGGATTTTTTTAAAATTATTATATCGGGTACAGTTATTGATTTGTTGATAAACATTACGAAAAAATCAATAATTTTATTGATAGACAATTCCAAAGGTCAGATTGATTAAATATTTTATTTGCAGTATCTAAAAGGAAATAAATATTTAATATTCTTATCAAAGAATGTTTTATTTATAAAATTATGTCTAGTTAATAATTCTAACAAAATTTTTATTATAATAATGAGATTAATTAATAAATATATTTTATAGAATATAATTTTATACTGTACTTTTACCTGTTTTAATTTTTTAATTTAATATTTTATTCAGTTTTTTAAAACTTCCTTTAAATTATTATTATTATTTTTTAATTACAAAGAAAGTTTTCTTAAAATTTTAAAATACATTAAACTATATTTTAGTACAAGAATATCTAGTTTAGAAAATTATTATTAGCAACAGTAATATTATAACTTAGATCAAATATATGAACAAAAATAGATTTTTGTGTTTAACTCATTATTATTATTATTTTCCTTTCAGATACAAAATAAAATTATTTGATAATTAAATATCTTATAAACTACTCGTACAACTACAGTTAATCTAACGCTAGAATTATATTTTCTATTCTATATTTAAAAATAGTTTGAAATTTTAAATACATTAAGTATTTACTGACAAATCTCTCTCATTCTTGCATTTAAAAGAAAATTAAATAAAGAATACAAGTAAGGAAAATTTTAATCTTAAAGAAGCTACCACCGACTTTCATCCCATCTTCCATCTATCCACCTACATCACATTTATTAACCAAAAAATATATGGAAAAAAATGATTAAAAGTGGAAAAATTTGAAAAAATGGAAATTGACATTTAGTTGAATAATTATTATAAGCATAAAACTTACAGGTAATCTTCAGATGGACGGTTGAATGAAGACAGATGGTTTGGTTGTCTACACAGCTCACAGATGAGATAGAGACATGTTTGAAGTGGAGATCGCGTCATCGCTCCTATTTATAGGAGGAGGAGTTAAAGATTGGCTTCCCAGTCGATGCGCCCACCTAAATCGAGAAAGTGGAGAAACCAAATTATCCTTCCATTTCCACAATTTATAGCCGGTAATTCGATTGACGGATTCTAGCTATTGCTATCTAACAAGCTATTCTTCACTTGCATTACTAAATCGTGTACAAAAGACCGGCTTTGGCTAGTGACAGGAGTCTTCTCCGCATGGCAACAGGAGGCTCGTCGCCACGTGACTAAACCATGTGTTTGCTTCACTTCGACCAAGTGTTATTTTGACGCAATCTTTGAGGACCGATCTCATTGGATGCTGAAAGAAACGGTGAAGGTCATGATACCGAACGGAAAAGTACTAGAACTCGAGGAGCCTCTGGCATAGGCGAAAAAGAAAAACGTAACTAAAATATATATGGATGTTATATATAATATATATTAAATCTGTATTAATTAATCAATTTTGTTAAAATACATTTCGGTCGTTTGGCTTTGATTTGGATCGTTTCCAGCATTCGTTAATATTTTATTAAAAACCTTGAACTGGTCGAAACGATTTGGATTGATAAGTGACATTAGTTCGCTTTACAGTAGACATAGATGCTGATTAATAACTACGATAGTCATCCGATTGATTTATTCATTAAATATCCATTAGGAAAATATTATTTTATTATTAAAATCATTCAGAAACTGAATTTTCCGAAATAACTGTCTAAATCCATTTAATAAACTTTCCGCGGTTATTCAAATTTTATTTATAAGTGTCGATGGGACGAGAATTTAATTTGTTAATATAAAGCTGTATGTTTAGATATAAGCAATGATAGTTTACAAGAATTTCATTCTCTAAAAATGAAGAGATAATTTTATCCCGAAGTAAAAACACGGAAGCTTTAGTGGTTAGAAAACAACGAGGTCACAGAAGCGCTAGTTTGTTCGAAACTTCAGCTACCCTTCGAAAATTAAAGGATGCGACGTTATGCAACAAACACATTAATTAGGAGCAATCTAACATCCTGAACCTTCAATATCCTGTTATAGAATAATGCTTAACAAATTCATCCTCATAACGTCAATGTATCTTTCGTCAGGAAAACTTTTTATTGAAAGATAACATTGGAATTGTTAAACACTGTTTGGGATCATAGAACAAAAATTTTTCATAAAATTCTGCTGAATCATTACCTTAATTTCATTGCCGATACAGCGGTGATTTATTAAAGAACAAGACATTTGGGAAGAAATAGCTGTACAAAAACTGTATATGTAGCAGTCCTAACATTACTAAGAATAGAATGGGAAAACTAGAAATAACGTTTTGGATTTCAAAATTTTACTTTATTATGATTAAATATGGTAATTCTTTTTAAGCATTTCGATAACTTTACTACTGTATATGCCATTGTATTTTGATTGATAAATGAAAGGCTGTTTTATTTTTGTAGAAAGTATTGTGAGCATCATTCAGATTTAACGATAAGTAATGTGATGATAGAATATTGTTTATATTATCTACATATACAGAAAACTAACACTTATCCAGAATCATCCATTGGCTGAAGATAAAGATTTCATATAAACCTTCGCAAAAAATGACCCTCGAGAATATTTTTTACATATTAAATTAAATTCTATGTTAAAAATTTTACTAATAAAAAGGTTTATTTTTTAAATTCTTATACTAATTACGTATTAACTTGATGAAAATAATTATTAACAATTCAATTTTTTATAACCATCTTTCATAACTTGCATAAAGTAATTCATATTCTTAACTCTTTATATCTAATCATTTTTTTTTAAATTAATAACGATCATCTATGAAATATATAAATTCCGTATATACTGCAGCACCTATTCAAATTTCAAGAAGGGTTTATTAGTAAACACACAACAGTCATACATTCTTCGAGTACAATCGACATTGGCGGGATGGCAGAGCGATAAAAGATTCTCCTACTGCTAGAGGAATTTAAGGTCCGAATTCCAGTTCAAATTCTGGTTTTCACGAATATATAAGATTAAGATTTCTTTCCTAATCGTCTATCCATAATGACTCCACTGAGGGCCAGACCAGTCAATAATAATGGATAGCCTAATGCACTACATGTCCAGTCTTATTGAAGCGAATCTATAATAATAAGGCAAGTCATTATGTGCTGGGGATTTCACTATATTATGTTATATTTAATAGTTATAATACAAGAATTAGAAAATGTTCAGTTCAGTAATAGTTACGTATAAAAACAAGTACTTTTCAATAAAATACAATACTTTTTAGAATAAATTGTATGTTAAAGAGTTATACACTATTAACATTATATTGAAATTTGTTTTAATGGAAAATGGCTGTTCTATCATGTTCAATATTCGAACTTCTTTAATGGCATCCAAACTGGCAATACAAAACGACAAAACAAATTTCTTCCCCAAAACTGATAAATAACAGTTCAATGCTCAACTTTACTGATTTTCACAATAGTAAAAAAGTTTATAAAACATTTTATTTAAACTATTTTTAAGTATATAAACTTTGTAATGTGATTTATAGCAAAAATTGTCGGTTTATTAACGAATAAGAATTGTTCTATATAGTCTACATTAATTAACTTATCGTATAGTTAAAAAGGTATTTAATTCACGGATATAATATTAAAAATGATTATGTAACCAGTCCGATTTGTGAAGATTAAAGATGTAAGGAAGTTACAGTAAATAACTCATATGTAACAATGTTCGTGAGAATAATTTGGAAACATTCCGAGATGGATTTGCAGATCGATGATAATTAAACTTTAAACGAAAGGGTTTTATTAATTTGCTTGTTAAATGAAAGTGACCCCCCTCCATTAATTTAATGATTGAAGAACAAGATGAATCGCTTTTTAATTATCTGAAACTAGAATTACGTTGGTATTTTTTTTTTAATCCTTCGGTTGTAATAGCCATCGGTGTAAACGAATAGTTTATTTATTTGTATGTATCCAAGTTGGCTCCATCAGCTATACTATACCGTGAATCTTTTTACCCAGATGGTTCTATTTCTGGTTTCAGTCGAAGTGACACACATAGATCCACTTAACGAAATTCGATACGGAACCGGAAAGAATTTAATGGACATTTACTTGTTGATTTTAATTAGTATTTTAGAAATGCAAAAGAAAATTAAAAATTAAATTATGGAAAAACATATAATTGACTATTTCTTAAAAAAAGAAAAAAAGTAGAATGGGCCACCCAATAGATGTTCTAAAGTCTTCTGAGTTAGTAATAAATCATGGATTATTTGCTTCGTTGATTGACGAACTGACAATGGGGAAAGGTCAAAATGCATCCAAAATACGAATGATGATTTTATTAAGTGATTAACCCTTGGAAATTTTCCAAAAACTTGTCTTTCTTAGATACAATAATCATTATTGCGTCGAATATGAGTAATTTGAACTTATCTAACTTCCCAAGGGATTTCAAAACAATCTTGAAAGCTTTTTTTCTACACCCTTTCGTCTTACACTCACAAATTTACAAGACAAAATATAATCTGTTATACTGATTATTTTATTAAATTGTTATTTAAATTAACAATTTGTAAAATTTAGTCTACGTTTTAAAGTTATAGTTTAAGCTACAACAAATTTCAAACTAAAGTATGCATGCATTTTTAAAAACTATTTTACTTAATCATTTTTATAAATAAGAAAATAGAATATATTCATCAATTAATCTTTAATTATTTTTATTAATTAAGAATGATGTTAAAATTTTGAAATTAAGTTTTAATTTGTATTTTTACGAGTGTAAAATGATTTATAATTAACGAAACAAAAAAAAATAATTGAAATTTAACATCATAAGAACGTTTCGCAAATAAAAAAAAAATATGAAATCTTAAACATTCACATTCCCATATCTAAACTATAAATGTTGTTATTTCGTAACCGATATGTACTGCAGATGTATTATGTATAAATGTGATGAAACGTTGACCTTTGAATGGTGACAGTTTAGAGAAAATGCTACTTAATAAAAAAAAGGGGGATCTACATACGAATATTTTAATAAATCTTTTCAATAGGTCAAGAGTGTGGTATTTCTACTTATTTTTTCTTTCTTCAGAAGACAAAATTTTAATGAACCGAAACAAATTAACACTATATCTTAGCACAGTTTTAATTTGGAGCAGATATCGACTCAATTTTCTGTCCCATTAACCCACTACATTTCTCCAACAATATCACTCCATTCATTTTTTTACTGTTATAAATGCGCTCATCGTGCTCTTTTTAAACGTACTTCTCTCTTCCATATTAGTCTTCGAATACCATTGTAACACTTTCTGAAATTATAGATGATATATAATTCAAATTTTAAAAATAAAAACATCAAAAATATTTATTTTCTTTCTTTTTTTTTTATTGTGAGTAAAGGTTGATAGCCTAGTCGAAAATAACAACTGGCTTTCTAGGTACTAAAACTGTCTGAATGCGAGACAAACCAAACAAAACAGTCTCGAAACTATTCTTGATCTACTCGCAAGCTACACTAAATTTTTTCGGTAAACGAAATCGGATATTAAATATATAACACAGTTTAATTATTAGGGCGTGTAGCGAATATAAAATTTAAATTAGAGCTTTAATAAATAACAAGTAAATAAATAAAAATTCGAAATTAACTACTCGTCTTGTATAAAACGAGTCTAAGTACATGTCAAATTAAAATTTGCTCCTTGAAACTGTTGTAAAGTATTTAGTTAATCCATTTGTCAAATGTTGGATGTTGAAAGCGAGAATGACGCTTTTTTAATAATTGTTGAATGAAAGCCAATAAAACCGAAAAATCCAAAGGTATTCTAAGTAGCTAACTACCAGGAGAAGCGAGCCGAATTGGCAACGTATAATAGATTAATTTGGCATCTTTGTTTGAAAACATTACTTTTTTAATAAAGGAATCACTCATTAACTTAACTACTAATTTATGTTACGAGTGAATCGTCAAGATAAAAATCATTGAGTAAATAGTTTTAAGAATTATGTATATCATAAAATTCATAAATAATTTTGTTTTTGTTTTTGAGAAATTTGCATAATTATATTCAAAATATTTGCAATTATTAATATTTTTTTACTTTGTTTAATATACTGAAAATACCGTATACGCAATGTAATAGTTAAGAGGAAAAGGGAAATTTTAATTAGATAATAGGTAAGAAATTATTTAAAATTAATGAGCGGTAAATAACTAATTAAATAAATAATCCTGCAATTCTAAATTAAGAATTGGCGCGCTGCTTAAGGGCTCGATATAAGATATCGCTTTAAAAATATATACATCCTAATTTAGAACAAATGAAAATATATTATGTTAACAGTTCGAATGCAACTAGCACAAGGTTAATAAATTTTAGATGCATCTTACAGAAATTTACTCCAAAATTCAAGTTTAGGTATCATTTGTAGAGAAATTTATAAAGAATTCTTCGTATTCTAATGTAAAACTAAGTTTAAGCAATGTAGAAGCCGAAAGTAGGTCTATGCTAATTTATACAAAATTCGTCATTGTATATTCAGCGGCGTAAGCAATAATTTCATATAAATAGCATGGCGTCAATTCACAATGAGCTATTTGACCCGATTTAACTTTTATCCATTAAGAAGAAGACTACACGCGATGAATGGAAATTAGTCTTAATCCTAACTGCTTAAGAAAACAACGAGGATTCAGATCAGATTCGAACCCAGATCGAACGCATTAAGGTAATCTTTCTCCCGGACCACACACATTTGTAAAGGTTTAAAATTTCAATTTTGGGAATATGAATCGATAACAATTTAAAACTGAAAAGTAATCGGAAACATTAATCTTTAAATTGTGAAGAACATTCATTTTCTATTGGAAAATTAATGTTTCCAAAGGCATGCAGGTTCCTCAATACAGTTGACATACCCACTCTGAATATTACGTAACACGTATCCCCTTCAACCTCCTTAATTGTACTAGGGAATAATACATAACACTGAGTACTGAACGTTACGTTATTTTAATAATTAACGTGTATAACGAGCAAAGCAGTGACACGAACTTCTGAAACAAAAACGAATCGTTCTGTTAGCTAAGGGTTGGAATACGTAGCATTACGTAGCGTTTTTGTAACATCGTAACAACTCTACGTAACGCATCTTAACGATTTACTGCATACTCACCCATATCTGCGTTACGTAATTTATGGATAGCCCAATGTTGAATATAAATTTATACATTACCGAAATTTTTAGCTGTTATACTTTTATTCTTCCTGATCAGTGCCTCAAATATTTTCTGTTAACTGAGTTTTGGCCATTTTATATCTTTAATAGGGATTCAGAATGCATGATAAATCTACGCTTACTCTTTTAAATATATAAACATGTTTCTAATAGTAAATATACATATAATAATAGTTATAAAATACATAATATCTATATTTCCGATAACAAGATACAAAAGCTAAAGCTTTACAAATTATGTAAAATTTATCATATATATTTATGTCAATTAATATATCAAATTTTTAACATTATGTAGTTTGGTCCTTCTATTATTTAATCGTGATAATTTCTAATTAGAATAATTTCGCACGGTGGAAATTACATGGATAAGCATTATATTCGACTGGCAAAAAGAAATAAAATAAGTTATAACTTCTTATTTAATTAATTACTTTATTAAATAATAACATTATTTAATAAAGTAATTAATTAAATATATTAAAGTGATAAGTAATAATGTATTTAATTAAGCTGCTGTTTGGTGTAATTAAAAAGAAAATAAAGTTACAGATAAGAGTTTCATCAGTTCTCAACATTTGTTACGTTTGTTAATCGTCATTTGTGTAAGATTGTAATGGAAAATTTCCTAGATATTAATAAAAAATATTTCGACCAATTGAATATTGTCTTACAATCAATATCAAAATATTTAGATGAATACGTTATATAATTTGTTTAGAAATTACATCAACGTCTTAGATTTTACCATTTGGCAGTTTCTGAATATAATAAAAAAAGTAATTTAAATAATAACACATTTTTATAAACTTGAATGAAGTCTCTTATATTCAGCTTGTAGATATTACACGTCAGATAACACAGATCCAAATTCTGATAAAACTTTACTTAAAAGAATTTGCTTTTACATAAACTCAATTGAAATAAATGGTATCAATTAAAGCGAGCGAATAACCAGAATCGTATTACTGTATTTTAAATCTACATGAAATATTTTTGAATGAATAATAAATTTTTGCTCTCCGTTTATTCGTGATGTTACTTGTAAGCAGCTTTCATTACATAATAGTTGGAAATAAGCAGTGAAAGCAACTTCTGTTCAAAGGAGGTTTCTGATAACGCGAATTAGAAACAGCAATTAAAATTTTTTTTCTAATTTTAGTACTCTTGATCCTTGAATATTTTATTTATAATATTTATAACACTTCCTTATTACTTAATTAACTCCATAATCGATTTTATCAACTGTATAAATATTTTAAACGTTTTAATAATAATAAAAAATTATAAAGCTCACTTTCAATGAATAATATGTAATTTTTTAAAATAAATATCTCTTTATTTTATGGATTTTATAATTTTAGTCAATTTATAAAAGAAAAATATAAATTAAAAGCTTCATTTCAAAGTAGATAACGAAAAACAATTAAATCATTTCTGTTGTTTTTCTGATCTTTTAATACAATTTTTTTTTCAAAAATTAATAAAAGGTAGGAAGATTTTTTCAATTATATAATTACCATAACGTAGAATAAAAATGTAAATATTTCTAGATTAATACTTCAGTAAAGTAAAGGATGTTTAATTATGTTATTTAATAAAATGTCGCATTCTTACATAAAATGCTAAACGGCTGTTTGGTATGGATTCGTCCATCACTTTATTTAATTTTAAAAGTTGAAAAGAATTTAATTTTAATTAAATTTGTACTTCGATACAAAATTGCTTTTAGTATATATTAAGTCATTTAATTTTACATTGACCTTCTTCTGTCAGAAATTAATCTAAACAATGAGTTTATTCATCAGTTCTAACTAAAGATTGTACTGGTGTATGGAAATCATTCACGTACTATATTGAATTGATTCAATAATACTAAAATAAATAGAAAATTCAGTTATAAAACTTGAAATGAACGAAGAGAATTAATTTTTTTTAAAAATTCTTCTAATTTTAGCAATCGCAGTTTGATAGTTTCCTAAGCAAATTTCGATGGAACTATTTTTAATCTGCAAAAATTAACTCCGGCAAAATGTATTGATCGAAAACTCCCAAGATTCTATAGCGACTTATTTACCCGATAAAGTGACATTAATTAAAATTCTTTATCGCAAATTAAAACAGATTAAAGTTAAATTCAAGGATCGTAATCTTTGAATGAATGTTAATGACGTTCTGCATTTTCTTTAACGTTACTGATACTGTTATTAATGTTTAAAATATTAGCTAATGAATCATAAAATTACTTATTTTTCGAACTTTAAAACAAAATTTTTAAAGCAAAGTTTTGAAAATATCTACCAGAAATTATTCATAAATATGTTGAAATATTATTTAATTGAGTAATCTTGAATAATTAAGGGAGAATTTTTCAACATGCCTGTGCATTTTTATTTGTTTTTTTTTTTTAATTTTTAAAACAAAGTGAATTAGGATTAATAGATGATCAGATTCACTGTATTTGCAAGATTTTTATTTATAAAGCCTTATAATTATATGTAATATAAGCCACTTAATTTAATCTTTGATTACATTTAACAAGTTTCTTTATTCTTATCTAGATAAAAATTATTATAAAAAAACTTAAAAATATCTATTAAAATACAAAAGTAAAACTAAAAATTTTGTTTTAAAAAATTACAAAGGAATTTCAATAGAAAGGATCTAGCGGTAGTAACTTTTATCTAATTATTTATAAGCAGTAAATATTACCTCTATAAATATTTTAATCACGTAAAACTAAATTACCTGTACGTAATTCATAAATTTAATACGTAGATAAATTACATAGAAATATCTCAAAGCGATACAACTAAAAAATGCAAGTTTTTAAATAAATGCAAAAAAAATCGTTTTTAAATATAACTAATATTGTATTGTTAATCAGATTATTCAGCAAGACGAATAATGCTCATAAAACCAGGATTAATACTCGTTTTTGTTGTTTAAGAACGATTTCTTGCATTTTTCTAGTAACCTACATTTTTAGTTGTGTCACTTTTGAAGCTAGGATTAGATTTCACGTGTATGAAAAAATAATGTTAATAAAATTGAGTTCCATTATTTGTCTAAGTTGAATATTATTATTATTTTTTATTTTTTTTGGATAAATTCAAAATAATTTTTAGAAATTATATGTTGAAAGTTAAAATTATTTACTATTTTTCAGATTTTTAATAAAAGCTTTTATCTTGTATTTGTAATTATATATTGCTTCAAGTGCACTTTTATGTACTTTCATTAATTTCGATAAAACAAAATTAATATTACTCTTTTTTTAATCTTTAAAATGTTTTTATATAATTTACTTAATAATTAGGCCTATAAATCACAATTATTTATTTTGATACGATCGTTTATCTTCTGATTAACGAAAACTCAAAATGAAAATTTTAAATAAATTTATTTTTCAAAAAAAAATTAAACGGATAAAAATTAATTTATTTGCTTCAAGCACTTTTTTTTTACATTTTTTTTATTTTGTTTTATAATTTTATTTTGAAGAAAGACCAGACACGAGACTACTTTAGTTACGTGTAGTTTGAATGAAAAATGAGTTTAAACTCTAATCTGATAACTTTACAAAGAACTTAACGATAGATTCTTTCGGAACTTTTGCTAATTTCACTAGAATCATATATCAGTCTTTCTGGGAATGATGTTATTACATTTCTGTTTGTTATCAGTTATGTAAAAGTGTCACAATAAAAAGAATTAAATTGCGCTACTGATCAATTTTGTTTTGATCTCCGTTTTCTTAAATTTTTTGTAGCCTAATTTTAAAACCATAAATTAAATTATTTAATTTAGTTTTTACAATCTGTTTACATTTTACTAATGATAAGAAAATTATGTCTAAATGATTTTCTTACACGTAAATTGAAACATATAAATTAACTAGAATCGCAGTGGTTTCTTTCAACGCCTGCAAATTGAGCCGGACGAGATTTACGCTTCAAATCTTTAATTTATTTAATACGTTTTAAAATTTAAGCAATGATATCTGATTTTAGAAATTCGATTCCTTTCAAAATTTGCTTAAGACCGACTTAATTCGGTCCGTATGTAATACCTTTTGAGTTTGTTCTGCGAATATACAAAGAGGTATAGAGACGTTAAACTGGAATTTATAGTCAATTGTCGCGTTAAATTGTTTAAAATGAGAGGAATGTCGAGCAAATATTGAGTGACGTGTGTTTGTTTACACTTGTAAGCAGAACCGTAAGCACCCAAAATCCAGCTTAAGTCTACAGCAGAATTTGTCCGTGATATTCCTCAAGGACACGATTTGATTAGGATTTCAAATAGCTTACGACGTTTACCGATCTCGATTTGATGTTCATACCAAATTTGATTGAGATCGGTCAAACGGTTTTAGAAGAGTTTAGTTAAATCCAATGACATTTGAGTGTAAAGTAAATGAGCTTCACTAGCTCGGCTCAAATATTTAAATATTTGAGCCGAGAGCCGAGCGAAGCTCATTTCTATATATTTATACGTAAATGCACATATATTTAAGTTATTTATAATGAATTCTAGTGTAAAAAAAAGTAATTTGATTTTATTTGGGAATTAATGTCATCTACAAGGAAAAAAAACATGATAATAAACTTTATAATTAAATTTGCTTCATCTAGGTTTTTTAATTGATAGTTATATTAATAATAAATAAATACGTTTAACGTAAAGATTAATTCCACGATCACATTCCAATTTTTAAATGAAATTATATGATTAATTGTTCTTTGTAAATTATGCTATAATAAATCAGACATTTTTATAATGTATCTAAATATCATAAGCTTTTAATTTTAGAGTTCGAATGATATTTATCAATAATAAGCGTATAACAAATGAATGGATTTTGTCTATTTATCCTTTAACAGAATTTTTTAATTTAATACTAAATAGAAATAAAATAAATTTAAATATTATACTTTATCTAGAATTTTAATTGGAATATTGGCGTATTCCAGTCTACAATAATAATCAATTTGATAAGAAATCCGGGATACATCAATTTAAATCCGTCTTCTAATGTATACAGTTTTTATTTTTATACTATTGTGTCATTAATGTACGTACATTACATATTGAAACTGATTACAAGGATCAAAAACAGAAAGTTTAATATTAAATATTTTTCTAGTTTCAAAAATTCATTTTTATTGTAGAATTTTTTTTCCAAATTTAATTCGTAAATATAATTTATCGTCATTTTGTTTTACTGTATTTTCTCAATAACCATTTTGGGAAAGAATTTTAAATTCTTTTTTTTTCTCTCGTATTCGTTTTATTATCTGTTTTCTTTTAATTTCCTGGATTTCTTTTACTTCTTAGTTTGGCTTCATCGCTATCTTTACAGATTTTTTATCTTGTAAACGCTTTTTTCCATGTACAATACCAATCGTTGTATAATTAATTACGTGTTATAAACCAAGATATAAAAATGTTCTATAATGTGAGGCCGAAATTAAATTTTCAAATATAATTCATGATATTTAGAAATCCATTCATAAATTACAATGTAATTGCATTATTAATGTATATTTTTATTTTGAAAGTTTGCTCTTTTATTTAATGATAAAACGATAATAGTTTTTTAAAAATTTGTTCAGAATTAAAGAAATTTAATAAACAAAAACATTAAAAATAAATATATATTTTGTTTCATATAATTCAAATTATTCAGTAAAAGCTAATGGAATAATTCCAAACAGATTCACAGAATCAACCTGAATTATCATCTTGCTCTATGGCAACGATAGATAATACCTCCCATAAGTTATCGTGTAGTACAACTGTCATTTATGATAAATTATCGTGTGTAATTATGAAAATAAGAATGAAACATAAGAACCTGGCATTCGAAATATAGCAACATTCGTTAACTAAGTCATTTTATGTAAATAAGAATCTGAGTGAAAATATCAAATATATAAAATTTATTATTAAAATTAATTTATGTTAAATTATGATTATTTTAATACAAGAATTTGTATCAAAAGTAGAATTTTTAAATGAAAAAAAATTTAAATCTTTTCTTGATTCAGCTATCTTAAAAGAAATCACTTCAAGGATTAAAGGTTTAAATTATGTTTGTAATAGCTTAACTTCATACTTAATAACAATAAAATTGTTAAATGACCTGGATTTAAGAATAATTTAACTTTATAACGTTCAATTAAAGATAACATTTTGTCGAATGAAGATAAGATTATTAACTCAAAATTGAAAAATTAAAAAATGTTTTTAACCTATTTTTTTAAAAAAATTTCCATTTTAGTGTGAAAAATATAACAATTTATAAATATTTGGTTTCTTTTAAAACTGCATTTTCATACAGAAACAATGTAAATCTTTTAATTAATATATAAATATCTTTAATTTTTAAAGACGTGTAATAAAAATATATCTTTTAAAAATTAAATATAAAATGATATTCTTTTAATATAAAAATATATTAATTTAAATTTAAATAGTACTTTTAAAATGAAATTAAGAATAAAATGAGATAATATCTTTTTAATAAAATATTTTTTATTATTATTGTGCTATTGTACTGCAAATTGGTATGGTTACAATAAAAATGTACTATAACTATTATCTTTTTGTAAAGATTTTAAGGTAAATATTTACAGAAAGATAATCGAATAGAAATATATTGATCTATATATTAAAAATCTTTTCTATAATATGCAATATATCAATAAATATAGTGATATATTGTAGGAAAAATGTTAAAAAGTAAATCAGTCAATGTGATATTTAATACAGATTAATAAAATGTAATAATTTTTAAATATGTGTGTACTATTATTTGTAATATAATAGCTTCATTTTTCATCTATTTACATGTGCTAAATAAATTCTATTATTTTATTAATTAATGTAATGTCATCTTACGGATATTCCTAATAAGTTACTATGAACTGCGTAATAACGGTGATTATCTAAGAAGTATCTTTTCTAAATTATAACAAATGCTAATAAAAAATTAAATATCAATACCAGTATAAATTTTAATGTTTTATTTAAATATAACAAATACTAGCCTTTTTTATGTATCAATATATTATATATCAATTATGTTGCTAAATGACAAATTGTATATATACTATATATCAATACTGTAAAGCGTTATCCGTAACTCATATTTTACAAACTATTTGCCATTATATATAATTGATATACTGTATAATGTATGTAAATTTTCATATATATCAAAAATAACATATTATGTATACATAGCATACATTGATGATTTCTATATGAGTTAATAAATGTGATAACTATTATTTGCATTATATAGTTATTTATTAATTAATTAATTACAATATACTTAAGTTTTAAGTGATTCGTTATTTTTAAATGATAATTTTATTTCTTTCAAGTCGTGTTGTGACGTATTCATTAAAACGAGCGATTATTTATTGTGACATCGTCGCAATGCTGGGCTACAATTTTTAATTATACTTTTAATTTATCCAATTTAAAATATATGCTCTCTATCTCAAATTAGTGTAGCAGTATTTTGCCCCTGTACATCATACTTTTCCTTTAACAACAGAGTGGTGCCGGTCATCTATTAACTACTTTCAGGGGAAGTTTTGAATTGAAATATTGTGATTTTCAGTTTTCTTCGGAAGTTCATATATAGTTAATTAGAGCCTTCTGTATCTAAGGTTTCCATATTTGGTCTTGAGTTTCATCTATCTAATTTCGTTCTCGAGGTTAAAGAAAGACAGACGGACGAACGACAGTACAAATGTATAGTTCTGCAATTTTTTCAAATTGTAGCCCAATTAATTTCTCAAATTTGCATAAAAATATAAGTAGGCCTATACAAAATATAAAATAATAGTCTTTTGTAACTGTTCACACAACAGTGATAAGAACTTCATGTAAAAAATTGCATCAGATATTTTAAAATAAATTTTAAAAAATAAAATAAAAACGAAATGTATTATTGTTGTTATTTTCTTATTTTAAATTTTATTCTGCGAAGAATAAATTATCTCAACATCTTTTCTACCTTTATTGCTAATTTTGTAATTTTTTCATTTTATTTTTATTTCCAGACGTTTTTCTACAGAGAAAATCAATTTGAGATATTTATTAATACATAAAATTTCTTTCTTAAAATATATTTCAAAGAAAAAAAATCAGGCGCATTAATAAAACAAATAAAAACAAGACGTGATTTTTAGAAATTTATTTACTTTTCGATATGGCTATAAAATTAGCATTTATCTCAGTAAACTGATTGATATAATTACCATTGTAAAGGAGATAATAGGAATCGATTGTATACTTGTTAGTGAAAGCATCAAAAAAGTTACACCCTTTCATTATTGAAACAGTTATATATACTTTAATAAACAAATGTTCAGAAATTTTTCTAATTTATTTAATATTCATTTTTCACGGGACTTGGTTATTACACGAAATAATAATAATTTATTTTGTAGTAAAAATAATCAATTATTCAAATTATAATTTATACGTTCAAAGCCTAGAATTTAAATTGAATTTATTTTATCTCCTTTTGAACTCCCAAAATATTAAATATATCACAAAATACTGTTTTATTTTTACTCTATTTTAATAAATCCTTACTTAATTATTAAGAAAATAAAAGTTTATATGATTATATTTTACTAAATTATATAATTAATCTAAAATAATCGAGCGGAAATTAATTTACCCCTATTTAATATAATCTAAAGCCGTTGACCTACTTCTTATCAGAGGAAAGAAAAATAAAATATCGAAAAACCTTTTTTTTTAAATTAATTAAAAGGTTTATATATAATAAATATTTCATAAAAATTATATATTGTTTTTTCTAACAAACTTTTATTGACTGTGAGGCATTTGGTGCACTCCAGAAGCAGTCATTAAGCATTTACGTCTGTACATCCAAAGTTTATTAAACTTTCAAATGATGAATTATCGATAAATCGATGATAGTTATTAATTTATCGATTTATTTATATATACTTTTGACTGGAATAAAGATTAAACTTAATTTAATTGTATAAATACTATATTCTACGTATGCAATATCAATTCCTTAACACTATCTAAGTAGTCATCGTAGATATAAAGTTTTGATATTAAATTTTATGGATGTTCATTGGCTATACACGAAATAGATATCTGGTACTGTGTCTTTATTTCGTCAAAGCTAATGAACGATCCATCAATTTTTTAACCAATGCTTGTTTTCATATTCTTAAATTACGTCAAAAAAACAATATGGTGTCTATTTAACCAAACAAGATGAGTATATCTTATCATCTAAACATTTACAAAAACTTACTCGATCTAATTTCATTTAGTAAACACGTTAAATACTTACATAACGAATCAATAATACGTTAATGAAAAATAATAGTTAAACTCTTGAGTACTAGAATTTATTTATTTACGATATATCAGATTTGAATTGGATTGGAATTTAATATATATAATTCCAAAGAGTATATGTATAATTATACTCTTTTTCTCCTTTTTTTTAAAATAAATCTTATAATCCTAAAATGATGATAACTTAATTGCCTTATAAACTTCAGATAAACATGTCCTGTGGTAATGACGATAGTGGTGCACTAGTTCAACACTAAAAACAACAAAACTTGGATTTTCTGGTTGAAACCGGTCACAATTACGTCTTTGGTATAAAAAAATACACAAAAATGTACGTTTTTAAAGTTAATATTATTACTTTTCGCTGTTAAATTTACCAATATCTCAATAATGGCATTTTTATCATATATGTTTAAAAGGAACTTTATACATTTTAATTTTAATTAAACTGCAATTTATCATTAGATTTAATGTAAGGCAGGGGCTTCATTATGGCCCCCTATGTTATATATATATATATATATATTTTACTTTAATAAATCGATTTACATTTTAATGTCATAAATTCATATCATAGATGATACGAAAAAACACAAAAATATATATTAACAGAGAAATTTAAAGCGTGAAAAAATAAAATAGCTTGCGATATATTTTTAAAATTCTATACACGTTTTTAAACATTTTTAAGTGTGCCTATTAAATATTTTATATGAAATTTATTTATTAACCGTGCGAATAACATACTGGTATGTTTTGAAAATACAATGAAACCTCTTTAGATGACATCCCTGTAAGCCAACCCGTTTAGATGACCAAATTTTCTTAGAACAAAATTTTTATTTCACAGGCTCATTGTTTTTAATCTTCCTTAATTAAGCTGACAACCCCTTTACTTTACCAATGACCACCTGGACTTGTAATCCCTTTGAGTGAAATATCCTCTTTGAGGTGATTAGTTTTTGTTATCCCAGATGGGGAGATGAAATTGAAACCATGGACATTTACAATGTACAATGTTTGGCATGTTTCACCGTTATGTCAGGATAAAAAATTGAGATGAACTTTTACACCTAAGTTCAAAATCTCCATTTTCTCCTATTTTGTTCTATTATGGAAAATATACGTAATTTCCTGTCAATATCCTCAACAAATTAGCCTGTACTTTATTCTTATTAAATAATATAACAGAGCCAGTGAATTTAGTCTTTCCATTAATAGGGAAAGAAAACATGATAATTGATGATGACAAATTTGAATGAAATTTGGGCAGTTTTTGGAGTCCATCTGGCCTGAAAGAGTGATCTTGTTTGACCAAATGGAAAGTAAATACTATAGACAGTATAAAAACAGTTAAAACAGAGAAAGCAAGTGTTGTTTCAGATACATTAAATCAGCATTTACGACTGCATGCATTACATTTTCATATATTGTGCACAAAATTATATGTAATGTACTGGTATGTACAGTACATTAAACGATTAGTTGCGGGTATAATTAAAAGGGCTTATCACATCAAGTCGAGAAGGAATGCAATCACTAAATGACCAAACCATTAGTGATTATATTCCTTCCTGTTTTGGTGTGATAAGCCCTTTTAATTATACTCGTAACTGATAGGCTAACCGTTTAATATACAGTTAACTTCGAAACTAGAAGCGTATTTAATTATATATAATGTATTACATTAATAAATATATATTTTTTGAAATATAGTGTTAATACGTAACACTTTTTAAACAGCCTTTGCTGTATTGTGCACACAGTAGCCTGTATAGTATTACACTAGAATACTATATGTACGATGTAGTACTACTGTACAGATAACTATATACAATACTCTATATCCAATATATTTTTTGTCATCCCCTTTAACAAGATCACCCATTGAGATGATCAGTTTTCCTAACTTTTAGGGTGATCATCTTAAAGAGATTTTACTATATATATTTTAAATGATACTGTATATATAAGTAAAAATTGCTTTACATTTTTCCTTTAATTAATTAAATTATATAAAAAATGATTAAATAAATTTTAATATAAAATAAAAGTATATTTTTAAAATTTAATATTAAAAATTATTTATTTATTTATTTATTTATAATATTAAGATAATTTTTCAATTTAATTTTAAATGGTTTCAGTGAAAGGAAGAGAATGATTTGAGGCAATATTCTTCAATAAAGTGCGGTATCTAAAAATGATTTTAACTGGCTTTCATCTGAAAAACTCGAAAGAAATAAAAATATACAGTTGATATTAATTGATAAGAGAGGTCAATATGTCGTCCTCCGTTACTGCACTTGATATTCTAAGAATCTTTATAATCAACAATCTCTGGACTTTCATTAACTACATGTATAAACATAACCTACCTCAGAGAAATCTAAATTTTATAATCTAGTTTCTAGTTATGTTTTTTGGTCTAGCAAAAAAGTATTAAAGTAAAAAAATATATATATTATATATTACTTAATAATTAGATTCTGTAACATCTAATTTATGAGCATATAGTTAGAAAATGGATTTATGGAAGCTTTCAGCACAATCTACCGTTTTATCATATTATTATCTCAAATTGCTTAATTAGAACTATAAATTTTCGTTATACTGTATAGTATAAAATGAATAAATTCTATTAAATTATATTTTTTATTAATTTCTATATCACAATCACGAAAATTAACAAAAAGAACCAGCTAATAATGAATATGTATATAATAAAATTGATTATATATTAATAAATTTAACCTACAGACAATTTGTATATTTTGTTTATAAAGTCAATATATATAAATATCATTTATTACAATAAAAATTTAAAAAATAATTTATGAAATGTCAACAGACGTATCTAGAATTGTTTAATGAGTTATATATATGTCAGCTAATCAAGGTATAAAAATAATTTCGTTTCCTTTACAAAAGAAGATTCACCTTATAATCAGTAGAAATGCCAATCAAAGTGAAATGCGACCAATAAGAGGAATAACGAACTTATTTTTGTTTTTGTTAGCAACAAATCATAAATTGATTCTTTAGCCAAGTCACATATTGAACTTCTACACATATTACACAATCAAAATATCTTTCGTCATGAACTACTTTAAAATGATAATTTTTTTACGATATTCTATTTATTGATCTATTAATATATTGTTACTATAATATTTTAGTTCAGTTACTGATCGTCGTCTTGATATAGTTTTTTTAAATCTCGTCATAGTTACTGTAACCTTAAATCTGTGCAAATTTAATACAATATTTAGTTTTAAAAATTTTTAATTAAATAATTCGGAAATCAAAAATAAAAGTATTTTAATGCTTCTTTAAAGCGAATTAAGTTCATTTTCTTAATAGATGAATTAATTTTGTATCCGGTAATAGAATAATTATTAAAGAATATAATAACTGTAGTTATATTTTCTGACTTTTATTTCTAGTTTATACATTATTTGTAATTCTTTGAAGGATATAAATGAGTTGTGTAAAATCATCCTAACTGTTAACAATTTTTTTTTTCTATAACCTTGCTCTACTTTCTAAATAGTAGTCTTTCTTCAGGACCAGGAACCTTAAATTTCTGAATTCTAAACAGAACTTCTGGAGAAGTATCTGAGTAATCATTCTATTTTCCTTCTAGTAGATGCGGTCAACAACCTGACCTTTTTCCTTCTGCTATTTATCCAGTTTCCGATTTACAAACGATACGTTGATAAAATTCCGAAATTTTGAAGAATAACCGTTTTATTGTATATCCCGGTAATTTTATTATATTTTGTAATCAAATTTATAAGCATCCGAAGCAAATTTATTAATTATTTATCCTATTGACTTATAAAATTTTAACGTGTACTTGTAATACTTTAAAGAATGCGGATGGAAAATAAAAAGCTTGTCAAGAAAATTAATTAGTTTACTGAAGTTTTTCTAATTATAGTATGCGTACACCTTACAATTTTTACGTTAAAATGTACGTTTGGTGCCGTTTTATAAAGAATAACTTTTAAAATTATTATAATTCAACGAAAAGAAACCTTATTAAGCGATTATGCTCGATATCTGATTTAAAAATAGACATTTTGCAAACTCTTGAAATTGTAAAGTTTGTTGCTAGCGGTCACGAAACCTTGTAAAAGAACATCGATCTATGACATGTTGCCAATATAAACTTTGGGGCGGAGTTGTTTGTGAGTATTGTCGTTGAGTTACAAATCTGTGTGTCGGTGAAGCCTTCTACACACGCCACGAATTTAGCAAAGAAGCTTGTTTGTTTTCTCCTTCGGGTTTACTTTCAATTCCAAAACGATTGTGTAATTTACAAATGCACCCTACGATCCGATATAGCATATATATACAGTATATAAAGTGCAAATAGCTCTACTAATCTTTGCATATATATAGGCTAATTTCTATAATTAAAAATATATTACTTGATCATTTAAAACATTAGACTATGTAATCATACTGTTAGATTATTTTAATCGATTAAACTAGCGTGTAGTTTGAGTATTATATTTAAAATATATTTGATTAGATTACGTATCCGTGTGTTCTGATGAACATTTTTCATTAATAAAAATTAAATAAAAGGAAAAAAAAATTATGTAAACAACAAAACAATTGAAGAACTATATTTCAATACGCTCATTTTATAAAATGGCATAAGTATTATTATTATATAAAATTAATAATTTAATAATATTTAATTGAAAACTTGTATTGATTTGTATGAACTCGGTTTTCTCTTTTTGAATTTTTAAAGGTATTGTACAGCCTATATTTGAATGGAAAAATTTTATGCAATCATATTTTTGTTAAATGAAGTAATATACAACTAAAATTTTGACTTTATTTATATCGATTCAAAGCGATACGAATGACTGACATTTTTTTCTTTATTTTTAAACTTGTGAAATAGTTTATATTCAGCAGTAGACTAGCACGATTGTCTGGCACCTCGAATGCTGTCGGTTTTTGAAATTTTGACATTTTTGACGTTGTAAATTATATTTTTAAACTATTGACCAAAGTCAGTAAGAGTGAATCATCGGAATCTACATTGATTTAATAATAAATTTTATTTAATTTACTAAATATATATTACTATATGCTATTCTCCATTAACAGTGCTATCTCTCTATATACTTAATTTTTAAGATAGATTTTTAACATTCAGAAAGTAATATAGAAAGATTTTAAAACTTTCACAGATAATTGTTTAAATTTTGAATCTATTCATTACATTAACACAGAATTTTGGATAGATTTTATGAAAATCTTTCAATTTATGTTGATATAATGAAGTAAACTTCAATCATTATGGGGGGGGAGATAAAGAAGAAATAACAAAATTTTAAATAACGGTTATTTATTTATTTATAAACATAATTAATTATAATTTATCTTGAAAATTTGAATTTCTAATAGATTCAAAGAAATTGTCCTGAAAAATAATGAAATGAAAGTAAAACAAATATTTCGAGAAAGCATTTATTAAATGACACATTGAACTATCCAGTTTTTCTTTAAATTCCCTGAAATTGTAATTAATGTAAAGCGTTATTATTCAATATTATTTTCTAAAAATCAATCATAAAGATATTGTTCCTATCTCCAGGGCCGTTGAGAGGGATTATAGGCTCTCGGGCCTCTTTACATCTTATTCGCTCTCGGTTTTTATTATATTAATTTTATTTATACAGATTCCAGTAATTATAAAGGCCAGGACCCCAGGAATAAAACTCGATTCCCCACCTTCTCTTTGGTCCTGTCTATCGCATATGTAACCAAAAAAGAAAAAAAATATATTTTGTTAACGTTTAGTCTCTTCTAAACGTCATAGCCTATATCAAGAGGTTACTGCCTTCTAACCATTTGGCCTTGTATGTAGGACCTATGTTTGTTAACACGAAGTATTACTCTAAGGTCACTTTGATTTTAAATAAATCATCGTTAGATATATTATTTTTTATTATTCAGAAAGGTTTAATCTAAATATAACTGAAAAATGTATAAGTATTAAGATTTTTTTTTTTTCATCAGTAGGTAATTTATTGATGGAAATTTATAATTAAGTCATTTTCTCTGAAATTTATTTTAAGAAATTCTGCTACATGACGGATATTTTTGAGAAATTGATTCACTATTAAATTGTAAAGATGTGTTGCTTCGATATGTCCTTTAAATACGCAAAAATTATAAAATAGGTATTTTTTTTAAAATGGAAGAATTTATTTTAAAACATTTTAAACAAATAACATACGACAATTGTTAAAAACAAATTTTTTAAAAATATAATATTAAACTAAATAAATTAAATAATTATTATGTTAACAGATGGCGCCACGAGTATAGTGCTATAGGCCAACTGGCAAACTCCTTTAGTTAAAGCATATTATTTGGTTCTATATGTATATATTTTTAAAAGTTATTTTAAGAAATTTGATATTTAAAAACAAAAAAAGGTGAAAATAAATTTACTATGATATCACTCAAATTTGTTTTCTTATTGTAAAATATAGGAATTATGCAGAGGGGGGGAAAACATTAAAGCTGGGTCAAGGGCTTTTCAATGGTTAAGAGACAGTGAATGAATTAGCGGCCATTACTGCATGAAGACGGAAAATAAGCATAAATAGAAAGAAAATGAAGGTTACAGTAGAATGAAAAGCCGGAATAACGCCGTCCGTTCTGTCACAGGGTCACATTAATTAATGTTTAAAGTTATAGATTTGACTTAGAAAGAAATTCTGTCGTCTTTCCAAATGTTTGGCAATGAAAAACTATGAGTAAGCTGTTCTCAGAAATGGCTGAATGATATATTAAGTTACTAATCACCAATAAACAATTCGGAAAAAATATGGGGAAAGGCTGAACAAGTTGGCTATTGTTTAGTCAAGCTAACCTTTCGTAGGATTTTATCATTCTCTAACACTTGTATGCTGAAAATAATAAAGAATTCGAAGAAAATTTCGATTTATATATAATTAAAAAAATCTATATAATTATCTTTAAATCTCCTTTCAAATGTGCGATTAAACGAAAAGAAAAACTACAAAAACACAATTATTTGAAAATCCAATTTTCAAGTGACAAATGTTAAAGTGGGGTACAAAATTAATAATTTACAGATTTAAAATTTCCAATTAATTAAATGTTACTAAATTTTTGTATAAAGTTATAAATATGTATTTAATAAAAACCTTGAGTCGTACTGCCTAGAGCCTATATAATTCATGATTTATATAATTAACCTGAAATAAATCTTTCAATATTTATTTCGTAACTATTCATTACACTGTTTTAGTTTCTTTATACAATACGCAGAATGTTTATCCTTTACAAGGAGAAATTATTTTATGAAAAACTTCGATATCAAGATTTTAAATGATAAATTTCGACATTTTAGAAAGTAGAAAAAATTTAACGAAGACGAATTTCTATACAATAACGTTTTATAATGAAATTTATTTATTTTTAAAACTATCGATTATAAAAAAAGGTAATAAAATATATTATTTTTAAAATAAAATTTTAAAAATAATAAATAATAATTAAACAAATTTATTTAAGGAAGGTTTTAAAAGACAATACTTACTGAGAGAGGAAACAGTTCGATTCTCTTCTATAAAGTTAGAAATATTTGAGTTGATTATATAAAAATATAACTATTTGATGGAAAATTTCCACTATTACGTAAAAATATTTCTCTTTTAAATTTTATATTTCACTAAAAAACATGATGACGAATGATCGCTATCTTAAAACTGAATACTTGTACCATTAGAACAGGACGTTTGAATTCCATACCATTCTTGCAAAATTTGTCTATAATTTTTCTTAAAAAATTAACAAATTAAAACTAAAAGTGTTTATGATGTTTGTTGAAAACCAACATGTATAAGCATATAAAATTTTTCTATTTGAGAGCTTCTTAAGCTCGGAAACCTCAATTTTACTTATAAAATAATCTACCATTGAGCGTATTGTAGGCTATACATTGTTGGAAAAAGTTGTATTATAATTACATTATAGTTTTTTAGTTTAAATTAAAAGTCATTTTATCTTATTGTTAAATGTAAGAAAATTCTCATAGTTTCTTGTGACATATTTTATATAACTTACTGGTGTTATAAATCCATTTTTATATATTAAAAATTGTTTTATGATACTAAATTTTGTACCTTAACACTTTTATAATGATAAAAATTAAATAAATGTAATATTAATTGGTTAGATATCTTTTAATATTTAATAGTATATATACTATATATTAATTATTTTGATAATATGATTGAGTGTATTGTCAAAATTTTATAGGTTAAGATTTTATAAGCTCTTTATATACTTAATGAATAGAATTATGAGTATTAATAGCTCATTATATTGCTTAATATCTTATATCCAGGTCTATGATGAAAATAGCATTATGACTCATTATAAAGATATTTATATTATCATTATATTATGGTTAAATATTATACTTTTTAGTTAGGTGCAGTATATTAAAATATCAATGTAAGCTTTTTCAAATCGCTTAAATATATAACTGATGTATAATATAATTTTAAAAGTTTATCGAAATATCTAACTAATTATCCATTCGTTAAAATAACTTAATATTAACACAAAAATGCATTTAATATCGAAACTGTTGATATATTTAACTAGTATAATTTTTGTAGAACCGTAAAATAACAGTGAAATTTTACGATAATAAAAATATATTATCATTTTATTTCATTTAAAAAACATAAAAATTATAGGTTACGAGAATGTGGTAATAAATTCCACTTAAAAAACATGTTAAAAAATTACATTGAATTTAAAAAAAGATTGAAAATATTATTAAATAATATCTAAAAAAGATTTTATAACCTGAACATGAAAATAATGATCTACTTATGTAAGAAACTTCTGATATATAATCATTGTTTTATGTCCTATAAAAATATTAGCGTGGATCTGAATAGATACTTGCCATACAATTTTATCATTTACAGATGTATTTTAATACGACAAAGTTTATTTTAAATAAATTTTTAAAAATTATTATTCATTTTAAAACGAAATTAAATCAGATAAATAGATTTTCATATTAGTCTTTAAAAGTTAATCAAATGGGTCATTTAATTACAGAAAAAATAATGAATTGTGACAAAAACAGTTATTATATGTAATATTGCTTCATAAACATTTGAATTTCTTGTTAGAATATTCCAAAATGTTACTTTTTTCGGAAGTAATATTCAGTTAGAGAGGTTTGTTTTTTATTCGAAATGCTCTCTTCAAAAAATTCTCTACAATCTAAAAAAAGCAGTGGTGCGAATACTCTGGCTGTTCTGGAATGTTTGCAATGATTTACTTGTTCTAATTCAAGATTAGACTATTCTTAAATATTTACTGAACCTATAAATAAGAAGAATATAAAAATAATAAAATTCATGATAAATTTAACAATTGAAAATATTTACAAACTAAGTCTAAAAGATAATTATTTGAAATGTAAATGAACTAATTCCTGTCTTATTGGCAGTTTAATATTATATTAAAAAATAATATGAGGCCAGTGATAATAAATATAATTATTTAATTGGTATGCGGTAATGCAAAAAAACATAATTACTGTGGTTACCAATATATAAAAAATGAAATAAATAAATAATTGGATATTGTATTGCTTAGATAACACCGGAATAATATCTACACAATACAAATGTTGATTTCATAGAAAGTAAATACCTAACTTTATTTTCATTCCTTGTAGTTTCGCATCATAACGAACTTCAAAGCAATTAATTTTTGTTTTACGAATGTGACAGTTAAATTAAAAATAATATCACAAAAATGAATATTTATATCGATTTGCATGTAAAAAATTAAATTTTTGTTAATGATATATACTTAAATAGATCTACAAACATTGTATTTTGAGGATATTTATAAATATCAATACACTGTTTTATTATAAAAGATTTTTATCAATTAACTCAATATTTTAAATAAATATTTATTCGTTAAGATTAATTAGATTTATCTGTTTTTAATATTTTAAAATACAATGTGTCATAGTGGAAATTTTTTTATTTTGTATTAATAATTCGCTAGATAAAGTATATTTGTTGCATGTAATAGCATTGATAAACATACAGTATATTCATTTCTTAATAATAGTTATTTCAATACAACAGAATAGTAGGCCTATATACAGTAAATTAATTAGTTTCTTAAAATAATAAATTTGCAAATTGGAAATGTTCAAAGTAAATTGACAAGTTGATAAAAATGCCATCAAAATAAAAAAAGAAATAAAAAATAATAATATAGAAAATAATTGAGATGTATTAAATCCCATTTGACGTTATCGAAATCGTTAACAACTATTTATATGATATCAATCATTGGCAAACGTAATAATGTGTTTACGCAGCTTTTTTGTTGTCAACATTTCCCTAAATCATACTGTAGATATGATTTAGCGAAGTGCCAGCAACAATTTCCTCCATTGTATTCATAACGTCTAAGAATAAAAGCTTGAATGATGATAAATTGTTGATTAATAAAAATGATAAATTCCTTCTCATTATACTTCTAAACGTAATAAATTCATATTTTAATATTTCCTAAACTATTATATTTTATTTAAATGCTTTAATTCTTCCATATAATTTTTATAAAGAATGAAAAATCGAAAAGATACTTAAGCTAAATGTAAACGTATGGACTTACTGTAATGTACTGTACGTTGTAATGTTATTATATATCTTCGATTTTAAGGTGAATTAAAAGTTTACGAATATTTTTATTAATCTACATGACATATTTTTATAAATAAATGAAAACGATATAGGCATGCTGCAGCATTATTTTTCTGTTCTTTCGAATACTTAGACCTACGCGTTTTAATTTTAATATTGCATTACATTTTTATTTTAATTTAACGTCTTTAAAGACATTTTTAATTAGTAAATATAACTCGGATTTTAGTTGAATTAAAAACCTGTTATACTAGCAACGCGCATAATTGAATTTACAACAGGATGAATGGGTATGACGAAATTCATTCATGTGCAGGTCGTGATAACTATACTATAACTTGCTCTTCCGCAATAAACGGACTGGAAGGATTCTTTTCACATCGATGTAATTTTCTATCTAGCGACTATAAACTATAACCTAATTTCAGAACAATATTAATTATAATAATTAAAATTAGAATTATTAAATACGCATTATTTAATAAACGAAGACTTACTTTTAAAAGATTTGCTATTAAACTGAATTATATATGAATTTAATCAATTAGGCTACTCTATAAGAATATGTTTTTATAAATATATACTGTACGCAATTTTACTAACTCTAAAGGCAAGTTATCGAAAAACAGAACAATAATTTCCTCTCTTTATGAAGATACCGTGGAGCGCAGGTCCGATTGGGTTATTGGATGCAGTATATAGCGCTTAAGCTTAAAGGCTGACCCTAATTATATCTATCATTCATTTATTTCAGAGATATTGTTCATGTAATACGATGTTTTTAAAAAATAATGAATAAGACCCACTTATTATATTGAAAGAACTACTGAGAAATGAGATTCATTAGTCAAATATCAAGGGCATTGATATTGACTAACGAATGATAATGTCCGGTCTTGTTACTAACTTGTAAGACGGGACGACGGGACTGCCAATGACCTAAATATTCATGATATTTTGACGAATTTATGTCTGTATGATCGTATATTTAATTTCAAAGTTTAATTAATTTTCGATAGTTCAGAAAAGGAAATTTGATCAAGAATAGTTTTAGAATAGTTTTTTTTATTTTCAATTTCCATTTGTTTGCACTATACAATTACGTCTAGCTCGCAAGACATTAAAAATTTGATATAATCATTAACAAATAAACAACATATTAAATGGATAAATCAATCTTATATTTATTTAAACAAAATTCATTTATATTAATGATTTTACAAGAAAGCCATAAAATCTCGTCACATATATGTATTCATCCAATATTAAATATTTTCACTTTATTTTATTATTATTATTTATTATTTTCAGATTTAGCTGGCTAGCGTAATTGCATTATTGAAAGTGATAGGAAACATACTGTAAGTGTTATTTCGTGTTCGTACAAATATCATATGATTTGTATTTATTACGTTTATATAAGGTTCCGAGACTTTACGGCCACTTTGTACGTAATCTCGTGATTACATTACGTACGAACTTTAATCGCTTATCGCTTACTTTGAAAATAAATATTTACTATAATTATATTTTTATTTATTGACCATAAAGAATCTTTATATAGTAATTTTCATATGCATCGAATTTATATCAAAATGTTTGATATCCTAAAAACAATATTACAATCAAAAATTAGCTAGTAAACACGTTTTTCTAATAAGATTAATTTCTTTGTGAAATAAATAATTATTTTTTACGATAAAATTTTGATACTAATAATTGAGAATCCTAAGTAATCAAAGGAATGGTTTGACTTCATATATTTGATCCTTAAATGAGAAAACAGCGCATTCCCTTTACGTTTATACACAAAATTCTTTCTTTCTATTTAAAAGGCGAAAGAAGATTTATTTGATCTAAGCTAATGTCAACTAAATTAGAAAACAAATTTTATAGACGAATTTAGAGTAATTTATCTCTTTATAGAAGAATTTAGAGCTATTCTTCTAAACAACGTCAATTTATCTGGACGGAAGTAGAGACACATATTTGCAAGAATCTAGCAATCGAATTTTTCAAGGAATTTGATGGAAGGCTTTCCTTAAAAAATTCAAAAATATTTTAAAAATAAATCTAATGAAAGAAATTTTGTCTAAATCTTAACACGACCATCTAAATGCTGCGTATCAGCAATACAAATACTCTACTCAAACGTAAAGAGATAAGAATTAAAAAAAAAAAAAAAAAAAACATAGAATAATTGAACAATTCAATGGAAAAGTAGTACTTGTAACAAAAAATTTAATTTGAGTATGTTGTTATAAAATTTAGTGTTTAAAATGACATATTACTACATTTATTATACTGTATGTCTGATTTTGAGCTAATGTTTTTTTTTTTTTCTTTATTAGAATAGAAGGTTTTGTAATTTGCCGGTATAGCCTGTTACTTTTCTAACGACTTACCTTGATCCTTCAACTTTTGATATCACCGAATTAGACAACTGAATAACATTTTGAAATAAACAGCATTAACCGAATAGAATGACTATGTCACTCTAGCCCATTAACCTTCCATGAATCTTAAAAATAGCAGTGTGTTTTGAATGCATTGGAGACTTCATCATAAAAAGTTTCAGAGAGATTTAATAGAAAAAGCTCGTTATTAACAAGAGACTTTTAAAGCTATTTACTAAATAACTTTAAAAAAAAAACTCTATTGTTTTAGTGAATGGCAGAAAATGTTGCTATTTGTGAAAACTTTATTTCTTATATTATTATACTGAAATTCCAATTTTCCATTTTGACTCATTTTGAAATATCATTTTAAATACATTCTCATGTTTAATTATTTATGCCTTTTTCGTGTAAACATTTAAATAATTTATTTAAATTTTCTGTTTACATTGTCAGATAGAAAAATGCTGATTCAAGTCGAAACAAATAATTCATCGGAAAAAATAAATATAAAATAAAAAAATATTTTTTTAACTTGGGTTTTTTTCTGTGATTTTAAGCTTCGTAATGTTCTGTTAGATAAGCTTACATTGTGATCATATACAGTATAAACTTAACTGAAACATTTAAACAATTGAAACATGAAATATTTTCAAAAAATAAAGAAAAAATATGGATAAGCTTAAGTTAAAGTTCATGATTTGTGAACTGAAAGAAGATCCGAAGTTTTAAATAGATATAAAAGAACAATATAATATATAAACAGGATTTAAGGAATTTAAAAAGATTAGAAATTTATGATAAAATTATTTTTAAAAAAATTTACTATATTTATTAGAGAAATCTGTATTAAGTAAAACTTGATCTGCATATAAAAAGAATTAAATTACAAAATTGGCGATAAGTTTTATATGATATAAAATAAGTTGTGTTGAATTGCTAAAAACTAATCTGATAATGCATATTCTTTAGCAATAATATTCTACGCGGTAATGAATGTATTAGTTACGTAGAAATCTAATTTATATAAATATTTTGTTTAGAGAAGTTTATAGTGTCTCTCCCAAAAGTATTATCATATCCCAATTATCAGCGCATCTACAGAAAATTATTTGGTTTTTCTTAAATAAGATGATAGTTGTTGATTATTATTTTTTTTTTTTGACTTAATTTATTATAGATTCGGAAATTAATAAAGAAACAATTATAATAAATAATATTTAATAATTGAAATGGAACTAGGAAAGGAATGAAAGAATTTAAGCTCATACAATACGGATTTATACAGTAGACAAAGTTAAGGAAAATAATTTTAATTAACCATTTGTAAATTTATAAAAGGAACGAGAAACCAACATAAACTATGCACACAATAATGATTCAATTGAACAGTTGTATAAAAATAATATATATGTCATTATTCTAAAAATATTTTAAAATTTCTTTTTCTATAAACGTTAAAATTAATTTATTTTCATGTCATATTTTATGATAAACTTTAGAAAAAAATTAAAATGACTTCTGATTAAATTATACAATATATTTTTAATATTTTCTGAAATATTTTAACAAATTTTTTACTTGTTAATAACAATTACATTACATTACAGTATTTAAAAAAATGAATATTGCATTTAAATATACTGCTTGGCAGTTAACATAATTTTGTTACGTTCCTTGAACTGTTCAGTTCATTATTATTAATTTGCTCTTTAACGTTATTTATGTGCAAAAAATAAAATTAACATTTCATTATCGGAATTGTCGTATTTTCCTGAAATATTTCAAGCGTAAATTGCTACATAATCTTAAAATAAGCTATTAATTAATAACAATAAAATTTATAAAGTAGTTTCTCTATCAGCAATGATCAATATGCTAGAAATTCTAACTCGTCATATAATTAAAAATTACATTATAAAATTATATAAAAATTCAAATTTGTCAATTATTTTGATGTTATAAAAATATATGAACATTTTATAAAGCATGAGGTATTTATATTAATATATCAAACATATTTTCATTAATAAATACCTTAAAAACTATACAGAAACAAAATTATGCCATAAAAATGTCTTAATAAGGAACATGATACTTTTTAATATTTCATTTAATGATTTTTTAAACATAAAAATAATAAAATAAGTACATTCAATAATTATTATATAATAAATATATATAAAAGTAAGTTGAACCGACCCCCAGTATTTACATTCAACTATCGAAAGAAATTTTTCCCCATTGATTGATTATTTCACATACACGTAAAACTTATTATAAGAGAACAACAGGGTCAGTTCAAACAATTTTTCCCCCATATTACTATTTAAAAATATTCTAAATGTAAATCTCACATTAAAAAAAAAAGAAACCCGCATCTTCTAGAATAGGAAATATCATATGATTGAGATTCTTCAGGAAATGAAAAATAATGAAATTTCGTTTAAAAAATAACAGAATAATCCGTCATTTTAAGTGGTAGGATATGTATGTTTCAGAATGATCACGTATCATCTGAATGACACAGAAATAAAATTCATGATTAATGATAATATATAAAATAAACCGTCATTAAACTGACGATTTTAGATAATATTTCCCTCAAATTTTCACGAAATGCTTTGAGAGAATATATATATATATATATGGAATAACTGTTGTTGAAACTTGAATATTAAGGTGAACAATTAGACTGATGATAATTTTTCTTGTTTCACGTGATCCATCATAAAAGCAACAGTTTCTTCATTGCTAGTGACATGTTCGCAAGTAAGATGACCTAAAACATAAAAAGATAAAGAAATAAATAAGAAAATAACAAAAAAAAAAGATATATGTAAATTTAAGCAAGAAGGTAACTAACCATTCTTTTTCTCGAAATCATCGTTGTCATCTGTTTTCTTCAAGCAGTTACGTTTATATATTTGATACGAAGCGCAGCATACCGTCACGGTTGTCAATAACGGTATGGAATAAAGCCAGGGGAAAGCGAGGATATCTTTTTGAAGCTATATATATATATATATATAAAAGAATTTAAATTGTTAAAATTAAGAGATTTGTTAGAAAATATGTAAATTTTATTATACCTTTAGAGGAAATGATAAAGAAATAACAGTAAGGGCCGTGCCAATATTCTGGATGCTGCATTCGATGGCGATCGTTTTTCTTACACAACTTGGTTGTCTGAAAAGTGCAGCCAGGCCGTAACCAAGGAGCAAACCCAAACTGGGCAATGTAAATAGCGCCACGTAAAATTGCCATCCGATTCCGTCGAATATATCAGGAAAGACGATTAGCTCCATAGTTTGACAGATAAAAATAATGGCGAATCCCGCATAACTGCCGATCTGTAAAGTATAAAGAGATATTTATGTCATTTATTTGTCATAAATTTAGTAATGTCGGAAGTTATTATTTTAGAGACACAATGCGTAGCGATTATTCTAATCGTACCAAGCGGTATCACTAACACAGGTCACGTGACAATGAACAATAACACATGCGACCTTCGACGAGGAAATGCACGGAAAATAGTTCCTTTCGCTCACACTAGTAGCGCTAATAGTAACAAAGGTTTTTAATAAACGGGTCAGGGTTAAAACTTTCTCAAAAATGCTAAAAATAAATGAATAAATAATCATTTTATATTATAAACAAATTATTTAATTTACTTATTTTCCGTTTTGATAATATCTTACTACACAATATTAAAAATTACGTGCTAAAACTGTTTTGGGTTTTAAATCACGGGTGTCGCCATCTTTTGAATAATTAATCAACTAAAAATATCTAAATATTCATTATCTACACTCGAAGACAAACGTTTAAATTGAGTTTCTAAATATTTATGAATATAAACCTATTGTTAGAGGTAAAATATGTAAACGGATTGTCCTTCAAAAAAAACTGGTTTAATAGCAAGAAATGCTCAGGGTGAACTTGATCATAAGCAATAATTTGGTTTAAATCTTTATAAAAAATAAATAAATAAATAAATAGATAATAATAATTTTTAAAAATTTCACTAAAATTTAATAATTTGAAAGGGATTGCTCGATTTGTTTATTCCATTAAATTTGGATTATTATCTTAATTCGAATGAATGAAAACTACCTTAGTGACATACGGCGCCATTTTTGGTAATTTCCATCGAAACAACATTCCTGCTGCTACGGGGGTAGTAACGGCGGCCAAAGAAATAGTCATTTTGTCATAAGGAATAACCATTTTGCTGGTTTGCAAGCTGCTACTGTAAAGCCACATGTTAAATGGCATCATTCCCAAAGCCACAATAGTCGAACAGGTGGTCATTGTAACACTGAAAAAAAGAAAAGTTTACATAAAAAAATTACATTCATAATCGATATTTGATTGCATGTATTCTATAATGATATTTCTTTTTTAAAATCAAATGTTTTTAGTTTGATTCAATAGCAATGAAAACTGTAAAGATTTCTTCTTTTAATAAATACATTTCTTAATCATGTTCACGGACCTTAAAGGTTATCAATTATTATTTCAAAAATAAGTTTCCAATAATAAACATTTACTTAATTCGATAATTAAAGTAAATAAACAACAAATATTTTTCACGAAAACAAATGTATAGAAGAAGAATTATTTATGTTTCTAATGATTACAATAGGAATTTTTATCTCTTGAGATATGTTTGTTTTAAAACTTTAAGAAAAACTTATTTTTTTTTTTTAAAGTTTTATTCAAAGTATTTTTTGACAAAAGTAATTTGATTGATATAGTTTACTTTTAGTTGATTAAGTTAAAAATAAAAAATAATAAACAGCGCAAATCTTTGATTGGTACACATAATATTAAATAACTGTTAAGACAGTTTTAACGTACAGTTGTTGCAAAATCATCAAATTAAGAGTACTTAAAAAATAATTGTTATCAATTAAAACACTTAGAAAAAGTAGGATACGAAACGGTCTAAAAAATTAACAGAATAATATCTTACTCTGATTTATATTGAACTATTTAATTTTGTAGATATTTTACTTTAAAATTATTTTTAAAAACGTACATAAAGTTTCAAAGAATTTTCAAATATATATAAATATATTATTTTCTAAAAATTCTAAAAAAATGTATTATATATATATATACTTGACTTAAATATGTGTTTATATATATAATTAGTACATACATAAAGCTGAGTCATAAGTAAAATTTTAAAATGTATGTTAAAGAGCTTATCTACATCATAATATAAAAAGCAAATTATTTTCTTTTTGTCTAAATATCAGAAAAACGGTTAAATCGATTCGAATCAAATTGATTTTAAACGTATAAAAACAAATTGCATTTGAAAAAGACCGTTAAGATATCCCGCTTTCTTTTACTTTTATGCTTGGAAAGTATTAAATAAATTCAATTTTTATTCTTTTACAAACTAATTGATTTTTACTTTATTCGACTCACTTATCTTGTGACGAAATGATTTATATTTTTATAAATTTGTTGAAATTTTTAATTAAAGGTCTGTCTGCTATAATCTTTACTACTTTGTGTTATGTTGAGTTATAAATAACTCTATTTAATATATGTCTTGGTTGAAATAATGAATCATAACACGAAAGGTAAAGAAAAACTCGCTTTATAATAAATTAAAAAATTTGAAAAACGAAAAAACCTGTTTGAAAATTTTTTCCTAATACTAAGTCTACGGTACATGCATACAAAATAATTTATAAGAATTCAGTGCTGTAAAATAAGTAATTCATTTCCTTTCAAGTTCTTTAATAGTTATTTAATTTCATATCAATTAGCACACGTTAATAAAATACGGATTTTCTAATATTTAAACTATTCCAATATTAATAATTCGTTTTCTATTTAGAAATAGTTATCGACATTTATCGTGGAAAACTTAACTATATACGAACGATTAATATAAAATATAAATGTAAGAAATGATTTGTATTTAAAATTATAATATTTTTTTAATATTAGCCTTTCAAATATAATAAGTTAATCCCTTTTGAAATTGTTCTCTTAACTTTATATATATATATAATAGATATATATCTCTTAATTAATTTTCGTCTTATAATTTTATTCAATAATTTAATCATTTCAGTTTTAAATATTTGCAAATAATTTTGAAAAGTACACATAAATAAGTATAACTTGTTGCTAAGAGCGTATTTTTTAACGGGTTAGAAAGAATAAATGCTTCTCTAACATGATAAAGTGCTAATATGTTATATTGTCTACCTTAAATATTTGTTACTCTTACATACCCTGTGTATCTCGGGGTATTAGGGTGTATATATATAAACCATTAACCATATATAGGCCTATATATTTGAATTTATACTGGTTTATGCTAGCTTTATAACCTTATTTCCAGAAGAAAAGTGCAATTAATATTTAAAAATTATAGTATCAATATTGAAAACTAGGATAAAATAAAAATAGTATATATATGTTAAATATCGTGAAATAATTGTAATAATAATATATATATAGTGTGTATATAATTTTAAATATTTATCTTATATAGCCTTATGTATATATATAATTATTACTAAAGAAATTCAGAGAATCAAATATTATATATACGATTTTATGTGATTTTAGAAGTAATGATCAGTTTTGCAACTTTTTTCTAGTTAGAAATAAAATAATTGCCGTTTATTGTATATGAATTCGCATCAAATTAGTTCTTTGTCATACTATTAGATAAAATAACCTTCCTATGATAAAGGACAAAGATTAAATTGCTTTCATTTTCTACATTAACTCTATTTAAACAAATCTGTTGTATTTTAAAAGAAAAAAGAAAAATAAATGCAAAAAGTAAAAATAAACTAGGAGTTAGCGTATGTTACAGTGACTGATTCTATCATGAATTAAAAATCTTGACTAATCGTACTATGATTTCATTTGAGTCGAATATGCAATTTTTTTCTGTTATTATACAGCAATAACAGTTCCAAAGATCTGCGTCATCGTCTGTGATAGCAAAAAAGTTTAAAACAAAAACAAATTTTTTCTTTTACCGTTAATGTCTGTGGCACAATTTAAATTTTAAATCCCTAGATTATGTTTCTTAAATCAAACGTGACGAACAGATTATATAATTACATAAAATTATTTTAATTGAGAAATATTTTAACGATAAGTAACTTATTATGCATATTAATGTTATTGAATTTTTTAATTTTTATTATTTTTCTTTTTGTCTTTGAAGAAATATTAAATGCACAAGGTCGAAAGGAAAATCCCATATAAAACTCCCTTTCTGAAAATTGAAAAATTTATATTCAATCGAGTTTTGCTCAAAATTTTCCTTTTGTATTCGTGTAAAACTTGCTTGAAAGCAATTATCTCTTAAACGATGCTTGGAAATATATAATCGAATTATTTTCTTGAAAGTTATTTTTATATTGTATAAATTATGTATCTTAATGGAAGATGTATGAAACGTTCTTGCACAATTTATATACAAACTACCTTTTAATTATTTAATAAATAAGACTAAGAATACAAATATTACTATAAAACTTTTAATGTTATAAAATATGCTAAATTAAAAGATAATAGAATGAAAACAGCCTTTATCGCAGCATAAAAGCTATTTGAATATATTATCTATATTCATATAGGTATAATCATTTTTAAGTTCCTATATTACAAATAATTTTATTGTTATCCCTAAAAAATAGTATTACATAGTTGAAGTAAAAAAATAGAAGAGATCTTGCAACATGTAGGTCTATGACCTAAAGTAAAATGTCTATATAAGAAATTTGAGTTGGCATAATCTGTTTCTAGAGTACGAATGTACGATTGCATAAGAAATTGCATCTTTTACAGGTAATGGTGCAATAAGGATATTGATATCGTAAAACCGTTATTTTTTGTATTAAAATAATTTAATAGAAAAATAAGGATATATTCTGCGACATTTATTGATGCGTTTAAATTTGGTAATAAAATGAAATGATATTCGATAGATAAGAGAAAATCAAGAAAGTAAGTTTAATAATACATAAGTATATTTATAATCTTTTAAGTTTTAAATTTTAAAGTCATTTATTTAATTACAAAATGTATCAATCTAATAAAATTTAAACAAATAACTTAATAAATAGACCGTATAAATTAGAAAATGATTTTTTTACACCTAGCACGTGAAGTTACCAAAGTTTTGTTTCGGTTCTTTGATTTAAATGACCATCTAACGTTATTAAGAATCGAATGTCAACAAATATCCCATCGTACAGAATTGTTCGCATGGTGAGTCATTCTTTTTTCTTCAATTAACTTAGTTAGAATAACATTTATAAAATATAATAAACGTAACCGATAAATTGAGAATTAAATTTATTGCACGAAGGTTATTACCCTGTGGTTTCTTTCTAAATAACCTAGTATTTTATGTTTAATACACACAAACGTCAACCACCTGATCTTCTCGGAAGAGATATGACCTTGAAAGTTCCCGTTTAGACAGTTTGTTCTTCTTAATCTTTATTATGGTCATATACGCAATCGAATATAAATAAGTATTGAAAAAATATTTTTTGTGGTATATTTTAATTTAATCATCCATTCAATATTAAAAATAGATTTTTAAAAATATTTTCTTATTAAAAATAGTTTCAAAATTTAATTGTTACTGAAGTTCTGCATGGATCTGATGTTCAAATACCATTGAATCCAATTGATGAAAGAATACTCGTGCTCATATTTCATTAGCGATTCAAACTGATACTAAAGGAAAGGAAATGAAGTCCTTCGGGCGAAACTTATATGGTCAGAAGTTCAAGGTAGATTTATTTACTAATCAAGACAGATTTTATAATGGTAAAAATTCAAGGAAGAAAATAATTTAGCGATAAAGTTATTTTCGGACTCGATTTATCAGTTTTGCTTTTCATGACTGAAATAACAGGTAATTGTTCACAGAACTTTTAGAGCGTTTAAGAAATTTATATTGATTCATCAATTAGTCAGACTGTTAGAGTATAAATGAGAATATTATTGATCGTTTTGTATCGTTTAAAATCATTATCTCAGTTTAAGTGTACTTACCTCAAGATACGTCTCCGTCGCAGAAATACGTGAATATATTAGAAGTGACTCCTCCGGGACTACACGACAAAACCAGCATTCCCGTTGCATGAAGAGGGTCTAGTTTCAAGCCTAAGATCAAACAGAAGGCTCCTAAAGGAAGTAAAATGAATTGGCTGCACATTCCTATACAGGCACCAATAGGCTTTTTTATATGTTGCCATACCTAAAACAAGATTATCAAGAAATTATAATTTCAGTTAAAGGGGTTAATATTTGTTAATGACATAGTGTACATATTTCCATATTTGTACAGATACATATTGAAGGTTCATTAGTATTAACAATAGCCTAGAAATGCCATTGTTGTTTTTATTTGTCCTATCTGGAATTTTATGTCAAAAGAACCATATTTTGATAATTAAGAAAAATAATATTTTTACTTTTATATATACCGAGGTTATTGACTGCACCCACGAGGTATAAAATGACCTCTTTTAAAGCTGTAGAATTAAAAGACGACTTTCACATTCGTTTGTAAGAATGTGTAAGTAAATATTTTCGCGATCGGACAACTTTACTAAAAAAAAGTGAATATTTAAAAACGGTTTGAAAAAATATATATTTATGTATATAAATATATATTGATCTTTATTTAAAAAACTAGGTCGAATATTTGACATGCACCATAAATCTCAAATCCTTTTTTCAAATCATAATAAATACTAAAACCTTCCACAGAATTCTTTTAAGTAGCGAAAAAGACTCGAGCCTGGAGTCATTTTTGCTATTTTAGTTTATTCGTTCCTTCCGCTCATATCCCATTTGTTCAAAAAATTCTTCAACCTTATCTATTTATTTTCTGAACCTAATAATATTTACATTAGAAATAATAATCTAATTAACATACAATGGCAACGAAAGTTTCAAGATCAAGGTATCTCGCGAATTAATGTTTACTTTTTATTCATTTTAAATAATCTTTTTAACAATGCTTTAAAAAGTTCTGTTTGTTGCCTTATTTTATTTTCTTTATTCATTAAAAATGCATTTCAGCAAAAACTTTTACGATTTCATTATAATTATTTACTTCCACTTTCTTTATTTAATTAATATGAATTCACTTTAAATCTTTGGTAATCTCTCATGACTTGTAACGTTAAACTACGCGTAAAAAAAATTGAATATGGTGTTAACATTTAATTTAACGGTTTTTATTTATACTAGTTTTTAAGCCATGTCACAGAGAAACCCCACTAACCTTACAATAAATAAATAAATAAATAAAAGTATGTAACAAAAGAAACTGAAATAAAAAAAAGAGTAACTGAAAATAGTTAAGTAAATAAAAATTTAACTATTTGCAAATTTATTATTGAATAAATGAATTAAAGCAAGACTAATTTTCTCCCGTTAATGCTTACAATTTGTTAATTATATTGTATTAAAGTTACTATTGGACATTATCTATAGAAATTTGTTTTTTACTCCAAACCTTACTGATAATTTAACGATTTAATATTGTTACTATTTCACAACATTAGTATGAGTACAGTTCAAGCGTAATTAATTATTTGTTATCGAAGACTACTAATAAACTCATTTTTAATTTATTTTTCAGGGAGTCAATCAATCAGTATAAAAATGTAGATAAATAATTTTTACAAATGTTTTGCACGAAGCAATTTTATGTTCGAAATCTAAAAAACATTTTTCAATTTAATTCTTAAGTTTAATGAGTTTTATAATTAATTATTGTTATTATTTGCCAATGTTACGTCACAAAATACAATAAGTATAATAACAATTTAAATATTGTAATTTATTTCTTATGCATTAATTTCTCACACGAAAGAACAATATAAAAGAAACAAGAATAAATTAATAAATATTCTGTTTCTTTTAGACAAAGCTACAAAATTAAATGTGAAAATTGAGATGCAGTTAAACATTTTTTGTTTAATTCTGTAAATTCATCGAGTTGCAAATTATTGATTACAATTTATTTTTAGAACATTTAACAATAAAAAGTTTAGTTTAAAAATACAAAAATTCTGTAACTTTATAAATAATAAAGAATAATACAGGTAATAATAATAAAAATAAAACTTAACTAACGATTATATAGCAAATGTTTATTTTGAAAGCAAATTCTTTTAAATATTATTTGAATTTTTTTTTTCCTACGGATCCTTAAAGCTGTACGCCGACTATCCAATTATAACAATTTTCTATTATTAATTAAGTCATAAAACTTAGGGAGAAGCTATTAAATGATATAACAATTTTTTTCTATAGCAAAATTAGTTTGATTTAATAAATTTGCCATTGAATGAATGCGAAATGACTCAATCAAGTTCTATTATCTCTTAATTATCGTTCGCAATTTGAACAATAAACTAACATCTTGCAAAATCGTAAACCTTTTGGCCATTTTAAACAAATTCCTCAAAATATTTTTTTAATCATATTTTCCTTAAGTTGGATAATATATACCGTTTATATATAGAATAACGTTACGAATAACGTCTACAACATTAGAGTTGTAAATGGCTTGGTAATTGTCTAAAATTTTATAGAGAGTTGCAGAAACCTGTTTTAGTGTTGAGCCTACCTGAAGGAAGAGCAAAATAGGCAAATGGTTCAACGGACGTTTCTAAGAAGTCATTTCATTTTTTGTTGTGAATATCCAAAATTATAACTTATAACGTGATTTGATTTATTATAAATATATCTCTTTATTTTAAAATAATTTTAATATTAGCAATATCGATTAAAAAGATATGGAGAAAAAGCCTTACCTCGGACACTGTGATGTGACAGCCCATAGAAAACATGACAGCTACTAAGAGTACTACTATTAAAATATCGTGAGCGATTTTCAGGGGTGGAGATCCGACTAATATCGTATTATAAGTCGTACTGTCGTTAACCGTCGATAAGATATTCGTAACATTTTCGTTGAGTATAGTAACTAGTTCCGTAGTAATATTAAATGCCATTTTTTTAGATAAAATGACGAAGGTTGTCTAAGACACGTTTTTGAGTCTTGCTATACTGAATAATTTAAGCGACAACGGTACTGTTTTATACGCGTGCAGTACCACGTGTTAACTGTTACTTTCATGACGCAACACCTGAATTAAGCGGTTTAACCAATAGAATGAAAGAAACTTCTTCATCATTGTTTTTCCAGAAAGAGTTGCATCTCAGACTGGTTATTGGGAAAGGTTTTGTGGATGATTAAAAGATTTTTTTTATATTATATATGTGCACACTTCTGGAAGATGATAACCGCTAAATTTTTTTTTCTGTTGTTTCTAAAATCGTACGTAACCTTAAATAAAAATATCATGTAAGCAAGCCTACAGCACTTAATTTTCGAATTATAAAGCGTGAAATCTCTCGATTTTGACATTGTCTTTGGAAATCGCTCGAGATAATTTATTTCTATGAATGTTTTGAAGATTTAAAACGTCATTTAGTAATTACGATTACTAAATGTTAAAATTAAATAAATTAGTTTGTTTGTTTTTTACAATTATAATCATTTTTTGTTTGATTAAGAAAGAAAGTATGAATTTTTAATGTAATTTAACCGATATTAATTAATTATAATTAAAAAATGTTTTAGACTTGTTAAAATAATATTATATGAATCACCGGCATTGCTAATTAATAAATTTGTAAGTGTAAAAACTGTTATATTTTCAAAAATGTGTAGCTTTTCTTTAGTATTTATTTCAGGGTGGATGTTATATATAAATTCTTAATATTTACCACAGAAAAAAATCTTTTACATTTCAATATATCAAGAATTTATAATTATTAATTGTAAAATTTTGAATATAAATTTTATTAAAAGGTTATTATACATAAGAAAGGATTATAACATGTCTAAAAAACGGCCTTTGGGAATGTAATTAAAATGTAGAGATTTAATTTTAATTATTTTAAGATGTAATCAAAATTTTAAAAAATGATATTAATAAAACTTATAAAGAAAAAAAATAATGTATAAATGAAATTAAAATTTGAATTTGTAACGTGACAACAGAACACAATACTTTAAATGATCGACCTCAATTTTATCTATTATAGGCGTGCCTAATTCTCAATGAAATTGGTCAGTATACGGGAGAGGCAAATGCTATTTTCATGTAAATTATCCCTGGAAAAATTTCGATATCCGAATCAAATTTGAATCTCTCGAGGAAGAAGAAATCTTTATTGTACTATCTGAAATAAAAACCAACTCAAAATAAAATTAAATAAACTGGCTAAAAATATTTAAAAAATGACAAAGATATTTAATTGTTTATTATAGTTTTAATAGTAAATTATTGAATTTAAGAATTACGTTTCATTTCTAACATTGAAGTGGATTTGATGATGGGATAAGGCAATGCAACACTTGGGCGATTTGCCAAGGAGGCATTCTTCCTTGGCAGATGATCCAAATCACTTTTTATGAAAAATTGGCCCCTGTTTAAGTGTTAGACAAGTTAAGAGAACCTGAAAAACTTTACGTGGACAGCCGATTGGTGAGGTGCAAACCTGTGTATTAGTGTTTTATCCACTGGCTACTGGTGGATAAAACACTAATTCATTTTAAAAAAATCTTTAATTTTATTAGTTAGATCTAAGTGTAAGCAATTTTATATGCAGACACACGTTGAGAACAGTTAAGTGAAAAACACGAAATATTTTACAAAAATTATATTTAAAAAAATGCTAACCGATGTTAGAATTTATCATATTGTCTGTTGTTGATTTATAAATGAAATGATTATTTCTTAGAAATTTAATGAAGCTAAGATTGTACAAATTACAGGATTCTATAGAGTATTATATTACATATTATATTATAAACATATCTCTAGCGTTAATTAAAATATAATTAAATGTATTACGTAAATAATTTTTAAACAAGAATAAAAAAGGAAAATAATACAATGACTAAACTTAAATTCTAGTTTACAAAATTCCCCATAGATTTTAAGAAAATACACCTATCTTTAAGTTGATTAATTTAAAAATGGGCGTATTATTTAAAATATAAAGAAATAGAATATTAATTTGAAATAAAGAAAATTTCGGAGAACAGTGCATATATTTATACTTAATTAATCATTTTTAAAAATTCTTAAATTTGTATATCTTTATATTGGAATAAATAATTATATTTGTATTTATTATTATATTAAGTAACAAAATCTCCAGTTTTCGGATACTTTATTTAAGAACTTAAGCATTCAGAATTAAATATATTAATGGGTCTAATTTTTAAATGAATTAACCTTTTCATTGACTTGTTTTCTCCAAAGTTTAGTAAATAGTAAAAATTTAAATGAGAATCGGTTGATAATGAATTAACTGAAGTCCAGAACGTTATGGTTAAATAAGCAAAACTGGCTCTAGATTTTGCTACGAGCAAAGTTGCTTGTCGTCCGTATATTTTTAAAAAATTGATTCAGAAAAGTCTGATTTATTTTTAATAAAAAAAAACACGATTTTTTAAAATTTCAATTTTTAATTTCTTTATTTTTTATAGAACCCTTTCTTTCTCTTTTTGCAAACTGCCAACCATTGAAAATAGGTTGCCTCAAGTAGATGTTTGTTTTGTTGGTGCCTAAACCATCCCTATAAATGTGTGACTAAATTTTGAATTAAATACTGTATTTAAATTTAAAATTTTAAAAATTATTATTAGAAAAATGGAGTTATTATCGATAAATATTATTAAATGTAATCAAAAACCTTAAATTTTAATTAAAGTAATTAGTTTTTATGTAGAGAGATATCTTTTTACAAATTTTTACATATAAGTTTTTTAGATTTAATTTTTCGATTAAAAATTTGGAAAAATACAAATTTTTTATAAAATTTTTTGATAATAATAAAATAATAAGCTTTGTTTTAATGAAATAATTGTTGTAAACTGTGAACATTTTATGGCTTATAATAAATATTATAAAAAAAGTAAATAAACGTAAAAAAATGAAAATAGTTTAAGTCAGAAAATTAAAAATTGTCAATGAAATCGATCCTAGCATATTTTGAAAGATACGATTTTTATTTGATTTATACTCGTATTTATTATAAAAATATTTTCATGGGATAATTATCGATAAACTCGTAAAAATAAAACTTTTCTACTGAAAATTTTCTTTATTCTTACATAGGATAAATTATATTATTAAACTTGTCTTGTATAAGATATAAATTTTGTAATTGATAAGGAAATTCCCTTTTCTCTTAAAATTTCCAACCTATCAAAGGGAACTTCCAGTATTTACAAAACTAGTTTGTATACAAATCACAATTATTGAAATCGATAATAATTTGCCTCTTTTGATTGTCTCCAGGGTCCTATGAGCTTATTTTGTAAAACAGTTTCTATAGATATTCATTATATTTACTTTACAGTTCTTTCTCTTCATTAGAAAATTCAAGTTGAAAAAATGGTGAAAATTTAAAAATTAGATAATGTTAATAAAGTTACCCAGTTTTATCTTAAACATTAAAATTAATTAGGTTCCGAATGTATTTTTTATTCCCGAAACGTTCTATAATTTTCAATTTTTTCACAATATAAAATGTTAAATTTTCAGTAACTGAATCCATTCAAAATTTATTGAAAACATAAAAAAAATTAAAATTTTATTCAGTAGTTTTCAGTATAAATTATAATTCCGAGAGGGTAAATAAATTGAAAGTATGGCTGAATTTGTATTTCTTTAGAAGAGAATAAAATAGGAAAGACTCGAACTGGATAATCGCAGAATATGAAATTTGTCCACTGAACCAGTTTGTATTAAGGTTATCTGTGGATATTCTCGTAATGTTTTTCCAATAGAATATTAAATCTTCTTCGTCTTTCAGATATATTTTACCAATTCTTTTAGAACCAGACCCATAATGAGAAAAATTGGATGGTTCATTTAAGAGCTTCACCCCACCTTAAAAATCCAATCAAATAAATTTAATTATTTAATAATTAAATATTTAAAATGTTTTACAGTTTAATTATTTAGTTATTATAAGATCTATCGTAAAATGAAAATCTTGGACATTATATCTTGAACAGTGCAGACAGTATAAGCTTTAATTAGTTATTTTTTTAGTTACTTTAATCTGCTCTAATACTTCGTGAAAAATACTGATAATGTGATAATGAAGTTGCTATAAATATAACATATATACAGCATAATTAATTTATAAATAGCTTGAAGCAAGATAGTGTTAATTTTGTCTCCTAATTTAAGTAAATATTCATTCAAAGTTAGAATCATTTTTAATTTTAATTCATATTTTGTTTTAGAACAATCATTGATTGCTATGCATCATTTTAAATACTTAGGATCTACTGTTTAAACTAGACATTTTAAAATTAGTCTTAATGTAATGGAAATAAATTTAACATAAATACTTGACAATGATTAGCATATTTTATGGAAATTTATGTCACTAGTAATTTCTAATGCTAAGCATTACTCGTCCTGTCAAGTTGGTTGGAAAATACTGTTATAAGCTTTTCTCATATAATCCAATATTTTGAATGAGGTTTATTCGACTCTAATCGATGTCAAAGTAATAAAAATATTACCCAATTGTGTTTAATTATTTTAAACTGATATCTAATTTAAATCTAATATAAGTCCATTCAAATTCTGTAAAAATTGAAATATGACAATATCAAACATAATGATCACAAGCTATTATATTATAATAATTTCAACATAAAATGAACGTAAACAAAAATGTACAGATTAATTTTTAAGTTAATTTTTATTTCATTTTTCGAAGTAATATAGAAATTTTATATTATAAGCAATATTATTTGTTCCAGAAACCTATTTATCACATCAGGAATTTAGTTAAGATGGCTGAGATTATAATTCAAATTATTTATTTTTGTTGTTTTTCACACGATGTAAATGACCAAAATTAATTTAAATAAAAATTATTATTTTATTGATATTATTAAATTTATATGTTATGTTTTCCTAATCTATCTAATAGAGAGAGAGAAAAAAATATATAGATCTAATCGCAATATTTGTCATTTGGACTTGTTCCAGTTTAATTAAAATATAAATTTTGGCTTGTCGAAATATTTTGCATTTAATTCGACTGATTTCTTAAATAATTAAACAAACTACGATTCATATACTAGTAAAAATAAAATCCTACCTGTAAATTTATGGTTTTATAATACCTTAATCAAGGTGTTTGTTTATTTTACCTGTAACATATTTTAGCTGTCAATACGTAATTGTGATAATAACAGTTTTTATTATTATATTAATTGCTGTTACTATCGATAGTAACTTTATATATTGTCATCATAAATAATAAGTTGTATATAAAATTATATTGTTTGTATTTAGAAAAATATAAATAATAAAAAATGTAAATAGAACTTAAACGATTCTATTTCACGATACATTAATGCACAAATTTATTATATGTTATTCGAATTCTTCGTTGTTTTATAAATTTATTTCATAGTTAAATTATTTTGTTACTGTGGGTCGTAAATTCTTCGTTAAGCATATTAAATATACACTGTCTATATAAAATAATCTAAATTTTAGGACAATTTCCTATTGAAAATTTAATTTTTGTTTTTGTTATCTCATTGAACACATTTTTTTTAAACCTTGTAGCACTAATTAATTTATTTATTGAAGTAAAATTTTATAATTTAATAACTAACAAGTAAGGATTATATCACTAAAATGATTATTGATATAATTGCAACATTATTAATAAACTAGTTTTTATAAATCTGTTTATTGCATTTATAAATTATAGTTTAAATGTGTTATAAATAAAATTTCAAACTAAACTTATTAAAATATGCTTAAAACTTTACCTTATATTTATAATATAGAAAGTTCTTGTTATAAAAATTCCAAAAAGTAGTCAAAAGAGATTTTAAATCTACATCTTTCAAGATTTAATTAAAGTTATTATTATTAAAAAATAAATAAAATTATATTCGTTTATAACATAATTGTTTTGTAAGAGATATTACTAATTTAAATAGCCTATATACAGGACATATGTCTAAAATATATTAGTCTGTGATATGTTTGAAAAATATAAGAGTACATTTATTTACTATTGAAATAATTTATATATTATATGACTTTTTCACATTGGAATAATTTATTCTACAGTAAATAAATGAAGTTGGTAAGTTGTGAAACGTATTAAAAATTCGATGAATAAATAAGTCTATATTATAATAAATATTGAATTTGTTAAACGATGTTTTCGTAACAATAGTAATAACATATGCTCGATTTAGATGCCATTGATCCTTTAGAAAGTATATTTTATATACCATTTAACAGTGCCTTATCATTTTTATCAAATAAAATGCAAAATATTTAAATCTTGTAATAATTATAACTTAAAATTGTAATCAATATTATTATATTTGATTTTCATATTATTTTTGTAATTTAAAACTGTCAAAGAATTTTTTAATAAAGAAGTTTTACTATAAAAAAATGCATTAAGAAAACTTTTCTATTGAGAGCGTAATATATCTGAGTATGTTCTCCGTCATGAACTCATATCTAAAATTAATATCACACTATTGCGATAAATTGCCTCTTTTATCTACAGAATCAACAATTCTAAAAGTGAAATAATAAAGGACATCTGGTCAGAAATTATTAAATCATGTAATAAGAGAAACAAAATCAAGTGAAATTGGTAGCTAGAGATAGAAGATATATTAAATAAATACAGAATTTCATCGGAAGTCTTTATGTTATGTAAAAAAATTTTAAAAATCTCAATACAAAATTACTAACTGATACTGTAAGCACTCAATTATTAAGTACGAATAAAAGGCTGCCTTTAAATCCCAATTCCACCATTGGTTTCAATATATTATAAAATATCCTGTAGAAACTGAATACATGTTTAAGAGAAACTTGATTTGACACAAAGAAAGTCTGTATATAAAATATATCTTATAATTTATACTCTAGGTATCTAATAATAAAAGGAAAATTATTGTTAATTTTGCCACCAACGATATTCGTTAAAACATTCACAAAACGTGTTTAACAAAAATTAAAGGAGATAAAGCAAACAAGAATCTAGAATTTTTGGAAGAATTTAATATAGAAAAACTATAATTTTCTTAAAGAAGAAAGACCAACACCGTTTTGGAAGTTATATTGATATAACTATTTAAATTTGGTAACTATAAAAAAGAACTTAACTTTTAACTGATTCTAAAACTATTATAAATACTATGCCAATTCAAATTAGAATATTTAAGTGTTCTTTAAAGATTAAAAACTAACATGTAATTATTAGTAATTTTTGTTTATCTTTTATTTTATATTTTCCTCCAATAACAAGGAAAAATCTCTTTTGTATGACAGTAAAGAATTATCATTATTATTATTATATAAAAATGTAAAATTTTAATTTTTATTTATTTGAAGATGACATGTTCTTGATAAATTAGCGTATAAAAATTTTAAAGCACTTATTTTATAGTATTATATGCAATTGATTAGAATATATAATATTTATATAGAAATATTGTTTCATGATAACCCATATTTTACATTTATATTTTCAAGGAAACTACGTCATTATTTGCAAAATCGATTGTTTTAATTGTAAATATCATATTTCCAATTCCCAAAAATTATTATCGTGAGGTCGCTGGCTGATTGGAAGGTTATCTGCTCGAGAATAATTTGAATCTCGTTTATCTTGACACCACTCCATACCATCCGACTTTTTATAATGCACGATACGATATAAAACTAAAAATTATGCTAATATTTCAAAAACTTAACTTAAAATATTGATTTTATAGCAAACCAAATATTATGTTTCATTATTGACATAAAAATATTATTATTTATATATGAATTGTAAAATCAATATAAAAAAAATTAATGAAATTCAATGGAAGATAATTATCTCATTTTTGTATGTACAGTACAGTACATAAAATTTTTATATTTTCTTTATTAAAATCAATAATAATATTGATTACTATTTTAATTTATAATTATTACAAAGTTTAAATTTTTTATTTCTATCTACGCAAACACACATACAACTGTACTCTACATACATAAGGTTCGATATCACCAACGATATTCCATCTTCATTAAAATTGGAATTTTAATAAAACATATCAGTATAAACGCACAAAAGAAATTATATTTTACAAAGTCTATGTTTTAAAATAAAATGCATGCATCAGGATCATATTTAGAAATCTGATTTGCAAAGTATTAGTTGTTTAATGGATTTTAATACTAGAATTATTAAATTAAAAAAATAGTTTCTAAACATTTACAAAGTAACATCTTTGATAGAAAAATCTTTGGCATCGATAATTTGCATAATTAATCTTCGGCCTATGATATATGATGCGTAATAGTCGAAGACCGATAAAGAGTATTCATTCTATAAAGAAACCATTTTTTTTTTTTTTTACAAATAAGACTTCATAAGTTAGCTTATTGATTATTATATTATCGTAATTTCGACAGTCTATAGACTACAGAAATTAATAGAAGAAAACGTATAAATGTTTTAATAAATTATAAAATTTTCAAATCACAATCTTGAATTTAGGTGGGAAAAACTAAGAAACATAATGAATAAATGAAAGAATCTGTAATAATACATTATTTCATTTAGTTACTATGTTTCTTTTAGATTTTTTCCCCTTATTTAATGTCTACATTATTTTATTTAGTCATTGTTTTTCTTTTAAATAACAATTCATTTTAATAAAAGGTTAAAGTATTTTCAAACTAAAATAGAAACAAAAACATAAGTAATAGACTTTTTTTTTCTACTGGAGCATATACTCTTTATTATTCCAGAAAATATAAAAATTAAGGAACAAGTTTACAATAACTGGAAATTTTTATTTATTCTTGAGAGGTTTGCAAAATTCAGTTTGACTAGAATTAAATGAATGTTTTAAGAATAGAAATATTCTAAACATTACTAAATTCTAAACCAAGTCTCATTTATTTTTATGAAATAAACTTACAGATTTAATCGCTTAATTACTAGGCAACAAAGTTGTAAAGTGATATCAAACAAATTACAGTGATATTAGATTGCGAAGTAAAGTCTAAACGACTAACGTAAGTCTTTCTTTTATTTTATACTTGTAAAGTCTATTTTATACTGTATAACTTATTACTATTTAATTTTCTATCGCATTCGTTTTGTTTTTCTTTAGCGATATTTTCAGTTTCCTTTAGAGTTATAAGTATATTTGATTCAACATTTTAAAAATAAATAATACTATATAATGACTTAAATTAAACATTAAATTACAAACGGTGGATAAAATTGAGGCATTGTTGAAGTGGGAGAAAGAGACATTCTAAAAAGTTACGGAAAAAATATAAAAATCTTTAGATTTTTCTTGGTATTTTAACAACGCTATTTAAAATTATTTAGTTATTAATGATTTAACAGATAAACTATTTTATAAATGATAGCTCTTTGCTGTTTTAACAACAATATTCAAAATTATCCACTCTTTAACAATAAAAACATTAAAGCATAATTTTAGAAAATTTTATTTCTTACCTGAAAAAAACTAACAAACTAAAACTTTGAAAATATTTTTAGTTTTTTATAGCATGTTTCGAGCAAATTTAAATGGAAAATTATCTATTTGAGAAATTAGGCTTAAATTAATCGTTCGGCAATGTTATGCAATAATACACGTGTCTGGGTTAGTGCTAATTATTGTTTGTCTGTTCTAAAATACGATATATTTTAGAACAGACAAACTTTCAACTAAAATATAAATTCAGGACGCAGAATTGATATAGCCGATATTAATCAATTTTCTAAATTTCTTGGATATTCTACTTACTTAATGTTTATTGATATGTATATTTATATCTATCTATTAATTTTATATTAAGGAATACTTGTTTATGAAAGCGTGCTTAAATTATAGTTTATATTTGAGAAAATTCTTACTCTGCTTATGATCAAACATTACTCGAAACAATACAGTTAAGAGTTTGAAAGGTCTTTGTCTAGATTATAAGTTGTATTTGATAATAAGGAAGTAATTTTACATTTATGTGATATGTTTTCAATAAAATGCAAAATTTATTCAGCTACTTTTATTACGATTATTCAATAGATTCATGTAATATAAAATATTTTATTTTAATAAAAATTTATAATATATGTATTGTGGTTTTAGGTGTTATGCTGTTACTCTGGTTCGTATTTAAATAAACTTTTAAATTTCTTAGTTTACCTGTCATAATGTTCTACATTGCTGTATATTTGCTAATTATTCCCAAAAATATGTTTCTTGGATTTTTGAAAAGTATGTAAGCCCATTTAAAAATATAATTATTTTAAAATTGTGTCAATAATCTGTTTGAATTAGCTGTCATATTAAAAATTCGATTATCAAACAGGTATTTGAGATTATTTGATAATTTGTATTATAACAATGAAGAAAAATATATACATTTGTTAAATTAATAGTGACAATAATGGTTTAATAATCTTCACTGAAATTGTAGTATGTAGCCTGTAAGAATCGAATGTAAATAAAGTGTTCGCAAAAATACAAAAAATGTAAAAACCAAAAGGTTTTAATGCTTGTAAAGGTAGTAGACTGTGTAAATAATGTTTCTTTATAATTGAATGTTATACAATTTATGTAAAATATCTTTTAAATTACTTTAGAATAAGAGTCGTGCTGACGAAGGAAAACAGAAGTGTGTTTATGGCCAATTTCATTTTTCACTATTACTATGTATCAGTAGTAGCGTAAAATAAAATTAATAATTGTAAGACATACATTGTTTAGTATATTTTATTACAGAGAAGAAATAGGATAGAAGATTCAAGATGTAAGTTTAAATTATTCAAATGTAATTTTCAATATAAATCTGTTAACAAATGGTTCACTTTCATCACAATAATATAGTTATTAGACTAGATTTCATAAGGTATTATTAATTTTTCAAAGAGTTAATAGCGAATTTTAATCGAAAACAATGTTTGATGTAAAACTTTAATTGAATTCGTTAATTGTAAAGTTTTAATTTCAAACTATAAAAATATATTCCTTTATATGTTTGAATTATTAAACGAAATGAATATTATTTTTTGGATTGGCAGACAATTAGATCCGGTCTGAAAGTTGTGGACACGTTATGCTTCATACATTTATTAACAGCTTTTGCGAAATAGTTTTGATTTAAAACATTATCGAAATATTTTAGAAAAATCACAAAGTAATTAACAAAGAAAATTTATCGTCATTTGGTGAAAATTCTAAAAATCATCAATTATAATTTTTATAACTCCAATAAAATACAGTAAAAATATAAGAAAAAAAAAAATTAGAGTTAGAAGAGGAAATTATTTCAGGCGAATGACTCTAGAACAAATCATTAGCAAAATATCATTAGCAAGTGCAATTTTATGTTTATCAGACAGTCAAAACTTATTTATCTTATTTCGAAAAAACAATTTACTTTCAAACACAAATTCACCTATTTATAACTTAAGTTTATCCAGTTTCGAAAATATAATTACTCGGTATTCAATAAAAATTAATGACTCCCAATGTAATTTCATTTTCCACAGTACAAGTGTGAAATATTAAATTACTTCTAAATAAGAAAATAAAATAAAAAATAATACTCAGTAAATAGTTGTAATTGAATATTGAGGCTATTCGAACATTCGTTTTACAAAGTTATTAGATTTTCGTAATTTTATTTCAAGATGGATTTGTGAAATTTTGTGAAATAATACTTCCAGATATAATTTTTAAGCATAAAATCCATCAGTTCTTAATAAACAAATAGAAGAGATTAGCGAAAACGATATAAATTCATAAAGAATAATACGGTAAATATAGAATTTAAAATTAAGTTCCAGAGAATTTTAAAAAATTCATTTCCTTTAAAGCTTTTAAAGCTTTTCGAGAATTGCACATTTTTAGACTCTCGGAGCTTTTGAAGCTTTTAAACATCATTTAAATTTATTTTAACTTTATTGCCATTAATCTTATTGTATCTAATGTATCCTTTATTTCTTCAAGTCTTTTTCTTTTCAGTATCACTTGATTTGCAAACAAGAAATAACGAGAAAAATAAACCAGAGAAGGAAGAGAATCTCTTTCTCTTTGGAAGGAACCAATTCTATTTTTCGAAACTGAGAAGTAATGCAGCGAATTGTTTTAATCAATTGAGTCAAAATTTATAAGACAAAGGAGTTAAAATGGACATTTTATTACATGAAAGTTTTGAAAATACTTCACAAATAAAAATTTAATATGTGTAAAAATTACTGTTTTTGTATAATTTTATCTATATTATTTTATTATTATTAAAAACAATCTCGTATACAAACAAATGGTAATAAATAAGGAAACAGCAATAAATATTTTACGATAAGCAATGTTTGTTCTTATTAATCAAATAAATAATCACGGATTCAGTTTTATTTGTTAAGCTAGCATGTATGGAAACACGAAATCTATTTACGTAACAGTAAGATGAGGATAGAACATAAATTTCTCTATTACGAAATCAGGACAACTTCGGCTACCTGATTTCCTAAGAGCCAAAAAGAAATATCTTAAAACAATCAAAGAGATCAACAGATATTGAAGAAGATATTAGCTAACTGTTGAAGATTTGCTTATTGGTTTCTACTCCAGTTTAAAAGCATGTTGGGTGGTCATCAGATCTTTTGAACCCTGTTTCTTGTGCAAAGATTAGAAAAACATGGTACTGTATTTATTTGTACTTTTATTTATAAATGATTATCACAGAAGAGAAAATAATTTATGATTAATCTACTGTCCTGCATCGTCTCTAGGCCTACTATTCCACTTTATCCAAATACGCGGTAAGACGGGAATGTTTGCACTTTCTTTTTTTCTGTAATATTTAATTATTAAATATTTAAGTATTTTAATTGTTATATTTTGATACAGTTCTAAACAAAATTATAAACTAGTCTATATTTTCTCAAAGAATTTAACACATATTATCGTATAGCGGTTCAAATCAATTCCGTCTTATCTTGTCCTCTTTTTTCTACATACTCTTATTTATTATCTGACCCATGGAATAAATTCTTTCAAAATTATTTTCTTATTATTAAAGGACAGTATCGTCATTTTGATTTTAGACTTATGAATTGTTCCCTTAAGCAAAATATGGTAACGGGCCCTCCAATGCTTAGGACCTAGTCCGTCCACATTATAATAATACAGGAAATTAAACATTTTTAAATTGTTAGAAAATATTATAAAGAAGTATATTTCACGTTCTTTCAAAACTGCAACAGAGTGCAGCATTTTCAAAAAACAAACAATAACAGCTGAAAAAAATAAATATCTATTCATAGATTTTTGTTATTAACTTATTATTATTTGTATAAAATACGTTCTAATACAGTTTAGAGTAGGTGTCATTTTGCAATGTTGCAAAGGATAAAGTGTATACGTAAAAAATTAAATAATAGACGTTTATTTCAAATTAATCGTTCTTAGACATAACAAATATTATATAATTAAAAAGTTCTTATGTTTATACAGTTATGTAGAAATAGTGCCCTGGGTCTAGTCTGGCTTCTTATGTCATGGGTTTTTAACCGCGCTTAACTGCGCATAGCAGTCACGCGACTGCATACTACCCGAAAATAAGAGCACTATTTTCACATACTCATTATTAATTAAGTCATAAGTTTCAGAGGAATTTTTGTTGAGAACTTTTTCAAAAAACATATTTGTTTATTCCTTTCTCATCACTATTAACGATAGTAATGATATGCATGATATAAAGTCCGTAACACGATTCGTATGAATGATGAACTATATGTAAATGAGCTTGTAAACAGAAGCATACAGATTGACTCGTGACAGTATTGTTGAATTTTGCGCCATATAAGTGCTTTTAAATGGTTATAATGAACTTAATGTTAAAAGAATTGTCAAATTTTGCTAATCGAAGACAAAACAGATTGCAGAAAACTTTAAGCGTGCAAAACACAAATATTTATTATTAAAAATAATTTTTTTTTAGTTTGAACGAAGTTATGAAATTTATTTCATATTAGAATGTAAAAATGATCATATTTAGTTATTTACAATAGAAAATTATAAAAAAAATTTTTAACATAAGTTTTTAAATTATTATTTTAATATATTTTCATCAATTAATCTTTACAATTTACTTTCATTTAGACTAAAATAAGCCACAAAAATCGGTTCATTCGAACGTAAATAAATTAGCAAAAGCAGAAAAAAAATGAATTACTATTAGAATCAAATCGATGTTTTGATTAATAATATGTAACGTTTTAAATGATAATAATGTCACAGTTATATTGCTAATCAGTATAAATACAAATACAATAATAATGAATAAAAATATATGTAGACTTTACAAAATACAAATGAATAAATAAAAAATTCATGTTGTATTGTCTAAACAACTATAAATATGTCGATGATATAAAGCAGGCTTATTAATTATTTTTTGTTAAATGGAACATTGAATTGTATTATAAATTGCGGAACTACCGAAATGAAATTTATTACTTTTGTAGTCCTATAAATGGGAAACAGATATTGCACTAATGTTGACAATATTCGAGTAATCATTTATGTTATATTTTTAGTTTTATTTTTATTTTTTTACTTTTCTAAAGCATAAAAATATTTAGGCCATCCTTACAAATTCTGCGTACTACTTAATGTAAGCCGGTATTTATTTGTGATACGACTTCTTTCTGTAATTTGCTGCTTACATTTCTACCCGGTAGTATTACTCTTATACTTTTAAGTGTTAATAATAATATAAAAACATATTAAAAACACAATATTAATAATTTAATTTTTCTTATTAAAATAATTAATAAAATTAATGCGTTTATATACGTAAAATTTAGGGAAATAATTTGCTCAGTGATATGGATAGTATCAATTGTTAAATAGTAGTCTAATTACAAAAATTTTTGCACTCATTTTTTATATCAAACTATATTGAAATTAATACACGAATTTAAGTCTAAATAACAAACTATACGCTATATAAAACTACTATTAAAGATCTAATTCAGTAATTAATAATTTTTGCAAAGATTAAGAAATTTTCAGCCGAGTTCTTTTTAAATGATTAAGAGTTTGATTACCGTAATGCTATAACAAGTTTACATATATAACATTTTGATTTGTTTAAATTGGAATTGATTAATTAAAAATTATTCAGTTGTGATTTCTATTTTGCTGTTTGGTTTTATTGCACATTTCTTTCACTGCCGTGTAAAATATTATATCGTTTAAACGGGAGAGTGTATAGATATGGTTGAAAATGAAAATAAAATTGAGAAATTGTACATATAAAACAAATTCATTTAATTAAAATTTAAAAATAAATATTCATGAATTTACAAAAAAGTTATATTGTGAAAGAACCGAAATCAGACAATTGCTCCTAGATATGGTTTCTAATATTTAAATTATCTCTGAAAGTGAATAACCGATGCAATCTAAAACAGGTTATTCATTGAAAAAACTTCTAGGTGTCTGACACACATCATAAACAGAAAAGTCAGCAATCTTGTTATCCAATTTCAAAGATTGCCCATTTCATTTTTACTTACCGCTTCAAATATATTTATATTAAAAATATAATGTATGGATAAATTCTCTCAGATAGAATTATTGATTAAATGGTAAGTTTATAATTTACATAATTAAGTAAGTACAGTATATTGGTGCTAAAATTCGTCGGGCTAAGTAACTTTTATAAATTAGTTTCACATAATTGACAATACAGAAAATTAAAATATTCGTAAAACATTTAGTTTCCTTAGATATTCAGAGTATATTTAATAATTAGTATGATAAAGATTGGTGTTAAACATAAAGCATAACTTATGAATTAAAAAATAATAATAATAATAAACATATATATGTAAAGAGAGAGAGAGAGGGAGAGGAATTAAAATAAATAATTCCGAACATCTGAAATTTGCGCTGATGGTGTACTGAAGCTCTATTAGATCTAATAAAAATTGAATTGAAAGGTGTATGTATTATTTTCACATTGTTCCAATCAGATGTAAAGTCTTCAATACTGGTTAATCTCACTAATGCCATAGTTTAATCTTTCTGCTTCTATATCCCTTTTAATCTGTTTATGTTTACACAGATAGTGGCTCCAATGTAAAGTATGGTATTATTAAATGTTTTAATTTTGTGTATCGTCAATTATATGAAAGCAATTTACGAAACTTAATTTTTAATATATTAATTTTCTACATTATAGCATTTCAGATTTAATACGGAAATTATATAAACGATTTCATAATTAGAAATTTAATTACGCATATATCAATATATAGAATATAAATAGACTTCTATATATGTATATAAAGAAGTTGTGAGATTGTTATATATATATAAAACAATCTCACAACAATTTTATACCTATAGATTAACTTTTTATTATATTTAATTTATAATTAATTACAATAAGAAATATTATACATTATTTTTATATTAATGCATTAATGTTTAACTGCTGTAATTTATTTATTTATAAACTTTATATATTAAAAAAATATATAATTATTATTGATATATATCGGACTTAAATTTATAACAACTGATTTAAAATAATAATATAAAATTCTACATATTATTTTTTTATAATATAAAGATTTTCCAATAATATTGGTAAGATTTAATATTTCAAAATAAAAAAAGAAAAATAACATCTTATGAAACGTATTCAAGAAAGAAAGGTTTTTATTTTGAAGGTTGAAAATATCCTTGATAAAGAGTGTTTGCTCCTTGACACGGAAGTCAGTTAATGATTTCCACTATTTATAACTAGTTTTTAATCGTGAATGACGTCATTTCTACAATGAATTTTTTATCTTTAGAGTAGATTAATACTAAAAAGTTTTTCCTTATAAGATTAATCGTGTACTTCCATTTAATTTATTTAAAATTACATTTTAATTTAAATGGATACAATAAGATTTTAATCAAATAGAAATACAAACTGTGCATTTTTTAATGTTTTTGTTCGCAATATTTATCTAAAATTAAATCTAAAATTATTAATATATCTAAGTGTATAGTATAGATTTATTACGCAAATAATTTATGCTTCACTATAAATGATTTTATTATTCTACTTCTATTAGAAATTGCGTAAGTTTTATTTTAAAATATGTAGTGCAAAGCTCAAATTAATCAAATTAAATAGAATGAACTATAATTTTATTTTAATTTTCATGTTAATTGTTTTTCTAATAATAACGAAAACAAATAAAATCAGAATGAAAGAGAATGGCATAAATCTGAAGTATCTGAGGTATTTAAAAACATTAAAAGGCGACAACTTCCTGTTAAACTTTATTGTCTTCATTATTTATAATCTTTATTATTTGAATTATTAAAATTATACCTATACAAAAATAAATATAAAATGATAATGTTAACATCAATACAAATAATGGGACTTAAATCACTATTACAAGATGCCCATATTTTGCAATACTTCAAGTATTTGACTACAAATTTACTTTATAAAATAGAATGTGTAAGATACTAATGGGCGTAATTATCATTTTTTGATCGTGAAATATTAATTGTTTAGTGAGAATTTTATTTCACAAAATTAATTACAATTCTAAAGTTAATAACAGAAAAAAAAGGTTTCCTTTTTAATATTTCTATAGTAAATTTAAAAATCGAATAATTCTATAAAATAGATTAAATTCATCATTTAATATTCTTATTAAAATTTTTAAATAAATGAGTTTTAGGAATGATTCATACAATCTTAAATGTCAATCCGTCTTTATATTTTCATATTGTTATCGACTTTTAAAAACAATAAGAAATTGTATGAATCAGCTTTTTTCGGAGATTGACTAATAATTAGAATTCGTTTAATATCATGTGTTATATCCTTAAGAATTGGTTTAACACATCGCTTCAATCTCTACTGTATATACTATTAAAATGAAGGGTAATTATAAAATTAGATTAATTGGAGTTACAACTATAAGATGTTTCAAAAGTCAACAGAGGCCTGGACCATTTATCATTTGTTATCCTCAGTACATTAAAAAATGAAAGCAACGTTAAAAAATTGTATATTTTAAGTAGTAAAATTTCACCAAAAATAAACTGTTTTTCTTAATACTCAAAAAAAATTAATTTAATGAATAATATGTAAAAAATATTCTTGAAACTCTCGTCTGCAAGGTCTTGTAAAATGATGGCTTTCCTATGGTAGGATCTGTATAACAATAATTAACATATTACGAAAAAATTTGAATGCTTTAATATTGAATATATTTATAAAAATAAAGATTTATAATACTATAATATATATTTAAGAGTTTATTCTAGAATAAATAAATTGATTTATAGAAATTAATAATAAAAATAATCAGTTATAGAATGATTTAAGAAACAATTTATTTAAAGCTATTCGCTTAGAAAAATCTAAGTTAGGTTAGACAATTAAAATGATTTTAAAACAAAAGTCGCAGAAAGTGACATATGTTCTTAAGGACAGAAATTAAGAATAATTATTTTATTTATGGAAAAAATTCTTCTTTTGAATTTTGCTCATCTATTGAGAAATCTGTACTAATTCTACATTTTAAGTTTTCCCTATTACGTCAAGGATTCGAAAGTCGTTTTATTTTCCCGGCTGTTAAAGTAATAAAAAAATAGTATAGTAATCGGTCAAATTTTGGTCCTTCGGGATTTGTTTCCCCCCTCTTTTTCTATTTTTGTATTTCTCGACGTTTTAAGATCTCTTGATTAACTAGTTGGAATGATGGCGGCAATGGATTTTGGTAAGGAGAGTGTTTTCAACGGTCTTTTTTCTTTTAGGTGTGTCTTGAGGTAGTTTATGTCTATTAAGATTTTTTGAATCTCACCTTTCATCCTTGTGATGTGTTCTGTGCCCATTACACTGGTTGAGGTACGCAAATGTTCTTTTCCTTTCTGTTCTTTCTGGTGGTATTCGCCGTTTCTATAACAATGGCTATTGTTGATTTTTGTGAAACCGTGTTGTATTATTCTTCGAAGTATCAAACACAAATTCGTGTTAATAACAACCACTTGGCTTTCTACGCAAATCTCTTGATTAATATAAAAATAAAATAAAATTTTATATTTATCTATGTGTATTTTGCTTTATATCTCAGGACCTCACGAACCAAAAGTTTTGAAATTTGGCAAGGGAGATAGATAGAGGAGAGTAGAAGTCATAACTCGAGCCGAGTCAGACTTCATGAAAATTTTACTCATTATTGATATTTACAATTTTATAAAACTCGTCCTACTCTAAAAAATAAAGCATTTGCTTTTTTTTCTAACTTTTAGAAACAATCGGACTTCCTTCCTGGTCCCATTAACCTCCTGTTCGAGTGCCGGAAAAATCGTGCAAGAGTCCTTACCAGCTTTTTGTAATTTGCAGTCACGAACAGTCAATAAACGACAATTATATCAGATAATTATATAATGTGTGTCTTTATTAAGATACATATAATAAAAACAGCATATAAATAAGTAATTATTGTATTATTTTATAAAGTATTATTTTTAGCTTATAGCATTTGATATTGGCTTATTATATGTAATAGTTTATTTATTTATTGTTCTTTTTTATGTATAATAATTTGTAAAATGTTATTCATAATATTATTAAATATTTAAATAATACATAATATTAAATATTTAAAAATGAATAAAATCTGACCATTCTCCCATATTTTTTTTTATGTTATGTTTTAATTAGCTTCCTTATTTATTTTCAATATAATTAATTTTTCTCATACTCGGCATTTCGTATATTTCCTAGTATTTCATTGAAAGAAGTGTATGAGTGTTACTCTACATGTCAACTATCGTGGTTTCTTCCTTTAAAGAAATCTTCTCTGTATGATTTCAGTCTGACTTAAAAAATTCTCAGGATTTAATTTAGCCTCGGGCTTTGTAGTTTCATTGCGCCATGGATTAACTATAATCAATATTAGTCGTAACATTTAACAAGGTCAAGAGAATTGCATCAATATAAGGAGTGTAAATTGTGATACATTATACAAAAATGTATGTTTTTTTAGTATAGAAAAAGTAATTTTTATTGAAAATATTATTTACTAATTTTTAAATCAATTACTTTATTTAATTTACTTTAAATAATTCAAAAACTAAAATTTAAATCTGAAAAATAATTTTAGATAATAATTTGAAGTTTTTACAATTATTTTTAACTGTTCCTAATGAAATTTTCAGTTAAAAATTTGAAATTAAACTTAACAAAATAGAAAATCGTATTATTATTTTATTTAACACTTCTTTTAATAACAAAACTTGTTTTTTTCTGTAGCATAAACAAATATGTCAAATGATACAAAAAATACATCCTTGTATTTTATCCTTGTATATAGGCTATATTAAAATATTCCAGTGCTAAATTATTGATTAAATTGATAAATAATCTTATAACTAAATATATTTTATATTATAAGATCTAGGCTTTCTTATTAAATAACATATATAAGTTTAAATGTTGTTTTTGTTGTTTAGCTTTAGTTGTTATTTTTTTTCCAAGTGAATGAATTATTTAATTTTTCTTTAATTTAAAATTTTAGAAGAAAGTTGCTAATTTGATTTTTAAATCTTCCACTTATATTATATAAATATATATATATAATCGCAATTTTAAAAATTACATTTTATTTAGAATTTATTTAAAAACCCTTATAAGTTTATTCTATATTATGAAATAATTATAGAACATTTTCAGATATTTTGAAAATAACGATATAGCAGTGTTTAGTATGCAATATTATTGTTATTATTATTTATGAAAAAGAATTGCTTTAAAAATTTGCTAACGTTCCACTTGGATTATTCTGGATATTCTTCGTGAGAGTAAAAAAATGTATTAAATATGAATATTAATTAGTAAACGTAATAACTTCATTAAATTCGCATCATCATTAATCAAAACTTGTTATTCATCACAGGTACAGTATCTTTATTAGTTCATTTACACTTTTTATATTGCATTTATAAACTTACTTTTATTATATTTTAATCATTGTATTTGTAAGTTCCTTTATTCTTTTATTGTATATTTGAAAATAATTTTTAACATGAATCATTACTATAGAAAGGAGAGTCTCTGATATTTTTCAATATTGTTGTAATAAATAATAACTACATGTACAGTACCATCAATAAATATATATTACAAATAGGTTTTTGCATCGCTTGCGATTTAATCTGAAGATAGAGAATGTATTACTACAAAAAAATTGTAATGTAATATTTATTTTCGATGTTAATCATTGAGTAAAAATTTCGCAATCAGAGAATAATAATTATGTAAATTTATTTGTAAATATTCAACATCTTTTAATCAATACTTTATTTGAATGACTAAAAATATTTTTCTCTGTTATGGTGATTTTCCAGCTTTGAAACTTTTATTGGCAATAAAACTCAAGTTTAATTTACTCCATAAAAGATAAATGCCGTATAATTTTGCTTATTAAATCTTATGTTTATTAACTCTGCTCATTAAAATGTTTAATTTTTAATTATAAGTTATATGAATACGTATACGAATATAAAATCTGAAAGTCTAAACAAGTTTTTAAAAGTATAAATTAAGATAAATGATTGTTTAAATTTAAATTTTTATTTAATAAAAGTCAAATTAAATTTATATTCTAAGTTTTTATAATAGGAAGACAGTACAAGAAAAGAATAGTCGCACCCAAAATTTTAAAACCGCATCCTGTAGTTCAGAGAAATTTTATATATTGATAATTTATTGATGTGCAATAGTTTTTAGTAATAAGATACGTAGATAAAATATTTGTCATTTGTCAACGAGAATTGCTGAAAAATTTCATAATAAAATAACTGGGAAATTACCATTCAAGGTTATCAATTTCAGTATAATTTTTGACATAAGTTAAAGCATTTTTTACATAACATTAATTTTAAATTAACATTACTAATGATCAAAATTTACAAATTATAATATATGAACACTTGAAATAATATAATTGAAAGAAATAATTGTAATATACGTTATATATAGTATGAAATAAATTTATTACCATTTAAGTTATATAAAAATAATAAATGGCGGAAAATAATGGAGTTTAATAAAATATTTTTCAAAGTTTCTTAAATATAATGGAAAATTTTCCTGTTAAATTAATAGGAAAAACTTTAATTAAAAAGTAGAAAAATCAAGATAAAATTTAAATTTTATCTTAAGATAACACAAAATTGAAATTTGACTATCAAAGGTTTATTTAAATCTTCTAGTGATAGTTTTCGGATTGTAAGAATTAAGAATATATTACTTATTTATATATAAGTACATTATAAGACAACGAATTTCATGAAAACTTTATTGACATTTTTTCTAAATAATTTAGAACAAATATACTAGACTAATTTAGCCTCAATGCCTATAACTAATACTGTATTGTTCTCCCACAAGTGGGACGACAATAATAAATCTGTGCTTTCAGAGTTCAATTTAATTTTTTTAATTTAAAAAAAAAACTATAATTTAGAAAATTGTAAAAAACTGTTTATGGTAAAATTAATCACATCAGTGCAGCATAACATTTACTTGTAGTAAAGTTAAGAAAGAATTAAAATTACATTGGAATTTTAAAAGGTGTTAATATTTTATTTGAAAACAAAAATAGAAAAATTTTTAAAATCTTTACAAAGGGTATGTCGAGCTTATTATTTGTAGATATTATTAAAAAGTTATCGGTTTTCATTAATTAATTTGAGGTTTCTAATGCTATTTATTTATATTATCAAAGAGACTAATTCAGTGAATTTTCTCTATGAAAAAAAACGGATTTCAATAATTAATTAAATTAAATAATTTAATTATCGAAAAATTATGTAAATATTATTTAAATAATTATCTTAAAAAACTATTTCGTTATTCATTAATTTTTATATTAATTATGTATAGGATAATAATCCTATTCCTTTATCGTTGCCGAGAAAGTTTAATTTAAAGCAAACGTTTTCGACCTATTCCATAGGTCATCATCAGGTTGAAAACTGACAATTGGAACATTTCCGTTCCAGAAGATCGAATACAAATATTTAAATTTCAAAAATTGGCAACGGATTAAAAAATAATAAACGAATAGTGTACAGTGGTGCCTCGTATAACGTACGCCTCGAATAACGGACGCTGCGAACAACGGACTTTCTGTTTGGCCGTTACGTGATTGGAGCAACGGACTTGCTGCGAACAACGGACTTTTCCGCATAATTGGTGATTGCTCCATGGGTGCGTTCTTTAATAGCGGTCGCTCTGCGTCTCCGCTACTACGGGAGTGCGCTGCTGTTTGTAGGCATTTAGAAACGATGGTGAAAGAAAAAGATAGCGGCGCCCGCACTATCGATAGTATCGTGATGGAGGAATCTATAATTTTAAAATATGAGCTTTTAAAGGCAAAAGAAGGGTCGCAATTGTAAAATTTAACCATAAAATGGATTATTTGTTGAAAGAGCATTCAAAATAGCCTCGAAAAAAATTCGTAAAGACACTTACATCACCGCATGCGCTAACTCGCGCTTTCACAATTTCTAAATTTTCATTCATAAAACCACATAATGGACCCGGAAACGAAACTATCTGAGCCATGGAGGACGCCATGTTGCTTTCCACCGTAAACTACTACTACAAGCGGCCGTTTTCGCCGTTCGACGGCGCGCACTCCCACCGGAATTTAGGAACGCGTTCCTAAATTCCGGATGTCGCTCGCGCAGAGTTACGCGGAGGAATAAAAGAACGCACCCCATGTTCATTTTTTTTTATGATACAGTACGGTTATTTTATGCTGCGGAACGAATTAGATGTTTTAACATGTATTTCTATGGGAAAATGCATTTTGTATAACGGACGTTTCACTTAACGGACGTGCACCTGGAACGGATTAAGTACGTTATATGAGGCATCACTGTATTATAATAGTTTAATATTAGTTGATACTTATAAAAATCATAAAATTCCGTTCCAGAAGATCGAATACAAATATTTAAATTTCAAAAATTGACAACGGATTAAATTAAAATAATAAACGAATAGTATAAAAATTTGTGCTGATGAATTCAGAAAAGCATTAGAAGATTTAAATAACGAAAAGAGACATCTAATACAAATTCATGTATCATCTGGTGTTGAGAATGTTTTGTCAGGTGTGAGATATCAAAGGCTTGATCCAAATGGTCCAAAATTGACAAAAGTTACTAAAGCTAATCCTTTAGTTCCAAAATATTTTACTCACTTTTTCTCTGATTTAACACTTGATAAAGAAGAGGAACTTATGTATAGTGAAGATTCCTGTTATTTAATGGCTCATAATGGTTGGGTTATGGGTGATGATCCCCTTAGAAATTTTGCAGAGAAAGAAAGTAATGTATATTTACGGAGAGAATTAATTGCTTGGGGCGATAGTTGTAAATTGAGGTATGGAAAAAGCCAGAAGATTGTCCATATCTATGGAAACATATGACAGAATATGTAACACAAATTGCCAAAATGTTTCATGGAATAAGATTAGATAACTGCCATAGTACACCATTACATGTTGCTGAGTATTTGATGGATATTGCAAGACGTGTTCGACCAAATTTATATGTTATTGCTGAATGAATTACCTCCAGTGAGTCCATTGACAATATCTTTGTTAATCGACTAGGTATATCTTCTTTAATTAGAGAGGCAACGAGTGCATTTGATTCACATGAACTTGGACGTTTAGTTTATCGCTATGGTGGTCAACCAGTAGGAGCTTTTATTCAACCTCCAGTTCGTCCCTTATGCCCTAGTATTGCTCATGCTATTTTCTTAGACTTAACTCATGACAATCCGTGTCCTATTCAAAAATGATCCGTCTATGATCAGTTTCCAAGTACAGCATTGGTATCAATGGCATGTTGTGCTACTGGTAGTAATCGTGGTTATAATGAATTAGTATCATATCATATTCACGTAGTTAATGAGAAAAGACCATATGCTATTTGGAATGATTCTTCTCAGCCAATAGAAGGAAGTGTTGGATTGAAATCTGCCATCATTGCTGGGAAGAGGGCTCTCAACACACTACATAAAGAATTGGGAGCTTGTGGTATTTCTCAAGTTTATGTGGATCAAGTTGATGAAAATATACTTTCTGTAACTCGCCATTGCCCAGCAACTCATCAGTCTGTAATATTGATTGCAAGAACATCTTTTAGTCAGCCACACAATCCAAAAGAAACAGGCTATAATAAACGAATAGTGTATTATAATAGTTAAATATTAGTTGATACTTGTAAAAATCCTAAAATTCCGTTCCAGAAGATTGAATACGAATATTTAAATTTCAAAAATTTAATAATAAAAAATTTAATCGGATTAAAAAATAATAAACGAATAAATAGTGTATTAAAATATTTAAATATTAGTTGATACTTATAAAAATCCTAAAATTCCGTTCCAGAAGATCGAATACAAATACAGGTAACCCCCGTATAACACGGGAGTTACGTTCCAAAAAGTTGCCGCGTTATGCGAATCCATGTTATATGAAACAAAGAACTAGTGCGAAAAGAGGGGGTTAGGTTCCAAAAATTAAAAAAAAAACATGCTGTTAAATCTTTCTTTAAATCGGATTTATGATTCACAAAAGGCCGATGCAGGCATCGGGGCATACAAAATTACAAATAAAAATAATAGTATACTGAATATTATACTGTAAAAATATAAAATATATATAAAATAATTTATATTGCTAATTTAAATTTATTTAAATAATTGCTAGGGGCGCTCCTAGTGGCCATTTTTGGCATACAGTGATAGAATCCAGTTTTTCAGCTTTATATAGAGGATTTTTTCATGGGTAAAATACTTAAGTAAATATTTTACCAGAGATTATTCATCCTATATAATGATCTCAGCATGAGAATCACCAACTGGTAACAGTTTTTAATACATTTCATGTTGTACAAGAGTTTTACTTAATTCCCGAACCGAGTTAGAGTGAACCCGTGCTATAAAAGCACCGTGTTATACGGGGGATGTTACCAATTCTCGAACCGTGTTAGAGTGAACCCGTGTTATAAAAGCATCGTGTTATACGGGAGATGTTCCCAATTCTCGAACCGTGTTAGAGTGAATCCGTGCTATAGAAGTGCCGTGTTATACGGGGGTTACCTGTATTTAAATTTCAAAAATTGACAACGGATTAAAAAATAATAAACGAATAGTGTATTAAAATAGTTAAATATTAGTTGATACTTATATTTAGGAGTATTTCTGAATTTATTTTAATTTTTATTTTATTCTTTGTTTTTATTAGATATAATTTTTATACACTATTCGTTTATTATTTTTTAATCCGTTGTCAATTTTTGAAATTTAAATATCTGTATTCGATCTTCTGGAACGGAAATGTTCCAATTGTCAGTTTTCAACCTGTTGATGACCTATGGAATAGGTCGAAAACGTTTGTTTTAAATTAAACTTTCTCGGCAACGATAAAGGTGTTTGATTATTGTTTAATATTTTGCTGAGCACGTTCTATATAATAATATGTATAGGATTACAAATCATTTATAAAAAGAAATTTATACATTTGTGATTTTATAACTTGAAATTAAAAAATAATAATAATATCGCGATAAAAGATTTTGTATTCTAAAATTTTTAAACTTAACATATATATTAGTTCAACAGTACTGATTAAAAAGTTAAAATGTAGAACTTATTTCTGATCTAAACATTTAAAATAAGTAGCTTTTATCAAAAATAAGCTTATATATAGGTTTGTTTTGATTAGTTAATTGTAAACACTGTGAAACGGTTAATTTTAAAATACACGCTTAAATTTAAAAGGATATTATCCTTAAAGACTTACTAAACACTTTGAAAATGTTACAAAAAATCCTACAGTTCTATAATATAAATACAAATCGACTATCTTTTAAACATTTAAATATTTTAGCATTTGTAACAGATACAATCTGTTTTATAGGAAAAGATATTACTGAGTTTCATTCCGTAATTTCCGACTTTTTTCGATAAAGTTTGTTCATTAGTTTTTCGATTACTGAATTTACAAGTTTTATAATCTTGTATTTAAGAAACTTTAAACTCAAAAATACATAAATTCTGCAAATCCGGACTTTCTGGATTTGGAGAATTTGGGAGATTTACAGGTCTAGAATTTTTTTCAAATTGCAGTCCAATAAAAAATATTATGAAATCTATACGGTTTGTATATAATAAATATAACTCTAACTTAACTAAATATAGATTATATATTATCTCTTAACTTATATGTTATCAGAACAATAAGTATTATTTATTTAATAATATAGTATATTTATTTATTTAGTATATAATAGTATATTTATCTAATAATTATATAATATAATTATATAATATAGGACATAGTTGGTAGACTATAGACATGCTTATACGTTAATATGACAAACTAAATATTAAAAAAATATATCAAAAAAAATATATTAAAAAAATAATTCAATAAAATAAAAATATGTACAGTACATAAAATATTAAATGTATGGCTATGCAGAGACAAATCGAATTCATATTCTTCTCGTAACAATTTCGATAGTATATAGTTAGTGTTAAAGGAGCCGATATCGAAAAGTTAATGGTGTTTTTATATGGAATTATAAAGATTATAAAAAAGTACAGCCGGATAAATAAGTAGATACATACTAGCTTATCGCTCTAAGGGCAGAGTTTGAGCCCAGATCAAATTTATGGATTTTCGATCCCGTTATGTCGGACCGCGTTGTTTGCTATTGATCACTTACTGTGAGCCTAATTGACTTCTTGTTGAGAATTAAAAAAAAAAAAAAATTCTACGGTGTCCTCAGGATAAAAAAGTTTTTAAAATAATTCTAATTAATTTTTAATGTGTTTATATTTGCGGACGGATAATAGTTATTGCATTCATCATGAAGAGAAAGATAAATTATAAAGTAGAAACAATGTTGATATAAAAAATTTAACTTTTTCGTGATAAGATCTAATTTAACTTCTTGCTTAGCAACTGAGGCGGAATAATACACATTTTAAGATCTAGCATGTCGGCTCCATTCTTTGTCTGGTAAATAGGTCTGCTGTAGTTATTAATTAAATACGAATAACTTTTACCTATAGAAAACTTATGATTATGTAATTAACATACATTAAAAGTATGTTAAATATAGTTTCATCCTTGCTATGAGATATATCATTAACCATTTGCTGGTTTCTTTGTATTGCATTAATATCGCAACCACATTAACAATATCAAAGACCACGCTGTGTTACATTACAATAGGTCACATCATGTGCTTTCATACTTAGTATACGTAAAGTTGTATACTATTTATACAACGTTTTGATTTTAATTACAACTTTGAAAGATATTTCGATCACGATTTACACCTTAATTTAAAAAAAAATATATATTGAATTTATTAAAAGTGTGTTTAATACTGTACAATTTTAAAAATTTATGCATTCAATATCAATTTAAACACTAATCATAATATTTTGTGTCTGAGACCAACTAATAAAAAAGAAACTGGGAAGTCCAGCTTGCTAGACAATCGTTATTAGCTAGAACATGAGTCACTTTTAACAAAAAATTTATTTCCTTCTGTTTCTAGTTTTTTCTTCTTTTATTTTCCTCTAAAACGAATAACAGAAAATTTTATTTACATTATCCTTCCTCCCGACTTTTGATTTTATTTTATTTCAATTATTAACATTTTTAAAAATTGAGCATCAAACACAAGACCGTGTTATTTATTAAACACTTGGCACTTTTCCACTTCTATTAGTATCAACTAATAGAAGTGGAAAAGTGCCAAGTGTTTAATAAATAACACGGTCTTGTGTTTGATGCTCAACATATAAGAAAACACGGTTTCAAGAATACCTAAATTATAAAAATTTTTAAAAATATGAAAAATACACAATTATTCTCTTACTTAATTTAAACACTATTTTGAATGTAGATATAGATCTAATACAGCAGTAATTTAATATTTTCAACGGGCTCACTGCTATAATTGCTAAAGTGAATTGTTGATTGAAAATCAATTTATCTAGAAATTGTAAATATTATTATTATTTTAAGCATCATAATATGTTAACTTCATTTATAAATAACTAAAATGATCGATAGCATAAGTTTATTTTAAGTTTTATTTCTATTTTTTTAAAACGTTATGAAAATTTACTAGTAAACTGTTTTTCAATAATAATACAACTTATATCGTTATGCAATAATATTATGTAAAATTTCTTACATAATGATGTTCATTAATTTAATCTCTAATAATACTTTAATTATTATAAAAGAAAAAAAAAGCCATAAATCTTTTATAAACAATTTCTGAATATTAAATATCGACTACTGTAATACTGATTAAGTGATAAAACGTGTAATGATGCATACTAACGAAAGCAATAAAAACAAATATTTATAAATACTGATTAACATCATGATTTATGGCATTGTTTCATTATTTGAATAAGTTATCGAAGTAGTATATTTTAGTTTCAAGATTTTATCACTTAAAGAAAGTGTAGAATTTCTGTTAGAATGACATAATCAATTGTTTTTTTAATTGTTTTTTTAAACAAGCTACTGTGTGCTTTATTCATTTCTTGATTTATATAAAATTTGAAAATATTAAATATATATATTTGAATAAATTCATGACAGAAAAACGTTATTTTTCATATTGAAACAATCTTGTCAATTGATGTAATCTTTGATTGTACAGTTATTGACACAAGGTACTGTACAAGTACATTTAAAAAGTATGTATATAAAATTAATGCCTTTTATTTAAAAATCTTATTTAGAATTCTTTAAAAAGACTTTAATTTTTTTTCTTTTAGTTTGAATATTCAACAAATAAAACTATATACAATATAAATATCAAAACTAAATATTATCATTAAGCGATGCATAACTGTTAAATCAAATAAAAGCTTTAAAATATAATTATTTTTAAAATTGAATAGAAATTATTTTGCAATTTATTTAATAATTGATATATGTTAAGTAAAATATTTATTTTGTTAAACCTTTTAAATGATCTTACGTTTTTATAATCGATATTTGACAATATTTGTTTAATAATTTTTTTAAAGCTCTTTCTCTTGCTTCATATTAAAATAAAATTTATAATTTTATTTACATTGATATTCGTAAACTGTAATATTTTATTTATATTTTATTTTTCTTTTGAAATAATTAAGCGTAAAATTTTAAACGAAGAAACAAAATGTTTTGTAATAGATTGATATTTAAAAAAATTTAAATTCAGTTTTATTTTTCAATTTTGTAATCATTACTTTTTGTTATTTAACCATTATATTATAAGATTAGACAATATTTTATTTTTATAGACAGTATATTAAAAGAATATTTAATTTAATATACATAATACAAAATTAAATTATTAAAATAGATTATAGAGACGAAAACAAGTTGTATCGCAACATATAAAAAGTTAAAGATTAAAAAAATGCAGCTTAAATTTAAAAATTAATAAATGCATGTGTTTGAAACTTTTCAATGTCAATGTTTAAAATAAAATAAATATATATACATGTACTGTACATTTAATATTTTTGACTATTATATTTGAATTGCAAATTGTCCCCAAAAATATACTGCATACACACTTTGCTAATGCGTTATATATTTATTTTCTTACTTTAATTTAATATTATAATTTACATTTCAGTTTTATAGTATAAGATTTAATGTAGATTAAAAAATTATTAAATTAAAATTAAGAAAATATAGAACTTATTAACATTCAAAGTTTGTATATATTTTTGGACACCCTACATATGCATTTATACAATATCAATGCTTATATCTTTTAAGTATTTAATAAAATGCTCAAAAGAGTAATAAGCAGAATAATTTAAGTATCTGAACCAAATAGATGACCACAGATTCGATGGACTTAGGTAATGTATCTAGTCTATAGATCTTACCATCTTTAGCTTATTCAACGCAGAACGTATTAATTCTAATTCTAATTCTTGCTGGAAAAAGTTAAAATTGAGAAAATATCAATAAAATTTTCATGAAAAATATAACCGATATTAAATCATTTTACATAATTATTCATATTTTAAATTTCGAAACAAAATTATATATTTAAAGGAATTTAATTATAAAATTATTTTTAATTATAATTATATGCATGAATACGTAATTCAGATTTAATTAAATAAAATAAACGATATTATTAAGATAAAACTAAATTTTAATTAACAGTCGATAAGAATAAATTATACTGAATTAAATTTTAGTTTTAATTATTTTTGAATAATAAAAATTGAACCAATTAAATAAAAAAATATATTGTACATTTAAAAAGCTATTATCATTAAGTGTATTTTTCAATTAAAAAAAATTTGCCTCTTTTCATGTCAATACTATCGAAGGCGATCGAAATTATAATTGTATATTATATATATTTCGACATAAGTACATGTTTTTATTTAAATCAGTGTTATAGATAGTACCAATTACCTAAGACTATTTTACATTGAATGAATCAATTTTATATTTTTCCTTTCATTATCAGAAGCAAAAAAATCGAAATAATAGAAATTAAATTAATACAATACTTCCAATTGAAGGACCTGCAAATTCGTGAATATAAGTAGATGGAAGTGTGCCAGAGTTGATAACATTCCACTCCATCTATCCGGAGTTTGTCCGTACTAGGAGCAATAAAATAAATGGTTTATCCCAAGGTTTATACTTATCTGAATATCTATATTTTTAATATGATTTATTATGAAATTATGTAAAATTCTTTTATAAACTTCAAAGTAAATGATGTTTGAGATTTAAGATTTTTGATAATTTTTAAATTAAAAAGTTAGTTTAAAATTTCAATTTTATCATTGTTTTCAACGTAATAGAAACACCAACAATCATTTAATATCAACTTTTAAATTTATTTTTAAAGATAAATGATGACAATAATAATATATTTCATAAAAATATAGTAAATATTTTAAAAATAATATATTATTAAGTTTTATTTGTTTTCATATTTTAATGAAACAATAGAATTTTACTTTGTTAGTTACAAATAACACATAAATATATATTCTAGCATATTAGCCCCATTGTCATCTGATGAAATATAATCCTGATAAAAAAAATATATATATGTATATTTAATCCAATTTAAAATCCGAGTTGTCGATTTATTCAATTACACTCATTTACGCAAAAATCAAGTGCTTCGGGCTTGCTTAGCACTTCATTTCAGCTTTTTTCCGTTCCATGAAAAGAATAAGCAAAACATGCCAAATATTCTAATCATCAAGCTATTAAAATAATATTTGGCATGCACTCAAAGTTCATAGAATCAGTATTCATTAAAACCCACACATTTTTAATCTTAGGTGCATATTTAGCTCATAAACTTTTATATTTAATATATTTATTGACTTAAAAAGAACTTCTATCTGGGAATACAAATTTTGATACATAAAGATTGAAACAATATTAGAGTTCCCTAAACCAAAAACCATCGACCGTAAATTACATTATGTAATTGTTACAGGTGTTAATGATAATAACTTAACACATATGGTATAGCCAGCTTAGTTATATTATAAAGTTTTGAAGACCGCTTTAATAAAATTTATACCGGTATATTTGAAAATCCTAAATTAATAAATATATGAATATAAATGTAAACTTTTATTAGACTTTAAATTTTAGGTTGTACTAGATTATTTTTAATCTGATTTTTTTTTTTTTTGATTTTCCGTAGCAAATAAAATCCTGGTTAACATAAATACATATTATTATGTAAAGTTTAAAGGTTTTTCAAACAACTGTTCAAATAATCCTAATGATACGCAGTTTTTTCTGAAAAGATTCAATTTCTTAATATTTTTAGAATAAAGTTTGATTAATATTTTTTATATTAAATCTTTCTTTTTTGCAGAGATTTTATAGCAAAAAGTTTTAAAATTATATAACGTTAAGTCTTTCAATTCATTGCTTTAAAACTTGTAAGACGTACTCGTCCAGAAATATATTTTAAAAAGATTTTAAATAATTTTTAGTAGCTCTAATAAAATCTTTAAGGAGTGAATCACATACAAGCATTCTGACATAAAAAATAACATTCATGGTCTTATCTGATTTTCTCTATTTATATAATTATCAAATTCAAATTGAGAATCTTTCACTAAGTTTCAATCTTTTACTCTCTTACATCAAATGGATTATGACGAATTGAAGATTCCTGATTTTTTTATATTTTTTTAATAGGATTAACATTTTATATTTTAATTTAATACAATAATAATCAATTTTTATTGAAAATTCTAAAACAATCATTTAAATATTTTTATTTACTTAAAATTGTTGAATAAAATTATTTTCAAAATCCAAAAGAATTTTCGATAAAATTCAATTAAAACTGTATAATCTGAATTTGAATAATTACATATTGATATAAATAATTAATATGAAATAATTCAAATAATTCATTGTTATTTTACACAAAATAAAAATTAAAAACTTTGAATTTAAACTTGAAAACTTGCAACATCAATTAGTTCTTCATAATAAAAAAGATCGTCCATGAAAGATGTAGTGTGACCATAGATAATTTTTAAATAAAAAATAATTGTCATACAAGCACTGAGAGATTTGAAAATTTTGAAGTAATTACTATTCAAAATTTATAAGATAGGGCTCTATTACGGCCATCGGGTTTGAGCTATTATTTTGACTAATTTTAGTTTTTCCTCCCAAGAAATGATTAAGTTATCACTAGACTCTAGGTCAGTGATGACGAATCTCTGACCCGTACAGCAATTTCAAAGTACTTTATCCACATCTAATGTATTAAGTTTTTATAAATTATATAAAAAAATATATTGATAGATTTCAAAACTTTGCATATATAGTGTGAAAGCGGGATCCTAAAGTTGTCGTGAAGACTCAGATAGAAAAATTATCATCAAATAAACAACTGAAGATTTTTCACCAAACAAAATATTTGTTTCCGTTATAATCACATTATTATTATTATCTTTATTCATACTTATGTAGAATTTATTGTTATTTTTATAATATGGATTAAAAAGTTAAATAAAGTAAAATGTGTAAGCATTTTTTTGTCATTTTTAATTACTCACATTAAATATTTGTCTCGTGATATGAAATTAATAAATTTCGACTCATCTTTAGAAGAAGGTTTACCATCACTACTCTAGGTGGTAGCGTAGTCATTTCTTAGAAAAAAATTGGAATTTGTCAAAATAATAGTCCAAACTTGATGGGCCATAATGGGAATTATATCAGAAATTACGATTTCTTTTATTAAGTTTATACTAAAGTTCACTTTACAATTTCATTTTATAAATTAAATTAAATTTGCTCGTGATGACAAAGTAAGAAATCGTCTTTAATCAAGTGATTACTTTTTCTGATAAAAAAGTTTTAATAACAAAAGAATCCTAATATTTTTCAAAGTTATTACGCATATTTATTCACATATAAATTTATATTAAGTCTACATAAATTTATAATGTAACATAAAATTAAATATATTTAATGTTATTCAACAATACTGAATTAACCGCAATTTTACCCAATTTACCCAACCGCAATATTACCCAATATTACCCAACCGCAATTTATAAAATTAAAATGCATTAACACAGTCATAAAGATTTTTCTGATCTGATAACAATTTCTGATACTTTATTCTAAATTATTAAACATTGGTTTTTTTGTTACGTTGGCTAATTATTTTGATAAGGCGCATTAAAAAATATTCTGTAAATCCAATCTGTTTCTAACTTGTGAATTCATAAAATTCAACAGTTTTGAATCAAACACAAGATCATGTAGGATATGGATAAACAAATTTATATAAAAAAATATAACTCGAATTCTGATTAGGAAAATTAACATATGAGATGAATAATTATTAGAGAGAAAAGAAAGGATTGAGAGAAAAATTAAAACATCCATTTCATGTAAATTTACATAAACAAATTTTTCCCTAAAAAATCTGTTAATTATTCATAGAATTCATAAGTACATTTAGATATACAGTATATGATAATAATAACAATAAAATTCTAAGTAGGTCTACTTATTGTATTCTAGAATCAATATAAAAATTTTAATGATACATTTCTAAATTTATAACTATAATAAGTGAAAATCTTTTCTAAATTTAAATTTTACGTAATTATTTTTGTCCGTAATATTAATTACAGTTAATAATTTTTAAATTAATAGTAAAAAAAATTTAATTTCTCTAAATTTTTATTCTTATCTTACAATAAACATCATTCTAGGTTTACATATGATATTTAGTATGTGCTGTATGAATATAATAAGAATGATTTCAAACGAATATCATTTTCTGTAAACCATATCTGAAACGCAATCTAGCATTGATAAAACTTGTAAAAATTTATTTATAAAAATATTTTATACGTTTAAAAAATTAGGCAAATTAAGTTGACCTAATTTTGCCACTACTTAATAAAAAAAAAAAATAATAAAAAAATTGTGATAATCACGATCTGATCTGGTTTGGTCTTCTTGATTTTTCATGAGGTCCAAACCAAATTGGAAAGTCGTTTTGCAACTTTCATTCGTATTACTGCTAATGTCAGTAAAAGGTGAGAGATATTAACGAAATCTATCGGTAAAAATTTAGATATGATTAGTTATAATATCAATATATATATAATCTGATTAATAATATTCTAAAATTAAATAACAATCATTGGAAAAAAATCTTAATTTAATTTGGTAAATATTTATATGATTAAAAATATAATTTAACAATATATTAAGTTTTTTTAACATTAAATATATATATATATTATAAATTTAATTATCCTTTGTGATAATATATTAAAAGTATAGTTTGTTATCTATTATTAAATGTTGACTTGAAAATATTATTATATGCACTGTATATAATAATTTATTTATTCTTTAAACGAATCAAAAAGTTAAATAGATAGCTGTAGCTACTTAAAAATATAATTACGTAATAATCAGGTCATTATACATAAAATTTACCCTTGAAAAAACCAGTATACTTTAAAAGAAATTTAATATTATTTAGGAAGCAATTTAAAGTTGTAATTTAAATCTTAATTGTTAATCTTATATCTTTGAGTATGAGATAACAAGAGAATAGAACAAAGTACGACTATTATATAAGAATGCAATACTCAATGACTAAGAATTCTACGGGGCATGTAAAAACTATTTTACGTGTTCGTTTTTAATTCCCATAAATTTATTTTAAAACTTTAAAATCACTTTTAACAACAATATTATAGTCAATATAGTATTACGAATTTTAAAAGCTATTGCAAACCTTGAATAATAACGATAAAATTGTACGGGAATGAGTGAGTTAAAAATATAAATATTAACATTTTTTTGACCCATTTAGATAACCGGTTTCCATCAATCTTTAGCTACTAATTTTAACATTTTTTCCATAGTAGCAGATCTCTAGATGTACTTGAAAAGTCATAATTTCTTAGCCTTGACTAGTATGACCCTGATCGTGACAATTTTAGATCAGTTTCCATTGTTAAGAAAACAATAAAATTTTTATTATAAATGTGTAATACCACAGACAAATTTGCGGAAAGTAAATGATACCAACATTCCGTTGTTAAGGTCTTTAATTAGCATTTTTTTAATCTATAAAATTTTATTTATAAATAAATATTTCTTATTAATTTTAAAAATTACGCAAATTTGTTATTTATGTAGTAGGCCTATGCTATGTTTTTAAAATAATAATGTAAATATATACATTTTATATATCTATTAATTTATACTTTAATGTTTTTATTTTACCATAAATTGATGTTAAATAATGAAAATCAATTCAATAAATCCGTAAAATTTTAATTGAGACTACAACTAACATAATTATACAACTAATAAAATTTTTATACAGACATAAATAAAACTTTTCTTTTTGATACTACAAAAATTAAAAATGTCCTTTAAAACAATACAAATAATAATGATTGTATAACAATATCGAATTTTTAAACTTAATTTTCTAAAGAAATATTATCTTCTGATAATTAGTTTGTTGGTTTATATTACTTATCATTTAAGATAAGTTTAAATTGTTAATTTTTTTGTTAGAAAAATGAATGAAACATGTTATATGTGAATTGAATTAATATTTATATTACTGGATGTTTATACTCTTAACAAAACTGTATTAAATAATTGATGATTTGATATTAAAAATAAAAAATGCAATAATTTCAAAGTAGGTTTTGAAAAATTATATTCCATTTAAATTAAATGGATCTAATTAAAATTAAATAGATATAAGTTTGAAATAAAATACAACATGAATATTATATTATTTTTAAAACTTCGATTAGATTAAATTGACATTGTATATTTTATATATTAGTATAAAAAATAAAAATAAAGAAAAGTTTTTAAATTTAGAATAAATTCTTAAATGTCTGTATTTTCCTTTAAAGCAGATTATAGATTTATTTATTTTGTTCTTAATTATAGAATTAAATAAATAACTTTAAAAATTATACAGATAATAGTTCTTTTATAATTAGCAGTTTATGTATGTTTTACGGTTGAACGTTTTTTCTGAGAAACTTTCATTTGTTTTAATTCTAAGCACTATTGTAATTTACAAGTGAATATATACGATTTGATTAAATATAATTTAAGTTGTGTTTAAAGCTAGATATATTTCGAAAGAAAGCAATAACAGGAAGAGCATTACTGTTATTTCCGATTAATTTTCAATGCTGCTTTTTTCTCTCGTCACACCCAATATTAATAAGAAAAGGGCTACACTAATGACTTCTTCAAATAAATTTAATGACATATTATTTACATTTTTATAATAGAGTCTATATAATTTTAGATACAGACTTTTGTTCTACTCCTGTATATTTATTTGTAAAAACGGCATCTTTCTTTTACTATTAATATAACTTGATATATTTTAAAGGGTAATGATCTATATTATTTTCAAACTAAGTTTACTAAAAAATAAAGAACACTTCCTATTTATATGTGATATCACGAATTAGATATGTTTCCAGAATTTTGAATAGGTATATTTACATTTTCCCATGTAAATTTTCGTTTCCTAGAAATTTATTGCAGACAACATCGTCATTTCTAAAATTTTTATACGGTTTATTTCATTTATTTTTATTTTGCATAATTTTTTATATTTATGTTTTAAAAATCATTTAAGTCCGGTTTTGTAACTTATTCAAAAGTATATTGTTACTACAATCTTTAACAGAATGAACACTTATTACAAATTATCTCATTTTTTAAACATAGTTCAAAATACAAAAAAATTGTTCAAAATAACAATATAACTATTAAGGAAGTTCATATCGTTTAACCTAATTTTGAATTCAGAAAATGATAATATAATGCAAAATATAATACTGAAAACAATAAGAAAATTTTATAAGAAAGTAAATAAGAGAGTTGAAGTATGAAGAAATAATGTGAACAGGAAAAAACAGCAAACTGCATGCAAATAATATTTATTACATCAGAATAAGATATGTATTTTCGTAAAATATCTGGGATAAGACATTAAAAAAATAAAAGTTTTTAGAAGTTCAAGTTTGATAAATCCTATTAATATACTTGGTAAATTGAGGTGCAAATTTGCTTTAAAATAGAGGTAAAAAAGAGGATTTTTGCGATAGAAAGTGCTAAAAAACTTTTCCTAAAACATGTAAAAGAAAAACGATCATTTTATTCTGCATAAAAGTATATATAGAACACGTAAAACTCGCGAACATGATAGAAAATTTGAATCAGTTTTCTATTTTTGGAATCTAATCCGTCAATTTTATAATTTAAAAACAGAAAAGCATTGTATTAATACTTGCAAACAAACAATCGTTCTATATTCTCCATGGTGAGCTGCTGACGGTGCAAGGAAAGTAAATCTTTGATCAGCGAAAACGATCTCCCACTGTGAGAGGCGCATATTTGGTTTTCACTAAAAATTCCAGGTTTTGTGACTGAAGTTCGGGAATTATATTTGAATATCCAGATTTTTTTTTCTCAGGGAATATTCCAGTTTCACTAAGACAAATCCATCCACCTAACTAGTTTTTGGCGTGTTTAAAAATCTCCCACTGCTTCTCACTAGAAAGACTGCTTTCCTTAAGCTTAAAAATTAAACTGCACAGGAACTTTTATGAATGAACGGTGTAAAGTTCCTTAAACACAGCTTCTTATTTTAACAGATTCTCGAATTTCATTGCTCTTGCTGATGACTTTTCATCAATCTATCAATTAATGTTTCCATGGATAAGAAATTTTCGGCATAAATACAAGTTATTTGAATCCATGTGCCCCAGCTAGTTATCATAGGGTGTTTTTGGAGTGGCAAGCCAGTTATCTCTTTATGTAGATGTACAGTACATTCACAGGACGTTTAATCAAAGCCTTTTCACTTCCGAAATTAAATTGTTGGTATCAGAAAAACTTCGCCCTAATTGCTTCAATACCCTGCATTTTGTGTATAGAAAAATATACAAAATGTCTAATTTAAGTGCAAAAAAGGAAAAATATATCAACAAAACTGCTCAGCGGCAAAAAGGGGGTCCCCTATTCAAATAATTGTAAATTTAATAAGGAACCTGCCTGTGATATTTTCAGTTTCCTGTTAAATTGACGAAAAGGAGAAGCACTTCGACTTCCCAACTTTATTTATTAAATAATGGCATCAAACACAAATTTAAAAAGAAAAAAATGCAAAGACAAAAAGGAAGATGGTATAAAATAATAATATTTTTTATGGAAAAATAAAATAGACGGAAAGAGGTTTTAAATAAATGATAACAATTTATTATAATATTTTATGCTATTTCATATTTTTACTATAAAAATTTTATTAAAAACACAGTATAATATTATAGAGAATTCAGAAAATATTCTATAAAAAATATTTAAGGTGTCCTAATAGACCTTCGAAAGTTCAATAACTTCTAAAGAAATGGAAATTCAGAAATAGGAGGGTGTCTTTATACGAAATCCACGATAGCGATTGCAGTAACGATCATTATTATAACTTTGACCTAATTTTTAGAGATCAAGCAATCACAAACTTCTTAACTGTTGATGATCCGTAGAATGAAAAAAAAGAAGAAAAATTAGTTATAGAATTATAGAGCGAGGTTAATTACCATAAAACAACTCTTATTTCAAATTTATAAAAGAAAATTGCTGAGATATGACCCTTTATTTTTCCATTCAGTGACAAGAATGGCGTCATTGCGACGTGCTGTTTTCAGGCGCCATATATTTCACTTCCTGTTTGTCTCCAACGATATGTGAAAGGAAATATTACAAGCCGAACTATTCCACAAACCAATCCAGTATCGAACGGGATTGAGAAATAAGGTAAAATGTAATGAATGATCATTCATGATTAGAACAGATGGAAGTGGATATATGACACTTAGAAACGGCGTGCCTTCATTCGTTCTGCTTACCGCAGAAGATAAAATTGGATAAGTATCATTTCCCGCAGTTTTCGTTCAGAAGTTGAGCGAAATTGTCACTTCCCTGACAATTATTTTATAATTTAAATTTTGCGTTGTTTTTAATGGCTAGAAATTTAATAATTAAATTGCAAAAATATATTTTTGGAATATTTTCTATTATAATAAAAACAATTACCAAAATAAGCAAAATAATTTTATATGCACATCATTGATTTGGTTAGATTCACAATGGAGAACATTCGAAACATCTAGTCAAACCGCCTACTTGAGGAACTGAACCAGACTTTAATCTGACTCCACAAAGTATTGAACTGGCTCTTTTACCGCTTCAGTCATCTGGTGTTAAAAGATTTTACTTAAAAAAAAATACAGTTTTAGTAACACTTATACAGTTATGAAAAAACAGTTTACATAGAAAGAAAAGAATGGGAGATTTATTATTTGGAAAATAGAGATTCTATAATTATTTTAAAAAATATTCAATGCTATAGTAGAGAGTGTGTGTGTGTGTTTTAAGGTGTTAATATAGAATACGGAATAATATAATAATTTAAAACTGTTAATTTTTTAAAGTTTAAATTACTTTTATTTAAACTAGCCGTAAAAATTTTGTAATGCAGTTAAAGATAAAATGAGAAAATCAAAATAATTGGAATATACAAATAAAAACTATTGTTTAGAATTTCAATTTACAATTTCGTAAATTGTATTCACATATAATAGAAATGTTACTGTTCAGAATTACAAAAATGTTTGAAATTATGAAATTTTCTTAACATAATTTTATTTCAAATTATTTAATTTTGTAATAAATTATGTTTAACATTAACAAAATGTTTGATTTCCAATCAGATATATTGAATTTAATCGTTCATTTTCTAATTAATAAATTAACTTTTAATTTTTTTAAAATTAATTTTGTATTTAAAATATCTTCACATAGACCTACCATATAATCACTTATATAATCTAAATAGTTTGTTTGCTTCTTGTAATTATTATTATTCTAATAATTAAGATATCTGTTAATAGCCAAAAGTAATTAAAAATCTTATTTATGTTTGAAATTATGTCAATATTACATAATAATAATAATATTAATAGCACTGACTAAGAAATATAAAAAAAGTAAATTCTATTCGCAAAAATGAATAATTAATTAGATAAATTATAAATTAAAAATTTATTTTTGCAATATTTACTTTATTAAACTTCTGAAATTTTGACATAAAATTAATTAACGTTTTTTCTAAGTATTTTAATACAGATTTTCATAATATCACAATATTCCTTTGTAAATATGTATTTCATGTTTAAGTAAAAAGTACTTTAAAAAAGATATTTCAATACAAATGAGTGAAAAGTTGTACCAGTATTCAAAAATTTATTACTAAATTATTAAAAATTTAAATTAAAACTTATAATTAAAGTAATTTAAATTAAAAAAAAATACACAATTTTGGTTGTTTTTTATTATACTATATTAGTATAATTGGGTCTTTATTCTTAGAAATATTCTACACCTTCGGTCAAGAGTGTGGGGTTTTAAAATTCCTTAGTCGAAAGGAAAATTCATCACCATTGAGCTTTGTATACTTTTGTATTCACGCAATAAAATCTTGAAATTACAAAAACAAAATCAACGAATCAAATGATGGTTGAAGCTGACAGCAATTCATTAACTAACAGTGAATGATACCAGATAACGTTTTGTTGTATTAGTAACGTTCTTAAATTACCATTTAGTGAGAGCGAGACGGTAACAATCAACTCGAATTTGCACGATGTTTAACCATAACTTATATTTGGTGTATTCTGAAACATAAAATATAAGTTCTATTTATGTGTAAAATTTTAATATCTAAACTTAGATGTCATCAATGCGAAACTTTTGATAGGTAGTGTAAGAATCGGGATTTGACAACATAATTCGCAACAACCGGCTCAAATCAGGACGTCAGACAACTCTAGTTCCTGTAAATATAATATTATATAGACAATAAATATATAATTAAAATTTGCAGAACATTCTAAAATAAAAAATGATGTCTTTATAATTCATCGGTTCAGGTTGCAGGAATATAACAACGTCGCATGGCAGAATTCCGAGTCCTTTCTCCGCCTCAATGTGTAAAATTTATTTTTTTAAAATTCCTCTAGCAGCGGCACAGTGTAAAAGAACATTATTGATATAATATTCGGGACTATAACCATACAATTAAAATTCACAGAAATGCTTCCAAATAAAAAAGAAGTGTCTTTATAAATTTTTAAAGAAGTGTTACATATTGAGGCGGAGAAGAGCCTCAAAATAAAGGTCAATTCCGCCGTGCAAGTTTGCTGTGTTTCGGAAGTGTGTGAAAAGAACGAATTATAAAGATACCCTTTTCTATTTTGAAATTTTTGTGAATTTTAATTATGAATAACAATTCTTTATTTATAATTTTTCTTAATACGATTAAAATGACCAATACAAATCCAACTTGATTACTATTACATGATGTATGCTTTGGATAAAAACACTAAAAAAATGTAAAATTTTTTGACCGCTCGCCATACTCTCTGTTATATATAATAGCCGGGAAAGTAAAAAGAACTTTATTATAATTCAAATACAGTTTTTACATTTTTGTCTAATTCAAGAACAATGAAAATCTCAACGAATAAATTAAAAATTATAAATAGAAAAACAAAGTTCTTTCGGATTTTTTATCGAATATTTATTGACTTTTACGCAGCCCTGAAAATGGCTGTTGCCGGTCCCAAGCCCGGATAAAGGAGGAGGGTTGGCGTCAGGAAGGGCATCCGGCCGTAAAACATCTTGCCAAAACTACATGATGAGTCTCAGAAACTGTGATAGAAGGAGAACTAGGGCGTACCCTGTAGGCGACGCGCAGCTAGATCGCCCTAAAGCTGCGAAAAGTGGGCAAGGGCTACCTCACCAGTGGCGGATGAGGTTAAAGAAGCAAGCCCTACATGAGGAAAAGGTGTTGAGAGTGGGAACACTGAATGTGGGAAGTATGACGGGAAGAGGAATGGAGGTGGTGGATATGATGCGGAGAAGGAGGATTGATGTACTGTGCGTGCAAGAAACGAGGTGGAGGGAAGACAAGGCGAAGGAACTTGGAGATGGATGTAAATTGTTTTATAGCAGTGCAAACAGGAATGGAAGAAATGGGGTTGGAATAGTGGTGGCTGGCAAGTGGAGGAGCGAGGTACTAGAGGTGTACAGGAGAGGTGATAGGATGATGCGAATGAAACTGAGTTTTGGAGATGATCTACTTGTGGTGTTTAGTGTGTACGCACCCCAGGTAGGATGTGCAACAGAGGAGAAAGAATGTTTTTGGAGTGAATTGGATGAAGAAATGAGGACACTGGAAGGAGGGGAGAGAGTAATTGTGGGAGGCGACTTCAATGGGCACATAGGGGGGCGGAACATGGGCTATGAAAGGATCCATGGAGGCCATGGGGTTGGGGAACCCAACAAGGAGGGGGAGAGTATATTGGGTTTTGCTGTGGCTTTTGATCTGGGGATTGTGAATTCGTTTTTCACCAAGCAGGAAAGTCATCTGATAACTTTCAACAGTGGGCCTCATAGTTCGCAGATTGACTATATCCTTACTAGACGAGAGCACCTTGCGACGGTGATAAACTGTAAGGTTATACCAACAGATCAGGTATCGGCGCAACATCGGTTGATGTGCATAGACATGAAGTTAAGAATGTATAGGAAAAGTGGAAATACACAGATGAAGAAAATCAAGTGGTTTCGTTTGAGGGAGGAGAGGGCGAGGGCGGAGTATGTGGAGAGGGTGCTGCTACAAATCTCGCAAGAATGGGAGGGGGTGCAGGACTGGTGGGCATATAATGCCCAGGCTATCAGGAACTGTGCGGAGGAGGTGCTTGGTGTAACATCTGGAAAGATTAGGGTGCAAAAGGAAGGTTGGTGGTGGAATGAAAATGTGCAACAAGTCTGTTCAGGTAAAGAAGGAGGCAAAACGGAAGTGGGACAGGTCACGTACTGAGGAAGATAGATTTGCGTATAAAACGGCAAAGCGTGAAGCTAAGAGAGTAGTGGCACAGGCAAAGGCAGGAGCATATGCGAATTTATACGAGGAGTTGGATACAAGGGAAGGACAGAAGAAAATATATCGTTTAGCCAAAATCAGGAATAGGGCAACGAAGGACATTTCGCATGTAAGGCAGATCAAGGACACGACGGGGACGGTCCTTCGAAGGGAGAACGATATAAGAGAAGGATGGAGGGCATACTTTGAGGGACTTTTGAATACAGAGAATGAAAGAAAGAACAGAGAGGAAGGAAGCCAAAACATGGGCATGGTACAGATGGTAACCAGAGAAGAAGTGGAAAGGGCCCTAAAGAGGATGAAGAACGGTAAAGCGGAGGGCCCGGATGGAATTCCTGTAGAGGTGTGGAAGTCATTGGGGAGGAAGGGCATTGACCTGCTATGGGACCTATTCAAAAAAGTCTTTGAGCAGGAGGAAATACCTAACGAATGGAGAGAAAGTATACTTGTACCTATCTACAAAGGAAAAGGGGATGTTCAAGATTGTAAAAACTATAGAGGAATAAAGTTGATGTCCCACACGATGAAGATTTTGGAAAGGGTTTTGGACGGAAGGTTGAGAGCAGAGGTGACCATTGCAGGAGAGCAGTTTGGATTCATGCCAGGACGGTCAACAGTCGATGCCATTTTTGCCCTTCGGCAAATGTTGGAAAAATATTGGGAGAAGCAAACCCAGCTGCATATGGCATTCATTGACCTGGAGAAAGCTTATGATACGGTGCCTAGACAAGAACTCTGGAGGTGTCTAAGGGAAAAGCTAGTGCCTGAAAAGTATGTTAGATTGATACAGGAACTGTATAGGGATGTGGCCACAAAGGTTAGGAGCTGTGTTGGAGTGTCCCGGTGCTTCAAGGTGGGAGTTGGTTTACATCAGGGGTCAGCACTGAGCCCCTTCTTGTTTAACATGCTGATGGAGGTGATCACGGACGGGGTCAGAGAAGAGGCGCCTTGGACCATGTTGTATGCAGATGATATCGTTCTGTGCGCCGAGACTAAAGAGGAGCTGAGGGTTAAATTGGAAAGGTGGTTGGGCACGTTGGAAGGGAGGGGCTTGAGGGTGAGTAGGAGTAAAACAGTGTATATGTGTAGTGGGGAGGTGGATGGTGCCCGGGAGAGGGATCTGGAGTTGAGGGGAGACGTATTTCGCAGAGTCAATACCTTTAAGTACCTGGGGTCAACTGTGGCGGAGGATGGAGGTGTGGATAAGGAGGTGACAGGCAGGATTCAGGCTGGCTGGAGGAATTGGAGGGATATGTCAGGTGTGTTATGTGATAAGAGGGTGCCGCTTAGGTTGAAAGGGAAAGTTTATCGGGTGGTGGTGAGACCAGCTATGCTGTATGCTATTGAGACTGTGAGCTTGAGGAAAACCCATGTCAAAAGGATGGAGGTGGCGGAGATGAGGATGCTCCGCTGGATGTGTGGGGTTACGAGAAGGGATCACATTCGAAATGAATGTGTGAGGGGGACTGTGAAAGTTACGAACATAGAAGCAAAGATACAGGAGGCAAGGTTGAAGTGGTTTGGTCATGTGGTACGAAGAGAAGAAGAGTATGTGGGAAGAAGGGTTATGCAGATGTCAGTGAGGGGGAGGAGGAGGCGGGGACGTCCGCGGAGACGGTGGATGGATCTTGTGGCGGAGGACTTGAGAGGGAGGCAGCCCAAGACAGGGAGCAGTGGAGGCGACTCATCAGAAACAGCGACCCTACATAGAGTGGGAAAAGCTGAAGAAGAAGAAGAAGAAGAAGAAGAAGAAGAAGAAGAAGAAAGTTTTTTCGGATATACTGTAGATTTAGAACTTTTCGGATGTTTATCTCTTAATCTACCAATTTTCGACTTCGTGGCCACCTTCCGTGAGAGATTCTTATTTCAATTTGGTACAGACACGAATATTTATCATAGGCAGTAGGCAGTAAGATATCATTCTCCATCATTCACTATGCTGATCGATCTAATTGCAGGTAAAACACGCTCACAATGGGTGAAATTATAGTTGTACTATGCTGTTGACTCGCGTTATTCAATCAATCAATATGAAATAAAGAAAACTAAAATATACTATTGTAATATATCCATTAAATTGATATATATTTTAAATTAATTATATATTAATACATCTATTATATAATACCTTTTTTTATGTTTACTAAATATTTATTAAATTTTCAAAATTATCTTACTCTTTTTTTTTCTTCGGTTTTAAAATGTCAGTTCCTTTTATTGCTATTTAAATAATCCTTTTAAAAAGATTCATCTTTGACAAATTATTTAAAACCTTTCAGTATATCGAATCATTTTTCGATTATAATTAAATATATGTAATATTTAATTTTACACTCGTATAAATATTTTTATGTCAAAAATAATTATGAAGACATCATAATTACTTAAATTTTCTTATAATAAATTAAAATTCTTCAATATTGAAACTAACAATTATTACAGACTTTAATTGCAATTAATTAAAATTAAATTATTAATTAAAAATGATGAGACTGGAAGAACGATAAAAATATTAAAAAATTATTTCGGGAATTTCCGCTTTTTTGGGCTGTTATTTTTTCGGGATTTTGTAATCCGGATTATTTTTGTATTTTCTTTTTGCAAATAATACAAAGATTTGAACGTATATAAAAAGTGTTTTAGTGGATTTTTCCACTAAAACACTTTTTATATACGTTCGTGGATTTTTCCACTTTCTCAATAGAGTTGTATGATATAGACCTACTATATCATACAATTTTATTGAGAAAGTCATAGATTTTTTTATATTTCAACCTTCAGAGTCACATCTTTTTATGCTTTGCTGGTTTATCTGATATTTTAATTAATATTCATAATACAATTAGACTTTTCAAAAAAGCCAATAACGTTGTTTTCAATGTCTAAATTCAACACTCTACACTGTTGCTTAAAAGTTAAATACAGTAGAACCCCGATGATCCAGGGTAATGTGGATCGATGCAGAACCCGGAGAAACGAAAATTTGAATAAAACGGACGGACATGGCCATTTCGGATTTTTTAAAAACTCTTTCTGCCCTGTAGGCACTAAGAGGGCCTCTTTTTGCAAGCATATTATGGGTTCGGCCAGGCCCACAATGGGGCAGCCGAGTGGTGAAGGAGGGGGTCCAACATATCAGGACGGACCACCCCCGAAAAATTCCTACAGATTATTTGATCCGTCCGAATTTAAAAAGTAAGGTCTGTATATATATTACAATTTCCATACTTTATCCAATATATATAATTAGTAAATTTTTGAGAAAATAAAAATACTTTTCTAACTTTCGAGAAGAACAAAAGTTTTATTACTTTGAGATTCATATCATTTATTGTAAAACATTTATAAATTTTGTATAAACTTAATTGTTTTAAATTTGTATATAATGACACATAACAATATATATATTTGAATATACATAGAATATGACTATATATTTGAAAGATACAACTATTGATAGGTTGAAAGAAAGTCAATCCCAAACTGAGAACTCAGCTTTAATGAAGCCAAACTAAGAGCTTTAACTTTCTCAGTCTTTATTTTCAAAATTTTAAAAACTTCTTACTTATTACAGATAAAAAATATACAATGTTAAAGAATCAAGAGTCAGTGAAATTTATCTTTTAAATATTACAGTTTATTATATCACAATTTTAAATTTAAATACAATAGAGTCCTGTTTATCCGGCCGTAAATTATTCGGAATACTCCAATGTGACAGCCTATTTACTTCCGTTTCTATGAAAATGTTAGTCATATCACATTCTGTTTTCTGTTTATTCGGTTTTCAATTCTGTTCAATATTTCATGTCGGCGCGCTGAATTGTTCGTCTGTTTGCCTCCAAAAAGAATCAGTACCGAAGGTCAATAGGTCATGTCATTCATTGCCATTCACAAACTTACACACTGAAAAATATCTGGCACCCTCTGTCAAGGAATGGCTGGATTAGCGAGAGTCTAGTGCAGAGACGGCAAACCTTTCAATGAAGGTAAGTCAAAATTGAATTTGAAATTTAGTAATTCCAAATCGCGGGTCACATATTTAGTTTGAGTAATTAAAAAATAAAAAAATGCTTACGAATTTTACTTTGAGTGTTTACTCTATATTAGAAAAATAACAATAAATTCTTGAATATTTGAAACATCTATCAAATATTTTTATAATTTATAAAAACCTAATACTTTCTAAACATTAAATGCGGACGGCCGGATGGCCGAGCGGTTAAGGTGGCAGCCTACCGCTCTGGGGAACCCGGGGTCGAATAATCCCCAGGAATTTTTGGTGGTTCGTTCGGATGTGTCGGGTGGTCCGTTCGGATATGTCGGGCCCCGTCCCTCACCACCCGGTCGCCCCATTGTGGGCCTGGCCGAACCCATAATGGGCCTATTAAAAAGAGGCCCTCTTAGTGCCCACAGGGCGGAAAGAGTTATTAAAAAAACATTCAATGCGGGTACCTTAAAATTGTTGCACGGGTTCGTCATCTCTGGTCTAGAACATAGGAAAAGGTGGAATAGAATCGGCAGCTAGGTGAAACCGGGCATCTACAGTACAGTAATACTTTCATTGCATTTTGATGATATCTGACGGAAACTTGGAAAATACTTTTGATAGATACATCGAGAGCTAGTGACAAGGTAGCAATGTTTAGGGGGAACTGTTCGGTATTGTTTAGTTTGTGCAGTTTTTTAAATTAGGAACAGGCTCATCAGAAATGCAAACGAACGCAGATTGTTTTGAATTTGTTAATAGTAAGTAGAGTAGAATATTCAATATCTCTGCTTTATATAGGTTTTGAGTTAAAATTGGTAATCCCATTTTTATGCACGTTTACAAAAACACGACATTCGAGGCAAAATCAGATCTCCCCGATTCTGCAATGAAACGCCTAAGAAATAGACTCTAAGAAAAGTGTTGTCTTCGACTAAATCCAGAAAGAGACAACATTTTGCTCATCCAGACAATGACGATAAAGATAGCAATAAAAATACTTCCATTCTTCGCGAAGAAACGTATGCAGAAACAAAACAAGCAGATGGTTGGGTTGAGTGCCTGCAATGCCAACAATAGACTCATGAAGGCTGTACGGAGGATATGTTTCAAAATTTAAGTTTTTAAACATAAATATTCCGTTCGAAAACAATCGGCAAAATCCGAAACCGACGAAAATCGAGCAATTATTCCCATATGAATCAATGTAAATTCAATTAATTCGTTATAGACACTCCAAAATACATATCAAAACACATTTTACAGAGAATAAATATAGTGTTTAATACTAAAAACAATAAGAAATTAATATAAAATGAGTATAAAAGACTAATGTAAAGAATAAATAAACATTTAACATGGCATGTCTCATGATGGAGCTAAAAGAAAAGAAAAGCAGGAATTGGGTGTACTCAAAATCTCAGCATTAATCCAATGAGATGCTGCCGGAAGTGACGCAACTGCTGGCGTTTTCTATAGAACACAAACGCTGACTGCCAGGAATTTCGGGAGAGAAAAACAATAAAAATGGCGAACGATATGGACTTACACGTTATGTTAAATTTATTTTTGAGCTTATTTAATGAGAACGGCTTAATGAAAATTTAATATTTCAAAAAGAGAAATAGGGATGAAGATTTTTTAAATTTCCGTAAAAGAAGTTTTAAATAATTAAATCAACCCTAAGATTACACTTTAACAACTTAAATATATATATATATATATATAAATGTGATGTCTTACGTAAATATACTGTTGAATAATATATTAAGATATTATATTAATGTACTAACCGAATATTAATTTATTCATCAACAAATAAATTAAATTCAAAATTGTCAACGCAAAATAGAGCTCTTACGAACGTTATGGTGGCTGCCATCTTGTTTGCTGGTGTATCGAGAACCGAAAAAGACGCTTGCAGTTTGCTGGAATCACGCTGGCAGCAACCGGAAGTCATCTGAAATTTTGAACAGAGATGCTGACTGCACGCTGAGATTTTGAATACGCCCTTTGTTTGGCTAGACACGCGGGGTAATGCTCACACGACAAGAAAAAAAGCCACATTGAGCAGGGAAATGCTTGGTTTCGTAAAATTAGCAGCGAGGTCACGTGGGCACGCCGACGAAATCCGAGGCAACCGACGAAAACCGAGACAAATTTTTCGCGAAAAAAAATCGACGAAAACCGAGGTATTATTGTATATAAACATTGGAATTAAAATGTTAAAAATAAGCATTGTTATTACTTTTTTCTTTAGTTTGTTATTACTTCTTCATAAAACGAGTAGGGAAAGGTGGAGTAGAACCGGAACGGTTCTACTTCACCTTTCCCTACTCTTTTTATAAACTTCTTATTTAGAATTTACAATAATTTTTAACGAGTATTGTTGAAGGGCTGTGTGTCCCGAAAACGTTTCAAACAACTTACGTGACGTTTTCAAGGTGATTTATAAGCTGAATGTTATATATAAAGTCGTTATTCCCTTGATTAAAAAATTTATTATAGCATTCTATCAAATATATGCCTATGTAAAATTATTATTACTTTTAAAATGTTTTTTAGAAGTAGATAGTAGCCCAATTCTTTAAGATTTTAGTTTATAATTAAATTCGAAACATATTTCTATTTTATCAAAATACATTGATGAAGAAAAGAAAAATGCAAAAATCAGAAGATCAATATCAAAAATGAAGAAACTAAATCAATAAATAATATACGTATATATCTAATGTTATAAAACTGTGAGGATTGATAAATACCTATCACAGCAGTATTCTGCGAAATGAGGCAATTAAAGCATATGACTATCACCATTTAGTAGTTACCAGAATCCAGACTGTATATGCTCAGTCTCAGTTCATTGTGTTGCACAATAGTCGAATTTAAAAATAAACACATCTTCCTCTTCCAAACAGAATTAGCGATTAGTAATTAAATTTTTAGTGTCAGAAAGTTTAGCGAAAAGAAGAAAGAATCAATTCGGTGAAATATGATAAAATCCTATGGTATTCAAGAGACGCATTCGCAGAACATGACTAAAAGAACTATCTTTCTCTTGCTTAATGATAACGCAAGACTGCTCTGCAGTAAGGAAACAGCGAAAAACCTTGAGAACTCGAACTTACAAGTTATTCCGTATTGTCTGGCAGCCTAGATCAGGCACTTTCAGACTTCTGGTTGTTTCCAAAATTAAAGGCAATTGATAGATCTAAAGAGAACGTTGAATACAACGTGAAGAAAATCTGAAATTTTAAAAAAGTAAAATATTTTAGGCCTTACAAATTGTCGAAGTTCAATTCTCAACACTTCACAGAACGCCACGACGACCAAACGCCTATTTAAAAAAATGTTTATTATTAATTTTCTCCGCGTTGCTTTAAATTACTTTTTTTGCCTTACCATAAATTATTCTTTGTTAAATTTTAACTTATTATCAAAATCGGGTGCTGGTCACGCGATCCTTTGTAAAAAGAAAATACTGTAGTTTTTAAGCCATCATAAAGTTTAAAACGGAGACTTCGAATGGAGAAGGAAATACGCATTCGATTCGGAGAATTCTTGTAATTTAGCGAGGAAAGGTCTAGACCAGAGGTGGGCAATCTTTTTAAGTGTGCGGCCAAAACTGCCAAATCTGATACAGAATTTTCTCACGTACCAATCGAAATTTAAGGGAGCATAATTATTATGTCATGAACTTTCCGGCCAGCTTTCGTAGCACTTCGCCAACCAAGTTTCGGGAATGTTTTGACCAGGGAAAGGGTAACGGATCTTCCGAACTCCATTGCAGTAGATTAAGTAGAAATATGCTTCATCCAATGTCACTATAAATTCCGATCTACCTGCAGCCAGGTGTCGCTCGTACAGTTTGTGAGCATTTGTCTTGCGATTTTGTTTGTGTTATGAGGAAACGCGATATACTTCAGTTTTTGTACTTTTTTTGCTTCGAAATCCTTATGAATTATGTTATGTACAGTCCTCTCTGGCAAATTCAAATTTGTTGGCAATATATCTGATCCTTGGAGGATTTGGTGTAGACGATAGTTTGCAGACCTTCTCAATATTAGTTTTGCAGCGTGCAGGACTGTTTCGATCTTATGACTTATAGCAATGAAACTAGATTTTAGTGATTTCACCATTTCTCTGGAAGTCAACCCCTTTTCGGAAAGCATTAATGCACGAACATCAATATCCCAATTTTTGTGAATTTTTTTACGCAATTTTATGACATTGAAAAGAATTATGGGTAACCACAAAAAAGTCTCGTGAATTTTGTGTTGCTAATTAAAAGATGTTATATCTTTTAATTAGCAACATTGAGCAATATTTTTTATATTGAACAATAAATTTGAGCAATATTTGAGTATATTTGAGAAATAAGTACCCTCGGTATTTATTGAACTCTTAATTTAAATAATTACTATTATTAGCATTTTTAATGAAGAAAGTAATAAAATTTAAGGAAATCATTTTTAATTAGTGTGATCATAATTGATATTACTGCATTTTTATATTTATGTTATCATCTTAATATATCCATGTTTAAATAATCGTGAACTACTTATGTTGATATTTATAACAAATAATGACTTCATAAAATTTATTTTTGGCAAAAATATGAAATGTCTTTTTTTCATCAAATATAAAATAATTGTACTGTTTACAGGTTGATTATTCTAATAAATAACGATATCTTCGGAAAACAAGCAAAAATTTATTCATAACTTTCATATCATTGACAAATTTGAAAATAACTTTGCAACTGCTAAGAAAGTAATACAGGATATCTTTGTTAATTCTAACTCCGATAGTTCGAAATCTTGTTAGTTCGTAACTGTACTTTTGTCCATAAACATTTACATGTTAAGAAAGTGCGGTTAGTTTGAAATACGAAGTGAAACTTCTGTCCGTATTGTGATATGCATACGTTCGTTCGTTTAGATTGAAATGCCTCCATGCTATAAAAGAACAATAGACAAAGAACGACTCTAATCTAGTCAATATGGCTTTGCTTTCACAGTAACAATTTTTCGGGTGTCATCTTACCTATGGACTAGGGGAGACCGGGGCTATTTGTCACAGTTTTTAGTCATTTCTAGTTTTAGGGTCTATAATATTAATTTATTTAGGTTTAAGTGAAAATGTATATACCTACATATCTTTTGATTTGGTTTATAATAAATACTAGCTGACCCGGCCACACGTTGTTGTGGCTCAAAATGTATCTATTATAAATGTGTAACACTTCCCCCGTGGGGGAAATTTCAAAAAATCCCTTTTTAGTGTATATTCTGTTGACGTCACCTATTAAAACGCAATTAAAAACGCAAAAAAAAGCATGTAAAATAGTATAAATAGAAGCCGAGTTCTTCACGGTAAGCCTTAATTCTGTCCCTTTCCCCGCTGGGGAATATCGAAAAATCCCTTTTTAGTGTATATTCTGTTGACGTCACCTATTAAAACGCAATTAAAAACGCAAAAAACCGCATGTAAAATAGTATAAATAGAAGCCGAGTTCTTCACGGTAAGCCTTAATTCTGTCCCTTTCCCCGCTGGGGAATATCGAAAAATCCCTTTTTAGTGTATATTCTGTTGACGTCACCTATTAAAACGCAATTAAAAACGCAAAAAACCGCATGTAAAATAGTATAAATAGAAGCCGAGTTCTTCACGGTAAGCCTTAATTCTGTCCCTTTCCCCGCTGGGGAATATCGAAAAATCCCTTTTTAGTGTATATTCTGTTGACGTCACCTATTAAAACGCAATTAAAAACGCAAAAAACCGCATGTAAACCAGCATAAATAGAAGCCGAGTTCTTCACGGTAAGCCTTAATTCTGTCCCTTTCCCCGCTGGGGAATATCGAAAAATCCCTTTTTAGTGTATATTCTGTTGACGTCACCTATTAAAACGCAATTAAAAACGCAAAAAACCGCATGTAAAATAGTATAAATAGAAGCCGAGTTCTTCACGGTAAGCCTTAATTCTGTCCCTTTCCCCGCTGGGGAATATCGAAAAATCCCTTTTTAGTGTATATTCTGTTGACGTCACCTATTAAAACGCAATTAAAAACGCAAAAAACCGCATGTAAAATAGTATAAATAGAAGCCGAGTTCTTCACGGTAAGCCTTAATTCTGTCCCTTTCCCCGCTGGGGAATATCGAAAAATCCCTTTTTAGTGTATATTCTGTTGACGTCACCTATTAAAACGCAATTAAAAACGCAAAAAACCGCATGTAAAATAGTATAAATAGAAGCCGAGTTCTTCACGGTAAGCCTTAATTCTGTCCTTTCCCCGCTGGGGAATATCGAAAAATCCCTTTTTAGTGTATATTCTGTTGACGTCACCTATTAAAACGCAATTAAAAACGCAAAAAACCGCATGTAAAACCAGCATAAATAGAAGCCGAGTTCTTCACGGTAAGCCTTAATTCTGTCCCTTTCCCCGCTGGGGAATATCGAAAAATCCCTTTTTAGTGTATATTCTGTTGACGTCACCTATTAAAACGCAATTAAAAACGCAAAAAACCGCATGTAAAATAGTATAAATAGAAGCCGAGTTCTTCACGGTAAGCCTTAATTCTGTCCCTTTCCCCGCTGGGGAATATCGAAAAATCCCTTTTTAGTGTATATTCTGTTGACGTCACCTATTAAAACGCAATTAAAAACGCAAAAAACCGCATGTAAAATAGTATAAATAGAAGCCGAGTTCTTCACGGTAAGCCTTAATTCTGTCCCTTTCCCCGCTGGGGAATATCGAAAAATCCCTTTTTAGTGTATATTCTGTTGACGTCACCTATTAAAACGCAATTAAAAACGCAAAAAACCGCATGTAAAATAGTATAAATAGAAGCCGAGTTCTTCACGGTAAGCCTTAATTCTGTCCCTTTCCCCGCTGGGGAATATCGAAAAATCCCTTTTTAGTGTATATTCTGTTGACGTCACCTATTAAAACGCAATTAAAAACGCAAAAAACCGCATGTAAAATAGTATAAATAGAAGCCGAGTTCTTCACGGTAAGCCTTAATTCTGTCCCTTTCCCCGCTGGGGAATATCGAAAAATCCCTTTTTAGTGTATATTCTGTTGACGTCACCTATTAAAACGCAATTAAAAACGCAAAAAACCGCATGTAAAATAGTATAAATAGAAGCCGAGTTCTTCACGGTAAGCCTTAATTCTGTCCCTTTCCCCGCTGGGGAATATCGAAAAATCCCTTTTTAGTGTATATTCTGTTGACGTCACCTATTAAAACGCAATTAAAAACGCAAAAAACCGCATGTAAAATAGTATAAATAGAAGCCGAGTTCTTCACGGTAAGCCTTAATTCTGTCCCTTTCCCTGCTGGGGAATATCGAAAAATCCCTTTTTTAGTGTATATTCTGTTGACGTCACCTATTAAAACGCAATTAAAAACGCAAAAAACCGCATGTAAAATAGTATAAATAGAAGCCGAGTTCTTCACGGTAAGCCTTAATTCTGTCCCTTTCCCTGCTGGGGAATATCGAAAAATCCCTTTTTTAGTGTATATTCTGTTGACGTCACCTATTAAAACGCAATTAAAAACGCAAAAAACCGCATGTAAAATAGTATAAATAGAAGCCGAGTTCTTCACGGTAAGCCTTAATTCTGTCCCTTTCCCCGCTGGGGAATATCGAAAAATCCCTTTTTTAGTGTATATTCTGTTGACGTCACCTATTAAAACGCAATTAAAAACGCAAAAAACCGCATGTAAAATAGTATAAATAAAAGCCGAGTTCTTCACAGTAAGCCTTAATTCTGTCCCTCTCCCTCGCAAGGGAATATCGAAAAATCCTTTTTAGTGTATATTCTGTTGACGTACCCTATTAAAACGCAATCAAACACACGTCTAAAATAGTATAATAAAAGCTGAGTTCTTCACAGTAAGCCTTAATCCTGTCCCTCTCCCCGCAAGGAAATATCGAAAAATCTCTTTTTAGTATATATTCTGTTGACGTAACCTATTAAAACGCAATTAAAAACGCAAAAAACGCATGCAAAATAGTATAAATAGAAGCCGAGTTCTTCACAGTAAGCGTTAATCCTGTCCCTCTCCCCCCAGTGGGGGAATTTCGACATGTGTATTATATAAAAACACGTGCGTATTCGAATGCAACGTAGTGTCAAAATTTCAAAGGAATCGGTAGGAACAAACGAACGTTATATTTTATTTATATAGATAGATAGAAAATGATCTGGTTTAGTCCGTTCTCACAGAAAAACAATGCCTCACAGAGAAGCAAACTTAGGTCGTCGGAAGTTAGCGCCATCTGTTGGACATAAAAGCCTTAATCCATATATAAATATATTTTTGAAGGGGGGAAATGGTGGTCTTCACATATGCCAGAAACCTTTGTGGGAGTGTATTAAACAACTTCCCAAAGTTTCATGGCAATCGGATAAATGGTATGGTAATGCATGAAGGACAAACACACACACACACACACACAGACATACATTCATTTTTATATATATAGATATGAACATTCAATAATTTTTTTGTCATAATTATTAATTATTTTAGAAACTGTGTTACCCTGTGACACAGTTTCATATCCCTATACGCAGTATGTTGTCAGAGCAAGGGGTATATTGTCACAGGGTATATATAGTCTATGTTCTCAACATTAAAATCTCTGCACAAGCTCTCTGCAATTTAACATAAGCAAAGTAAACACATGAAATGTGTTTACTTTGCTTATGTTAAATTATGCGTAATATAACATTTACTCGTACCAATTCTATAAAGAAAATAGATTACTAATTTACTATTATTTATTCTGCGAAAGACAAGTAACTCGAATCTTTACATATTGTTTTCAGAGTCACAGTTGTAACAAACATATGGATTTACATCTGTACATAGCTCGTGAGATCAAACTCTCACCACAAACCAAACAGAAAGTCTCTTTTCTTTTCTTTCGAAGACACAATGTAGTGACGTAAACTTAAACACTGGGCGAATTTTTCATCCTTTTTATTCGGTTGGAACGCTTTTTTATTACATAACGCGTTTCGGGCTGATGCCCCTCTTCAGCCAACTAAACATTAAAAAGTGAGAGATGACTATATACAAATATTTAAAATAAATATCGTGACAGTATACATAATTAGTTTTTTAGAGGTTGTTACCTTCTAAATCCTGGTAAGAGCTTGTATACCGTTAAAAGCTGGTCCGTACCTCATTCGGTAGTTTAGACGGATGTAATAGTCCAAGGGTACGAATCTTGATAAAAATTCCATAAAAAAGGAAGGTTTAGTATCAGTCTGTAGAAGTATACGGGGTTATTCTTTCACAAATCATATTCGTGAAACCATACCTGAGATTCGTCTTCCGGTGTGTTGTCTAACACTGAGCTCGTACTCCTCCACCTCAACTGCGGAGCACGATCTATTTTTAATTTGCATATGTCTGGTCGAGCATTAGCAGGGGAATGTTCCTTTTTTTTTAATAGGTTTCTTTTCCGATAAAATTATTCGGGGGGTTTAGCGGTGATTTTTTTAGAACATAGCACGTGGCCATTGCTATTTTTTCCCGCTTTTAGTATTTTTAATATTTGTCGCTATGCAAATGACGTAACAGATCGTAAAACAGTTTTTTATTTTATAGTATATTTTATAGTAATTTAATCCAGTTTTCATTGATTTTTATGCTTAGATTAGTATTTATGCAGGTCTTATTTTTATTTTTAATGATTTCTACACTTTCTTTGAATTTTCTGTTGTATGTCTTCTTTTCTCTATGTAAAATGCTTGTTTTAGTATCATCGATTTTACAGTTATTTAACACACAATGGTCATGGAATACTGAGTTTAGTCTGTTGTACTTTAAATCGGCTATATGTTCTTTCACTCTTATTTTGAGTTTTCGTTTTGTTTCTCCTATATAGAAGTTGGTATTTTTGCAAGTGCATGGTATCTTGTAAACTATGTTTTTCATATCTTCTTTTTTTATCGTCTGTTTCTTTTTTCTTTGTTTCGCTTTAAGTCTAGATAACAGGTTTACGTATTTTGGGGCAAGTTTTATATTATTTTTCCTCATATCTATGTCGATTTCTTCATAAAGGTTCCTAATGTATGGGAAGCTGGTATATTTTGGTTTCGATTCGGTTTTTTTATCTTTTATTTTTGTTTGGTTATTAGTAATTTTATTTTCCCATTTATGAATCAGTCTGGTTGGGTACCCGTCTAGGGCAAACTTTTTCTTCAATTCGATGATGTGTTTGGGTTTATTAGTTTCTTTACTAGTTCTATTCTGTATTTTTCGGTATTCCATGTTAAAGATGTTTTATATACAATGGTATATTTGAGGTATATTTTATTGTGGTGTTGATTGAACATGGTTTTTTAAAAGGTTCAAAATCTAATTCGTTTTCGTTTCTTGTTATCATGACGTCTAAGTATCGTATACTATTATCGGCCACATTTTCTTCCTCTATTTTAAATTGGATATCCTTATCTATATTGTTTATTATATGTTTTATCATGTTAGGCTTTACTTCTGAATCATTATATATAATTAGGACATCATCTACGTATCTTTTATAATATTTTATACCTGTTATATTATTAATTTCTTTGTCAACGTCGATCATTATTATTTCAGCTAGTTTCGGGCCTATGACGGACCCATACTAATACCATTATTCTGTGTGTAGTATTCTTCATCTATCTCGAAATAATTACTCATATATGCAAATTCTATTAATTCTATGATATGAGATCAAACAGAAAGTCTTTTCTTTCTCTTCTGATGAGTCAGTCTTAGTGACAAGTTGCCCCGTTCGATGTGTGAAAATTTGCCCCGAATGAACTTCCTTAACAAATCGGTTCATAGTTTCTAATTTCAAAATAGAAAATTCGATTGCTCATAATTTACAGTACATATACATTAAGGACCCATCTAATAGGAAATACAGTTGTTACTCACCTTTTTCTAATTGTAAGTTTTCAAACAGCACAAGACATGATACATCAAGATTTACGGGACTTTCTGTAAATCTTTTAAATGCTAATTTACGGAAAACAATGCAACAGATATTATTCGAATTTTGTAATGATGTAGGCGAGCGGTAAATGAACCTACTCCTAGATGATGTGACCATTCAGTTTTGATTATATAGGTGATATTTGCATTATGACAACATGTCCCTTGTGACAACTAGCCCCGGTCTCCTCTACTCTTTTTTTCTCTTATCTCAAAATACAGCTTGTTTTTGGAATTGCAAGATTGAGCTACAAATAGGTTGAGATATTTGTAGGGCTCTAGGCCATTACATTTGAGCGACATACTTTTTTTGGACCACTGAAAAAATAATTTGCTTTATTTTTTTGTATAAAACTTATCTGGCGACCAGGAGGTTCTCACCGGACACATGCTTGTTTACCTTCCTATTATTATTATTATTAATTTTAAAAAAAATAGCTTTCTGTATACGTAGCCGTATTCCGTTTGCTAAACTTAATAAATTATATCAGTTACATGGTATTTAGATATTGTACAGATAGAGTAGCTTTGTATGTTTTAACAGATATCCATTGCACTTTCAATGTGCCACGCGCTGTGTTGGCTTTAAAATGGCGCGTAAGTCAGCCTGAATCCTAGGAGCCCTATGTTGGATGAATAAAAAGCTCGTGAAGTAAACACAAATAAAGATATTGAGAAATGACTTTTATTATGACAACCGTTACAATGCACAGTGGTTCTGATAAGTAATCTGGCTTGTCAAAACTATTTTTTTCGTTTTTGTGGTAAAAATTTTGGAAGCGTGTCTATGCCTAAACGTACCGGTATCTGCTATAACACTTCGGACTGTACGAACACTAAGAATCGTATAGTATGATCAAGCAGTGACTGCAATTCTATTTCTGCAGAGAATTCGGTGATTTCAATTTTGTCCGGATAGAATCGCTTTGTCTCCAAAAGCATGTGATAATTTGGGAAAATATAAGCATTATGAGACTTGCTTATTTGACGCATAGATATATATTGGTCTTTTGTAAGTTTTTTTTTTAATTTCATAGCTCTTCTTGGAGAACTAGATACTTGCTTCACTATATCTGCTCCATCACGTCTACCTGCCTACCGTAAGCTCAATTCAGCTGCAAGAACAATTTCATCAACACTATTTGATGACGGCAATGATTTCACTTTCCTTTTTCGGGATCTATCGCTATTCTCATTGGATGACTTTTGGGGTCGGTCGATAGTTTTTCTTTCTTGAGCACCGCTTGCACCAAGAAAGGAATTTTAATGTTTAACCAATTACTATTTTTATCCGAGAATTGTTTGAATATGTAATTACTGTTCTTTAAGTTTTTTACAAAATTCGGCACTGGTTTTTTGCACTTGTTTACAAAAAGTACGCCTATCAGAATCTTTCAGACTACTTTTAGACATTACATAATCACACACACAAGCCAATCTTTTTCGCACACAAACGGGCACACAAACGTTCGGTGTTCGTTTCTCCAAACTTCAAATAGCTCTCTTCTTAAAATTCCGTTCTCCATTACTAAAAATTTAATTAAAAAAAAAAGATGGTTCAACATGGTCATAAAACAAATATACCTATAAATTCAGATGACTAACTTAAATGTTGAATATGGTTTCACAACAGACTTCAACGGCCTTTGTTATTGCAGGCCTAAAACTTTAATAAAAACTATAAAAATTGAAAGAAATATAGCTTTAAAAATACGTATACCAAAACATAGAATAACAATATGTGAAAATTTTAAAATGTATTATAACTAAGGGTACACGAATACAGTTTATTTACCAAATACTTTTACTTGATCGGTCACAAATTACGTGTACACATGGAGAAAAAAGATAATGCCGGCGATGTAAATGATGCAAGGATTGCCATGCTAAATAAGGAACATTTGTATACTCCTGTGCGAATCCTATTAATTACTTTTTAATACTTGTTACTCATGAAGGATTACATTGAGGCGTTATTTAGGCTGCTTTGATGTACAAAAATTTTAATCTTTCGTTCAGTCGGATTCTTAATACGAATCACCGTCCAATGCATGGCTTGATATAAAAAAGGTGAAAGAATTAAGTGTTGTCAACTGGCGGAGAAATAAATTAAACCAATCAACAAAATAAATATTGAAACTTTAGCATTACGGCATGAAGCGTAATAATAATACAGTATACACATGCCGACAACAAAATGCATATACAGTAGACTCCCCTATAACACGGTAGATACGTTCCGTGTTATATGAATTCGTGTTATACGAGTCACTAAATACATGAGCCAATCACAGCCCGGCTCGTGTGCAGTTTAAGGGGTACGGCTGTTTGAAAGGTTTTCTTCCATAAAATTAACCGATTCTAAACTAATTTGACTCAACATTTCCAAATCACGTATAATTTCTTGGGAATAATCCATATAAACTATGCTATAAACAAAAAATTGTAGGATTACTTACCGAGTGTACACCGTTCGACGACGCCATTGCTTAAGCTTGTTTTTGTCGCGGAGCGGCTCATCGAACGGCGGGCGCGCGTGTTTCCTAATAAGTTATTTTTCTGCGAAAAATTCGCTGAACTTTGGAGACATCATTAATATAAATATAATTTTTATGGCCGTTAAATAATAAATGGTTTTTAGTAGGTCCGCTGCTCGTTTAAACTCAACGGTTTGTACAATATCCGCTATTGGTTCAGATTCGACCAATCCTGTCGCGACACGAGTCGACTATGACGTTTTACCGTGTTATACGAGTCTCTTTTAGCGTGTTATACAAACACGATCACAATTTTTTCGCTGTGTTATACGAATCCGTGTTATATGAACTCGTGTTATAGGGGGGTCTACTGTATATGCATTTATGACAGGTTCAAATTTTTAGGTCGTCCTATACGCGCGAGCGAAAGATTCTTTGCGTTTTTGCAAATAATTTTTGTGAACCGTGTATTCGCATTTTTTTTTTTTTTACCGGATGCTCACCCTCTTGTATTTAAAAACATAAGTATATTATATGAGTCGTTTGAATCGTTCTTGTATATTGTCAGAAGTAAAATGAACAGCGATAGGAAAAGCAAAGCTTTTGAATTGAATTCCAGATTGAAATTTCAAAATGACACGGGAGCGCGATATAAGTTTTAATCTATTCCCACTTGAAAACAGATGATTATTCGGAAATCAGAATTCGGAAAAACTCATAAGTGTGATCGACAGAGAGTGGAAGAATTGGAAAAAAAAAAAAAAAAAAAAAAACGTTTCCGATTGTTCAGCTTTACGTGAACAAATTATGTTGTCGATTTTACAAGATTTTTTCCTTAAAGTTTAAAATGCCAGTAATTTTTGTGGGAAAATATGTGCATTTACGTCCATTTGATATTTTACTTGTGATTAAACGAAATAAAATTAGAATTGTATTAATAAATCTAATTTTCTTTATTTTGATCTTTAAAGTCATACCTCGTCCTATATACGAGGTCGTCTTTTATACGAGTAAATACGGTATATGTAACTATATAAATGTAGTCTCTCTCTCTCTCTCTCGCCTTTCTAATTTGTTACGTGACATTGATACTTCAGCCCCACATCAATCGGAAGAATATAAAAATTCAAATAAGTTAAGCTATTTTTCAAATGAAGTTAACTTATATGTACTAGTTAGTCATAAAGTTATGCTTTATTATTGCCAGCTATACATAAAAATTAAAGGCAATGCATCACGGAAGTCATTAAAAGTATACAAATAAAATTGTTCTCTCTTTCAGTGTGTTGACATAATCTTATAATAGTGGGATTTGTCACTACAATATTTTCAAGATAAAAAAAGACAATCCTGAATGCAATAGGCGTATTCAAAATCTCAGAGCGGTGCAAGCACTTCTCAGCACCTCTGTTCAAAATCTGAGGCAACTTTCGGTTGCTGCTGAAAGTCTTTTTCTGTGTTTGACACGCCAGCAAACAAGATGACGGCCATCATGAGACTCGTAATAACTCAAATGCATATAAAATTTATTTTGTCAACGCAATTTATTTAATGTATATTTTGGTAAACGTATCCTGAATAAATTAAGATTAAATTCGTACCTTAATAAAGTATTTTAATATACCAGTATATTTACCTAGATATAAAATTTTTCAGTTGTTAAAGTGTAGTGTTAGGATTGATTTCATTATGTATAATTTCTATAGAAATTAAAAAAATTTTCATTCATCTATCTTTTTTCGAAATATTCACATTTCATTAAGCGGCTCTCATTAAATGAGTTCAAAAATAAATTTAACGGAACGTGGAACGTGGAAGTCCACATCATTTGCCATTATTTTTGTTTTCCTTTCTCTGTATCCCGGCAATCAACGTTTATGTTCCCTTGAAAATACCAGCCAGTTGCACCACTTTCGGCAGTATACCACAGGATTGACGCTGAGATTTTGAATGTTTCCAGTGATACACAACTTTATAATATTCTTGGTACTAAACAAAATAAGATAATTATTGTATTTCAAAATATGTATATTATTTCTTATGTATGTTAGTTTATTTTTGGCTTTATCTATTCGAATTTTAGGCTTACGTAGTATGAAAGGGGCATATCCACGAGTAATCCCCTCTTCTATGCAATTTGAATAGCCAAAATCGCTAACGCCGAAGCGGAGCGTGTGCAAAACGAAAATAAGAAAAACATGGTCGGACCATCGATATTCAGAAACGAGCCAAATTTTCGGAAATGGAATTTACTTCAAGGAAAGCCAAACAAGAACCAATTCGAATCTGGTACTTATTTGTCTGTTGATAGTCTGGGCTCATAAAAATATAATTTCAAAAGTTAATAACAATTTGGTCTATACCATTCACAAGTGAAATACGGCATACACAACTTGTGCCAATAATGAAGCAGAGGATAAACGACATTCAGAAGTTGCTGCAATATGTTCCCCAGGAATATACTAATTTTTATACCATAATGAGTTGGCCAATTGTGAATAAATCTGTGGAGGAAGTTGAGTAACACTTCAGAGAAGCTACGTGCAGTAAATAAGTAGTAGTATTTTGTTGCTTTGCAGCAGCCTAAGCATTTACAGACAACAGCAGGTTACATATCGTGATGCCATCTCATTCTTTCATTATTGGATAACATTATATTGCTCAGAGTCTGAATAAAGTTTGAAGTTTTGCAGCAATTTTCATGCTTATAGAAGTGGTTTTTAGTAGTACAACAAACGTTGCAGTAAAAAACGACATTTCTACTTTCTTATTATGGTTTTTATATTATCCGAAAATAACATCCATCAGTCTCATACATGATAATGTGCTTTTCTACCATTGCTTATTAATATTGTACTGTGTATCAACGTTCACATATGCTAATATGCAGACATATGAAACAGTTGTTTCATATCCTGTAAAGTTGGATATTTTGAAGAAGTTTCCTTGTTACCTGTGGACATTCAATTCTTTATTTTCACGAAAGTAAGTTTTTCTACTGTTCTGTATAGTGCATTTTAATTGAATTTTTTTTAATGTTTACAGGAATGGCATTTTTTGAATTAAATTCAAGAAAAGAAAAGTATTAAAAACTAGCAGATGAGTCCGGCGTTGCTCGGAAAAAAAGTAACGATAGCGAAGATTAAGATTATTAGATTATAGTCGATCTTATCCGTTTTCACCGGGTGCAAGAATTAGGTTCACCCTCTTCCGAGACTAATTAGAGAACTTTTAGATGGATCTAAAAATATGTTCGATTTTCCCCCAAAACGCAAAAAAAACCGCATCTAAAATAGTACAGTAGAAGCCGAGTTCAGGGTAATCTTTAACCCTCTCTCTCCCCTGCGGGGGGAATTTCTAAAAATCTCTTTTCAGCGTACGTTCTCATGGCGTACCCTATGTACCAAATTTCAACTTTCAACTCTTAACCGTTTGGGCTCTATGCTTATTATTATTATCAATCCATCTCGATTATATATATAGATAAGTTATGTATGAATAAGTTAACTTTTTTATACATAAATACAAAATGTAAACACATGTAAGATGATAGTAAAAATACTGTTTTATTAAAAGTTTAATAAATGTTATTATAATCGCAGTTGACATAGTTAATTTCTTTTCTCATGATGCACAGTTGGGTAAATTCATATAAACCAAATCAGTCAAGAATATATTTATAACTTCTAGAATGATTTCACTTATCATTACATTATCAGTAATCACAATTATTTGCAATTATTTAATTAATTTATGTTGTATTTATAAGTATATAATATTCAAAACCTAAAATAAGATTTATGTACTAAGTATATTGTGTTATGGTGTTTGTATCGTACTTTTCAACGAAAATTTTTATCAATTATAACAAAAATCGAATTTAGTTTATAAAATAAGATATTAAGTTTTATGAATATTTATTAATATCGTTACTTATGTGAAATTTTATTTCGCTTTCTAGAGAAAAACAATTTGAATTTGATAGTTATGCAAAGCATTTCTAAAACCAGAATAAAAATAAAGAAAACTTATGTAAACAATGTGATAACTGTAACTCTAAGCCATATATACAAATTTAACCACAAAATATTGTATGTTAATATATCTTAAGAATATGCGCCAACGATAATAATATCACTTCGCATAAGCAACGACACCAGTGTAAAAAATTGATTGAAAAACACTTAGGCTACGCTCTTCGAATTAGAAGTGGAAAATCCAGCTCCGCTTCTGGAACTGTCGAAACTGTTCTGAGTGTGGAACTGCTTAGCCTGTAGGACTAAATAGTTCCTCGGAACTAAGATAGGCAGTTCTGGGTTGAAACCATTCCAAAGAAAACGTTCCACACCGAGTGTTGAGACAGTTCCAGCCGGAACTACTAAGACGCTCTTATTTTGTACTTCTGTGAATACGGCTTTTTACGGAGGACCGTTCCGCGAAAAACTGTATTTATAAAAGTACAAAACGAAGAATGAGTTAGTAGTTACGAGTCTGGAACTGTTTCACACCCAAAACTACTCACCTAAACTTTGGATGTGACACGTTTTGACCAGTTACAATAGTCTTGTTGTATTAAAAAGAAAGAAAAAAAAAAAATTGAAAGTGGCTGTCGTATTTGTAGTCATGTTTCAGTTCTATGATTTTCAATCACATTTACCGATTTAAATCGTTTAACGATATTTAGGAGATTAAATACGAGTGGATAAATACTGTATTAAATAGTAAAGACATTAAGAGCTTTTCAAAGTAATATCGAAATATACCGAAAATTTACGGATTATTCTACTGAATATCCGTTTAACGTATCTGATAACTTCTGTATTAATAACAAGAATTCTAGATAAAGGAGCAATATGAGATAAGCCCAACAAAAATTTCCGCGTAAGTACAGTATTTATGTATGTTAAGTCGGATTCGCGTGATATTTTAATTGTAATTTTATAATAAAAACGTTGATCATCCGGTGCCAGAGCGCCCGCATTCGGTCCTATTAGTGTCTAGAAATCTCTACTTCGCAATGGCCCCATCTGTATTTTTTAGCTAATGTAAAATATGCATTTGCAATCGGAATGAAGAATTTTTCGATCTAAAGGAGATATAAATTTAAATATAGCAAATACGAAAACAATTGTTTTGATTACACAGTAGCCCCTTAATATAACGTGCCTGATGGAAGACAAACCAAAATGTGTGATCTATCAGATGGTGCGAAATATCAAATGGATAGTTTATATCCATCGGTTTTGTCTATTTTCGATCTCCATGCCGACTTGCTTTTTTATAGATTTATTTCATATAATGGTAGTTTCAAGTCAATGATGGAATAAGGTAATATTGCTTTGCCAGTAGAAATTCAATGGCGACCGAATTTTAAAAATTATTAAAGTGGTTTTCATATTTGGAAAAGAAATAAAGCGCGATATATCGGAATGAGCGATATAACGAGATGCTGATGTATTATTATAATTATTATGGCTTTTTTGTTTTTTCTTTTCAGTAAGTCAATGCACAAAGTTATTTTCAAACAGGATTCGCTGTATGAGTCCATATTATACTGTAACGTTTGTCTTCGTGGATGCTTAAATTAAATAACAGCCTAGTTCTCTTGTAGATAAATTCGTTCTGTTTTTTCTTTATATTGATTTATCTCTGAGTTCTTTGCTATTATCAATTTTTAAACTCATTATTCAATTTTAAATCGTAGCGTTATCTGCAACATTTTCTTCGGTCTTTTTTTGTTTGATAAATGTTTTTATCACAACCTTTTGATAAAAATGGGACTTTTGTCCTCAATTAATAAAGCATTAAAATTTCAAGAATCATATGCATATTAAACTATAATTATCATTTTTTATTAGGCTAACATCTTACTTTAGTAATTATTTTTTGTATAGTCTATACTCATATGATATCGCAATGAGATGAATCAGAAACATTTCCAAGTATTTAACATTGTTTCAAGAAAAGTTGGGGAAAATTATATATCATTACGGCCTGATTTTTTAAACCTTTACCTTTAATAAATGCATCAATTATCATTAATAATAGCTATTGTTCGGTTAAAATTTATCAAATTTTTTTATAATTATTTATCACCTAATTATGACGAAAGAAATAATGCAGTATAATTTTATATTACTAATCACACAAAGTAAGTTAAAAATGAATATAATTTGATTTTAAAAAAATAAATAAATACCATCTTCAGAATATACTTGCAAATAAAATATTTGAAATTGTGCTAAAATTATTTACTTTTTAAAAATCGGTACATGCAATCCTTGATTTTCGGGCATAATACGTTCCTAAAATTTTGGGGGACACGAAATGCAATCCGACGGTCGAAAAACCTCAGGAATTTTTCAAGAGGTGGTCTGTCCCTGAAGGGACAATGCCCCATTACCCTGCGGTCTCCTAGTGGACCTAGCCAAACGTTCGATGAGCTTAAAAAAAGGCCCTCTTGGCATCCACAAGAAGAAAAGAGCCTTCCAAAAATTCGAGAACCGCTTGTAGTTTTAAAAGTTAAACCTGTTGATCGGACTAAATTCTGAAGTTATGAATAAAAAGTATCGTATTTTTATAAATTTTATAAGTAACTTACTTCTATTTCCCTATAACAGGCCTGGCCAACCCGCGGCCCGTCACGTTAAATTGTGTGACCCGCTAAGCGATATTATATATCTATTAAAACTTTTGTTTCCCGTTATGTGTATACCAAAACAATTAAATAAATGAAAATTTGCGTGTGTCATTGTTATAATGAGCAAGTGCGAGTACGAACTCTTGGTATAACAATAAAGTCTTATTCGTTTTGTATTTGTTTTACTTTTTTAAAAGCATGTTTGCCTAAATTTTGGCCCACGCGTGATCAAAGTGGCCCGCGAAACAATTTGGGTTGGCCAGGCCTGCCCTATAAGATAACCAAGTTTTTTCACAAAAGATCTTATTGAACATATGTAATTGTTTTTACTTTATTATACACAAGATGTATAATACAATGTTTTAAAACTTCAGAAGTATTCAGTAAAATCTTTTATCATATTGTATCAATATACTATTGATAATATGATTACGATAGTGAAACAATAAGTTATATGATTAGAATGACTAATTCTTCTAATTTTTTTTTAGTTAATTCCTTAAGTTTTCTTTCATATTATGAAATTATGTGTTAAATATATTTTATTGCGATCTTTATCTTTTAAATACTTTATGAAATATTTAAAAGTTAGATATAAATCTGTAGAAATCATAAATATAGTTTGATTTAAAATATTGACATAAAAAGTTATTCTTAATAATAATATTATTAGAAAGTAAATAGAAATAATACTATTTAGATATTAAAAATTATAACTGTAATCGAAATGCGATATATTTAACGTAATATATAAAGTTATAATTATTAATAGTTAATTTATTATTAACAATAATTTAATCAATATTATATCATAGTAAATAAACACATCAATTAACATTATTTAATTGTAATTGTTATAAATCTTTTTGTATGTTGAATGAAATAAATTTAATTATAAATTATCTTTCTCCAATAAATTTATAATTAAACAGTTAGATACAGATAATTGTATAGTAAACTGCTCCAATTTTTATTTCTAAATAGTTAATTAATATAATTAACAATTAATTATAGTTATTATAGTCATACTACATTTATACAGTCATGTACATAACTATACACCCATAATTATATTAGTTATACTTAGTTATACTGTATTTATAGTCAAGGCAATTGCCTATTTTGGGATAACATTTTTAATATAGCATACGTTACATTTCATAATTTCTTGAAATTTTTTAACTCTGTAAAAACATTACCTAGTTCATATATTATTTTTTATAACCTATATTTTATAAATGTATAATATATACTGATAACATATTTCAACTATGTTAATTTATATTTGCTTTTATTATTGTAACGATTATTCTAAATTCATGAAATTCTTATTGAATGTGGTAAATAATAAATTTTTTCTGTCATATTGTATAATAACTTCGAATTTTTTTTAATAATAATATTTCTTGAAAAAACTAAATTTACGTAAATTGAATTAAAATTAGACTTTTCTTCTATAGATCTTGATGTGTTGTTATAATACTAGTTTGAAACTGTCTTATTATTGATGCATTACAAAAACAGATTACTACAATATCAGCTTTTGCAAATTTATTCAATTATAATAAAATATTATATATTATTACAATAGTTTATTTCATTTATTTATGATTTTTTCGGATAAAAAAGTTTTTTGTTTGTGTTTAATCTGTCTTTCTATCTCACTTGTTCAGCATAATTGTATTATGTAAATAAGCTAGCAGAAAAGTGGAGAAATTAAATGCATTACATAACTGAAAAAAGACTCCAATTCAGATCGAAAGTAATAGATATGGAGTAGATTACACGACCTACTAATTCAGACAGCAATGAAAATTTGTATCAAACAATTATTTATTGTGACATCTTCACAGTGCCGGGCTGCAATTTTTAATTACATTTTTAAAATTTATTTAATTTAAAATATACGCTCTCTACCTCAAATTAGTAGTGTCTTGCCCCTGTGCATCATAATTTTTCCCCAATCTTACTTAATTGTACTGTGAGTGAGTACACGAAAATTCGAATTACAGGCCATTTCAAATTCAGAGCTTAATATAAAAAATGCAGATATTCTAATATCAAAACTAGAGAGAGAAAAAATCATACCGGATCATAAATTAATGAGTCTAGATATAGAATCAATGTATCCTTCAATTAATAAAGAAATGATTGTACTTACGTAAGCTCTGCACTAAGTTCCTAACTATTTAATAGACCTAATTGATTTCACGTTAGATGAAAATTATTTTACAGCTAATGAAAAATATTATCGTCAAAAAGATGGTATTGGCCCAAAACTAGCGGAAATATTTATGATAGATATGGACAAAACATTATCAAGATTAACAGGAATAGAATTTTTTGCAAGGTATGTCGACGATATAATTATCATATATAATAGTAAGATAACATCACCTGATCAAATACTGGAACAAGCAAATACGATTAATTCATATATTAAATTTACCCATGAAATTGAAAAATATAATAAAATAAATTATCTAGATATAACAATTGAACGTTTTAATAATCATCTTGAATATAGTAAATACGAAAAGCCGTGTAATGCTAAAAAAGTTATAAATTTTAAATCATATTATCCAGTAAATCAAAAGAGGAATATATATTTGATGGAAATTAGTAAGATTCTTTCCAGAACAACAAAATCTAATGTAAGAGAAAAAGAAGTCAAGACAGCAAATAATAAGTTTTTGTTAAATGGATATCCAAGAAATCTATTTAACATGAATAGATATAAAGTAAAGACAAAACAAGAAATTAAAAAACACGTATCGTTTCCATATATTAATGGTTTATACGAGAAATATCAAATAAAATTTAGTGAAACTTTACTAAAATTAGCTCCAATCCAAAAAACAGGCTATCTGAACTGATGAAAATTGGATATATTGGAAAAAAAGATCCGTTGGAGGAGGAAGGAGTGGTGTACAGATTACAATGCACGTGCGGAGTCCCAAATTTTTACGTTGGAGAGACTAAACGGAAGTTGAAGGTCAGACTGTCGGAACATCTCGCCGTAGTACGTCTAAAGGTCAATACTTCCCCGGTATTTTTGCATTGTAATATTAATAATTGTCAAATTAATGTTAATGAAGTAAAAATTGTGTATAAAGAAATAAATACTGTAAAACGAAAATTTAAAGAACATTTTACAATTGTTATGCAAAGTAACTCTGTAAATTTAAATAATGGTGTGATGCCAGCGGAATGCTGGGTAAACCTTGTCGGATATATAAACTGTAAACACGGAGTAAGAGATTGTAATGGATAGTTATTTTGATTGTCAAATCGAATCATAGTGTATTTTGGAGCCCTACCGAAGGGGCCAGTGTACTGGCGAAATGCATTTAGGGATAAATATGATGTAATAAAAAAGTATTTCTCTCTAAGAAAATCTGGTATGTTTTTTAACCTTTAATTCTATTTCATTTAGTAAATGGTTTAGAGTTCAGAAGTTTTAGGCCTCCGTAAGTAGAAAAGAAGGAAAATTCGAATTTTCGTGTACTCACTCACAGTACAATTAAGTAATATTAGCAAATTTTGACTCCATCGTTTTAAATATTTTAATTTATTTTTATATACTTTTTCCCGTTAGCAACAGAGTCCGGCCGGTCGTCTATCTAACTCCTTTCATGGAAAAGTTCTGAATCGAAATCACCTGACTTTCGGTTAAGAGCAGAAGTATATAGTTAATCGAAGCCTCTGTACCCAAGCTTCCCATATCTTGAATCCCATATCCAAGTCTTGAATTTCAACTGCCTAATGCCGTTCTCAAGATTAAGGAATGACATACAGAAAAACAGACGGACAGTAGACGACAGTGGAAATTTATAGTCCTACAGGTTTTTCGAATTGCAGCCCAATAAAATATAAGTTCATTGTAACTGTTTGATTGTTTAATCGCATCTAAGATAAATCTATGCGACTAATTTCTGGCCTTCATCAAAAGAATATAAATCACAAAACAATTTTTTCATGTATCAAAGAAATTTGATAAATTACTTTTTTGTAAAAATATAAAAATTAATTCAGAATTTAAACATCAAAATTTTTGTAAGAATTAAGACATGTTTAAAGAAACACATTTACCAATTTTCTGCAAGTTCTCTCGTACAGGAATGCTTGTTTTCTTAACTAGTCCATATTTATATCATTTTAGCATATTAATTAGTTAGTCTCTGGTTGTCACTTTTGAGGCTTTTTTAAACATAGTTTTTTACTGTATTTGTAAACATCATATAATTTATATATATTTTTTATAATTTGTAAAAATATATTTAAATGCTTTTATAATTTTGTATTGTAAATAATTATATCTCAACAAAATAAAATATAATTATGTATAATTACCAGTTAGTTTAATTATAGCCTTTATTTTTCACATTTTTAATTGTATCATTAAATAATACATGGAAACAAATAAGTTTTACTACATAAATTTTTTAATACAATCTGTATTAAAATTTCTAGTTAATAGTAAATGTAAATGTTGCAATATCAAAAAATAAGTAGTCATTATCTTGTGATATCGGACATTTACTTCATTCAAAATTGCATATACAACTTGTTTCAAAAAAGTTTTCACTTAAAAAGCACTGATCCGTTTCCCCGGTGATTCTAAAAATATACAGTTAAATTCATTGTTAGTTGATCTCCCTTATTAAATTTTCGAACAATAATCTAGTTTTTGGAATAACCTTGCCTCAAAATTTCAATAATTTTTTTAAAATAAAATGAAAATCCTTTTCGACTTAGCATACGTCAATAGTCATTAATATTTATATGTTAGTCTCGAGCATAAATAATTGGTTTTAGTCACTCCTAGTTTACTCACCTCTTTTTATTTATTTAAATAGTATATAAGCGTGAAAATATTCTTAGCTACTTACTTCATTTAAAAGCAAAAAAGTTTTTAAAAGTAGATCATTTAGCAATGAGATAATTTAGAAAAATGTTAGTAATTGCTAATAATTGAAAGTATTAAATAAACAAATTAAGCAATTGAAAGTGTCGACAACCTATTTGTAATTGATATGAATTATGGACAAACTATTGAATATAAAATACTAGATAATTTTTTTGACTTTTTATCATTCTTAATGTATTTGTAAACATATTTTATCTAAAATAAAAATTTTATTTACTTACTTTACTTATAAATCAGCATTCTCCTTTTGATATAATTATTTTTCTTGTAAATATAATGTAAAATATATTTTGTAAGCTTTATTATCTTTTTATAGATTATTCATAATAAATAATTAACAATCAAATAATTGCTGATATTTTATTGTTGTAAACAACTACTTAAGAACTTATGATTTTATCATAAACATATTATTTACTTACTTGAAACATTATCTGTGAGTATATCGAAATGTTCCATTTATTGTTATTTTCAATGAAGCAAATCATTAATAGCTTAATTGTGATAGTAAAATAATAAAATTAATTTTTAAAAATGTTTTCAAATTTATTTTTAATACTATATATATATATATTAGATAGCTTTCATTTAATTTTACAAAACTTAATATTGACATTTGATCTTTATTTTAAGATATTTATTTTGGTTTTATTCGAGATATTTATGCGTAAAAAGACATTTTAAGATATTAAAAAATGGTAAATTTATATTCTTTAATGAAAACTTGATTTAGAATTTCTCCTGAAAACATATAATGTTATTAGATATATTCAGAGTTAAAAATATTTTTAAACTGGAAAGAAAACAATGATTTATCGATTTTTAAATAAATAATAAATCATGAAAGAATAGTTTCTGTTTTAAAATGTTTTACGTAATGGGATGTAATTTGTTTTAAATAGAAACGACATTAAAAAAAGCTAAGAGCAAGAAGCTTTTAACGACACCTTTTAACGATAAACTTGGAATTTAAATTATCTAGTAATTTACCTGTTTTCAATCTTGTTTATTTAATTTTGTTAAATTTTTATTACGCAAATCTAAAAAGAAGGGAAAAAAAGTGTTAATATCTGATTACATTTCTTGGAAGACCATGAAACTTTCGAAATCGTTACTATAGCTCTATGGATAACCTTTCATTCTAAGAAATAATTTATAGAACAAAATTAGAATAAAATAATTATTTTAAAATTAATCTCTAATTTAGCATTTAAAGATACAATTTTCTACTATATCTAATTTAAGTTTGTTATAAATAGAGTAGTACTCTTTATAACAACAATTACAAACACCAAATAAGTTACACACAAAAAAAAAAAAAAAAAAAAAAAAAATAGAATATCGTCAATAAGTCGATATATTGAAATAGTTTTTTTTCCATTTACTTAATTAAAAGATTAATACAAAAATACATTGAAAACATTTGCTCTGAATAAATTATTATAGACTAATAGTTTACATTCTTCACGTGTACAATTGCATTTAAGATAACATTTTTAATATTTTTATTAATTTATTAACTATTACTAATATTCATTATTAATATATCCACACTCTTACGTGTTTTGCAAACATCTGTTTTATAAGAACCTGTTTTTATAAACAGGTGCAATAAATATAATTTTGATTTATGCCTCTTTTCCTGAAGTTACGAGAAATGCTTGAGTAAAAATTTTAAAATCGATTACATTTTGCCTTCGCACAATTCAGTTAAGAAGAGAAGGGAAAAAGTAAATATTTTTCAGTAAAAGTTTCAAATTTAAAAAACAAAAGAAACTTTAAAATCCATTTTATTTCTTCTATCCTCTGTCATTATCATGTTATTTGTTCTATCTTCATCTCGTTTAATTTTTTCGTTCTACATGATGTCAGTGACGGATTAAAACTCAATCTGGTCAAAGATTGAGTATTATATTTTCTAATAAATAAATACGGTACACGTAAAGGACGATTGAAGAAAAAAGTTAATTACTAAAGGTTATTTATATTAATTTAAATAATTAATATGTAATATATATCAATTATTTAAAGCGTAAAATGTAATATATATTGCATTACCCTAAGTTAATAATGCAATTAATTATGGATTTAGAATATTCAATTATGTTTGAATTAATGATTTTCAATGAAAATAGTGAGTATTTGTTGTCAAAGCGAATATACTAAAATGTTGGCGTTTCACAGAAGAGTTCATTTTGAGACTTTTCAATAGAAACAGGCTTTCTTTGAATATATTCATTCAGTGGAAATTTTTATTTCGTAACGTCATTTTACATAGAAGAATAAATAATAAGTTATTATTTTTATTAAAACCAGACACAAATTATTTATTATTTATTAAATTATTTTTTAATTGTTTATTATATTGGATTACAACACAAACAAATATTGTTGCAAAGTAATTCTTCTTAGATTAGTCTACAAATGTTATATATATATATATATATACTGTATATTAAATCAGACAAATTTTAACTTCAGATATGTAAAATTAACAAATTAAAATTAGATTTTTAAAATCAAATATTGATTTCAAAATCTGTTCAATTATATTCAAGTTTAGTGGCGAAATTATTTCACTTTCGGCTCTATTTTATTTATTTATTTATTGATGTTTCATTATATGTATATTGCTTAACCAAAGTAATTACATTCTAGTTAGTAAACTCAGAATTTATTACAATTACTGTATAAATTGTAATGCGAAATTAAAGAAGAAAATTTGAAAGCCTTTAAAATTGTTAAAGATGAAATTTTTTGCTTTTTTCAGCTCCAGAGCATTTACTACAAAGATTTAAAAGTTCAGAAGTTCTCTGGACAAAGTATTTTCATTAATCTCTTAATTTATTATTGTCTTTAACTGTTTAAATACAGTTTTTATATCTATTATCTATTGTTAAGATTTCCCGAAATTAAATATTAAGCAGTTCAAAAAGTTATTTACTACTGATACGGTTTCCTTGAATAATTTAATATGATATTGCCTATTTGTGTTGTATAAAACGTCTTCCTTAGATTTGAAGAACTAGAAATTTGAAATTTTATATTCATTTTTTCTACCCTTCTATATGTCTGAGTCTATATGATGTTCTGGAATCTAAAAAGAGCTAAATTTGTAAAAGGCAATTATATATAGAGAATGATCATCCATTATATAAGATTACTTTATCATACTTTTGTGGTAGCTACTTTATCTATTTTTATATAATCAAACTTCAAATATAAAATTTTAAGTAGTTTTATTCAATCCGCATATTCTTAAGACCGTGCCGAACAATTTTGGCGCCTGAAGCAAACCTAAGAACAATGCCAATGTACTGTACTTATATTTCTATAAATATTACGACGCCTTTTTAGTATTCCCTTTCAATTTGGTGCCCGAGGCAATTGTCTCAGCCTCATCTGTCGGCACGGTCCAATATATATATATATATATATATATTCGTTTAAATTAACTTTTTTATTGAAATTATATATACTTTATAGCAATTAACCTATCCATATTTTCATTTTCTTGCTTTCGCTTTTTATGTAGTAGTTATTTTAAAATCATTTGATAAAATATTCAGAAGATAATCAAAAGTCAATGGAATTTCCATTAAAACATTTAAATATCATCATATTGCTTAATACAAAATGCGTAAAATGTCAATGCAATAGATGCATAATTTTTAATTTATATTAGTGACGTTACAATTTTATTTACAGAATGAAAAATACTACATTCTAAATTGTAGGTTGAACTTTTAGGCAGAATTAATCACTTAAACATTTTAGTACCAAGGTGTATTATTAGGCTATATACTAATAATGTAAGTGCTAAAAAGGGTTACTTTCCGATATGCTTTAAGCTGACATAATAACAGTAGGCTAACGATTTTATAGCAAATAAATTAAATTTATTTGCTATAAAATTTTCAAATTAATCATATCCAAAAGAGAGATTACAGCTAGAGTATGATGACGAATGCGTGTTATCTTTTGTACCCGTTGCTCGCTAGAATCGGAAAATAATGAATGCTCTTTTTCAAAAGTATTTGGTTACTGGTTACTCTCAAAATGAACATATAGGAGGTAAAATAACGAATAAATGTTGATTACCTTTAGCGTCATATACTTAGTACATTCTATAATGAACGGTTATATTTAACAAAAAAGATATAATTCTATATAACGAAACTTATTAAATTCCTACTATTAGTTCACACTCTCCCTATATAGATATATATATATCTTGTTCAAATTTTCAATCGTTAATAAAATACTTTTTATTCATCCACTCAAGTTCAAATACATTTTTTAAAACTTGTAGTGGATGACACTTGATGTTAATACAGTTTTTTTCAAATATTAATTTATTAATTAAATTTAATTATTGGTTAATATTACCTGTGGTATCAAAGATGGCGACGGGGAAATTTTTCTCCCCTACGTTCGAGATGGCCGCGTTTCCGGTAATCTCGAATCAGATTATCGAGTGATAATCTGGAAGCAGATTAACAATGCATAATCTCGAAGTAGAATACCGAGCGATCTAAACGTTAGGGGCATACCCGTACTATCTGTCGCATTATGCAAATTAATAAATTTCCCCGTCGCCGTCTAGTATCTAGGGAAAAAAATTTCCCGTCGCCATCTTCGATACCACGGGTAACATTAACCTAATTATTAATACTTTAAATAAAGTTTTAGCAGTTTGTAATGAAAATTGAAATCAACAGGCAGTAGCTCAATCGGTAAAATGCAAGGATTTCAGTATTTTTCACGAGAAGTGAAGAATGCAAGCTCAATTCTTGCGAAAATCAATAAATTTTTGAAAATTTTTGCTTTAAGTAGACGTTTTATCCAAATGATTTTCGAGAGTGAATTAGCAGTTGTGGCTTAGTGGTTAAAATGAAGGATTTTTCTCAAAAAATAAAATTGAAGAAATTTTATGCTTTGGGTTCAATTCCGATTTCTCTTTCTATTTTGCCACTTAATATTGTGATTCTGTCATATGTATATACATAATTATATTAATTGTAATTATTTAATAAAAAGTAACTGAAATAAAATTTTTCTTTGTTGACCTAAGTAGGAATTGACTTTAAAAAATTTTTTTTTATATACTGTATTACTTGTTTTATATATTAACTTAATTTACTTCTATAGCTTACTTAATATCTATTAACGTAAGGAGCTACAAGAGATGACTTTTTAAAAAATGTTTATCGCCATATGTAGCAAGAATATATATCTTTTATATAATCATTACGGGTGTGATTAATTTCCGCAATGGCGACAGAATTATGGGAGAGAAAGTCCGAAATTTTCGAAAATTTCCAAGAATGAACTAGACTGGTTCCCTAAAGAGGAAGAAATACTCTAAATGCTAGGTACTTTCTTACTATTAAGTAATCGAGTATCAATAGCAATTTGTTAATATCAACTCAACCCGTAATCTCTTAGCGAGTAATCGAAGAACGAATATGAGTAACAAGTATTAAAGGAAGAAAGGTTTGAGATGATGTGACAAATTTATTAAATAATACGGACTCGATTTTTCCTTGTACATAAGATGTTTACCACTTGATAAGAAAAATAACTGTGTGAACGAACTGACACAGAGGTAGTAAGTACGCACATCCTTTAGCAAACGCGATTTTGAAATAATGTAATTTTTACCGAGAATTGAAGTAATAAAATTATTTTTTATAATATTAAAATATTTTAATTACAATTCTCTTATACTCTAAAACAAACCGAAAAACAACATTTTGCACTGCAAACGAAACAGTTTAAGACAAAGTTGAAATTAAAAAGCCAGTGTTACTACCTCACTACTAACAAAGAAAAGAATACAAATAAAAAAATAAAAAAACGCCTTACTAATCATTTTATAAGTATTGACTTAGTCATCGAATGTAGTTTGAATTTTAAACATGAATTAGAAGCATTGTTGAAGACTTGACGCTTCTCTGCCAATTTTTTAAAACAATTATAGTTTTTTTAATATCTTATAATTTATAAAAAAAATTTCGGTATGTTATTGTATTTCTGATGTAAAAATAATTGTTTATATTATACAACGTACTCTAGTATTATTATTATCCCTCTCCTTACCCCTTAAAGCCCCTGTTTCGGAAACCGTGGTTTTAAAAATGTAATTTCTTCGAATTGTCTGTTACCTGTAGCTGGTTTGTTGCGCTTTATTGTCATATTAATCGTATAATGATATTATAATATTATATTAGGCTATATTTAAAAAGAAAGCAAATCGATGTATAAAATAGCGAATAACATTATAGAATTAAAATTGCAACGAAAGTAGGGAATTTAAATAAAATTAATTAATTTGTTACAGAAAAGAATTTCACAAAAACCTAAAAATTTATTGGATAATTTATTCAAAATAATATAAAAATCGAAGTTATCGACCAGAATGTTAACAATTATCATCTATGGTACGATTTTCATTTTATGGATATTAAAAATTATAATAAATTGGATACTTTTCTGTTTTAGATTTATAAATTTTATTTTTTAAAAGTTTCGTGTCTCAAGTTTTTCCCCTTTCCAAAACTCGCGACAAGAAAACTTTTTAATTTTCCCAGGAATTCCCTGGTCAGAAACCCTAATATACATCTATATAAAGTACAGCTTCACCTTATTGACGAAAAGTGTTTCGTCATTCTCACAAAATTGGGAAATTCCGGTTTACATAATCGAGATTCCATTATGTATCACTTATTTTCCTTTCAAAAGTTTCAGTTAACTCATACGAAGTACAAGAAAGCTATTAATACGGTTAATAATTTTAGTACAGTATCATTTAATAATTACAGTATTCCTTTGAAATTATTATATTTTAGATTAAAATAAATAGTTACCTAATCTAAAAGTGAATAACAATGAAATCAATGCGATCTGAAATGATTTTCATGAATTCGTTATTAGAAAATTGTAGGTATATTTATACAGAATATATATAATTTATTGTGTCACTTTATACAGATGGAATCGGGGATTAAAGAAATTTTAAAAACTTATAATAAAAAGAAAAATAAAGACATTTATGCGTTTTCATTAAAATTAGTAACATCGATGCAGAAGAATAAGGAAGAAATGGATGAATTGTTTTCTAGAGATGGGCGAATATCACTTTTCTCGAACTCGAATACTCTAAATATCTAGTGAACTTAATTATCATATATAATTTATTTAATATTTATTATTTATTTCAATACATTAATAAATTAATAAAGTAAAACGAAAAGCAAAATAAAAAAAAAAACTAAATTTTAAGAAATGAAACATCGAACTTTGACTTTGTTTTAAAGTAGCTTTTTTAGGTACTCTTACTACAATACTACAACAGATTAACTGCAATAGAAACTACAATAGATTAACAAATAATTATTCTCATTCTCATCTACTGCACATTTTTATTTAATAAAACAAGAAATTTAAAAACGTTTAAGATCTAGTCTGCTTTTTTTCTTGTCACAAATTAAACCAGAGATGCTGAAGAGGCGCTGAGTCGTGGAATCAAGCGGACCATTGACACAAAAAATTGTTTTTAACAATATTTATGATGGCAAATATGATTTGTCGGACCATCCGCAATACACTCGTCATGCATGTGTTAATAAAAGATGCTCAAATGTTCAAATATTTTTAATTTAAAAGAGCCAACTCAAAAGTTAGCTCGTTGGGTACTTTTGGATTCACCAGTGTAACTAACATACGGCGCGATATTAGAGATATTCATAGTATTCAAATTTAACTTTTGGTAAACGTAGTATTCGAGAATTCGAGGATAGTATTCGCCCATCTTTACTATTTTCGTAAAAGAAAACAAATTTTAATCATTGTTAAGATAAGAAATTGTATTAAAAATTTTGTAAACTTGTGAAATCTCTTTACTGAAAAATATTGCTGCTAGTTAGGCTTTAATTAAGCCATTCGAAGTTATTCTTCGAAAACTGTAGAAATAGAAACATTTAAAATTACAATTATAAATATATCTTGTTCTCCATTAACTTGTAATTCCTCTTTGAGACAAATGAATCTTTTCCAGAAAATAATAGAGAAAATCTTTCTTTATGTGAAGAACTTTGAAACTTGAGGAACTTATCATTCAATACCCTACTGTGTAACCAAGTAATATAGAACTTATTTACTACAGTAATAAGAAAAGTAAAGAAAATTGTAATATAAGAAATGCAATATTTATTATTTTAGCCTAGATAGAAAATTTTTTGTTGACTTGTGTTTTAAAATGCTATAGCTGTTTTTCATTTTAGTTTATTGTTGTTTACATCCCACAGAAATGCATTAACTATGCAGTGTCACATAAATAACAGTAATTTTGATACCAAATTGATTGCTGTTTATGTTGAAAGAATGCATCCAGAACGCTACCGAAATTTATCTATACCAAACAATGTCCTTCCATTGAGTGTGACTCAAGGACAGCCACAAAAAGATAGTTGGAGAAAACAGATCTAAATCTATTAAGAATATTCAACAAGAACACCGCAAAGTGTCTAAAAAAAAAATAATAAATAAATAAATATATGTATTTATATATATATAATTAGTAATTTATTGGTATGATCATATTTAATTTTTAAGAATAGATAGATTTAGTATTTTAATTAAATTAATTAAAATATTTAATTTGTATCAGAGTGATTACTCACTAGTTTTTTTGCTCTATGGTATGATAGATCATCTTTTTTTTCTGAACATTCCATCTTCATTTTTCAGTACATTCTATCATCATTTTTGTCTAAGCTTCAGGCCAGCAGCAAATATTAAATTCATAACATTGAACTGTTTTACACTGTCTGAGATTCATTAAACGATAAAGTAACAGTGAATTTATGCGATATTATTTAGTCGTGCAGTACACCGACCGGATAATAGCGTCTGAGTTTCCATCGAAAATTACTATTTTCATTATATCGCATGCATTATAATCGTCCGTACAATCTCCTCTTACTTTTCTTTCTTTATTTTTTTATGGGTAGTATCATTATCAGTAGATTGATGAATGGCAAATCTCAGAATAGTAACAGTATACAAAGTGGATATTATGCAAATTATTATAGAAGAAACTAAAATACAAATAATTAGCTCTTATAAATAACAGAATTATCCCGTCATTAGCTAATTTCATACCAGTCGCGATTAAATCTATTATGATTTTTATTATTAAAAATTATACATTTGAATGGTCTGGTTATTTTTTCGAATAAATTAATTCTTGTTTTGAAATCACAATGCCTCTGGCTATTTCAAGGGAAGAAAAATTATAGTTTACGTGAAAAATTTACTATTATTTATTTTAAGAAAAGTAATTTTATTGACATTTGTAATCTTTGGTTTATTTGAATAAGTTATTATACGTTTTATTTATTTGTTTGTCTAATTATTACATACGTTGCTTAACAATATTTGATTGCCGCCTCTATAACAAATCTCGAAATATTAAAATGAGTTTAAAACAAAGACAACACAGTGTAAAAGAATAAAACAATAATAAAGTGCATTAAAAAAGAAAAGAAAGTGGGGATAAAACATTATAAAATATGACAAAACCAAAACATTATATATTATAGCCTAAATGTTTTTACATAGTTGTTTATATTTACAAAATTGTAGATGAAATGCATTTTCAATCTTCCATTGAAAATATAGTGTGGTAAAAAACGTTTTTTTGGAACAAGCTTAAACGAAAATAAGGGATGTATAAGCAAGTGGAATCGCGTGTAGTTCTGGCTGGAGTGATCTGACATTATAAGGCTATTAAAAATTAAAAATATAAAACTCTGTCGAAGTAATTTAATAGTAACCTATAGCCTATCACGTCTAACACGAGCGACATTAGCATAGTTCTTAAACGAAGGTAACTTGAAGTATTAGCAATAAGTAAACTTTTTGTAATTTAGTAATTAGGAAAGGTGTGGCTATTGACCATATTGGCAGGAAATAATCAATAATCAATTGTAAGTTGGTTTAAAAAAAAAATTCGGAAGACGGATTTCGATGATATAGTTTAGAAAAAGCGCCATAAAATGTCATGTTTGATAGGGATCTTTCTGACATGTTCTATGTGATGATTGTAAGTCGATTATCAAAAATTACGCCTAGATCGTTGTCAGTTTGAGATTTCTTAAATATCGAAAGCCACAGTAGTGACTCCGCGCCAAGTTAAAAAGTCACTGATGACTATATATACAGGAATCAAAGTTGTCAATTTTAGGGGTTCGATTTCTCTGCTTCTCAAGAGACTATAGTAACTTCTGAATATCTCGTTCGAAAGATAATTGTTTTCTTAGATAGTGTGCAAAATTTCAGCCTTTTCAATAAAGGGATTGCCGAAATATAAGCAATCGAAAAGTGCAGAAATTGCCAAAATAGCTTTAATTTCTTTTCATTCATCCTGCACTTCAGACGCTCCTAGAGAAAAACTACTGGGCCTAGAAAGTTAAAATTTTAAACTTAATTCTCTCTCGTTATCAGTGAGATGGTCAGGAATCTTCTGGGTAGATAGGTCAAAGTTCACGGAGTCCTCGGAGTTATTTTACTTTTCCTGTTTAATTTCATGTTTTGTAAGGATGAATTGTATGGAAACGAGTGATTTTTATTCAAAATGTTATCTAGAATAAGAAATTCTTGAATTTATACCAGTTAAAACTGTTTTATAACGATTTTACTGAACGGTGTATTGAAAGTGTTCGGTTGGAGGACGTCATCGTCTTATGTCTTTGTATAATAATTAACCAAAAAAATAATTGATATCCAAACAAAAACATCTGAGATGTAAAAAATTGCTCCAATAAAATATTATGACAATTTAGACGACAGTCAATTTATTTTCTTAGGAGTTTTTTTTTTTGGACAAAAAATAATCATGACGCTTCGAAGCTGTAACCACGAGATTTTTATTGTTTCCTAAATTTCTCATTTAAAGGCCAAACATTGTTGTTGTTTGAATATTAATTGTGTTATTACATAAAGACCTAAGACGATGACGTACAGTTCGAACCGCACTCGGCGACAACCGCTAACCAAGCGCTTTCAATACGCCGTTTAGTAAAATCGTTATAAAAAAAAAATTTTAATTGACATAAATTTGAGCTTTTGCTATTCTAGACAACATTTTGAATAAAAATCACTCGTTTCCATCCGATTCATCCTTACAAAGCTTACAAAATTGAATCTAAACAAGAAAAGTAAAATAACTTTGTGAGGACCCCCGTGAACTTTGACCTATCTACCCAGGAGATTTTTGACCACCTCACTGATAACGAGAGAGTAAAATTTGAGCTATCTAGACCCAGTTTTTCTCTAGGAGCGTCTGCAGTGTCGGGTAAAGAAAAAGAAAATATGGGTATTTTTGCTATTTTTGCAGCTTATATTTCGGCAATTCCTTTATTGAAAAAGCTGAAAGTTTGCACTCTCTTTAAGAAAACAATTATCTTTCGAACGAGATATTCAGAATTACTTTAGGCGTTTGAGAGCAGAGAAATCAGCCCCCGAAAATCGGCAACTCTAATTCTTGTATATATAGTCAATCAGTGACTTTTTTACTTGGCATGAAGTCACTGTCATGACTCTATGCTGGTGCTGTATGTCAACAAATTCAATTCAATCAATTTCTATGTATTATGCTGAATGTAAACCATAACTGAATCGAACAACAGAGATGAAGTTTAACGAATTATCATTTTGACGAATAAAAACTCGTCAACCTGGATCGGATCTGATTAGTATACATTTCTACAAAGGCGGGATGTTTTCAAATAATTTTATAAATTTCTTAGGCGTTTATTACTATATTTGTACAATTTTAACCAAGAAAAACGAATTTTAAACTATACATATTTCTAAATGTTTTACCTTGTAAAAATAAGCAACAATCTTTATTAAAAATAAAGTGCACATTAAAGGAATAGAACAATCAAATCCCTAGTATTAAAAAATAAAATAAAATAGATGTTCAATAATTTAAATATTCGTTCGGATGTTTCTTTTTTGTTTTATATTTTATTTGGATTATGTCTAATTTATTTATTCAATATTTGTAAATAGTAATATACAGCTCAATTTCGAATAGTACTAATGTACAATATCAAAAATAAAACTAAAGTACAGTACATCAGTATTAGGAAATAAAATGTCTCAAAATTTCGTCAGAAATGAAATTTCTTCAAGAGAAAAATAAATTTATTTTCTTCTTATGAACTTCGAGATGACCAAAAATCACTCAGATTAAATAATTTTATTCAGAAATTCTATTATACGTAATTATTTTTAAAAAATCTTTTACAATGCTTAAATATTTTTAACTTGATTTTATATTATACACTTATAAATACTTGTTATGTGTAGTTAATAATTTTATTTTTATTAAAAATGAAGAAGATAGTTCCATATAAAGCACATTATGTACAGTACACAGTTATAATAATCAAACAGTAAAACACATCTACGCGACCTTGACTTTTCTTTTGAAGCTGCAAGATCAAGGCCGTTTAGATTTGTTTTTTAGTTTTCCAGTATGTGAATGCAATATGTTATTTTTTATGTTTAAGAGAATATCTTTGTTTTTTTTTTATTTTTAGATAAAAATTGCTTGTTTGATAATTGTTTTGAAAAAATTTATTTTTATTTATTAATTTCGCGTGAAAATTCATTAGAAATCTTTTAGAAAAAGTACAGTGTGGTCGTGATTAACGCATAAGCTACATTCCTAAACAAGTACGTAAACAGTAATTGGCTCAAATTAAGACCAGTTTTTCAAAATAAATACTTTAAAATTCGAAAATATGCATTCTTTAATGCAACGTGACTAAATTCACTGGTCTCATTTTAAATGAATAAATTAAAATTTTAAAGTACATTAATGTTAATAAAGAAGATAAAGTTAAGTGAAATTTGTTTAAAAAATTTTTAAATATTGTGAGAAGAAATTATTTTCGTAAAAAAATTCAGTTTGAAATTACTCGTGTAATACAATAAAAAAGAACAAAATTAATGGTAAATTATAAATATCATTCATTGCAATTTCATTTGAGTCTTCATTTCAATGACCAATGTTGTAAGCCTTGTTTTTAGGTTATGCACAGTATACTATTAGCCTAGTATATACAGTATAATATTATTATATTATTTTCATATTTTAGCATTTTTTTTACATTATAAGATCTGTTGTGCGGTTCAAAATGGTCTATTTTACACTCTCCTGCGTGCTCCCGGTGTGATGTCGAGCCTAGTCGTCTTGATATTTCGCTTCTACTGATCTTTCCATAAGGTCTTTGGCCTTCCATTTGGGCTTTGAAGGCTTTGAAGTTGGATATCAATTGGGCGACGTTGATTCACTTTATCAAGGTTATTTCTTACTACAACGAAGACGTCTTTTCATGGCCACAGCCAGTCATTTTATTAACTTCACTTAGGATTTTGTCTAGAGGTGTAACTGGATTTTATGAGACACGATGTTCACCGCAGCTTCTTCATCTCTATGACGTGAACATCTTTTCGTACTTTTTAATCACCAGCAGCATTCTGGCTTCAAAAACATTTGGCCAACCTTGAATTTCAATTAACTTATGTCGTGATTCTTTTATCGTGAAGTATAACGTCATTTGCCTTCATCTCATGTATAATAATTTATTTATTAATAATCACACATTATAAGAGATAATTTTTTTCGAAATCGTGCAAAATAAATGAATGTGGATCACGACAGCACTTTATATGTATCCATTTTCATTGCAATAATATTTAATTAATACCGTAGCATTATTAAAATTTGTGTTATTATAGATAATTTTAATAATGCACTACCAATGTCGTATAAAAAAATATTAAGTGGACAAAAAATTATAAAATTTAGAAAAAACACAATATATAATTATTTCAAATTTTCTCCTTAACAATGCTATAATCTGGGATAATTTACAAATTAAACAGACCTATTATAGTCTTAAGGTCATTTCATTTCCATTAATGGATTGGCACTAACCCAAAAGACAGAAAATACGAGTAATAAAATTTTCGATGATAATATAACTACACTAAATTTAACAACATAATTATTTATTTAAACAACTTCCGTGTTTTCATTTTTCCCTCACTTTCATATATTTAGTTTATAAATTTATTTTTCTCGATATTTAAATTTGTTTCTTGGATTCTTTTCAATTAGTCTAATAATAATAATAATAATTTAGCATATATTATTTATAGTTTTTCATTTTACGAACATTTTCCCTTCAGAATACTTAATACACACAAAAACACTACAAATTTTGTTTTTAAGTTTATTATTTTATTAAAATTTAAATTTATATTTTACTCAACAATCTTTATCACAAGAAATTCAAGCCATTTATTTAATTACTCAATTCCACATGAATATAATCTCTAGAATTCTAGAACATATGTAAATTTCTTGTTTTTTTTTTCTTTTTTAAATTAATTTTTATAAAGATTTAGTTAAAAATTTTAAAGGTGTAATTAAGAATACTTCTAAATTATTGTTTTATGAGCATTACACATAATTTTATTTTGTCATCATAAAACGGATTTGATATAAAAATAGTAATGATATATAATAGTTATAAAATCAATACGATGTCATAAAAGCTGGATTCGGATCTATTATATAGGATAATTATAAACATTGTAAAGACGATCGAAGTTGTAATTAAAGTGATAAAAGTAAGTACAGTATTTAAATTTTTTTTCTATTCTCAATTATGTTTATGTTATTGGATGTAAGGATGGCATGTAAGTAACCGTGCCTGAAGCAAAGCGAAACAATTTTTGATTTTCAGAATTGAATAAATTACTGCTGCCATTTAAAAATACCATGTGAAACATTCACTTCATCGGTTCGTCACTTTACAGATTTTATTTGCATCAATTTTTTTAATGTTCAAAATTTTAAAAAATTCATATATGTCTTTATTGTGTCCACGATGAGACCATTTCTTTGAAGCAAAACTGGAATTTTTAGAAGTACACAACAGAAAAATGTAGAGTAAATCATGGTTAGATAGCGAATAAAAGTTCTGGAAGCTGTGAATATGAAAATAAATTTTATTTTTAAAAAACATACATGGGACTACAAAACTGAGCAATTGTATTTGTTTTACTTCGTGGAGTGACATCTATTTTTAAAATATCTTGATTTTATGTATAATAACAAAAGAAAATAAATTAAATTTGCCATTCTTCATAAAACATCGCTTGAAACATCTGCTTCGCCGCTTCATCCATCACCCTGGCCCTAATTAGATATAATATCAACCATTAAGTCATGAGTCATCGTTAACGCATAAGGCAGTTCAGACGAAATGATTTTTAAAATATTACACATGAAAATATATAATATTTATAAGCGTGGTTTTGTAGACAAAATATTATTTCGTCTGAGGAGTCTCAAGTAATTTAAACGTGCTTTAAAGCTGACGTAGTTATTAACTTTATATGCAAGATTGTTAACATTATCAAACACAAAAACTAATATTAATTATGAAACTTCAAGATATGTTTTAAGATTTTTTTTCTGAATCAATCGATAAATAATTGTAATTAATTAGCTCAGTGATAATAGTTAATTATAATTATCATAATATTATTAATAATTAATTAGTAGTGGGGGCGTGTTCATCGGTCGAGGCTGCTGGCGCTTTTTCCTGTGCTCCTGGTTTATCTATACTAAGCCTAAGCAACATACGTTTTTGTCTCTTATTGTTGTTAAAAGTTTAAATTTATAACTTATTAAGATAAATTATTTCAATAATAACATCATTATTAAAAATGCAACGTTCTCCACCTAAGCGGGGAAGGCCTCCAATAAACCGTGCCAAACCGGATACCAAGAAGAACCAGCCTCTCTCGTCAAATTCCAAGACAATATTGGACTTTAACTTCAACTCTGGAAAAAATCTTCATAAAGAACCTAGTGATGAAATGAATCTAATCTTAAATTCATCGCAAATTAGTGTAAATGACATTTCAGGTGAGTCAACTAAATCTGACCATTATCTCTCTACTAAACCGGATAAATTTCCAGACACCTCTACTTCAGTGTTATGGAATAAAATATCGGATTTGATTAATACTGCTAACGACAAACTCTTTAGACAAATGGTTATGATAAAACAAGATCTCGAAACTATTCACGAAAATATCCGTGAAACGAAGGACCACCAGCTAAAAATGGAGGAACAATTAATTAACTTAAAACAACAGGTAGATAAGTTACAAATTAATAAGGATTGCATTCAATTTAAAATGGACTCGTTAATTAACGAACATCGCTACAATAACATTATTATGTACAACTATCCAAACCATAAAACCACCTCAAGAGCAGAAATACATAATTTTATTACTTCTCTTTTAAATTTACAAAATATAGCTCAAGAGGATATACTAGAGATAGTTCAACTGTCTAAAACGCCCAATATAACATTAAGAGTTACTCTCAGCAATAATAAAATTAGAGACCGTATTTTTACTACCATTATACGTAAAAAACAACAAAACTTATTAGAAGAATGGAATAAGTTACAAATTTCTCCGGACTTAACTAATAATTCAAGAGCTAGACGGAAATCTTTATTACCAACTTTCTACGAACTACGTAAACAAAATTCGCAGGTTAAACTGCGTAATGATATTCTATTAATCAACCATGAAAAGCTAACCTACAGTTTAACCTCTGGAAAACTGGTACAAGTAGACACTTTTCTTCCATCGTCAAGAATAGATATAACTAAATGACAAATCATCAAACAAGATAAACTTCAAGTCTGTAAAAATTTTTTTCTAATAATCAATTTCTTACTATTATCAATTGGAAGAGTCAGGGCAATTAGTTATCAAAGTTAAACAAGTAATTGACAATTTATTAATTCTATGGGCAACAATGAAAAACATCAAATTCGAATATTCAATTTAAACTCCACAACACCTTTGTAAATCTTATCTATTATGTAAGCCCAATATGGGGACTGGATTACTTATACAACCTAGAAATTCTGCATTTACTTCCATAGCAAGTCACTTCATCCTGAAAATACCATACCTGGATACGCCTTCCGTTATGAGTTAAGTTTTATCTGGGGGTTAATGTTAACCGATGGTATCGAAGATGGCGACGGGGAAATTTTTCCCCCTAGATACTAGACGCCGACGGGGAAATTTTTTTTCCCTACGTTCGAGATGGCCGCGTTTCCGGTCGCCGTCTTGTCTGCACGCAAGCTAACGTGCAAACAAGATGGCGACCGTCGACGACGACGACGACGACAATAAATTATACTTAACTAGATGTTAAAAGATATTTTAAACTATTTTAAACACATATATATATATATATATATAGATGGTATAAATAAACTTACATTAGCGTTGGTCCTTCGCGGTCCTTCGACGCTTTGTTGAAATCGATGTTGAAGACTCGGAAATACTTGATGTCGTTCTTTTCTGTTTCTTTTTAGTAGTACTTTTCTCTGCAATCTTCTTAGTTGCCCCCCCCGCATTCCTTTTTTTTCCGAACGTTTTTCCGCTATAGGGGCTGCTGGGACTGTCGCGGGTTCCTTCCATATTGGTTCCTTTCCACGTCCGGGATATATATTCCGTAAATGTCGAACGAAGGTAAAAAAACGATCTCCTAGTTTTTTTGAAGGCCAATTCAGGTATTTTCTATACATAAATGCGTACATGTAAGAATCGGAAAGGTCTTCTGTATAGTGTTTTGGAAGGTTTTTTTTTATTTTTCAAATATCCCCACAGTCTTTCGATATTTTGGGTGTGGACTCCCGTTTTTGGATCGACGAAATTTTCAGAGTGATTAACCGTCCTGTGTGATATTTCGATTCCTTCCAATTTGTCGATATTGTAGTAGCCTTTCCATTCGTCAGTCAATACAGTAGTGCCCGAATTAATAAATTTCGATATAATCCAATTGAGAGTATTTTCCGACCTGTCGTTTACTTGGCAAACGAAACAGCTTTTATCTTCTCGGCAAATGCCTCCGACGACCCATTTTGTGCTTATAAGCTTTCTACCTTTTTCGTATTTTCTTTTACAAATAACGGTCTCGTCTATTTCGACAGTTTTATTTGGTCCTCCTATTTTGAACGATAGAATATTATGTAGTGCTACTAGCATTACAAATCTTGACGGCCGGATGGCCGAGCGGTAAAGGTGGCAGCCTACCGCTCTGGGGACCCGGGATCGAATCCGAACGGGTCGAATAATCCCCAGGAATTTTTCGGGGGGTGGTCCGTTCGGATATGTCGGGCCCCGTCCCTCACCACCCGGTCGCCCCATTGTGGCCTGGCCGAACCTATAATGGGCCTACTAAAAAAGGCCCTCTTAGTGCCCACAGGGCGGAAAGAGTTAAAAAAAAAAAAAAAAAAAGCATTACAAATCTGATATGGTTCGACCAATCGACTGCAGCTTTGTTAGATATTTCGGCGGCATTAGCAGAAATATTTGTAGAGCAATCGAGCGCAAGGTGATGCCATATAAACGACAAAATCGAATTCCACGGTAAGTTTCCACATTTACCTTTAAACGTACCGTCGAAGGCAGAGCTGAAGTTCCAACATTTGTGGCATCTCATCGCACACGATTTTCTGTCGTTGCGATATACTACTTTGCACGGTTTGGAACATTTCGAACAAATGTCTACAGTGTGCTGTAACCCCAATTTGACAGCTAATTTAAACCCTCTGTCTATTCGCGAGTCAAGTCCAAGTTCAGTATAATCGTGTTCCAACAATTGGAAAAAAGTCTGGGAAGTACATCCCGCCCAAAATTCTTCGGAATTAATATCTATATCACTTATAGTTTTTAGTTAAAAAATCAAGATATAAATTAAATAACAAAGCTATCGTTAATAATATCATCACACAAAATGCGAATTATCTCGAAATATACAAACCTAAATCACAAAAAAAAAAAAAAGACTTCTCTTACGAATAAATTTTCGGTTTTCGATAGACGTACCACACGTCGAAACTTTCCTCTCGTCGAAAAATTAATATTAATTTGCATAATGCGACATATAGTATGGGTACGCCCCCAGTAGAGATTATCACTCGAGAATCTGATTCGAGATTACCGGAAACGCGGCCATCTTGAAAGTAGAGGGGGGAGAAATTTCCCCATCGCCGACGAGTCGCTAGGGAAAAAAATTTCCCCGTCTCCATCTTCGATACCATAGGTAATATTAACCTATCTGGGCTTTCCCCAGATATTAAAACATATTATAAAATTCTACTACAATAAATACAAATGTGTAGATAATACCGATTTTGTATATTAAGAAATGATAAAGCAGTACGATAACGAGAAATAAACAGGCAGCCTCGGCATTATAAATTTTGAGGAATCTTAAATACATTTGGTATATCAGAATTACTGTTCACAGATACGATTCAAGTCTGGAAACTTGCTTACTTACTGCCAATTATCCCAAGCTGATGACACCTCTATGCTCCATTTACTTCAAATTGCCAAGAACTAACCAAACTGTGTGAAAAATATGACATTACAAGAATACGCAACGATGGATTACTTCTCGACTTTAAAATTAACCTAAACTTCATCAGCAGAAAGGATACCCATAAAATTTGTTACTACTTTGTTAAAATCACTGAGAAAATCTTGGTAACATCTAATTATTTGTTGCTGTATGTTTGGGCTAATCCTTTATAATAATATATTTTAAAGGTACTATCAGTGCCTCACAATAAATTATGTTGGTTAATAATCACTACAAAATTATGTAATATGTATTTTTATCATGTATTAATTTTTTAAGTAATACATGTATTTGTACCACCCCCTTATAGGGAAACTTTCCCTGGCAAATAAAATTATTATTATTATAATTAATTAGTAGTTATACTAATATAAAACAATGAATGAATATTAAAATTTAAAACTGTAAACTGTATTTTAAATAAGAGAATATTTAATCAATGAAGTGAATAATTACATATTACTATAATTACTATTTAATTATAATAGATATTGTAATAGATATTGGTAATACTGTAACACTTTATATTAAAAAATAATCAAATAAAAGTTCCTTTAGCTTAATAAGAATTTGAATGTCGACACGTAAAGAAACATGTATGCAAAAATAAAAAAATTGAAATTATTACTTGTGCACTGGTGTGAATTAATATGTTATTTATTTTAAGTTGGTCGAAAAACTGGATAATTTTTTTTTATCCTGTACTCAAATACACGAGAATCAACTTAAAAATAAGCATTTTATTGCATGTTATTTGACCGACAGATAATTACTTCCGAAATACGGTATTTTAAAAAACTAAAAATGTATCAAAAGTTGTCAGCTTGTGTTTATATAGGTTATGGATATAACGAACAAAATATATAAAAACATTATCTATATTGTCTCAATATAAAACAGGTCTATATGGTCTAACAAAATGATGAATTATTATTAGTTCCATTTTCATACGCGTGTCAAGTTGGCGATTCTTGATGGATTTTTTCTTTTTTAAGGATGTTTTGTAAGTTATTGTTTGCCTAATCACATAGGCCTAATAGAATACGTTGGAACCATCGGCATCCGCAAAAAATTTTTTAGGGGAGGACAAAGCTTGGAGATAAATAATTACATCAATAAATTTTTATTTAATTATTTAATTTTGGGGGTGTTTTCACAAATAGATTATACGAGATAGTATTGAATTAATGCAAAAAGACAGACAAAGCATCTCTTGGTCGAGGTTGTAAGATTACATATCTCAATCACTTACGATTATAGACTAGGCTAATTTGTGGAATTTTGTATTCGATCCTAGGGGGAAAGCAAGTACTCATTTGTCTCGTTCTGAGGACACCCATAGTTAAAACGTTTATTTTATCTTTGATCTCGTTTATTTAAGTCTGATGAAAAATCATACTTTGTTTTTCTACAAAATTAAAAAGTAAAGTAAATAACACTAGCTCCTGTCAGAACACAACTCAACTAATTTGTCAAGAAAGTGTTTATTTTGTTTCTCCTTTTATTTTACTTATTCAGGGTCAGTTTTACCATTAAAATTTCCAAGAAAATTACCTCTAGCTCGTTAAATAACAGTTTTATTGTTTATTATTTTAGGATCATTATTCTTATATAATTTTAGTAACGAGACAATATGTAAAAATAGTCATTTTTATCTGTCTTTAACCTTTATTATGATCGAATTCAGATATTTTTTTCAAATATGACATATTTATTATATGAAATAAAACTGGAATAAATGATAAATTAATAAAAAGAAATAATAAATATTAATGAAAACAGTATGACTCATTAATTCATTTCTGTCGAATTAGTTGTCAGCCTTCAAATCAGTGCAAGCGTGAAATTGATAAACTATTTTCAAAGAAATGAATTTTAAATCAAAATATTTCAAAGGTTTTGAAATAACTTTAAAATATATATACATAAAATTTCAAAAAAGTTTCTATTCTTTATGAAATAAAATCAACAATTTTTATTTGCCAAGTTAAAAAAACGTTGAATGTTGTCAAGCCGTTCCCACGTTATCCATGATTCATGGAAAATTATCTCGCTGTTAAGCATAAAAAATGAAATTAGGAAAATATTAGAAAAAATTCAACAACGAGTTGCGTAACTTTCCCAAACAATTTAAAATTGTGTATGGCGCCATCTGTTATGATATTTTATTTTAAAAACTTTTTATATTATTAATTATTATAAAATGGCGAAAAGCTTAATTTTGTGGGTAGGGATGGGTTTTATAAATATATTTTAAATGCTAATAACAAGTAAAATATTCATTAAGTCCGACCCTATCAGCCGCGGATCCAGACGTCTGTCACAGGTGGAGGGCGATAAGAAAAAGCTCGGCGCCCGACAGTCGGGACGCGTTTAATAATATAAACCAAAACATATATATCCAAATAGCCCAATAGGCTAAAAGTGTATGTAATATATAAACTCAAGCACCTTATCCTACATGACTCAGCGAGCTCAGGAGATTAACCGGTGCTTCTGATTTATTTATTTGTATTGAATAATGAAAAAATCAAGAAGCAGCGCTCTGGGTACAATCTAATCTATCCAATACAAGCGAGCCATAGATGGGTTTGACAGTTTTAAGTTTTAATGTCTAAACGCTGAGTTTTGGGTATATGGAATATTGGAAGCCGACTTCAGATATGACATGATACCCGATTATTTTGACCATATTTCCTTATCCTTTTGACCTTTAACCACCAAAACTTAATAGTCTCAATACTCCTAATACACTAACCTCGCTGCAAAATTTCAGAAATTTTTGACAAAAGGCACGGGAGTTATTAAGCTTCAAATTGAATGATTAAAATTGTGCCCCATATACACTAATATCCATACACACAGAAAAGACCTCCAACGTTTTAGTATTTCACGACGTTTCGAGGTTCCGAGTTTAAAAATGTAAAACACTTGGGGGATCATCTTTTGACCGAAGTCATACTTTCCATGTTACTGTACCTAAAACAACCGGAAAAGGAAAAACATGAATGAAATTCAGTCTTCACTTAAGAAAAAAAACGTTCTATAAATCTGAAATCTCTCATCAGAATTGTTCCTGATTTTCATAAATCAGGATTTCATAAGTCAAGGTCATAGAATAAAAATTAAACCGAACTTAGCACAAGTTTTTATTTTACAATACACATACAGAAATTCTTATATCACACTACTTTCAAAGTAAGTTGTACCAATACACTTCCACCACGTGTATTGCTTTAATTGCAGTTGTCAAAGTAGTCCTGAAAGTCGTTATTTGTGACGTGAATGATTCACGTCGCTGCGGCTTTCATCTCTAAGCTTATTGAAATGTTTATTCTTTCAACTTCTATTTCATCTGAAAGAACAAAATTAATGAAATAAGCAGACTAAGGAAAGCACTGTTATACCTTCTTAGTCAGAAACGACCGATGGAGACCAAGGAGAAAGCAGCAACGACTAGAGATCTTACATAAATCAAAAATAATTTTAACATATTGTAAAAAATTTTTTTTAAAAACGCTTTTATCTGTCATGTTTTCCAGATTGAAATGAGAGATAATGGGGTGGAATTTGGTCACTCTAGGTAGAATGGGGTCACTCTATCATATACATCACTTCAAGGCATTCGCACACACATATCATGTATAAATTCTTTGTTTATGTTTATCAGGTTTCGGGGTTGGGATAGGGACACCCCCTAAAACATCATTAATTAATTAAAAATACAATGTCATCAGACTTAGACATGTCTTTAAAATTTCAGATTTCTGTCTCCATTAGAAGTGAACAAAATTGAGGCTGCAAAGCAAGTTAAATAAAAGCGTTCTATAAAAATGACTTTCAATCAGCGCATATCCTAGAGTGCAATTAAACACAAGATACTGTATGTAATGGAAAGTTTGAATTGTGCAGTGGGAATCCCTTATTTGTACAGTATTTAATTGTCTGATTCTGGGTATAAGTATCCAAACAAAAATGTCTGAAATGTAAAAAAGAAAAATGTGCCAAGTAAAATTTATCACAATTTAGGCAACAATCAAATTTTTTCTTAGGAGGTTTTCTTTGGTAAAAGCAAGCTCAGTGAATGGAAACGATTTGTATAAAACAATGATACAGGTAAAAATCTTGTAGATATTGCTTCCAAACACCAAGCTTATCTTTACCAAAGAAAAATTCCTAAGAAAAAATTTGTCCTCTAAATTGTCATAAATTTTTATTTGGCTCAATTTTTTATTTTTCGGGTATTTTTGTTTGGATATCAATAGTTTTTAGGTTAATAATTGCATTATTACACCAAGACATGAGACAATGGCGGACAAATCGGCGACCACCAATCGAACGCTTTCGATAGGTTGATACACCGTTTAGAAAAATCGTCATAAAAAGTTTTAATTTGCATAAATTTGAACTTTTGTTGTTCTGAGTAACATTTTGAATAAAATTCATTCGTTTCCATGCAATTTTATCTTTATAAGCATAAAAATTAAGCCGTAAAACTGAATTACCTCCATCGGAACTCCCGTGAACTTTGACCTATCGACCCGAAAGTTTCGCCGTTACCTTATTGATAAAGAGAAAGGCTTAAGTTTAAAATTGGAGCTTTCTAGACCCAGTAGTTTTTCTCTACGAGCGTCTGCAGTGTCGGGTGAAGAAAAGAGAAAGAAGAAAATATAACTTTTTTGGCGATTTTTACACTTTTTAATTTCTTATATTTGGGCAACCACATTACAGAAAATCTTGAAATTTTGCATACTACCCAAGAAAACTTTTTTTTTTTTCGAACGAGTTATTCGGAATTACTTCAGGTGTTTGGGAAACGGAGAAATCGACTCCCGAAAATCTGCAACTGTGATTCCTATACATACAGTATAGTCAGTCAATGACATTTTTACTAGAGTTAAGTAAAATATAATTAACATCATATTTTAATGGCTCTCAACTACTCTGAATCCATTATTATAATACAGGTATACCTCGAGTTACGTCGTTCTCGATTATTCGTCGTTTGTCAAAAAAGTATATGGAAAAATAAAAATCAAGTTTAAGTCATTTTATTCGACTTTACATCCGTCCGCCACAAATATTGAAGTCGTAATGTCACTGGAAAAGCGTTAAAAGCACATAAAATCATATTAAAATATGTACATTTACAGTAAATGTTAATATAATCATCATAAATCTTAGAGAACGAAACATGAACACATCTGTGTTTCTGTGTTGTCTTATTTAGCTGTCTTTAAGTGCTCATTATTGGCATTTTCCACCGTAGCTACACATGTAAATTCGACTTACGTCGTCTCTCCTGGAATCAATTACCGACGTAAACCTGTATTGTTGAAATTGTCAAACTGTGTAATACTGTATATTCAAATCTCTATGTAGATATTGTCATATAATATTGTAATTATAATACAGTAAAACTTGAAAAAAACAGAAAAACTTGCCTAAACGGAAAACATTTTTTGGAACGGAAAGATTTTCTGTTTAATCTTACCATAGGACGGAACCCTATCGAATGCGAAAACGGAAGAAGTAAGGAACAGTTAGTAACTAATAGTCGAACGTCGATTTTCGAATATAATTCATTCATTAAAAATTGTTCGAAAACTGATTTGTCCTAAGAGCGAAATAAAATTTCCTATAAGAAACACTATAAAATGGATTTATCCGTTCCTCATCTCCAAAATAGAGCCTTTTTTAAATTTTTGACCATATTTCATGCAAAAAAATGCATACAAATGCAATGTAATATTTTTATATTAATAAATATTAAATATTGATGTTATAATATATAATATTATATTAATAAATGTTTATTTAATTTAACTTAAGCACTTTTGAACACGAATTCTCGGATGCCATTTATATTACGTAAATGAGAACGCCGTTTTTATTACTTTGATTTAAATTAAACTACGGCGGGCACCGAACAACGGAAATACAGTAGTATCTTTCCGGCATGTGCATTGAAATCTAATTTAAATATAACGCCGTCGATGATTCGTGTCGTGACGTCTAATGATGCGAAGCGATCTCGGCGCCACTGACTTCCGAATCAGTAGTCTCGTCGTTGATTGGTCGGGCCGTTCACTTTCTTTAACGTATATGGACTTGATCGTCTGTGTTCGGATCTTGCCGAATAGCTTGTTCGACAACTGAATTATCGTACGGCGACCGGTGCAATTATGAATTCGAAATTCTGTTCGTGAACCGATTTGTTCGAAAACTGAAATTTGACTGCAATTATTCGAAAACAAGTTTATTGTAACAGAGTCAACATGTTACAAAACGTGTCAACATGTATTTCTAACATGTTGACAATTACAGAGATTGAAGTAGATGGTTAATTAAAGCAGTGTTTCACAACCTTTTTCTCATCGCGGCAAAAGTTGTGAAACACTAAACACTAAAACCTAAAATCATCCATAATTTTACCTGGACCAATAATTATACGCCACTAAGAATTATGCTTAGTTTATACGCTTATACATGCTAATCTAAAGTTTCTGTACGTAACAAAGTACTGTACGTACAGTAATTCTAGTTTACTATTTAAATGTCACCTGTAATTAACTGTGTCTTTTTTTTTTTTTTTTTTTTTGTAACTCTTTCCGCCCAGTGGGCACTAAGAGGGCCTCTTATAGCAAGCCCATTATGGGTTCGGCCAGGCCCACAATGAGGCGGCCGGGTGGTGAGGGACGGGGCCCGACATATCCGGACGGACCACCCCCCGAAAAATTCCTGGGGATTTCTCGACCCGTCCGGATTCGATCCCGGGTCCCCCAGGGCGGCAGGCTGCTAACCTTGACCGCTCGGCCATCCGGCCTTAATTAACGGTCAAATATTTTTTTGCCGATCGGAAATTGAAAAACACTAAATTAGAGTATTACAATTTCTGGAGAAGCCAAATCACAAAATAATCTTGTCTCTGTACAATTGTAATGCAATTCGAATTTCTGACAGGAGAGCCAGACGCTAGTTTTTGAAATTCAAATTGACTTGTTAGTTTTTGTGTGAACTCATTTTTTAATACCCAGCACAAATTCTTGCGAACAACGGGAACTTTTTGCAATAGAATAGTTCCCAATTCTTGCGTTCGAATAATTCCATCTTTAGTTGAAATCGATTTGGATTCATGTTAATTAAGCCTGGTAATAAAATTTCGTTACTTACGTAAAAGTAATTTTACTATAAAAATGAATGCAACTATATGACATTTATTTGGTGTAATTTAAAGATGAAAAAGAAAAAAAATACTAAAACCTGTTTAAAATGAAAACTCGAAAAATAACTTGATACCGTGCGATTCTGGTTTACACAGATTTTAGTGTATTTGTATTTTAGTTACGTTAATTCAAATGTTTTTCTTGTAATACAGTAAGTCCTCGTTTAGGCATTAGGATGCGTTCCTAGACGACAAAACGCTAAATGAAACAGCATTAAACGAGGTCATTTTAACCCAGAGTAAATAGAGAAAGGGGAACATGCGACCAAAAATAAACAAATTTTACTTTAATTTTAACTTATTTTTATATTACATAACACACAAACATATACACACAGAAATATAAAGTTAATTTTTGTGATGAAATCGTCTAGTGTCATTTGTCATTTTCTCTTTCTCTCATTAAGCAAATGTCGGTAGCAGGAGATCGCATCCAAAACGCCTCGTCTTGCCTTTGCACTCCTTTAAAACTCTGAATGATTCGCACATAAATTAATAAAGTTTTACGCAGCACTCCAAATCTTATTGATAGCGTGGACACTGTTTCACTGCTAATGAACACGATGTACGAAAACAAACGCCCCAAACAAATATAGATTAAGGGGAAGCGCAGCGCTAAAACAAATTGCCACATTTTGCTGATTAGTTCGTGTTCGAAATAATCATATTATATACGAATCAACGAAATGCTGCGATAATTTTAATCAGCGTAAATTTTGAGCTATTTTTTAGGTTTCGAGCAGACCACGTTATATCGAACTAGCGTTAATCGAGGATGTGCTAAGGTCTTTCTGTACTTATAAACATCCGCACAAAAAAGTGTAGATAAGAATATGAAGAGGAAGATCAACAAGTCTCGGATGTTCTACATCCGAAAGATATACGGAAAGTCGATATCTGTATCAACTTTCTAAAATATATAAATATGTACAGATTTGACAACTTGCAGTCAAAGAGTCAGCCCACTGTTCTGAGGAACCCGAGATCAAATCTGGGCAAACAACCCCAAAGTCTGTCATGGCGTCCTTCCCTTCAATCAGCTTCGAAAAATGGCGCTGTAATCACTGCTACCGGCACAATGTTATTCTATCTCGTTGAGTTTAATTGTCTTTGACAATTTTAACAAAAACAACTTTAATCGAAAAACTAAATCGAACAAAAATTTCTTCACCAAATTTGGCTCTCACACGTCTATAAAAAATAATAGTAAAGATAATTATTTTATATTAAGCGTGAATATATTTTCATTTAAACAATTCCAAGAATAACCTGAACCCGCTTCATTACACAGCATATACCAGACATGAGCAAATGCGGCTCATGCTGAAAGTGTTAATTTCTGTTTTTTATTATTGTTTTTACAATTTTATTTTTATAATTTTGTGAAAATATGCTTGTTATAAGAATTCAATATTTGTTTTATATTATATTTATAATATATAATAAAATCGCGCGCCTTACCATACTATCCACCATGACAGTACAGCACTGCGGCTCCCATGCATTATGCAAAACCTACATTTCGGCTCCCACTGAACTCTTGCTTGCCCACCCCTGGCAGATACGTTCGAAGAACGCAATTTATTAAATTTTAACGTAAAATAGTTAATCCATCAAATATTAAATTTAATCATTTATTATTTATATTTTTCTCAATTTATAAATTTATAAACTATTTTTACTAACATAAATTTATAAAATGAATATCTACATTTTTTAAAATTATTAATTTGGGAAGAGGGCAGTTTGAGCGTTTTTCTAGAAGAAGCTAAGATGGCGGCAGTCATGGAAGATCATGGCGTGGAAGAAAATTCGGAAATATTAGACGGCAACGAAGCAGAAGATGCCGAAGATGAAGCCACGTGTAAAGAAGTAATGGGTAAAAAGAAAAAGAAGAAGAAGAAAAAAAAGAAAGGTAATTTAATATAAACAAAAACGTGTCAATCACTATAAATAAAGTTAATATTTTAAGAACGTGACCAAATGACGAATTTATGACCATAATGTTGGATTGAACAAAAAGTATACGCGAATTTATATGTTTAAAGAGAAAATATTAAATAATAAAAAATACATTTTGTTTAAGATTGATATTACTATTAAATTTTAATGATTGATAAATATTTTAATGGTGGTTTAAAGTAATTGTAAATGGTCAGAAAATTCCTTTATTTATTATAATGATCTTAAAACAATTATTCTAAACATAACTATTTTACAGAAAAATTTGTGAATGGAGTGAAGCAATGATGAAATGGAAAAAAAAATTATATATATTTAATTTCAGTATTTTCTGCCATTCTGTGCTTTTATTTTTATAATTCTATTTTTATTTTTGCTGGTTTTTTTATCTCATATTTCCTATTTAAAGTTTTCGTGAACTCAGTTTGAAAATAAGAGCATATTTTAATTCATTGGAATTTAAAGAACACTTTTTTGGTTAATTTTGTAGCCATCTTCAGGTTTCATTCAGAATTGGAATAGAAACAGAATAAAATAGGGGAAAAAACAAAAATATGAAACTGATTAAACAACAGTTTACATTAAAATAGATAAATAAATGATAAAATGAATAAATAAGTGTAACTGTTAATGAGCAACTTTATTCTAGAGACAAATTATCTATTTTTGGAATTAAGTTGGTTTTTTTTAAGTAAGTGTTTACAAATTTAACAAAGTTTATATTTAACATATTTAGGATTATTAATTTTGTGTTAATTGAATGCATTTAGTAGTTCAAAAATAATTTACAAGCATCTGATATATTACAGATTGAGTCATAATACTCTAAACATATACTTTGTCAGAATCACAAACAGAAAAGTAAAAGACAATGTTTTAATTTTAATAATAAAGATATTAGGTGTAATGATATGATACCTAACTGTTTGACTAGGTTCATAGTTATCAAGCAAAGATGTCTATACGTTGTATATGTAATTCGATAAAGTTTTAAATAAATTGATATTAAAAATAATACATAAGGCGAAATTTGCTATACAGATACTTACTTTCACATTTATTATAAGGATTTTTCAAGTAGTATTCTAGAATACAAAGACAAAAATTATGATATGAAAGCTTAAATACTGTACTTTTGAACAAAATCAACAATGGTGTGTAAAAAAAATAAAGTATTTCATTAACTATTAGCTTTGATAATAATAAAAAAGTATCAAATATTTTGTAAGATATTGTATTTACTGGGTTATGTCAAAAGTATTTTAACTGTGTTAGAAACAAATAACACATCTGCCTATATTGTTTTACAATATTAATTAAGAGATTATAAAATTATCCTGTTGGCTGCCATAAAACTCACTACACTAGTTGAAATTGCACAAAGCCATGCAAGTTGAAAGAAAAGGATGAAAAGAAGAAAATTCTCTTTAAAAATTTGAATGCTATCATAAACCATGACATATTGGAATGCAAACTATGGTTTTTAATTCCAAATGATCATTCTAGAACTACAATGCTAACATATTTTAGAACCAGAAAATTGCTATTTAAAATAGTGAAAACATTTGTTTTATGACAAATTAAATGTTGGATTAATAAAAATTTTTTATTTCTTATAAAGATATTGAATATAAATGTCTGGAAGAATAGTTTCATCCACAATTTTTGTCATTCCTTAGTAAGGAGAATATATTTGTGCTTCTTTTATATGCAGTTCAAAAGTTTGAGCATTGAGCTATATTCTTGTAACGGGATAGATTGCCCCTTTGAATATATTGGTGCCACGTGTAGATCTCTGCATACCAGGATCAAAGAACATCAAGAACAGTCACCTACAGCAAACTCTTGAATATGATTTACAAAGATATAGCTCAATTCTCCTACTTTTGAGTTTGTTGTTTCTTGATAAAAACAGCCATACTTCATTATTTGAATCTAATATGTTCCTGAAATATGATTTGAATGTTAAAGTTTTTTGTTTATTTTTTGTGTGAGAAATTCTAACTATAATATGTCCCTGAACCATTCAAATAATTTCAGTTTCCTCAAATAACACCAAAAAATCTATTTACTTACTACTACACATTTTTATTATGATATTAAACATTACAAACTTCAGTTACCTTACTAACAAACATGTAATGGTTCATTAACTGCTTAATTCAGGTTTCTTGAAAGAAATGTGCAGTGATGCAAGTTTGCTAAAAGCCAGATGTACCATAATGCATGCTTTGCTTCAGAGAAACCACCCAAATAAAAGTAGCCATATTTTATCCATGAAAATTATTATTGGAACATAATTATGTAAAGTACTTGAACTTGTGAGGCCAAACAAGAAAGGAGTTTATCAAAAACAAACTTTTATTGTTTTGTGTGTAAAATGTAGGCACAATAAATCTCAGTGTGGTACAATACATAATGCAACCATTTATGGTTCACAAAAGTATTAAGACTTCTTGTTACTGTCTTGTTGTTTGCAGCATACTGCACATCATAACAACTATATTACAATAACAAACTAACCATATATTTATTTTTGTTTCAAATATACAGGTGTAATTTGAAGGACAGAATTAGTACCGTTCTTCATAGCATTCCATACATGATGCTTACAGCAGTGACACATGAAGTCTTGATTGTGTACAACACTTCTTACTCAGTACTCTCAACCTGATTATCTCACAGACTGCATTAAACACCATTAAAGTCATTTACAGTGTCTTTTGTATGAAATTTAAAATATGTCCTGTCTTTCCATTTGGCAAGAGATGGCAGTTTTGTCAGTTAAAAATTTTTTTTCACTTCAAATTAGTTATTGCCACAAGTTTAACTTACTAATTATTGCAGATTCTAGTACCTTATTGGTTTGGAGTTTGGAAAGCAAAAGTAACATATTTTAGTCTATTGAAAAAAATTTCACCCAAAAAATTACCCAATCTTGAAATGCTGGGTGACATACATGAAAAATACCTTTGGTTTTCAATGTCACTTCCTGCTTTCCTGTCAGAACTTGTTATGTGATGTCATAACACATTAGGTGTATGGTGCAAAGGACTCCCATCACACAGGAGCTTGATATTCTGCTGTTTTTCCTGAAATGTGTTTTGTGATTCAATTTTATGCTGAATGTTGAAATAAGCAAACTAAGGTTTTTATTGCCACTAATAAAAATATTGCCAAGTGGTGTGTGTGTGTGTGCGTGTGTACATACAGTAGAGAGTCGTTAATCCGAACCCCGGTAATCTGAATCGCCGGTTATCTGAACGATTTTCAGTCGGACTGTCGTGCTGAATCGAACGTTTTTGATACTAGATTTACTTCTAAAGTATAATTTTCATGTTTTTATATTCTTCAATATATTTATTTTGTTTGTACAAAATAAAGAAATAATTTTTAACGATACAATAGCCTCGATTATTATTATAAAAATTTTCGTTAGACTTAAAATTGATGAAAATTCCACACGAAGCAACACACAATGGAGAAAAATTTGAACATCGGACAAGTTAATATATTTTTTCGTACATAATCAGTTATCCGAACAAATCACTAATTCGAACAACCCGTCCCCAATTGATTCGGATTAATGACTCTTTACTGTATATATATATACACATACATACATATACGCGCACACACATCACTTGGCATATATATACATATATATACACATACACCACAATATATATTTATGTATATAGGGTTGTTTATTTTACTCAAGCCACTTAAATAACCTCAAAAAACTCTTATGAATCTTGCAAAAAATTCACTTTGATAAAAGTGTTAAGACTTCAAGGGAGGCCATAAAATGGTGCTATTGGTTTTATCAGATGGCAGTACAATTGGTAAAAAACAGGTAAACTATTTTCTTAAATGGGAATATCTTTTGTTGCCTATTATGATTCTACATAAAAAACAAACTGATTGCTATTGAAAAATACACTTACCAGAAGTTGAGTGTTTGAACATTTACACAGCCATAACACCATGCATGTGCGAATGTGGTTATCTGTGAAGTTTATTGAAAAAAAGAAGAAAAATCATTAAGAGCTATTATTATTTAATGGACTCATTCTTTTTATTTAAATATTGAACTGATAGAAAAACTCATACAAGCTTGATGGCATTAAGAAACTGTGTTAATGCCATCAAGCTTGTGATATCTTGATTGATTTGTAAAATTTGCTCTGTCAGCTCAAGATGATCATCAAAATTTCTCAGGACATTTTTTATGTTAATTAAATTTTTAACAGCGTGTTTAATTAATACAAGTCTTTTTGCCTGACATAGTTTTCTCCTGTTGCAATCTGTTTTCTTAAGTCAAATCTTTTGCAAACAACTCAGTTTTTAGTAACATATTACTGTGATATGTTTGTCCAAGGTGTTTGAATTGTTTTGATCATACCTTCTCTAGTAGTTTGTTCCAGTTCTTAGGAAACACTTTAAATGTCTCCACAAATAAAAGCCAAAGTTGAGTCTGGCAATCATATAGGCACTTGAAAAGGAAGAAAAATGATATGGATCATTTTTCTTCCTTTTTTTCAATGAAACTCACAGATATTCTCAAATGTGTGTGATATAACTGTATAAAAGTTCAAATGCTCATAACTTCTGATAAGTGCTTTTGGAACAAACGCATCAGATAAAAGTTTATTTTTTATGTAGAATCAATATGCAAAAAAAAAATGGAAATTTCCATGTACGAAAATGAAGTTAACCCTGTTTTCACTAATTGTAGAGCCATCTATAATGAAATCAATAGTGTCATTTTGTATCTCTCTTGAAATCTAACATCTTTGGTTTAATGAATTTTTTGCATGATGTATATTTTTGAGTTATTCCAATGGATTAAAGTGAACCAGTCAGTCTGACCAAGTAAAAAAAAATTAATGTTATACAGCCACTACTTATATTGCTACACACTGCTATATGCTTTTCATAAATTGCTATGCTCATTTCTATATGATTATCACATATATTATCTGTAAATCATATTTTGTAAATATCATTCCAGCTTGAACAGGTTTGTGACATCTACATTGACTTTGTTTATGTTGGAAAACAAAAAACTATAAAATGAAATCACTTTTTATTTGAAGTAAAAGGAAAACGAAATTGTGTTGAACTTATGTTTCTGATTTTAATGTACAATATCTAACAAATATGTAAAGTTAATCAATAATTGCTTAAATATTGATTAACTATTTACTGAAAATAATCATGAAATGTTTGAGTCTTTTTAATTCTGGTATCTTCTTTCCATTAGTTCCCATAGTTCCAAAAGACTTTTTAACATTGGGAATGTATTCTATTCATTATTCATATTATTCTAATATGGTAATTTTTTGAAAGCCTCAGCAAAACAAGTTATTTTTTCTCTTTCTTCAATATCTACCACTGAAATATGTGAAATATAAAAAATTTTAATTTAAAACAATTTTAATTATATTTAAGTTAACACCTTTCACTTGTCCAAGTGGCTGCTCCATCTTGGTTGTCATCTAGTTCCATTTCTTCCTGAGTATTTAGCTAGAATTTCATTGATTGTTATATCATTCACAACTGTGAGATCTTTGTCTATGTTAATGTAATCTTGAGACATTACATCATTTTCATTCAATCTCTCTATTAAAATCTGAATGTCAGTAATTTCTTGTAATAAATCTGGCTCCTCTATTTCATCTTCATTTTAATTTGAATTAAAACCCACCTTTCTGAAATAGTTCCTTATGCAGTTGTTGCTGATGTTTTTGTAAGCATCTGATATCTATTGAACAGTGTGCAATGCAGAAATTTCACTAGATCATTCAGATGCAGAATGAAACTACTCCACATTGTCACAAATTCATTGCAACACTTGTTTTTTATAATCCACCTCAAAATTTTGAATATCTTCCTGATTTAATGGTCATGATAAGCTAGTGATATTTGGTGGCAGAAAACAAAATTTTTAATGTTGGATAAATCTAATCTAATTGTGGAAAGCACACAGCATTATCCAAAGAAAGGAAAATTTGAATTTTCATTTTTCTGTTTAAAGAATTGAGTCATTCTTCCATTATAATCAAAGTCATCCACATTTATTTGCCCACCATGTGACAGGTAGTAGGTAGTTTCATGAATATTTAAGTTTTTGAAGCAGTGGGGTTTGAGATTCTTTCTTGTGGTTAGTGACTTTTTCATTGTTTCATCAGCAAAAGTGCACAAGAGAATTATGAGGTGCTCTTTTGGTTACTTCATTCCAATACATTTATACTTTTTTAAACTCAAAGTTTTGCTTGAGAACTCAAAAAAAACAGTCCCATTTTACCACAATTAGCAATGTCTTTTGGTTCTTAGTCCTTAGTTAATTCAGTCAATTTCTGCTTCCAGTTTTTACTACTGTTAAGTCAATGTTCTCAACTTCCCCAAAAATTTGTTTGAAAGTTATTTTGTGAGCTTTGGACCTTTTGAACTAACCATTAAAATGACTTGTTCTTCAAATGTTGTGTGATAATTCCGGCTTTGTCTTTCAGAATACGCCTTAAAATTGGCATTGATCTCACATTTAGAAACCATTTGTAAACCCTCTGTTTACCATTTCATTTCCAGTTTTTCTCATTTTTCTTTTTGAATCTCTCTGATGTTTACCACTTAGGAAAAAAATGAAAGAAGAATGCTTTGTTTCTCAGAATTTGATAAAACTTGTGTTTTGCCACAACTAAATTTTCTGCAGAATTCATTAATACTTGAATATTGTTGTTTGTTGTTTATTATTTATGAGCTCAGTTTTAGGCTTCCAGCTTAGTGTATTCTTGATGCTCCTGCCATTCTGAATTACAATAATATTACTACTAGTAAAGCTGTGCTATATGATGACAATTTTTTGTTTAAGCTAACAATAAGACTAAAAATACAACACACAAAGGTGGCATTATCAAGCGTGTAGTTTTTTCACATTGTTTTTTCCTTGCTTCAGTCTTAAGCAGATTGTTTTACCTTTTGTGGTCGTAAATGGCTTTCCATGTTCACATTAAGCAATTTTCAGCTTATATAGACAAAATTATGTAACTAGAAAAAAAATTCATAATAATTAGGTTTCGATCTAAGAGTTCAGCTTAAACAGTTTTCACTGGGGTGGTAAATTAATGAAGTATATTTTTAAGTCATATACCCCTAATTTTACCAGTAAAACAAACTTGCTGTTAGCATTAAAAAATAAAAAAAAATTAAATATGCTACTTTGCTATTTGAATGAATTGCACAATTTTATTTACAGTTTTTTAATACAATACAATTTGTGAATACTACACTCTGATCCTCTGAATCACTCCAAATCAGAACACAAGTTTGAGACTAATCTGAATCCTCTTCTGCATCATCATACCCATTAATGTTGCTGTTAAATCTCTTAAGCATATTTGGTTCAAATTTATTACAACTGCCTCCCAGTTTCCTTTTTGTGAAAACAATACTTATTAGACAAACAGTATTTATTCAGTTTCACTGCTTTGTTTCAATTAAGTTTATTATTGAGAATATTAATAGATATTCACAGTATTTGTTAGACACAGGAATGCTAAAAGGTTATCCCAATTTCACTAAGTTGAAAAACAACAAATCCCCACCACCTTGCAGAGAACCAATTTTTTCCCAAAATCTTTCCACATCAATTGTTGGCTCATTTTGCAAGATATCATATGCCTCAGATGTTATCTTGCAAAATAATTAGGGATGGTATTGTTCATTTTCTGTTTGCTTGTGGTTTTCTACACGAGAATCAAACTTTTTTAACATGGACATCTGTGAAGGGATGCTGCCATTAATCACTTTTTGTGGATCTAAAATGTCTGCTAATTCAATTGTCACATTATCAAAGGATAGTCTATTTGCATTTCCTTTGATGGTACAATTAGAAATGATTGGCAACTCTTGGAAAAAGACAGTTATCTATATTGGGTGTTTCTTTAGTTCCCCACTGGAACCTATCACATTGGGATCTTGCACACCAAAATTCTGGAAGGGGCAGGTGATTAATGGTAAATTCCAGATTGATTTATGAAACATTAGTCTATTTTATATAACATTTTCCTGCATGCTCAGAATTGTTTTGTATGCAAGAGACATTATTTCATAAAGTTGTGATATGTTTGAATATTCTTCTTGGAATTTCATGTTAAATTTGTCTGTCATTTCCAGGGACTGACTGAAAAAATAGAAATATAACTTGAAATGTGAGATGATGTAGTTTTCAGTCTTTGAGATGCAACAAACTTATTTCCCAAATACTGTTGTTGGAAGCATAATTTGTTGAAAGGTTATTGCTGCATTGGCTATATTTATGTGCTCTAGATCTGGCATGTTTTCGTGCGATTCGTCATGTCTCACGTTGACTTATATATAGCTAAATAAACTTATTATAGCATAAATGCACTTATTATAGTAATATTATTGCATGAATATGCGAAAAATGAAATAATTTACTTTTTAAGTCAACAAAACACCACCTGGACAAAAATATGTAAAACAGACGATAGACCAGACGATGCAGTCAAGTGCTGACATCTGTTGTCAATAAATTCTATTTCGCTACGGTTTTGAGTTATTTTCTATGTGAGACTTTTTTTATGCGGTCCCTGTTGACTGACAAAAAAAAAATATTTTTTTAATTGTGTTGTTGAAAACTATTTTTTACAGCCATTCGTGAAGTTTCGTGCAATTTTTTTTTAATGCGTCTTTTTTAATGCGGTCATTTCCAGGGACTGACTGAAAAAATAGAAATATAACTTGAAATGTGAGATGATGTAGTTTTCAGTCTTTGAGATGCAACAAACTTATTTCCCAAATACTGTTGTTGGAAGCATAATTTGTTGAAAGGTTATTGCTGCAGAATTCGAGCAACATATCATTTCAATGCCATGTTACAAATCTGAGAATTACAATTGGACAATGGTGTTATAACAGTACAAATTGTCTTTTGAAAAACACAGAGTTTAACTGAATTCTGAGAGTTTCTAACCATGGTATGCTAACTGAGAAAGATCACACTGGAAATATTAACTGCTATGAATAGTCAGTCAGTGTGACCAGGTTATTAAAGTTTGATTGTTGTCTATTATTCTGCTTGTTGATTAGCATTAGTTATATAGCTTGTTCAGCATGTAACAGTCATAGTGATACAGTAATGGGCATTTTTGTTTTGTTCAATTTATCTACTATATGCATTGCAAGAAGTATGAATCTTTTACAAATACTTAAGCATGTTGGATTGCACATTCCCAGATGGTTGCCTTTAAAAAAAATGCTGAGAGTTATATTTCAGACATTGGATGCCCTTATATTCCTTGAATCAAAAATTTGTTCTGGTAGGGATACAATAGCAAATTGTTTGCTGAAGGCTGTGAAGAACGTTTGGTATGTCTCACATTTTGATGGGTATCTTGCCAATATTCATGAATTTAAGCGAGATCTTTAAACAGTAGTAGCAGACTTTTCTTTAATTAAACCTTTGACAAATCTAAGATGTCTAAAAGAAAAAATTGGAGAAGCAGAAGGAAATATTTTTGTTAACATTATAAATGATAGTCAGTTGGCTACAGATGGACAAGATCAACAAAGAAAATTTTACTCTTCATTATGAAACCATTTCAAATTATATGATGGCATAACATCCAGTTCAAAAGAAAAATTGTCTCAAATTGAATGAGACATTATTGATTATATATTATATGACCTTGAGATCTGATTTCCAAAAAAGATATTGACATTCAAGATTGTTTTTCTGCATATGACTTTGTAAATATGAAAGGAAAAATGTCAACAGTATGTTCAAACTCTTTGACCACTATGCACAGTTTATAAAGTTGGACTTGCTTTCAGAATATTACGATGTTTTTCTGTTATTCACAAGGAATTAGATTCTAAAATTTGTTGAAATAGTAGAACTATTTATTAAAAAATACAAAAGTGTGTATCCTTACACAGTAACAATACTGGAAATTGCTCGTGTTTTGCCAATTTGATCAGCTTGTGTTGAAAGATCCTTCAGCATCCAAAACAGAATAAAACCAAAATTCAAGAACAAGCTTTGAGAAAGTATAGTAAGCAGTCTAAATCAAATTGCCAATGCTGATGTTAAATTGGAAACATTGTCCTTTCCAAAATAGCTCTCATTTTATGGTTATTTTTATGGCAGGAAGTATGAAAGACTGACTGAGAAATGGACTAAAGAAGACACATTTGAAAATATGCTGGTGTTGCAGCATCAGTTATGTGATTTTCAGTGATTAGCTGATTGCATGAAGAAGAGATTTTATAGGGTGTGAACTTTGCAGATGTACTGTAGTTTCTGTTTGAATAATTCAAGCAGATTGTTTTTCAAATCTAGATCTTTTATCTTATTATACAGGTGCAATTTGTTTGATTTCATGCTGTCATTGCTTTACAGCAAACTATATGTAACAGTTCACTGCAGTTTTTATTTTAGTATTCATCAAAGATAGTTTTATCAACTATCTTCGATGCAAAAAGAAAAATTACCAGACATTAGACTGTAACATGTCTCAAAGATAAGGTAAAAATAAATGAGAGTAATACTGATATTTTACTTCCACTAACTGGTATTAATCTATTACCAGTGACCAGCATAATTTACAAGATACTTTAGTATATTGCTTCAAAGTTACGTCTCAAATTTTGTTAAAAATAACAAAATATAATAAAATTTGTATAAAAGTTGTAATAAAATACAATAAGCTTAATGAATTAAACTTAATAATGACTTGATAAATGTAACATATAATTTTGAATTTTATTATTCCATATTTATTCCATAACTTGGGATTGTGATGTTCTCAAACGTCTCTATCTTGAATCTGATGATAGCTACTAATAGAGCTTTTAAAACATTTGTTTATTATAAATTGATGATGGAAACCTCTAGCAATATAAACATCTAGAAATAGAACTATCCACGTGTCTTCCACTTAGTCTTCCACATAGTTGCATATTGGGTCATAAATGGAGGCACTGAGCTATGGCTGTTTAACTACAAAATATAATTACAAAGTTTTCACACTTTATGCAACATACCAAAAATCAGGTTTTGGCCTATAGTTTGAGAAAGACTGTTACTATGAACTGATACTTTATTATGCATTTGATAGTGTTAATAAAAAGGTGACATTATCAATAATGTGAAATAATAAAAAGTATTATTAGTGTCAGTTTTTGTTTTTAATTTAAAAAATTTTAAATTTAATAAAACACACAAAATAAGATTAGTAGTAGTAATTAGTTTCTCAGAAAACAAAAATATATAGTATTTTAAAAAATGCTGAATGCTTCAAGGAACTTTATTGGTTTATTCTGATTATTCTTTGTTGTTATATAGGCAGTTTAAAAAGATGTGTAGTCATTTAAAAAATATTTAATGAGATTAAGTCAATAAAACTGACTAACTTGAGTTGTTTAAAATATTTTAGTTTGTATTCTGTGAAGAAATTGAGCCAAACATTATAATAACAGTTTGTTCTTTAATTGAAAACAAATAAATATAGAAATTAAACCAAAAAAGTTTTTATTTATTAAATACAAAATGAATCTTATATTTGCTAAAATGAAATTCAGATATTTTAATATAAAACAGGCTAACACTTAGAAAAATGACAAATGATTGTTGTTTTATCAGTTTTTTTCTACATTAATTAAGCAAATGTGACTTATAAAAATTTCATGACAATATTTATTGTTGCAATTGCATAAATTTTAATTGAATGAAATTCTAGACTGGAAGAATAATTGAAACTATTTTATTTGTGTATTAAAACTTTGTAATTAAAGTTTTAAATAGTATTTAAACTGAACAACTTTTACTTTTCGAAACTAGTTTGTTTTTTAAGTCTTAAAATTGCCAGAAAGTGGTCTGACAAAATTATTTTTAGAATATGGGTTAATGACATAAGCAGTTGTTAACTCTTAAATCATTGTTGTTTTAGTAAATTTCAAGATGTATTTTCTATTTACTTAATTATTATTAATTAATTTAACTTATAAATATTTGAATAAAATCGTTGAAACAAATTTTTTTCAGAAATAATATATGGAATATCAGATAATTTAATCAGATGTTTCTCATATTATTCAAATAAATCAAATAATTTAAATTCCCAGTCCCCAGTTAAGTCAGATGATTGATGCTCTACTGTACTATTTTGACAATATTGTAACTATTAATTGCTTTCTTAATCATTCTTGCCATAAGTTGTTTCAAATTTAAGATTATTTGTTTTTCTTTACATTGTTTAATTAAAAATTTTGAAATAATATTTAAATGTCATTAAATTAATAATAATGTTAAAATAAGAGTCAAAATATTTTCTTATATTCATAGAATGAGACAGTGTCAAGTATATTTGAAAAAATTGCTTAATTAATGAGTATTAACCATTTATTAATTCAATTATAAACATTATACAAGACTTAATAATTGTTTTACATTTTTCTATATTTAATATTTTAAAGTAAATGATAAGATTAAAGAATATTATTCAAGGATTATTTTAGAAGAAAAGGACTGAAAAATTTAGTTTCCTAAACATAACTATAAGAATCTAATTTTATTTTAGTATTTTAATGAATGATAAACTTCTGATTACATATAGATAAATTGTTGCTTATATTTTTACATTTTTCATGTTTAATATTATAAAATTGGTATTTAATATGTAGGGTTTTGTAATTGGTTTTCTTGTATTATATGTAATCTTGAAGAAAATTACTCTTTGATGGCTTAAAAAATTCATTTTTATTGCATAATTTTATTTAAAATACATTAATGTATTATTTTTATTAAAATATTAATAATGATTATAGTAATAATCGGTCCAAAAGTAGGGCATCGTTGAACTCGTCTCAGTCCCCTCAGTTCAGAAATATACTCAAAGTCCCAAAATTCCATAGATGGTAATCTATAGTATCCCCCTGTTGTCTAACTATTTAGTCCAAGTGACTAAACTGGCATTAAGTGCTTCGTGAACAATTGACTGTTCGTTGAATACCTGATGTCGTATAGTTTTAGGGGTGGGGGGGCTCACCCCAGATGGGTACCGAGGTGCTTGCTTTTGCTTGCACTGAAATGAACAACTATTATTACATGCTGATTTTGGGCAGCTATATCTTATAAAGAGTCACATGTACAGGTGTGGTTCCATTGACTTTTTTGCTCATACCAGGGAGTTTACAATTCTGGAGAGGGCAAATTTCACATCTTATCTTTTTTCCTGACTGCCATCTAGTGACAGGCAGATTTTATTCTAAAAACCATACCTATATCAAAGTTTCTTTTTCCACATTTTAAAAATGTATTTCTGTCACTGATAGAGTAAAAAATACACATCTTGCAAATCCTGGAAATGAAGCATCCTGGTATTTTGGGAAGAAGGCATTTTGCCCCAGGTTTTATTTCCAAGTACTGTTTTGATAAAGATCTTCCTATTGGCAAAGCATTATTTTTGTTGCTCTCAACTTTATTATACACACATCACTCACTCTAACAGTGCTACTCATCTATTGTCCTAATGCAGTTGACATGCCAGAAAAAGAAAACTATAGACAAATATGATGAATGTGACAAAATATGGAGAAATGAGGAGTAACTACTAAAATATGAAAAAATTTACATAAAATTGTATAATTAGCTTCAGAAATTGATGAGACTATCAAATATTGAAATTTGACTCTCTTATATATTGGAACAAACAACATATTAATTCAAGGGTTAGCAATGAATTTCAATTCTGTTTGAGAATAGATCACCACCATGTTAACAGTGTGAGAACTGCTAGTGAGTGCTTCAATTCTATCTGTACTGCTGAGTGGCATACTGTCCCTACTGCTAGAATGCTGATCTGGGAAATCATCTGATACAACAGTATGTCACTCTAGTAGTAGTGTAAGGAACATTGATGGCACAGTAGTATGTTCAGGAAAATCTTGCTCCCTCATGTTGTAATGTCTAATTTTTCAATACTCAGAAATAACCTAATGTTTTTGGTGTTACATTAATAGTTGGTACCAGGCCTGGACGTTTGAACAGGCAAAATGAAACAAAAATTTTTTCAAAAGAAATAATTGATTTCTTTTTTGAATTTTTCTAACACCAAAAAATAGTAATAATACTTATTAACTATTTGTCAAAAAAATAATTAGATTTATTATTATTCTAAGAATGACTATGTAATACAAAGTATGAAGAGTGAGAAAACAAGAACTAGACAAATTATAAAATTCAATAAAAATTTATCTAATTCAAAAGTAAAACTAAAACAACAGTTCACAAAAACTTTCCTGACACTTTGGAACTTACATATGGAAATGTTAAAATAGTTAAAACTATTTGTATATTTCCACAAAATTCTACAAATAACATGAAACTAGAGTATTTACAAAATTGCAAAAAGAATCTTATGATCTACATCTGCCTAATCATTACACCAAAGAAAAAAACGTCTGGAAATCCTGTGCCAATCATACTCACTCACTGTAGCTTCACCTCGATTATAATAATAATTAATAAAAATTATATCTGATTTTTAATTTTTGAGCTTTTAAAGATCAAATTATCTTTTCATGTCCTGTACAATTTTACTTTATTTCTCTTTAGATAGAATGCAAAGCCACACAACTACAGGATTAATTACATCAAGATAGCAATTATTTTAAATTAATTTAATTATAATCATTTAAAAAAATAAATTAAAAATAATTGTGAGAAAGTAGCCTAATGTAAACTACTGGATTACATTGACTTATCAATAATAGATTGGGTTTTGAGATGTTTGTATATGTACAGTACAATGCAAAGATTTACATTAAGTAACTGACAATGATACTTTTGAATAATGATAATTTAATACTCATCTTTATATATCTTTTATTTTTTTTTCTCATTACATAAAAGATTTTAACAATTTATTTTTTTAACAGCACCAGGACCACATGAAGATGAAAGTGAAATTGATACAGGTGAAATGACAAACCAGTTACAACAGCAGAAGTTGGATGATAAAAAAGAAGACAAAGGAGATGGAGGTAATTTTTTCCTATGCTTATTTGATAAATATGATTCTAGTTATATATGGCCTAACTAATTTAATTAATTTAACAACTGCTACTTAACAACTGGTTGAGAATAGCAAATAATAACAGAAATAACCTAACAAACCAGCAACATTATTTTAAACAAAATGCAAATGTTTTTGCCTGTGCTGAATGGGCATCATCAGGCAACAAACTAGAGAAAACACAGGGGATTGCCTAACACATGCATAGTGGGAATGGAGTATGATGTAAGATGAGAAGAGGAGGAAGGGGGAAAGGGAAAGTTTATAATTCATAGAAAGATTTCCAGGCAGTGGGGAAGGAGTCAATGTCGCGATAATTTATGGTTGAGTTATGGTGGATGGCCTTGTAAATTTCCACTTGTTCCAGATGTTTAAGGACAAATTGTTTAGATGCATTATGTAAGAGGTGCATCTTGTGGAATTCTACCTGGATGCCTGAGTTGGATGCATAGATAGCCATAGCTGTATTGGTTAAACCTTTTTTTTAATAGACATTTGATGTTCTTTGAGATAGGCATGAAGCAGGTGAGACATAGCTCCTAGTATTGTAAGCGACAGTTATAACGATGATCAAAGATGGGGGATACTGTAGATTCCTGGCAGGTAGTACTTGTTGGGACAGTCTTTGGCATTGCAGAAGAGCAAGGCAATAGCAGGACTTCTGCGAAAGGCCAACCAAAATTTGTTTATTCGTGAAATCTCTTTATAAAGGGTGGCAAGAGATTTGTTGTAGGTGACGGTCTTGAACTGAATTTCTTTGAGTGGATTTAATTAGTAGGGTAGAAGCAATGTTTGAAAAACTGCGAATAAGTCTCCTAATAGTATGCAGGGAGTAGCCAGCTGGGTGGCATATTGGGTGATAGTATGAAACAATTTCTCTCTTTTTTGTCACAACAAGTCTCTTGTTGAGACAAGAAAGAGACAGTATCTATATATTTTATTTATTGTTTTCAGGTTTAAATTTATTATTTAGGGCATTTAGTTGTTATTTTTACCATAAATTAGGTGTATTTGCTATTTAATTTTAACAAAATGGGTATTATTTAGGATTTGGGAAGAGATTAATTCACTTTCCATTATTTCTAAAGGAGACAATGATCTAGAGTTCAAACAGTTCAGTATGAATGGCCTCCTGGAACAAATTAAATTCAATGTATGAGACACCACTGTACAAATTGTTCTGAACACTGACAGTTTACTAGTCATATTATATTTAAAGTTAAAGTAATTTGATTGATTTAGTAGATAATTCTTCACACTTGATTAATATAATAACTGATTGTAATAATTTTAAAAATAAATAAAAAGTTTTGTAAAACTAATGTATAGTATTTTATTCTTTAAAGAATAACATATCAAAAACTATACTAGTCAAACATTCTTCCAAAATATTGAAACATTCAAAATAATAAAATAGATGTGTCAGTAAGTGGTACCTAATTTAAAAAAAGGATTGTAATTTGGATTTTTATATAAACTGAATAATAAAATCTTTGAAACTGATTACAATATTTAAAAATTAGGATTGATTGGGATGAAAAATACTCATGAAAAGATGTTAAATTATTTAATTAATAATAATATGTTATTTTAAATTATTTGACAATAAATTCATTAAAATATTAATAAATAGAATTTCTACATCAAAATAAACAATATAATTTAAAATTCAGGTTCAGGCAATGAATTAAATAATTCTTTATATAAAATTTTATCTAAAGTTAATATTTGTAATAAAATTTTGTGATTTTAAGCAATTGAGGATGAAGATAAAGTTGAGTCAACTGAAAATGTTGGCCGAAAGAAGAAAAAGAAGAAAGGAAAAGGTAATTAAAAAATTTTTGCTCATATTACAATCTTTTGAATTTTTTTTTTTATTTAGGTGATACAATGTTTTGTTATATTATAATAATTCTTTTTAGATTTCATTAAATTGCAGCTCTTAACATATGCAGTTAAACTTCCGTATTACAAATTTCTCTTTATAAATTTGTAACAAATCTTCGTGGCATGCTGAAAATATGTTGTTGATTTTTTTATACATTAAAGATTGTTCCCATTTTGCAAAATTTAAGTTCTATATAATGAAGTTTTTAAAACCAGATTATTAGATGTAAACCCTGAAGTAGATGGGAGTGGACAGTCTTTGTGAGAGATATATTATGTTAGCATTCAGTTATGATTATTTTCAGGTTATTATATATCTCTATTAGGAACAAACTTTGTAGAAATGGAAGATTTTTGTCAAGAAAACTTGTCAAGAGGAATAGAGTAAAAAAATCATATTGTCATTGCTTTTTCTGTATTGGTGTGGAGTTGCAGTAAAATGTGTTTAGTGTAATAGCAAAATCCATTATATCTAAACATAAATGTTTAGGTATTAAATGTAGTTTTTCTCTAAAACTACAGAAATTCAAATAGGAGGCAACAAAAAGAATATTGTTTTGTTTTGGTGTACCAGCCAATTCACTTTCGACAGTTTGAAAATAAAAAATGGGTTGAGAAAAAAATCTGAAAATCTAAATTTTGAGAATAAACATTTATGATGATGAGGTGGTAATCAAGTAGCTAATCCAGAATAAGAATATTTGTGTATCAGGAAGTATATCAGAAAAAAAAGCTTTAGAATTTTACCAAAGCTCTAAACTAGCAACCCATGGGTCAGACATGACCTTCAATGCTTCATATCTGGCCTGCAGCCTTGATGACTTCTTTTCTAAAAATCGATGTTTCTAACATCTTGTGGAAATTAAAACAGAAAAAATACAAATGTGAAACTGTTTACAAAGTCATAAAGACCTGGCAACAAAAGGGCTTTTACTAGAGTCTCTTTTAAAATTACAGTATGTTTTGGTTTACTGAATAATATTGAATACAGCCTGCATCTGATATACATCTATTTTGAAGTGGCCCTTTGCAGCATTTGAGTTAGAGACTCTTGCTGTAAACTGTCCAAAATTTTAACTAGTACTGGGTAGTTAGAAAAATTTAAATTTAGACATGGCATTTTCCAAAATGCTGTATGTACTGAAAGTGTTAAAATTAACAAAGATAAGTGTTAGGCAAAGCATTGTGTTTACAGTATAAACTTATTGGAAGAATTGCAAACATTTTTTTAATTTTAACAAATATTTTTATCACAGATGAAACTGGGTTATTCTTTAAATGTTTTCCTGATAAAACATTAGCTTTATGAAATATCTGCTTTTGCTGAAAACATAGCAAAGAACTTGTAACAATATGGTTGATGCTAATATGATTGGTAGCAAAAAACTAAAATTAATAATAATTAGTAAAAGTCAGAATTCTTGTTTTAAATGCATAAAATGTCTGGAAGCTGATTACAATTTTAATAAAAAGGCTTGGATTACAAGGGAAACATTTGCAAGCTGTTTACACCAGGTCAAAACTGATCAAATATCACACAAACACTCAAAAAGCTAGTTAAAAGCAACTATTTTTACTATAATAAATATTTTCATTCGTTTAGAACAAACACCATCCATAAATTATATCCACATTTTTCTTGAAATTTTTACTCCCCCTTTCCCCATTGTCGCAGTTTGTCTAAGTTTCTGTAACCCCTCCTCTTCAGATGTTCAACAAAATTCATTTATTTCATTCATTCAACATTTATTAAGGGATAAATTTAATAAATATACAGTATACTTTTGTACATGGATTTTATGGGATTTGTTAATAAATAATAAATAAATAAATTTTTTTCAAAGCCATGTAGATTTATAGTTTTGGATTAATAACAGAATAAACTACTTTACTTTAATAAAACATTTTATTTATATTTTTAATAATTTGGCAATTATAAAAAGTATCTAACTGTTCATTAGAAAAAATAACTTATTAAAAAGTTTGAGAAGCAACAGTAATTCAAATGCTGTTATATTTAGTCAGTGTGCCATACTGCAAGGGACATGAGGGTCAAGGAATTTGTAAAGTTGGCCAGGGAAAGTCATGGAATTTAAAACACAAATTTGAGTACAAACCCTGTAAATTACGTTTTCAATGGTCTGTGAACGTTTAAATTGATATTGGCTTTATTATTGTGATTGTTAGAAACAAAATTGCAGTACAGCAACTTTTCTGTATTACTTTATTAATATTTTTAACTGAAATAAATAATCTTAAACATTTAAATTATAAAATCAATACTTAATAGTAATTTGCGTATTATAATAATTCCGATAATTGATTTTGGAATTTATTAGTCTACATTACAGTGGTGCCTCGTATAACGTACACCTCGAATAACGGATGCTGTGAACAACGGACTTTCTGTTTGGCTGTTATGTGACTTGAGCAATGGACTGGTTGCGAACAACGGACTTTCCGGCATAATTGGTGACTGCTCCATGGGTGCGTTCTTTAGTAGCGGTCGCTCTGTGTCTCCGCTACTACGGGAGTGCGTTGCTGTTTGTAGGCATTTAGGAACGACGGTGAAAGAAAGAAAGATGGCAGCGCCCGCACTATCGATAGTATCATGATGGAGGAATCTATAATTCTAAAGTATGAGCTTTTAAAGGCAAAAGAAGAGTCCCAATTATAAAAATTTAACCATAAAATGGATTATTTGTTGAAAGAGCATTCAAAATAGCCACGAAAAAAATTAGAATGCCGGCTACCATTCGAAAAAAAATTCGTAAAGACGCTTACATCACCATGTGTGCTAACTCACGCTTTCACAATTTCTTTCTTACACGAAAAACCTTGACGATCCAGTGTTTTTATATAAAAACACTGGATCGTCAAGGTTTTTCGTGTAAGAAAGAATTAAGTTTCATCCAGTCTACAGGAAGAAGTATAGTTGTTATATCAAGCTATGCCGGCTAATTCACAATTTCTAAATTTTCATTCATAAAACCACATAATGGACCCGGAAATGAAACTATCTGAGCCATGGAGGACGCCATGTTGCTTTCCACCGTAAACTACTGCTACAAGCGGCCGTTTTCGCCGTTCGATGGCGCGCACTCCCACCGGAATTTAGGAACGCGTTCCGCAAGAATTTTTAAACGGATGTTGCTTGCAGAGTTACGCAGAGGAATAAAAGAACGCACCCCATGTCCATTTTTTTTAATGATACAGTACGGTTATTTTATGCTGCGGAACGAATTAGATGTTTTAACGTGTATTTCTATGGGAAAATGCATTTCGTATAACGGACGTTTCACTTAACAGACATGCACCTGGAACGGATTAAGTACGTTATATGAGGCACCACTGTATTTATAAAGATGATACAAAAGTATAAACACAAACTGATATCAGAATAAGAAAGCAATTTTTTTAAAAATGAACAAAATTTATATAAATAGGATCTGGTCCAAAGCAGCAGACAAATCCACCAACTATCCCTGTTTGTGATTTGTTTCCAGATGGCAATTTTCCAGTTGGAGAAGAAATGAGTTATAATGCTTTAATAGATGGGTAAGTTTATATGTATATATTTCTTTATTGTGCAATTTTGTAAGTTATTGATAAATTCAAAATCAAACTATAGATTTTCTGATATTGTGATTTCTTTGATTAAAAAATTTATAATGAATATAGTAGTAATATCAAAATATAAATTTCTCATTTTTGTATTGGTAATGTTAAATAAAATGCTTTGTAAAATTTATAATACATTTTACTTGTTAATAATTGAATACTGACATGAAACTTGCCATTAACTGATTTAATGTTATAATATTTGGAGGCAGCAATTCCATATGAATGTTTTTATCATATATATATTAATTACTGTGTGCACAGATGGTTGCAGTCCTTAACTAATATCTGTTATCAATATATTTATCATGTCCTTGTTGAAAATTTTATATCATTTTTAGTTGTAAAAATCTACTTTTTTCATAGATTATTTTAAAAATTTAGTTTTAAAAAACTTATAAAATTTTTAGTTTTTTAAACATAGTATGGTATTTTTATAGTTCAGTAAGACCGTTGTCATATTTATTGTTTTTATAATGAAAATTTGACTTGTTTTCAAATTTTTTAAACTAATTTATTCTTACTTGAGTTTATTAAGTGCATGTATTCTCTATTCAGCTTAGAAATTAGATATACTTTTAGCCTGCACTCTAACGTAGTGCTCCATTTTCCTTTTGTAGTTTGAAATATGTTTGTAAGAAGAGAATAGACAATATTTTTTCTAATTCTTGTGAAGTATGAAGATGTTTTACCTAGAATGGCAGTAAAATATCTCTGACTGCAAATTTCTTATATGCTTCTGTAAAATTTATAAAAATTTTCTATAATTTTTGAATAATTCATGTACACATATGCATAGTAATGTAGTAATTGACATAAGAGATTTTATGTACATAAATAACTTTTTTCTAGATTTCTAGTTTTTTTTTAAATACTGTGATGGTCTTCTGTTTTAAATGACAATGAATATTTAAAAATATTATGACATGTTTATCATATGAAAGTAGTCTCCAAATTTTTTTTCTTTCAAAAATACCCATAGCACTTGTAAAATAAACAAATAAATGCTATTCATGTGTGTCATGTCATCTAATACTTCATTGAAAAAAATTGCTAAAAATATTTTAAGATTAACAAACTGCTGATTAGTTCATCATTAGTGGATAACAATATTGATTACATTGAAGAATGTTATTCATTGCCCATCTCCAAAAATGATATTTTCAAGAAAAGGCATAAGCTTTATGAATGTTTGAATTAAAACTTTGCCTTAATTATCAATCACAAGTCCTTCAAAAAGTAAAGATGTTCATCAATAAGTCTGATGATCTTTTATCAGATTTATTGGTGAACCCCATGCATTGAAAACAGTTTAGAATGACTTTCTCAAACTATTTGCTATGCAGCTTTTTCCATATAGGTAAAGGTTTATCTTATAAAGTCTACCAGTTACTAATCCTTTTACTGTTTAGTTGAGATTTATTCTGTAAAGGATTTTATTTTGTTTTGTTAAGGTATTTATTTTGTAAAGGATTTTATATAAAATTTATATCCCTAAGCACATTATGTATAGTATTAATATATTTCTTACCAATTCCACCATAAATATAATACTTCATATATGTCATATACTTTTCATGCTGTCATTTTTAGGACAAAAAATGCAATTTAGTCTTAAGGAAATATATGTTTATTATAAAATTTTAATTATGTGAAATGTGGAGGGTGAATAAAATGTTAAAATTCTTCATGAATTAATGTGACTTTTTGAAACAAAAGATGCATTTGGCAAGTAAATGGTCTAAAAATTGTTAAATATAATTTAATGATTTAAATATCAACTTGGCATAAAAATAATTCAAATTTTTCAGAAAAATGGCCAAACAGAGATACACAGATGAAGAAAAGCGTGCTTTGGAAAGGATGCAAAGTGATATCTATAAGGAAATTCGGCAAGCTGCTGAAGCTCACAGACAGGTATAGATTTCAATAATAAATTTTATCATTTTTAAGTATTTTTCAAAAACTATGAATTTCAACATATGAATATTATATTTTAATATAAAAGTGTAATTTTAAATATCATATTAAGTAAACAGTCTTTTGGCATTAACAGCTTTTATAAACATAAAATATATGAAAGTACTTTTGATAATGTATTATTGTTTTCATCTTTATAGTCTTCATCAGACAAGAACATAAAATACATTATCAAAATTCTTCTATATATATTTTGTGTTTATGAAAGCTGTTAATACTGAAAGACATTTTATTTAATGTGTTGTTATTATAATTTGGTGTGAAGTGTGTGTATAAACTTTGTCAAAACATGATCTGATCTAGATTTCTGAAATTGAAGTTAAAATAATAAACAAAATGAATGTGTTTTAAATCATCTTTATGTCAGCCAGATGGTGAGGCAGTAAGGCATCAGCATACTCTCACTCTGGGACCTGGAACTGCATTCAGATGGTTGAAAACACCAGAAGGTGTTTGAGGGACGTGTCCTGGATATGTTGGGTTCTATCCCTCACCATCCGGCTGCTCACTGTGGGCCTGGCTAAACCCATGAGCTTGAGGAAAAAGCCCACATGATTAAAAGAATAAAAAAAAATCTTATTAGGTATGACATTATCAAGCTCATTGTACAACAGAATTTTTCAATTGCAAGATTATATTCTTGAAAGCCACTTTGTGATAAGAACATCTTTATTTTAATGGAGAAAATGGCAAATAATCTTGAATTAGTTCATTTATAGATTCCATTAGGAATTATTATAATTACCCTTAAAAAAAAAAGATAAGGAAATAAAATATGATGATAAAAAAGAAAGACCAGAACACATGTAAATATTACATAACTAGATTTAGGATTGAATAACTTGATTGCAAATAGTTTCAATAAATGAAAATAATTATGACTTACTGCTTCCAGATAAAAAATCATTTCAATGAACAATAATAAAGGTAAGAAGTAAAATCAAATTAGGAAAAGGAAATATTAAAGATAGCCTTTTGTTCAGCTTACCAAGTTCAATGTTTGATGTGTTCATTTTGGTAATAATTTAGTTTTTTACAATCCTGTGATAAAATTTGGTCATATTGGAACAGAATTTAGATCAATTTAATAAAAAGTAAAAATACGTTACAGATGGATACTAGTCCTATCTTCACTGCTTGCCATGTCCAATCACCAGGAACAACTATTTCCATTGCAGAGACAACCTTTCTTTAGAGGCTGTCTCTGCACAAATATGCACAACAGTTTAAGATGTCCGCAGGTGACAATCCCAACACAATCAAAAATATAATATTTCTTTGTAAAAAGGGCTGGCAGAATTACAATTTAATAAAAAGTAAAAATACATTGCAGATGGATACTAGTTCTATCATCACTGCTTGCCATGTCCAATCACCAATCATCCATTTGAATTTAGATCAATTTGCAGATTTACAAAATTTTAGCTTGAAACTATTAAATTGCACATATTGAAAATTATGAATAAATCTTTAATAAAAGGCCACTACTTTATTATCATTTCTTTCCTTCAGTGAATTGTATACAATTTTCTATGTTATTAATAATTAAATATTTCATGACAATTATATTCTATAATATGAGATAATTTTTATTATTCACTTTATTATTGTAAACTGATTAATAAAATATATGTATAAATATAAAAAATAATATAAATATATTTTTATTAATATTCTGCATCTTTTTCTTCTGTTTGTTCTTTGGTTACAATATTTGATAGATATTTTTTTTAATTTACTGATTATATGATACAGGTTGATTTAAGAATGAATGATTTATCTTTATGATGGTAAATGTAAATTAAAAAATATTTTCAATTTGGAAATAATTCTAGTAATTTATAATGGTAATCATTTTTAAAATTGAATAATATGTATAAAAAAATCTAGTTTTATGCAACTTCATTAGGAGCTTTTTCTGTGAATATAGTTTAACTTATAAGAAAATGGTAATTCTTGTTAACATTCAAAACTGACCGGTTGTATTTATTTTTATTTACTATTTTGAAATTAATATATTTCCTACATTATTTGATAATTAATTTCTATTTGCTAATTTTAAATGTAAAAATTTTTAAACACCAATAAACTCTTAGTGGAAGATGAAATAATAACAATTATTATATATTCAGACAATCTTAGATATATAGCTGCTGTTCCTGTTAATTTGATTTCAGGTTTCCTTTAAGTATTTGTATAAAACTATTTTATTGAAGCTTAAAATAAAACAAAAATTATTGCCAATATCAAATCTATATGTTTATTTTCAGATATATAAAAAAATACAAAGTTTATTGTTTCATACCTGAAGATAAATGTAGGCATTCAGTGTAAAGCAGTTTTAGACAAATATTGAAATGTTCAATTATCTGGAACTATAAACTATTTGTTCATCCATATTATTTACAAACAGTTCAGAGACTAGCTGTAATTTGTATTGTAGTTTATTTAATGTAAACAATCATCATCAGTATTATTAAATAAATAAAACATATTTACTCCAGTTAACCTTAATGATAAAATGCTTAGTTTTCTCATATTAATTTAAAACTTATTATAATAACATAAACCTGATTGCTTTGTATTTCTTTATATACAGCTATAAATTTACAAATTTCAGACTAGACAGTACGTTGCAAAGTATATCAAAACAGGAATGACTATGATTGAAATTTGGTAAGTTCATATTCATTTATTTAATTGTTGAACTTTTTGAAATAAAGTAGAGCGTCGGTAAGTGGAATGGCCGGAAAGTGGAACGATTTTCGGTCGGACTGTGTCGTGCTGAATCGAATGTTTTTGATACTAAATTTACTTCTAAAGTATGATTTTCATGTTTTTTATATTCTTTAATATATTTATTTTGTTTGTACAAAATGCAGAAATAATTTTTAACGATACAATAGCCTCGATGATTATTATAAAAATTTTCGTTAGGCTTAAAATCGACGAAAATTCAACACGAAGCGACACGCAACGGAGAAAAATTTGAACATCGGACAGGTTAATGTATTTTTTCGTACAAAGTCGGAAACTGGAACAAATCATTAACTGGAAGGACCCCAGTCCCCAATTGGTTCCACTTACCGACGCTCTACTGTATATTAATTACATTATCTTCCTAAAAATCTCTTACATAATGTTGTTAATCAATTCCAGAGAGATATTATTAAAAAAATATAAAATTAAAGACTTACTAGAATAAAATTAATAGATAAATAGTTAGTTTTAAAATATAAACTTAAAAATTATCAAAAAATTATCAACAAATGCTGTTTAATAGAAATTTGATTGCTCTTCCAAAAATTGAATTCTGAGCAATAAAAAGTATTGTTGCATATAAGAGTGTATTTTTAGCAGTTTTATAATTTTCTATAATTTATAAATTTTTAAAGAATTATGGAACAAGAGATTGACCCAGAATGGGATTTGAAGCCACAACTTATACTTATTATTTAGATGCCTTAACATTTATATTATTCGAATTTATTTGATTTTTTTTTTTTTTTTTTTCTTTTAGAGAAGCAGATAGTTAAATCTATTTTATAATTATTTGGGATAATTATTGTTATAAAGATCCAGATAGTATGTACTGTACATCTGCTTGATAACCAAAAATTGTCAACTAAAGTCTTAATCTTTTCTTTCTAAATTATTTATTTTATAATTTTAGCCTTAATACAATTTAATCTAAAGGTAAGTATAATTATGTAGCTTAGACCAAGGTTGTTATCATTTTTTATTTGAGCCCAAAGTAAACAGGTTAACTGCATACAAGTTAAATTTGAGTCTTAGTTATTTTATGGAAAGCATATAATAAAATCAATGAAGAGCAAAATATAATTAGCTTTAAATAATTGTTGGAAAAACAATTATTTAAAGCTAATTATTTTCTTTTTTCTTCTATATGACTTTATGTAGATTTCCTAAGATTTGTTACATTAATATAGAGCAAATTACAAAAATAAATAAATAAATTTGCTAGAATAAAGTAATAAATATAACATCATATATTCAAAAATCTCAATATATTTATACATTGTTATATTTTAATTAATAACTAAGCAGAAGTGTTATTTTAGTAATCATAAATTGCACCATTAAATTCCTTGTAAATAGTTGTTTTCTCAGCCCTGTAGACAACTAGTTATATAGTGGAGAAATTAATTCAAAAATATATATGTTATATAATATATACTGTATTTACTTGTGTATAAGACAATCTTGCATATAGGACAAGGTATGACTTTAAAAATCAAAATAAAGAAAATTAGATTTATTAACACAATTCTAATTTTATTTCATTTAATTACAAATAAAATATTAGCAAATGTATGTAAATGTACACATTGTCCTGCAAAATTACTGGCATTTTAAACTTTAAGGAAAAATCTTGTAAAATCGACAACATAATTTGTTCATGTAAAGCTGAACGATCGGGAACCTTTTTTTTTTTTTTTTTTACCAATTCTCAACAGTCGAATCCACTCTGTCGATCACACTTATGAATTTCTCCGAATTCTGATTTCTGAATAATCATCTGTTTTCACATGGGAATGATTAAAACTTATATCAGGCTCCTGTGTAATTTTGGAATTTTAATTCAGAATTCAATTCAAAAGCTTTGTTTTTCCTATTGCTTTACTCCTGGCAATACACAAGAGTGATTCAGATGACCCAGATAAAATAGTTTTGTTTTTAAACATGAGGGCGAGCATCTGGTGATAAAAAGTGCAAATACGCTTTCACAAAAATTATTGCAAAACACACAGAATTCTTCACTTGTACATATAGGACAACCTAGGTTTTCGAAGCAGTGAAAAATGAATAAAAACCTCATCTTATACGCGAGTAAATACGGTATATTAATCCAGTTTTTAAAAGAGAGGAATTATGTATTGAGCTGAAACTTTTTAATAAGTTAATGAATTTTGCAAATAAATCAAAAAATTTCATTTGATTATAGTGGCTATCATCATATTTAAATTATTCTGCTAATCTTTTAATTTATTTTTTTAATCTTTAATTATATTGAAATTATAAGAATAAAAACTATGCTAAATTTATGCTGTTAAAAATTAGATGTTATGTAAAAATTATTAAAATAGAAAACAAATATTTAGTAATTTGTCAGTTATATCATCATTCCTGCATTAACATAATATATATACAGTTACAATAAAATATAGTGTTCATAATAGATCACTTTAATTATGACAGTTCTTGTAGAAAATATTATAGTAGTATTAATATTGTATATTTACAGTGAAGAGTTAGAGAAAACAGCAAGAAAGTTAATCGGGGAAAATGGTTTGCAGGCAGGATTAGCATTTCCTACTGGTTGTTCATTAAATAACTGTGCTGCTCATTATACACCAAATGCAGGTGATACTACAGTACTTCAATATGATGATGTTTGTAAAATTGATTTTGGAACGCATATAAATGGTATGTATTTATAATATGTACATACATAAAAATAATTTTAAATTGTTTATTAAAATGTATTTTGAAAAATACATTTTAAAAATTCTAATTATTTCTGGAATATATCAAATTAATTAAGATAAATAAATAAATACAGGAATAAAGAATTATCTAACTCTGTTGATGCATTGAATGTTTCAGTAAATTAGATTTGATTCAAGGGTTTGAAACTCTCAGTTAAATATGTTAATACAGTTGGTCATGCTGATGTGGGGACAAATGCAAATTTGGCATTTTAGGAAAATTCCTCTCTCTGCAATTAGACAATAAGATGAAATTAAATCAATAGAAGATTTTTTGTAAAATAGTAAGCAGTGTAAGAGTAATAATTAACTCATTTGTGATTATGCTGATTTGCATACATAAGCATTTTACTTACAAAAACTTTTACCATTACAATATTGTAAAATCTCAATTTAATGGACTAATTTGGTCAAGAGGGATGGCCATTAAAGTCAAAAGTCTGTTATTAAATAAAGTAGGTTTCTGAATGCGGGTGTTAAAAATTGACAATTTAGTTAGTTAATTTATTTTTACTTAAAAAGATGTGCGATTAAAATTACGTATGTATAAGAAGTTTAATTCGCAGAAAAATTTTCTGTGTATTATTGCTTATGTACATACTCACTGTTCTTCCAAGACTGTGATAAACAAGTATGATCTAAATCAAAATAAATCAACAAACTTTTTTTAAAATACCATTTTATGAGTGGTAACTTTTGGATTTGAAGGGGGAAACCTGTTAATTTAATTACGTATAAAAAGCATTTTAAAATTAACAGTGTGTTAATCTTCATATGAGGAATGCATAGGAAATTTCATCTGTTAAATTGAAGTTTTACTGTATTTAAATGTTTGAGCAGAATATTTTTATTTTGTAAAAACTATATTTTTCTCATTCTTTCATGACATTCTTATATTAAAATAATCAAATACATGATTATATAGAAAAATATATATAATACTTGTAATTTAAATTTTGAAATAACTTCTTTGTTATGCAAGATATGTTACTTGAATATTTAAGTTTTTGTCTTAGTGACAGACCTATGAACAACATATCAGCTTTGAAGTTTATCAAAAACTAGGTGCACAGGCAGCATCCTCAGATCTGTCAAAACATTATTTCATGTGATTTTGAAGATTGTAGCTAAAGTTCTAAGTGGGATAAGAAAATCCATGCAAAAAAATATGGTCTGACAAAATGTTATCTGTTATTTAATTGTTTCTCTGAAAGTCATGAAAATGTTTCTGTACAAGACACAAAAATTTCTATTAAAACTGGGAATTTGAAAAACTCAATTCATTAGATGCTGCTTTGTTTAAAAGTACAATAGAACTCTATGATGCACTTCTTGTCTAGTCTTCTTAATAGTTTGTGAGCACTAAGATTGGCTTTACTTTACCGCTAGACTTATTACACCACAGGACATCAAATTAGACTTAGAAAAACACTATTTTATTTTCAGAATGCATTTCGGATGTGGAGTCCCTCATCAGCTTTTTGATTCAACATGTCGATTCGATGTTTTGAACCTTAAACATTAAAAGATTAAACACGAGATAAAACAAAAAATTTTTACATAAAAAGGTAGTGCTGATACAATAACACAATAATAAACTAAGGTACTGGAGAAGTACATTCCAGAATCGTGTTACTGTGAATCTGCTTTTTATTTTGTCTTAACAATGTATATTTTTACTACTTTACTGTTTTACCAGTACCTCAGTTTATTATTGTGTTATTGTATCAGCACTACCTTTTTATGTAAAAATTTTTTGTTTTATCTCGTGTTTAATCTTTTAATGTTTAAGGTTCAAAACATCGAATCGACATGTTGAATCAAAAAGCTGATGAGGGACTCCACATCCGAAATGCATTCTGAAAATAAAATAGTGTTTTTCTAAGTCTAATTTGATGTCCTGTGGTGGTGTAATAAGTCTAGTGGTCAATCTTAGTGCTCACAAGCTATTACAATAGAACTAATGAAAGATCTGTGAACTTCATAAACTATTGAAAGTTTGCTTAGTGAAGCATTTAATATTGATCACAGTTAGATAAACAACCTGAAACTTAAACAGAACACACTTTGATTTGTTTTACAAGTTGCAGTTTTATCAAGTTTTAGACCATTTGATTGCTCTGATGGCTACAATATTGATATTTTATTGAGCAAGATAAAGGCTACATGTACTGTACAGCATTTCTAGCACCCATTTACAGAATGCCAAAAAATGTCACATAATATGATGGAGGCACCGATAGGTTTTTTTTTCCCCTAGATAAAACAAAAATTTTGGCATTGACAGTATCATGCATTACAGACAGAATGATAATACTTTGATATATCCTATTCCCTTAGAGATAAAATAATGAGTTCTGTTTTGAAAACATCATAATTGAAAAAGCAAATACTGCCATTTGTGAAGTGCAGAATAGTTGCAATAGCTCCAGTAACTGTTGCAAGTAGTAGACACATATTCAGCTACATTAAGAGGATTAAAAATAACAGATTAATTATTCAAGATCAAAGGTGCTTACTTTACTAGCATGTGAAAAAACTTATTTAAGAGAGATGCCAGAAAATGGAGTGAAGTAAAATGTTAAAAAATAAAAATTGGAACACAATTGAACCTGAAGCAGATCTCTATGGAGATTTGAAAATGTTTGTTCATTCAAATAAACATCATACCTTACTGGAAATACAAAGGTTTTGAAAGGGTTAGTTATAAGATTCCATTAATCAAGTAGTGTAAAGTTGAATAAAAATTATTATTTTTGAAGAATCACTCCAGATCATTATTGTATTATTCTATATATAGTAAAAACTGCTTAGGCGACCACCTGAATTCGACAAGCATCTGTCAAAATGGGCAAAAATTTCTGGCATGGAATAGTTTATACATATAAAAAAATTCTAAGTTATCTGTATTAAATGACCACCTGTGTAATGCAACCATGGGCACTGATTTTTGGTTGAAACAACATACAACTGTAATAAGCAATCACTTTTGCAAATATATCTGGTCTAAATTATTGTTTGAACCCATCTCAACAATGTTTTCCCCTCCAAGTATAATGAATTAGTCTAAACTCTTTTTCAAACCCAACCTTGGGCATTTCTCCCACTCTTGAAATTAGGTGCAGGTGTTAATGGATTAGTCCAGCTACAAAGGAAATTCATTTCAGTTTGTTCGAAAATGTCAAAAACTGAAAGAAATGCAAAGTGCTGTCGTTAGAAGATCGTGTTAGAGTTATCAGAGAAAGTGAAATGGTTTATCACAATGGCAATTAGCGGTGAAGTTTAACTATGGGAAAATGCAATTTATTGTACTGTAGACCTACAATATTTTCCTTAGAGATATAAAATATCATACACAATACAATTAATTGGCTGATCTCGTTGTTTGATATAATTTATTTTATAAAGTAAAATAACAACCTTTTTTTTTTCATTCCAGCAGTATTTTAATTACGTAAAAATTTTACTTTACATATTTTACTTCATAGAATCAATTCCAGTAAGCATTGTTTATTTAATTTATTTTTATTTTATTAAAGCTCATATACAGTACATGTGTGATAAACAGTTTCTGTATCAACCAACCTTATTTTTGCAATATCTAAAAAAAAAATAATAATGTTTAAGTAATTTTTGCATGCAAAATATTCAAAAACAATAAACACATTAATGCAAAAATTAGTTTTACAGGCAATCTTCCTTTTTTTTTGACTCTGCTGTTGTCATTGATGTAATGAAATCATATTATGAGAAGAAATAATAAAGTCGTTTTATTATTAATTAATAATTTTTCTTATTGTACTTAAGAAAATATTAAATATTTTTAAAAAATACAGTATTTTTAAAGTTAAAATAAGATTAAACTAATGAAAACCAAAACCGAAGTAGTGGAGAGATACATCGCGCTTCTATATCGATGATGTAATACACTTAACTGAGGAGCAAATGGAGAGAACCATGTTGAATTAATTAAGTTGGAAAAAAGAAAATGTGCATTATAATTGAGAAAAAGCAAATACTGTATTAATCTTTAAAATATTGGTATTAAATTTGTCTTATAAAATCATGACAACTCCTGTTAATCAAGTTATCTGGTAAGAATAAAATAAATACCAATATAGCTTTATTGTTGAAAAAATTTGCTTATTTTTACTCACCTAGAGTTTTGCTTAGTAGAAATGGCTATGTGTGTATATGTGCAAAATACATTTGGAAGTTTAGTATTACTGCACCACCTGTATTGTATGACCACCTGTCTAAAAGACTACTTTTTGAGAGGAACCGTGGATGGTCACCATAGATAGGTTTTACTGTATAATATATATATATATATATATATAATATATATATATATTATTTTACAGGCAATCTTCCTTTTTTTTTGATTCTGCTGTTGTCATTGATGTAATGAAATCATATTATGAGAAGAAATAATAAAGTCGTTTTATTATTAATTAATAATTTTTCTTAATAATTATTAATAATTTCTAAATATATATATATATATATAGGTATGTATGTGTTTACAAACTTAGTTTTTGAATATTTGTTTTCAAAAAATTGTTGTACAGAGAATTTATTTTGCAAAGTATTTTTATTTAAAAATTCAGTCAGGATAGAAACATACTAACAATGAAAATTTGCTTCATAAAGGTTGATAAAATCAGGTATAGTTTCAGTTTTTTCTTCTTAAACAGGCAAATTTGCATAAATTGAAAATTTTTGGGACGGTTAGGCATTGGAGTAATTGGCAAAATTGAGATTTTGTACCTATCACCTTTTCAGAATGCCCATGAATGCAAGTTAGATAAGGTTTTATTCATCACCAATTTGTCAACACATCTCTGAATAAATGAGTTGACATATTGTCTATTGAAAATTTATTTCTTCATTTTTATGATTTCATGAGCTTGCTTCTTAATACTTTCATATGAAAGCTTTGTAAACAAATGAGATTTATATGTGTATATCTTTGTGATATATGACTTGTAAGACTGCATATAAACAGTGATTATCAAAATTGATTACTTATTACACATGAATTTGAATATTGTTTTCATATGTGCAGAGCAACGTTGAACTTCAGAACTTTAAGAGGAAAAATTTTAATTATTTAAAATGGTGTGTAAAGTACATTCATTTCATTATTATGCACTTTGTTTTTTAAATTTTTTAAGAAATGCTAAAATTATAATGATTAATAATAATACTAAGGAATTTATTTTATATATACCATAGGTCGTATCATAGACTGTGCCTTTACTCTGGCATACAATCCAAAGTATGATAAGTTATTAGAAGCTGTCCGTGAAGCAACTAATACTGGCATAAAGGTAAAAAAAAAAATATAATTAAATTTTAAATCTATTTAAATATTATGTATATTTAAAATGGTTATAATAAAATTACAAGACTGAAAAATAATACTATAGATAAGATAGTAATATTATGCAGTGAAATTATTGATAATTTCAATTAAAGTTAAATCTGTTTACAATAAATAAGTTAAAGATTAAGTAGATAAAAAAATAAAATACTTGAAATCATCACAACAGAGGTCTGTGATGAATAATGTTAATTTTGATTATTAATAAATGCAGATGAAATAATTTGTTTGACCTATATATCTGTGTGATTGCTTTATTTCTAGTTTTTCAAATTATTTGGAAAAATTGAATTGTAGATTGCTTGAATGTTAGAGCATATTTGCATCTAGAGAGATTCTTGGTTTCAGGAAAACCATGGAATAGAAGGGTGTTCTTCAAGTCATTATCCATATATACAGGGTTCCTACACACCTGGAAAGTCGGATTTTCATTAGTGTTCAGAAAAAGTCATGGAATTTCAGGAAATTTGTTAAAAATTGGCAAAAAGTCAGGGGATTTGCATCCTTTCCTGCCTTGTTGATTTTTGCTGACAATATGCTTGACTAAGTGTAGCCATCTGCATTCAGCAAGAAGTAATGTGGTGCAATACAACTTATGAAAAGGGGGTGCAGAATATTTTCAGGACCCAAAATTTTCCCAAAAATTTACAAAGTACACAAAATGATAGATAATACCATTTAAACTATTTATCATTTTTCATTTTAATAATTTTTATTGTGTAACAAAACAATTTCTGATTTTTTATTTAATTTATTGATATTTTATAAAGTTCAGGAAATTTATTAAGGGATAAATTTAATAAATATATCCTTTTGTACATGGATTTTATAGAATTTGTTAATGCGTAATAAAAAAATAATTGAATTTTTTTCAAGGCCATGTAGATTTATGGTTATGGATTAATAACAAAATTTTAATAATAACATTTCATTTTTAATTTTAATAATTTGGCAATTATGAAAAATATATAACTGTTAATTATAGAAAATAATTAATTAAAATGTTGGAGAAGCAAAACATATGTGCATAGTAAGTCAAATACTGTTTTATTTTGTCAATGTATCATACTGTAAGGGACGTGAGGGTCAGGGAAAGTTATGGAAATTAAAACAAAAATTTGAGTAGGAACTCTGTATATAATTTTAAAGTAAAAGAAATTAAGTTTTTAATGGCAGAATAATCCCAAAATTTTTCAATATACTAAATACAGAAGTTTTACCCTTCTTTTCTTCAGTTAGCTTCTCCTTTTAACTCTTATTAAATCTGATTTTTTTTTGTCTTATTTTTCTATTTATTTTCAAAATAAATGTTGAGTTCTAATTCTCTGTATATCATTAAAGGATGAATTCAGACATAGCTGGGCTTGCTCACTGTGATCTGAAGCTTGGCAAAGGTCTGCTTTGTTATAAATACATATTTAGATTATTAAAATTGTTTATTAAAAAAAGACATATGTAATAAAGTATTTTTAACTACATTTGAAATATCTGAACAAATTATATGTACAGGTGGGTGGAAAATAACTAGGCATTGAGAAATTTGCTATAATGTTTGATCTATATATATAAAAACGAATGTATGTCTGTGTGTGTGTGTGTTTGTGTGTTTGTTTGTCCTTCATGCATTACCACACCATTTATCCGATTGCCATGAAACTTTGGGAAGTTGTTTAATACATTCCCGCGAAGGTTTGTGGCATATGTGAAGATCACCATTTCCACCCTTTCAAAAATATATTTATATATGGATTAAGGCTTTTATGTCCAACAGATGGTGCTAACTTCAGACGACCTAAGTTTGCTTTTCTGTGAGAATGGACCTAAGCAGATCATTTTCTACCTATCTATATAAATAAAATACAACGTTTGTTTGTTCCTACCGATTCCTTTGAAATTTTGACACAACGTTGCATTCGAATATGCACGTGTTTTTATATAATATACATGTTGAAATTCTCCCTACGGGGGAGAGATGGACGGGATTAAGGCTTACCATGAAGAACTCGGCTTCTATTTATACTATTTTACATACGGTTTTTTGCGTTTTTAATTGCGTTTTAATAGGTGACGTCAACAGAATATACACTAAAAAGAGATTTTTTGAAATTTCCCCACGGGGGAAGTGTTACACATTTATAATAGATACATTTTGAGCCACAACAATGCGTGGCCAGGTCAGCTAATATAATAATAAAATTGCATGTACATCAGTCAATGGACTTTTATAATTTCTGCATTGGTGGTGTGAGCAATGATCAAGAGAGGTTGCATACATAGTGGCAAAAAAGATGACTAACCACTTGTCTGTTCAGGAGCAAGTACAGATTTCTGCATGCTATGAGCTATCCCATAGCATGCAACTAATCAGTAGTTGCTGAGATGATGGCATATAGTGAAGGGTCATCATATCACATTCCAGAAGCAATCAAGAATTTTCATTCAAAGCTAATGACTACAAGTATGATTACAGACACACAGAAGTGGTTGTCCATCCACGTAACAATCCCCAGTTGTTTGAGAAAGTTGGTGGATAGTGAATCTACATTGAATTTTAAGGTGTAGGTCCATATTTTCATTTAATAAGATACATGTCAAATAATTTTTATCTCCTCTAAACATTATTCCAAGAAGGGGTCTGTGATCTCTGCCTGACTGGAAAAGGGGTTCCTAGAACAAAGAAGGTTAAGAAATGTACTATACACCAACTTTTTATATAATAATGCTTCAGGGAAGACTGCTAGATAGTTATACTGCGTGGAGAGTATCCTAATCCATTTTTATGTTGTGGTTTTCCAGTCTGCTTTGACCAATCTTAGTGGTTATTGTACATTTATTTAAAATATTTTCAATCTCTTGGAATGATTATCACAAACTTATTTAACTTTTTATTAACATATGATGATGCTAATGATTCAGTACATAGATCAGGTTGCAACCAGGGGGTTAACAAGACATGTGTCCTGGTTCCAGTTAAAGGGAGTACCAAGAAGAAGAAAGGGTGTGTTAGAAGTTCAGAAATTAATGATTCCTCAATCCCTAGTTACTTTCCACCCATCCTGTATAAGTTAATAGGTTGAATTTATACATTAATATTTTTTTTAATATATTATAAGGAAGCAGGAATTGATGTTAGACTTTGTGATATTGGAGAGGCAATTCAAGAAGTTATGGAATCATATGAAGTAGAAATTGATGGAAAGGTATATCAAGGTGAGAATTTTATTTTTTATTTTTTTTAACTAATGTAAATTTTAGTGAGTACAATTCACATCAATACATCTGTAGTTACATAAATCAAATTAACTGGAACTAATCAGAAATCTTCTGTTAAAATTGGGGCCCAAGTATGACTAAAAATAAACATTGTGTCATGACAATGGGTGAGGGCCATGGCTTAGTGTATGTGACCTACTTTTCTTTTTTCTGATGGATTTTTCTTACTAGCTGACACAAAAAATAAATGGATTTTTGATAAGTTAATTTTAAAAAATGATTATGGTTTGATTTTAAGTAAAAGTTTTAACTTTTGTGGGAAAATTTAAAAATATAACAATTGTAAAGAGTGGTATGTTTGTGATAGAAAATAAAAAAGAATCATTGATTCTAGGTGCAGAATATCACAATATAAAAAAAATTTCCAGTAAACACTTTGAGTTTTGTTGATCCATTCACTCCTAATTCTGAATTTTTTTTTTCATTCAAATTAACCAGGTCCAACTGTATATTATATCCAGATAATAAAAATAAAAATAAATTACCTGTAACAAGAATGAATAAGTAAATAATTTAATTTAATTTACATTGTAAACTACTATTCTCCCTAGTGAAATGTTACTTTATTGGAAAGCTAAATTAATTTCTAATGAATTCCAGGTACTTTCTTGCTATGTGATTCCTCCCCAGGATATTACTAGGTAAAGAATAGTCATAATAAAAATTAGAACATTAAAAGTTTTAAATATAATTAATTTCATGACATATTGTGAATTTTAAACTCACGAGCTGACAGATTTGAAATTAACATTTCTTTCTATAAGGATTCCACTATAACAATATTACAATAACATTTCATATAAAATTAACTACAACTAGAATTGATTTAGAAGATAATGCTCATGAGTTAAGAGTTTGCAAGAAGTATTGGAATGAATTTAGAATTAAGACTTTTAGTGTTTTAATTTTGATGTTTGACTAGACTATTCTTCATTAAATGTTGGTAATGAGAAAGGCTCAAAAGTACTGAGTCATTAAGTATTAATTTAGCTTTTCAATAAAAGCAAGATTTTACGTTACTTATCGTAAGTTTTGAGTTTTAAACTATTCTTTTCTAGTTTTTAAAAAATTGTATAATTAAGTTATAAAATTCTTATAATAATAATAATAATAATAATATGTAAACTTTATTAATAAAAGTTTATGCATATAATATAGGAATTTAAGAGGAAAAAAAACTTAATTTTATACAAAAATATCTATTTATAAACAACATTTAAAATTTATGCAAGCGATTTTAAAATTTTTGATAATTATTTATTAAAATTTTTAATTAAGAATTTTTCTATCTTTAATGTAATAGAGAATCTAATATAAAATAGAAATATTTTTAATGTTTTCTACAATCTGAGACTGTATGTGATTATACGTTCATATTTACACACTATATTAAATGCATTAAAATTGCATACTGAAGATAAATAAAACAAACTAATTATTTATGGATGATACTATTTTGTGTAACTAAGTATCTATTTACTGTTTTACTTGCAGTAAAATCAATAAGAAATCTCAATGGTCATTTAATTGGTCAGTATAGGATCCATGCTGGTAAAACAGTGCCAATAGTAAAAGGAGGTGAAGCAACAAAAATGGAGGTATATTATTTAAATTTTCCCAATTTTATTTTTAAAATCTTAAGTAAATAATCTAACTATATAATAATATATATTCTGAACTGATATTGACTTTTACATGGAAAATTAATTACATAACTATATTTATTATTTATTTTTGAAACATTTTGTTTTTAACAAAAATTGTGTGTGTGTGTGTGTGTATGTTACAGTCATAACCCATTTTTAGTTAGAATGCGTTTTAACTAGTTGAAACTAGTTTATACTGGATGTCTTTGCTAAAACCCGTTTTGTCTAGTTAAAACTAGTTTTAACTCAAATTCATTTTTGACTAGCAGTAAATTCTAGTTTTAACTAGATAAAACGAGTTTTGTCTAGTTAATTTACTGCTGTACATGTTTTGATTTTAGATAAAACTAATTTTAGCTACATAAATAAGTTTGGAGGAAATAAATAAAGTTGTGTATAGTGATTTGGGGGAAGATGCCTAACATTATGCTTATAAAGGAAATTATATCAATTATTTGGGTTTTGGAAGCCTCTAACGAAAATATCACATTCTTGAACATGTTTTTCAAATAAAATTTTAGAGTATATGAAAAATAATTGTATATTGTGTTTGCAATGATGACTTTTTCACTGTCTGGCATTTTAGGCATCTCATCCCAAGTATCCGGGTGAGATGCCAAATGCCATTAGGATAAGATACCAAATATAATTGCCTGAAATTAATTTTAGAATATCTTAACCAAATTTAATTTATTGCATATGTAGTACAAAGTACTTCATAGTAAATATAACAGCACAGTATAAGCATTGTTAAGTTTCCAGCCATTCTAACGTGCTCTATAGCTAGCTGAAAGCTTTTTTCAATCCAAAAACCTTTTTGAGAAGTCCTTATATAATTTCTATGCATATCCTGCAATAAAACGAGAAAACAAAAATTTATTAAAAATAGGCATATTGGAATTCAATTAACAAAAAATAGGCATGTTACCCCAAGAAAAATGTGACGTCTTTCCCATTAGACAGGGTAAGGTGCCTAGTTGAGTCACGTGTTCCAGCATGTCTGATTGGGATCGGCGGCAGCTCACAATGGAAACTTTAAAACCTTAACTGCATCACACAGTAATTATTTTTCGCAATTTTTAATAAATTCTATTTTAACTTTTAGTTTTAAAATGATTCTAGAAACATTTCACAACAAAAACTTTGTTCTTATCTTGCTTTTATTCTTCTCAGATGTAGAAAATGAGGTAACGGTAGCCAACTACAGCTTTCCGCACTTAATATTGGCCCAACTATTCATCATACAAACACATGACAATATATGACGTCACTGTTTGAAAATATCAAAAAGTAGGCATCTTCCCCGCTTACCATCTTACCCCGAATCATTCTATATGTTGCAGTCAAAACCAATTTTTAGTTAGGGTGCATTTTAACTAGTTGAAACTAGTTTATACTGGATGTCTTTGTTAAAACCCGTTTTGTCTAGTTAAAACTAGAATTTACTGCTAGTCAAAAATGAATTTGAGTTAAAACTAGTTTTAACAAAGACATCCAGTATAAACTAGTTTCGACTAAAAACGGGTTTTGACTGTAACATATATAACATATATATATATATATATACACACACACACACACACACACACACACACACACACACACCATTACAATTTTATATATGTAATTGTTTAGTCATTTTCAAGTGACATGCCATTTTTAGCATCAAATTTGACTATCACTTATAAGCTATCATTTGATCAAAACATATTACTATATGCTAATTTTGACAAATATTAACACTTACCATGCTGGTCCAGTTGATCTAGTTCCTTACCTGTATGCTGACTGATTTAAGCAATTTTACAGTATTTTCTACTGAAAATAAAAACCGATTGACTAAAGCTAGGTAAAAAGTAAAAACAGTTTTTGATATTGGAAACATTTATCTGTACAATACTCAATTTTGATTTCTGTGGGCTTTATTTTTATGTAATATGCTTTAATGTTATTTGGACTTGTTTTAGAAATAGATACATTGAAAAAATTAAAAACTGCAATATAGCTTTAAAATTCATATTTTTATGTATGAAATATATAGTACATCGATGAATTTATTTACAATAATGATGTACTGTATCAATGTTATTAGTAGACTTTTTCCTGACTGTAGCTGTTTTCGTAATTGAGTCGATTTGGCAAATGTACATAAGATAACATAAGATGGCATTAGCACTATCAGAAATACAGGAATTCGACTTTTGTGTTGATAATATCTAAAAAGTATATAAATTATGTAATATGATATAAACTATACAGGTTTAAAATAATAATGAAATTACATGGCTTGCTTGTATTTTTTCAATCTCAGTTAGGCCTAAATCATAATTGCAACATTTTCGTCAGATAAATCAATATAATTGGCACTATATTTGTTGACTTTTTATTAATGAATTCGAACAATTGTTGGTTAGTACACTAATGTGCCATATCTAAACTTAACTCATATATAAAAAATAAAATGACAAAATTTGCTTGCAAAATATGGCGACAAAACTCTGAATCAGATGATGATCGTGGTTGTACAAAATTGCTTATATTTCAAATTTCTGAATAAATAGTGCCCACTATGAGTTAAAAGACACACTATAAAATACACAAATAAATCGTATTTTCATTGCTGAAAATGTATTATGTTTTCAAGCTAGAAATTACAGAATATATCAAGAAATGTAATATTACATTTTTCGTTTTTTCCAAAGGAATGCAGAAAACGTAATATTACATTTCTAGCACAGTAAGTGTTAATATGCACAGATTATGATTATAATCTGCATATTCTGATTTGAGTTATTTGCCAACCTGTCAAATTACTCAAATTCAAATTTGAGTAATTTGAATTTAAGAATATTTCTAAACAAACTTCTTTTAAGTTATTATTATTATTAGAATTAGAATTTATTATTATTACAATTTTAATAGGAGGGAGAATTCTATGCTATTGAAACATTTGGAAGCACAGGTAAAGGCTATGTTCATGATGATATGGAAGTATCCCACTATATGAAAAACTTTGATGCTGGTCACATACCATTAAGGTAAATCTTGTAAAAGTATTCAGATTTTTTTAATAATTTTCTGTAATTTATTGAAATTATATATTCACTACTTAACAAAAGTTAAGAGAAAATTTTAAATTTTGAAATTAAAAAAAATTGAATAAAGTAAATGTTATAGAAAAATTATCAGTTATCTGATATATATATATATATACACACGGATTTAGTGATTGTATTTTTATTTATATACTTATCTGTGATATAATGAATTTCAATAAAAATAGTATGGCAAATAACAATGTGTATTTTTAATGGAACATGAAATGATCAAAAATGTTAACATTTAAATTGAAAAGTAATAATTACCTAGACACTAACCAATGCCGAATTCTATTGCACTTGACATGGCTATATTACTAAATAAATTATGCAACCAATTTGGCACTAGAGGAAGGAGTTAGGCACCATCTCTTAATAACTTTAATACAGTTGACTCTGCATAAGCCGACACCTGGATAACTTGTCACTCGTCGTTACGTAGTAATTTTTTGTGGTCTTGGCCGACTTACATAGGCATTAATGTTATTAATGTTAAAAAACTCGGTTTACTTGACATCGTTTAACTCATCACCACTGGATAAATCAACGTACTTTTTCTGTTTCACACTTTTTAGACATCTGATAAGTCGACTCCCCGCCTGAAAAAATGAGTTTATATTGTACAATAAGCTGTGGGTGTGAATTCATTTTTCAGGGGGCAGTCGACTTATCAGAATTCTAAAAAGAGTGAAACAGAAAAAGTATGTTGGTTTATCCAGTGGTGACGAGTTAAATGATGTTGAGTAAACCGAGTTTTTTAAGGTTAATAACATTAATGCCTATGTAAGTCGGCCAGGACCACAAAAATCTGACTATGTAACCGACTATTGACAAGTTATCTGGGTGTCGACTTATGCGGAGTCGACTGTAATTATAATTTTTAATTAATTAATTTAAATACTGTATTTACTCGCATATAAGACAAGGTTTTTATTCACTTTTTATTCTTCAAAAATCTAGGTCATCCTATACATGTGAGTGAAGGATTTTTTGTGTTTTTTGCAATGATTTTTGTGAACCGTGTATTTGCACCTTTAACCGGATGCTCACACTCTGGTGTTTAAGAACAAAAGTATTTTATTTGGGTTATTTGAATCACTCTTGTGTATTGTCAGGAGTAAAGATAAATATCAATAGGAAATGCAAAAATTTTGAATTCAATTTCAAATTGAAATTCTGAAATCACATGGGAGCATGATATAAGTTTTAATCCATTCTCACGTGAAAACATGATTATTCAGAAATTAGAATTCAGAGAAACTCAAAGTGTAATCGATGGAGAGTGGATTTGACTGTTAAGAACTGGCAAAAAAGGTTCTCGATTGTCCAGCTTTGAGAACAAATTATGTTGATTTTACAAGATTTTTTTTTTCTCTTAAAGCTTAAAATGCCAGTAATTTTTTTCAGTACAATGTTTACATTTACAGGCATTTGATATTTTATTTGTGATTAAACGAAATAAAATTAGAATTGTATTAATAAATCTAATTTTCTTTATTTTGATCTTTAAAGTCATACCTCATCCTATATGCGAGGTCACCTTATATGCAAGTAAATATGATAATTTAGAACTACTGGGAGAAAAAATGGCCTGAAGCGGGACTCGAATCCACAATACCTGCTTACTGTGCAGATGCGTTGCCAGTTATGCTATCTGGACTCCAGCCTGCATCCCCAACCAGCATTATAATAACCATTGATGGTTATAACATAAACTTATATATACATGGAAGAGGAGATCGGACTGGAGTCCAGATAGCATAACTGGCAACGCATCTGCATGGTAAGCAGGAGTTGTGGGTTCGAGTCCCGTTTTGTGTCGATTTTGTTTTTTTTTTTTCTTCCAATAGTTCTAAATTATTTTAATTAATTAATTAAAAATTATAATTAATAAAGTTATTAAGAGATAGCGCCTAATGTCTTCCTTTAGTGCCATATTGATTGCATAATTTATTTAGTAATATAGCCATGTATAGCCTGATAGAATTTGGCACTGGTTGGTCTTGTTTGTAATAATTACCACCAATATATATATATTTTTTTTTTTAGAAATTTTAATGTGTTTTAATGATCCCTTTTAAGTTTGAGTATTGAATTTTTGCTGGAAATTTTGCATTGAAGTGTAATTTTTATCCTTTTAAGTCTTTAAATAAAAATAATGCTAATGTTTCCTGGTAACAAATAGCAGTTTAATCATATTTTGACAGCCCTGAATTACACCATAAACTCAGTTATAGTGATGAGCACATGATATATTAATTCCTTGTGTGTGGGCCATATAAAAATTTATAAGATGTCAAAACGGAACACCATACTTAGTTAGTAACATTAGCTATAAGCTGAAGCTTAATAAACTAACATTTGTCATTTATATTTTTTGTTTTTAATATAAAATTTAACAGATTCATAAAGTTTTTTAACCTTGCCTTATAATTTATTGTTTTATAATTAATACAAAGCTATTGACTAATTTCGTAATTTTGTTAGAATTAATTTAATTTAAAGTTTTTCTTTATTTAGGTTGGCTAGATCTAAACAGTTGTTAAATGTGATTAACCAACATTTTGGAACATTAGCCTTCTGTCGGAGATGGTTGGATAGACTTGGACAAACCAAATACTTAATGGCTTTGAAAGATCTTTGTGACAAAGGTATTGTTGACTCTTATCCTCCACTCAGTGATATTAAAGGCTCCTACACAGCACAATTTGAACATACCATACTCTTGCGTCCTACTTGCAAAGAAGTTGTAAGCAGAGGAGAAGATTATTAATTAGGTAGCCTTTTATCTATTATAATTAATTGCAATTAAGAATTTGCTTTGCTTCCATCACAGTGATATTTGTTAAAAGTGATTATTTTCATTCTTTATATTCTGCTTTGCTATTAATTTCTGTTTATCTTCTTTAAAAGAGAATATACTTGTCTTTTTCATTTTGCAATAAGTCCTAAAGTAAATGAGAGAAATAAAAAAAATTATTATATATACATTATATTCTGTATAAGATTAAAATTTTATCAAAATTGTTTTATTAAATATAAAAACGTTTGCTCATATTTGTAATGAATGAACTGAATTCCAACTATTGTGTGTCCAGAATTGTAGTTTGCTTATAATTATGCATTTCAATTGTAGTAATTAAATCAATTAGATAAGTGGTTGCTTAAATGATAAGCAGATATGCTAGTTGCAGAATTCTTAAAATCAATTTTTTTTTTCCTTGAGAAAAATATTAGAATACAATGAACTTTCCAAGAGCATAAGTTTAAAATTCTGGACATTAGATAGTTTGAAATAAAAAAATTAAAAAGATGGCCAATTTGATTGTAATTAATTATGATTGAACTGATTACGTAAAGTGCCACTTTTTTAATTAAATTATGGATGTGCCGTTAAGATGATGACAATTCTTACCTGTCTCATATTTTGGATGCAAATGTACAATAATTGCTTTTCAATTGTCAAAATATCTGTTTGTTCATATTTGGCAGATTTCTTTGCCAAAATTTGCGCCATTTGTTTGGGACTGGTTAATAAAATTGTTCAATAAAAAATTTGTATTTGTTTTTATTTTAAAATTTCTTATAATTAAATTTATTATCACGAATATGTTACTGTGAAAGACCGATATCTGGAAAATGTCTATATTCTCTGGTGAATGTCAGCATTCATATAGTCATTTGGTGTATGTATGAAATATTTGCTAAATATTATTTCTCACTTACACCGGAAAATGTCAACATTCAGATGTTGACATTTCTCAATTCATTCAACATTGAACATTCAACATGCACTAATGTTGAATAAAAATACTTTTATTATGTTAAGACAAAATGCAACTTTTTAATATATGATATATGTCAAAATAAGAGAAAGCTTAAGTAACAGCATATGTAAATAAACTGTTGAACCTAAAACAAACAGTATATTCTTAATCAGAAAAGAAAAATAATACTGATGATAAACTTACACACAAATTATGTGATTAACATCATACAATCTTATTTATTGCAACAACTTAAACTGTTATGACACTTTGAATTGCACAAGTCCTTTGCTTTTATAACAGTGTTTAGTCGTGGAACACTTCTTTTTGCAATTACAGTGTGTATAACCTTGCCCTCCACTTCTTGAATTAGTTGCAGCTGCTTCTCTCAGCAACATTTCTTGAGAAGAAATCTCATCTATGGAAAGTAACTTTTTACAAATTACGGGTGCTTAAGGGTACCATTTTTGTCTTCTAATTTATAAAGGTTGGAGTCTTCTATTTTAATAACAACAGCCAACACATTTTGGGTATCTATAAGACCACAGTTGACATCAGGGACTTGTATTCATACAGTATCACCAATTTGAGCAGGAGGAAATTTTCTTTTTGAGTTTCATAGCATTTTTGTTGCTTGCAGTTTTATTTGCAGTGCATATTTTTTTTCATGACACTCATTTTATAGACATAAACTCATGTTGTTCAGTCAGGGTTTGATATGAAGATGTGGTAAGTTGCAGCTCCTCTTCAATATTTTCCTTTGGAATATGGTTTTCAGTATAGTCACTGCTTAAATTTTCTTCAAAAGTATTAACAATTTCTTCGAGCTGTTCTTCGGGTTCAATATTTGTGATTTACTCGCCAGGCAAAGATGACGATTGCTATGCCTGTTTTGGTTTAATGCCAAATAGGGCTTCATAAGGACTTTGGCGTATTCCTTTGTGGTATGTTGTGTTCTTGGCAAATTGAACAAAGGGCAAACCATCTGACCATTTATTTGTATCATTATCATATTCATCCGTGCAGTTAATATATTCTGTATATCCTGATTGACCCTTTCAACTGAGCCTTGTGTTTGACTATAACGAGGCTTTCTGTGAACTATCTTGACATCTTTCCATCTAGTACATAGTTTGGATATGACTCAATTACTGAATTTTCTACCATTATTGGAAATATAATATAGCTGTGGAATCAAATGGTGATATGGTACTTTTTCAGCTGTCTTAGTTTTTAATGGTCGTAACTGGACAAACTTTGTTAAATGGTCTTCATATGCCATTATGAACTTGTAATCATCATACCTGTGTGACTGCAGGTCTATCAGATCAACTTGACATCTTGAGTTTAACTCTGAACTGACCACTGGTTTAACAACAATACCTTTCTTAGGTCACTGGTCACTGTTTGATTTGACATTGTTTACATAAATTTAAATACAACATTACAAGTTCATATGTAATATTTTTGTATTTAACTTGATTTAACTTGCAATTGTTTAATTAAGCGTAGGTGTTCTTCCTCCCATGGCCTATTCTAGTGCGAGTTTCGGATAGTATACTGAACAATTCATTATTAGTAACACAATACTGTATATTCGTTTCTCCTGGTTTTAATGGCACAGTTAACTTCTCTTGATCATTAATTTTTAAAATGTCAAAACGTTTTAATAGTCTGTAATCCAAAAGTGCACTACACTTAGTTTTAGCAGAAATCACTTCAGAAGGTATTTTAGAGTATTTTTCTTGAGAAAAATAAAAACAGTTGTCTTCTCATTTACTCCCAATTAATGCACATAACTTTTCAAAAAAAAAAAAAAAAAAAAAGATCAGGGTTCACTGCAGTGGCCATTTAATATAAATTAAGGTATCAGATGAAAAAAAACAAAAATTAAACGTTGCACGCACCAGCAAACCTTGTATAAGACTGACAAACGGCAGTATTCGAGAGTATAACAAATAGATTCCACGTGACCTCAATCGCTGCAAAGGATTTGGCGTTTTTGTCACTTCTCTCTGGCTGTGTCTTCTAGGCTTGTCGTTTCGACCTCCATCAGAGCTTATTTGTGCTTTTTTTTTTTTTTTTTTTTTAACTCTTTCCACCCTGTGGGCACTAAGAGGGCCTCTTTTAGTAGACCCATTATGGATTCGGCCAGGCCCACAATGGGGCGACCGGGTGGTGAGGAACGGGGCCCGACATATCCGAACGGACCACCCCCCGAAAAATTCCTGAAGATTATTCGACCCGTTCGGATTCGATCCCGGGTCCCCCAGAGCGGTAGGCTGCCACCTTGACCGCTCGGCCATCCGGCCGTCAATCTTATTTGTGCTTGCCGACACACACCGGCGATGGTTCGAATGTATAATAATATAACCAAATATTCAGACTTTCACCGACGTATTTGGTATGTGTCGACATTCACCAGAGAATATTGGCATTCTCTAATTTCGGTCTTTCGTGGTAACAAATATATATTACCCAGTTAACATTTATCATGTTTCTCCTAAGCTTTTGAAATTAAAGTATCAAATACTTTACATTTAAATGATTTTTTTCCAAGAATGTAGTAATCATTATGTAAATTTGAGATTGTAAATATGAGTCATTCTTTACTTTTACAATTCTAACTAAAAAAAATATCTATTACTATTACATTTTCGTGGCAGAATTAATGTTTATAACAAATTTGATTGTCAACATTATTAATAAAATATGCTTAAATAGTTCATGACATAATTCTCCAATGTTTTATAATAACTAAGCTGTTATCTTCTTTTACTGCAATTTGATAGATTTTTGGCTGTATATATAAAAAATTGAGAGAGTTTAAAATGAATGAAATTGGAATGAAGAAAGTGGTTTACTTCGTTTGTGGCAGTACGATTTTATTTTTTTATTGGTTTCGTAATTCTTCCTGTTATACTCAGGGCCGGATTTACCAATCCAGGGGCCCTGGGCACAAATTCGGTGGGGTCCCCCCCTTTAAGAGTAGGCAAATTTGATGATTTAGAAAATTTACACAAAATACTGTACTTTCAATTAGATTTGAACTAGGAAGTTGTAAATTTCACTTCAAAATAAGGTTATTGTAAACATATATTTTATTGTGTAAAACTAATTATTTTAATTTAACTGAAAAATACCCATGTGAAATTTTTTCCCGAAATTTTCCGATGTTTCATAGGTTGTTTCCCGGGTTTGGTTTTCTCTGCCTGTTGCCCTCATGATTAGGCCACAATAGGCTGTCGCGGTAATAAAAAAAAATTATGTTTAAACATAATTTTTTTTTAGTTTTGTGGGGGGCGGGCACAGGCCCCAAATGCCCTTATGTAAATCCGGCCTTGGTTATACTGCTATTGTCCTTATGGGAATTATAAGTTTCGAATCCAAGTTTCGTTTCTTCTGTCGTCTTCGTTCTTGGTGGAGAGGGAAAAATTGGGGAGTCAGGATGTCAATTTGATACACGAGAAGTGAAAATAGATCCAGTAAATAATGAAAATTTTATAAGATCAGTTAAATGGCAACTGCCACTAAATCGCTGTACCACGTTTGAACCGTTGTATTGGTAGTTCTCGTAGTCAAATTTAATAGTTTCTTTTCATTTCTGGTGCCGATTACTCAGTAGATATGATCGAATTGGCGAATTTTTAAAAATAATTTTGTACGTTTAATTAAATGTAAAATTATATGAAATAATGAACGATATAGAATGAAAATTTAATATAGAATGAAAATTTATATAAAAAAAAACAATATAGAATGAAAATTTGAAATTTTAATAGTCGCTCTCTACTCGTAGTTTTGCTTCCTCTTCGTTATTGCAATTAAAATTTGAAATATTTTAAGTTATTAAAGAATTGTTCATTTTAGTGTAATTTATTATTACACAAGAAATTAATTTGCAATTTAAATTTTTAATTGGAAAAACTACTTATGAATTACAAAGTAATTGAAAAAATAATATTAAACAAACTAATTGAAACAAAATGATAAATATAATACAAAGAACGTCAAGATTTTTAGATAAAGTGATGAGACTAAGTTTAATCAGATTAGCTTGTATCTGTCAAATGAATTATGTGTTAACAAATTAAAACCCTCCATAGGTCGCGTTAAAAAACGAAGATATCGGTGATTTCCCGAAGAAAAATACCCTAGGTCAACACAGTACATGGGGCCTCCTAATTCAAATTTGCCTAGGCTTCACGAAGCTATAATGCGCCACTGGTAACGTTCTAATTTTTCGCGTTATTAATCATTAAGTTTACACGATAAATCCGAGCTTCGATTCAAACGATTATTTTTAAATTACATCCATCTAAAGAATCTCCGAATAACATCATTAAGTCACACTAATTGGTCAAAACATGGAAGCCAGATCTCAACAGTCTTGTCTTTCAAGTTAGAATAGGGATGACGAAACTTTGGTCCGCGTTAGCATAATTATCTTTAAAAATCATTACTCGAAATTTAAAACTGATACGCATCAATATTTCTAAAAGAATGAATACGTTTTGATTAGAATAAATATATAAATATAAAGAAGCTGATTGAGAAAAGGATGACGACTTAATGAACTGAATATAAAACCTTAATGAAAAGTTGAAATTAAGATAAATTGAAATTTAACAGTAAAAATAAACTAAAGTGTATGACATGTCGCGTGTCAAATAATTTCGAACACTTTGGACACGTTTGTCGTTCTTGTCTTAAAGTATAATATGCTGAATATTCATATAGATTGTGGTTCCAGTGGAACAACTTTATATATGTAAAACAATCTTTACATCAATTAAATTGAAAATAAAGTACTGTATATTTAAATAATAAAGACTAGGAAATACGAAATAAAACAAATACTGTATTGGTAACGGCATGTTTCTGCTAACGTTTGATCTCACGTACACTACTCGCCATTGTGTTGGCTCAGAATTCCTATCGAATACATAATTTCGTGTGGTATACGCATTTTGTAATAAGTTCACTAGAAATAATTTGCTTCCGAAATTACCTGCTTTGAAACACAACCCTAATGTTCTGTATTAAGATTAATGCGTGATTTAGATTTGTACTAACAGAATTAAAATTACTAAACTATGTTGAAGATACGTAACTTTTATGAATTCAGAACTGTTTTTATCGTTATTAATTGTATCATTTTAGCTTTGTAAGCTTTGTTTCCAGAAAAAATTCACATTGATGCAATTATTACAGTATATTATTATAATCCTGGTTTTTCTTTGTCACCAAGGCTTGATATATATTCCGAACGGCAGAAACAGAAAACAAAATGTGATTGTAACTCAAAACTTTAATGACATTTTTAAAACAAAATTTCCAAAAAGCTGTCTACCTTTAAATCTAAATAAAATCTTAAAAATGAAACGTCACGCTTTCTCCTGTTTTCACATTATTGAGAGATAAGGTCAGTATTTCTGAATTCATTTAATTAATTTATTACTTTCATTCTGCAGATACACAGTCTCAGATTTTTACTTGTGGACTAATTGATGTATTTTCTGTGATGTAAATTAATTCAACATTCAATTTTCTGTCAGTCAGTTTTACTCTTTTTTTTTTTTTTATCACACGCAGAGCCGTAACTAGGATTTTGGACGCCTATGGCCAAGAATAAAAATGGCGCCTTTTTAATTTTTGTTATTAAAAAAAATGCTATTCTAAAAAAATTATCTAATGACATTCAATATATTTTTCAACTATATATACGGTAAATAATTTAAAATATATCTTTATAAATAACCTTTTTTTGACTATCATTGATTTCACTTTGTTACACAGGCAAATGACTCCAACGTACAGTACATACTGCTGCTTATCAACGTTGTTATGGAGTTAATAATATCACTTTTAATGTCAAAATTAAATAAATATTTAACCCTTTATTAGTATGTGTTGAATTGTTAGAATTGTTCATTTTAGTGTAATTTATTATTACACAAGAAATTAATTTGCAATTTAAATTTTTAATTGGAAAAACTACTTATGAATTACAAAGTAATTGAAAAAATAATATTAAACAAACTAATTGAAACAAAATGATAAATATAATACAAAGAACGTCAAGATTTTTAGATAAAGTGATGAGACTAAGTTTAATCAGATTAGCTTGTATCTGTCAAATGAATTATGTATTAACAAATGTAAATGGAGTATGGAGGGTAACAAAACAAAATGGAGGGTACATATGGAGGGTAACAAAACAAAAATAATAATTACTTAGTAATAAACATATGTTAATTATAAACTTTTATTATTTTATCAGATTGATGAACGTTCACAATATTAACTAATATCTTTTGAATAACAATCACAAAATTAAGTAGTACAAGATGAACTTTTCTCGCCTTCAGATTTGCAAATTTATCTATAACGTCCTCAAAATCAGTTTCTTTAAAAATATTTTCTACAGATAATAAATTTAAACTACTCAATCTGTCTTGGGACATTGTAGAACGTAAATAGTTCTTAATGATTTTTAATTTACTGAAACTTCTCTCACCTTAAGCAGCAGTCACGGACAGAGTAAGCATTATCCTTAATGCAATACTGATGTCGGGATAAGACTCACACAGCCGATTGCAGAGACAACGTTTAAATGCCGACGTCAGTTTAGAGATCGAGTAGACCGCGGTTCAGAAAAAATTTCATTGCAGAGGCGGCGTTTCTCGCTTGCCCCAGTTTAAACAGTGATTAGAAGCAAGTTATTTGACCTACTTCCTAGACTCCCTCGATAGCATGTTTAGACACCATTTTATTTGGGTAGAAGTCGCCATATTCATTTGTTGGTCGCAAAGTTTATGTCATAATGGATATTGTTCATTTAATAAATCTTGTAAACGAGACGAATCAAGAAAATTATTCATATTGACAATTCGAGACGAAGGAATTGTCAAGATGCATATCTTGACAATTACGAAGGGAGAAAGGAAAATATGAGATCAAAATAATCCTTTAGAAATCTGTTCCGAAGAAGAATTTCGAATTCGGTATAGATTTTCTAAATCTGAATTTGTTCGTATTTTAAATCGTATTGACGACGAAATTAAGCATCTAGGTCGAAGAAGATTGCCGTTAACTACTGAACAACAGTTGTTGATTATTACGATTTTATGCCACCGGAAGCTTCCAGAGGGTAGCCGGTGATCTTATCGGAGTTTACGTTCTGTATCATCTCCTATGCGATATTTTTTATTCCCAGAATAACCTTTCTCCTCAGCTGCAGGATAATTTTTTATAACTTCCGCGAGGACACTTTTTTTCTGCTTCGGAAAAATTCCGGCATGATTTGAACACGTTGTTTGTCGCCATTTTTCTGATGTCATAAACAAATGACCTGATTGGTTAAACGACACCTGAGAGAGGAAAGTAAGAGCCAAAAGACGTTTTGCCGAGATTCGTTTAGATGGCGTTCAGAAATAGACGACCGTCGTCTTTGCAACGCATTTTAAACCGCGGTTCATCCAACCAACGTCTAGATGCCGTTCGGCTGCTAGAGTTTACGTTAAACGTCGTTTAACGTAAACTCTGTCTCTGCAATTGGCTGACAGAGATCCCACTTAACCATTCCCTGTAATATTTGTAAATGATGTAAAGATATCAAATTTTTAAATATTATTTTTGCTTGACTTTAAAAGCATCCAATTGCACTATTTACAATGCAACAGTCGGCTGCAGCTTTTTAAAGTCTACTAATGGCATGGTAACCAAATTTTTTCCATTTAAAAAATTAAAAATCGATGATATCGAACGCATATTTTAAAATCGATCACCTAGTTGGGATATAATATTGTCAACAACTTCATAAAACAAATGTTTTAATTCATCCTGACTTGAAAGTATAGTTCCTTCTTCTGTTTCTCCAGGTAACAGTTTTCTTTTGCGTTTTCGCTTCATCTTGGGTATTGAATCAATTCCCAACTCTTCACATTTTTGTTTGCATTCCAACATGATAATATCATACCGATTATTTCTAAAATGTTGAAAAAAAGATACTAGTCCATTTAATAATTCAGAAGAGCGAAAAATGTCTTGTGATTTATTCTGTAACTAGTTATTTACAACATTTATTTTGGCTAAAATATTTTCCCACATAATTAACGTAAAAATAAAATTGTATGATCCTCACTTCCTCAGCGGTTTACTTACAACTAAATTAAACACCTGAACACTTGCTGAACTTACTGCAATTTAATATTCAAACGCTGTCAAACGCTATTTTTATAGGCCATCCTCAGGAAATTATAGTTCCTGAGGATGGCCTATAATGTAATAATTTTTAAAAATTTTCGAAAACTTTAAATTTCACGAGTATTCGAAAGCTTTGTGTTCTGTTGTGAAACTACAATATCCTGAGGATGGTATATAAAAATAGGCTGAAAGCGTTTGAATATTAAATTGCAGTAAGCTCAGCAAGAGTTCTGGTGTTTAATTTAGTTGTAAGTAAACCGCTGAGGAAGTGAGGATAGTTTCAATGGTGGCATTGGCCAACGAGTATAATTTATACAGAAAATTGTGTTGAAACTAGTTAGGACTAACTGCAAGTTGAAGTTCCTTAAGAAATGTGCGGAGAAAAAGGTAATTCCGATGTCCATACACAGGATTAGCGTACCAGCCAAACAGAATCCAAACACTAGTACTGTTAAATTTGCGCATGAAATCTCTGATGTGAAAGGATCACCAGTAAGTGCAAGTACCATCAAAAGAATACAATTCCCATAGGTTTCATGACAGTGTACCAAAAAAAAAAAAAAAGCCAACAATAAGTAAAAGATTCGTCAAATGCGTTTTGTTATCTGCAAAAAGATTCAAAGACGATCTTTAGAATATGGAGAAAATGTATTTAAATATAAATATAAATTTGATAATAAAATTCTCAAAAACATTCAAGTTTCGTGAACTACAAATTCTGTACTTCAGCCGAATCTAGTATTTACTGCAAAGTATAGTGGAGGTTTCCAAATGGTTTGGGGGTGTATGGCAGCTTCGAGTGTAGGAGAACGTGCTTTTATAGATTCTAAACGCTTTGGCTACTTAAAATACTGAAAGAAAATTTAAACAAAAGCGTAACGAAATTAGATCTGCGAAACTCCTGGGTATTTCATCAAGACAATTACCCGAAATATACAGCCGAAACTGTGAAGCAATGGCTCCTCTACCATACACCAAAACAATTACATCCACCATCAGTTACCAAATTTAATTCTGGATCTAACAGTTATGAGGAAAAATGAAAGATAAATTAGGAAATGAAACTTACAAGCAAATGCTGGCTTCAGAAAGTACTGAGAAAGGTGTGGAGTTTTATTACAGTTACCGATACAAAAAAACTAGTTTATTGTTTGCCAATAAGACTAAAAGCTGTCATAAAAGATCAGGATAGACCGACAAAATATTAATTGTTGGGAGTTTATGATGACAAAGTGTAATTTTCTGTTAATTTCAAGTGTACCAAGACTTTTGACTCGTCATTTTTTCCCGTTCAGAACATCAGAAAAATTTTTAAAATATTTAGTATATAGATCTGTAAAATATTTGAACATGAGATGATTTTTAAGTATAAATAATAGCTTCTGTAAGATAATTATTTCATTTCTCAGAAATAAATTTATGTGCCATGACTTAATCATTCAAAATTAAAGGTGTATATCTACTTTTGACTTTGACGTATAATGGTTTAGTTAGTAGAGAGGTTGAGGCCGAAGTTTTAAACGCGAAAACGTGTACGTCGGACGTTCAGCGCCGCTTTCCTCTAAGCCTAGAAGTTTGACAATGGCGTTTGGAAGGTCAGTGTAATCATGCTCGACATTCCAAACGCCATTGTCAAACTTCTAGGCTTAGAGGAAAGCGGCGCTGAACGTCCGACATACACGTTTTCGCGTTTAAAACCTCGGCCTCAACTTCGCTAGTATTATGATTAAAAGAATGTATAACAAAATAACATAGTAATGAACATAATTGCAAATATTAATAATGTTAAAATACAATTATTTTATATAAAATATATTTAATAGGCTACTTTACATTAAGATATCAATGATGTGATAGAAAATTATGAGATGCTATAAACGAACTTATTATCAATAATATTGTAGATGACTTAATTTTACAGCTAGCAGAGCACCAAGCTTGTAACCAGGTGGATATTGTTAAATTATATACATAGGACGCTTGAATTCCACATTTTCTATGACTTTCGAGCCATGCGACCACACACTTTTTCTGACGGTCTAAAGGTTCACAGATTTCGTCATCAATCTGAAGTCTCAGCATTTGTTTCCAAATTGTATCCCAGTGAAAACTCTCTTCCTCACAATTCTTTACGTACTCGATATTCCGAATGCACATTGCATAAGTTAATACAGCTAAAAAAGAATAAAAGTTTGAATTTATCAAATTATTCTCCTCAACATTCCATGTAATAAACATTAACTTAACTTTATGATTAAATCAATATAGAATTCAAACAACAATTGAATAAAGAAGTTTCAAATTGCCCATAAAACAAAATAATTTATTGAATTTCCGTTATTGTACGAATTCGACTTCGGTATTTCACTACAGTTCGGTTCACCATAACTTTGGACTATTGCCAAAGCTAGGAAGCCTTTTAACACATTTATTATTATAATATATAATAATAATTTTGTAAGAGTAATTAAGGGTAATTAATTTAACATGTTACGACTATCGTCAGACTATATTTTGTCGTGAATTATTAGTGTTCAGTGATTCATAACTTTCACAATGGTCCAAAGTTAAGGCGAACTTTACACGAAAGTCCCTCCCACAGTTTTATCTAGAATACAAGATCTGGGAGAGAATTTGGTTTAAATAGGGGTGATGGAGAATACGGTGGTCTTCCACAAGAGTGAACTACATTAGTCTTGTATAAAAGTTTCTGCTGAGTGCTGCTTATACACTAAATTTATGATTTTATGAATGTATCCTTGGACTGCTTTGGAGGATAAAACGCTCTTCCTAAAGTGCCTTAGATAAAACGATATTTCCAGTGGTGATATTCGAAATAGTTAACAAAGGGTTCGCTAGCAGAAAATTTTTCCCTGACAATCACCGACAAACGAAATGGAAATGGCTAGAAATAATTACAATACCTTTTCTTGCGATATATCTAATAATCAGTGGCGTATTTAGAACGTAACCAGCCCTGGGTGAAGACCAGGTAACAATAGTATATTAGTGCTGTCGACCTTTTTTTTTTGCTGTCCATATCCCGACACGTGTTCCACAGCCATTTTGTATTATCTTGCGCGTGTGAGATTGTGGGATCTCTCTTATGACTGGATCTAGTTTCAAGAACTCTCTTGAATCGATCGCGATTAAACCTCGTTTCGGTCGAGATTGAAACGGTCGAGAGAGATCGCACCAAGACATAGTCCCCGACCTTGCTCACAATCTACATTGAAATGCTCGGTGCGAACGGGGTATAAGGCTCTAGTTTAGTAGTATTACAGAGTAATACGTATATTTTAATATATTTAAAAAAAATAAAACTACTGAGAAATGTTCCGTGTGTTTAACAAGGTTCGGAAAACTGAAAATTTTAGCAACGGGTTCGGGCAAACCTGTGCGAACCCGCCGAATATCACCACTGGATATTTTCCAATATCTGGGTGCACTTCAGTCAGCTACAGCAGACACGAAAACCGTCAAAATCATCAAAGATTTTAAATGAAAAGTATCACTTGCAAAAATATTTAATTGTTTGGAATCCATAATTAATTTTAAATTACAAGCGGCCAAACTGAACAACTTTAAATATTATTATTAAGCTTAGCTAAATTAAATGTCATCAAGTTGTAAAACATGACTTAAGAACGAAATGCAATAGAAAATTACACTGGCTTTGAGGAGGCAAAGTGCATTTCCTGTTTATTTTTTTTTCAGTCGCTGTTTGTGGTATTTCCGTTTTGATTCTTGGTTGCGATAATTGTAAGACGTGATTAATTAAAAGCACCTGATTTCTTTAGATCGGTTTTAATCGATGTTTCGGATCGATTAACCATAATTTTAGTCGTAAAATTAATGTCAAAGCTTCAAAAATTCAATTTGGTCATTTTACTAATGCAATAATTAAAAGTGCATATAACACATTACCTATAATAAAAACGTATCTGTGCATTAAATAAATATAAAGATTCTCTTAAAGGAACCGCTGTATTCGCACAAACTATAGGAGTTAATCAATGTATTTTCTACTAGATAAAAATTTCATTACAACTGTAATGTCTGCAATTTTAGTATATAAATTAAACTCGAATAGATCATTTAATAATAGTTTTGAAATATCTCAATAGAATAAATACATTAAAGATATTTTATTAATTCTCAGATTTTACATTAGAAAATTCTAGTTATCATTATTTGAAGAAGGATTTTTATATACTTTAAAGGTTTGCAGATATTAAATTCTGGAGTAAATTGGAAAGAATTTGAGACTTGTCAACTGTAAATAGCTTTTCGTTAACAGTTAATTACAATTTGTATGGCAAATTTCGGGTTTCATCGATCCAACGTTCGTGTCACTTCACGGAGCACTCTTTTGTTTTTTAAATTCTTATCGCCATGTGGATAGTCAGAGGATTTTTTTCGAGTTCAGGTGAGCTCATTTGGGCTCACAATGGGGGCGGGTAGTGAGGGACTGGTGCGAATATACTTATGAGGAAATGAAGTTTCACAATGGTTCAAAGTTAAAGTGAATTTATAAAGAATTAAATTAAGTAAAAATAAAAAATACTTGGATAATGGATTTTATCGAGAAATATCATCGACGTTTTCGTTAAACTAATTGAAAAAAACTAGGATCGAAGACGTTAGTAACGAAAGTGGCGTAAGATTTTCAGCTTAAAATAAAAATAATAATAATAATAATAATTTTAAAATCGAACAAGCGACGACGGTAAAGTATGAAATTTCATTTTCGTTTATTTTTTAAACGGTTAATAAATAACGGAGCCCATTTCTCCATTTTCCGCATACAAATGTTAGTCTTTATTCACAGAGTTTCGATTTCACAAGGAACCAATCAACCGAGTAAATGAAGGGTTGGGTGGATATTACTGCATATTTTCTTCCTCATTAATTTCTACAAAAAGTCCTTCATAACCCTTCACAAATAATTGTGTTAGGAGACACGACTTTGTAAAACTTTTAATTCGAAAAATTTGCTTTTTGCTATTTATTGTTTCAAACCGTTATTTATATCTTTATTAAATTTTCGATTGTTTTTGCCATTGCAATAAAATCAATACGAAATTGAAATTATTGGCAACATATAATATTGGTTGTAGTCTAATACGACTACAACCACCAATTGTTGGTATCCAGTTTGCTGATATTTGCATACGTTAATCGAGAGGAATTTTTTTCTTTTTCTTTTTTCTTTTTGCTGTAAAAATACCTATTTGGGCTTCGGCATATAATGGAAATCCAATTTATATCTTATCCAAATCTTATATCCAATTTAACGATCGGATATAAGATTGAGTCCATTTCATACAATCATTTGGCATTTGTTTTCATGGAACGAATTAAATTTGTAACCAGTGGCGTCATTGTACAGTAGACCCCTATAACACTGGTTCATATAACACGGATTCGTATAACACGGAACGTGTCTACCGTGTTATAGGGGTATACTGTATTAAAAAATTGCAGATTGCTATTTTATATACCATATAAACATATATAAATGAATTTACCTTTCAGTCCATCTTTAGAATTTGCACAAAGAAGATTATAAAGAGCCAAGAGACTCCTCATCATTCTGTCGAATCTGTAAATGTGCCAATATGTGTCACATTCTTCGGCAACCTCGGACAAACAGTTTTGCAAGGAATCAATTTTTCTAAAATAATACAAAATCATTCAAACTTTTTTCTTCATTAGTTGAATAACATAACGAATTATATAACTTACTGGCATATGGAACTTAAATCTGGGCCTTCCATCAAAACTTGACCACCTCTGGATTCCTTAGAACTCTGGATCTGCGCTTTTAATATGGCTTCGACCGAAGGATAATCTCTCTCTAAATAAATATTAAGGCATACGTGCAGTCTCTGGGAATCGGATGTGCAACATTTCGAAAACTTTAATAAAATTCCTGCAGAAAAAAAAAAAAAAAAAAAAAATACATTAACATCATCTCTATGGAAAATTCGTAATTACCAGGGGATCGTATGGTCAGATTGTTACAAGATATTGTATTTGTTTACATAAGTTGAAGTTTTTTCCTCAGAATTTAAATACATTTTTGAAGTGGTTTCAAAACACGCACTTTAAACGCGACTTAAAATAATCTCTTCAAAAAACATAAATAAAACTGCGACTGATAAAAATCTTTAAATGGACACGATAGAAAATAGCAGCCAGGCAAGCGCTACACGAGTAATCCGATTCTTCCTTTAAAAACTTCTTTACGTAATTTAAGAGTCATTCATTTTTAATTACGAGATTTACAAGGCAGTGGTGTGTTTCTAATTCTAAGAAGATCGATTAAACTTCTAAGTTTTGAGAAGTTGACTACTCGATTAACCGTAACATCAATCACCAAAGACAAGTTTTCTTTCTTGTACTCACATAAATTAATTCTCCAAAGACGTAAAAATTTCTATTATTATTTTAGTATATTTATAAAATAAAACACAAATAAATATTTCTTAAAATATACCTAATTATTATTTTACTATTATTTATCACAACATTTTTATCAAATGACTACAATTCGTTATAAAAAAAAATTGCTGTTGAAAAGGTTAAGATGGCAAAACCTCTTAAGTAAAAAAAGTTTAAAAAATATTTTAGTAGCGTGTGTTATCCATATGAGTTACATTCCGATTTAATTTTTTCGCTGGTGACGATTTATTTTTTGTTTTAAAAATGTTTCAAATAAAAAAAAAAACATGATAACGTTTTTGTATTTCTTTTTATCTTATGACGAGTTTTGTTTTTAAAATATAATTCCATCATTTTAATTCACGAATCAGTTTTTCATTTATGTATGCAGGTTGATCGAATGCCGAATGATAAAACAGATGTGAATCTATTGATAATGAATTAGGGGGAAATAGACCAACCTTTTTTCCATAGCAGTGGGTGAGGTTATCTTTCTACACAGTCAAAACATTGTAAAATGTTTTTTCTCGTTAAGTAAGATTACATGAGATCTCTAGTAAGAATAATTTATAAAATAAACATTAAAATAAATACATTTTCAACGGTTCGCGTTATCACGAAAATATAAATGATTATTATGAATAACTAAAACGACTTTTTTTAGAATTTACAGAAGTTTGTTTTAATTCAGAGTGAAATTTTTAATTATTCTATGTTACTAAATATAGAATTTTCGATAATACTTCCTATATTCTAGTTTATGTTCTCTCCTAATTTTGCAGGAGGGTTTAACGCGGATTAAAAAGTCGACGATGCAAAAAAACTAACAAAATGATCACAGGTTTAGCAAGAATCGTTGCCAAGTTTCGATAACGAGTCGAAAATAAATCACGAGTTTAGTTTCGTTACCGAATAAAAATATACATAACCTTGCCAGCATCCGCTTTCGGTATTAACATGGAGTTTATAAAAAGTGAAAAGTAACTTACCGTTTAGAAGAATAAAAATATAAAAACAATTAAGATGGGCCATGATTATAGGGAATGTGAAGATCCATCAATAAATATCGAACTAGCAGAATGTTTTGTGTTCCCCGGAAAATTCATATTAGAAATATGACGCCCCTTCCGTTCGAATCCTTTCTTCCTGTGGATGGAGTTTCCTTCTACCCGGCATGTTGAATGACTAAAGACCTTATCCATTCACACCCACACGCTAATTGCTGACATTCGTTGAGGTTTTTTTTTCTTCTTTTTTCTAAATGTTACGAATTTAAACAAGATACTCGGAGCGAAAGTTACATGACTAACGGCCAGTCTGAGATATTGTGTACGATTGTTTATAATATATTAAATAACGAAATATATTTAGAAAATAAATGTTGACTCGTGACGCACTTCCATCGATCGTCGTAGAATGTGATTTGACAGAAAGCAGAAACCGTATGTTGTAGTTATCTCTCTAAATTCTCGGATGGGCCTCGTTAATCTTCCGAAAGGGATCCGCTGTTCGTGGTGATAAATCTATGTTGACGGACAGTTATGGAAAATGAATCCGATATAGAGTAAACATAACTCAATTTTACGAGTTAATTCGAGAATTATCGCGATAAAATAAAGTGGGAATAACAACTACGTTGTGGGCCTATAATGGGCATGGAGAAAACCGCGTGATTCGATAATTAATTACTAGTATACTAATTCTAATTTTCAATTTACATTTTATGGATAGTTTGTATCTCATCAAATCGTATAGATTCTATAATTCTTTTTAAAAATTAAATAATACTAGACCTAAAAGTCTGTTTCTGTTTGTTATAATTGTATACAAAAAGAAATTTCCTAACTAATTTAAATGCTAAAATTGATTATTGTGCAGCATATACAGGTGTATCATCGTTTTCTGGTAATTTCGAATAATAGCACATGCCACGAGACAGTGCACATTTATTGTAGAATGTTCTTGATTATAGGCTATTCATCGAAGAAGTTTATGTAGACGACGTTCTTTTTAAGAATGGAAGGCTTAAATGAATTCGATTGAAGAAATGTAATTGGCACATTTTATATTAGAAATCGCTAAAATGGAAAATCTCAAGTCTGACGCAAACAAGGCTACTTCGATGTGTAGACAGAAACCAGTCACATGACTGTTTGCTTTCGATGCTGCCGAGGATTACCACGGATTGATGATCGACTGCGTATGGGCGTCGCGAATCATAGAACGAAAATATCAAACAAGAACATGCTCTTCGTCGATCGGGCTTGCCTACATCTCGTCAAAAGGACTGACCATGTTTGATTGCAGGCAAATTTGATTCGACTCGTTTGCACGGGCTTGATACAGTTAAACATTTCTCTGCAATGGAAATTCCGTGGCGTATAGCATCATTTCAAAGTTAGAGCAAGAGGAGTCTGCAGAAAGTAGAACAGGAAATGGTCGAAAGAGGGGGGAAATGACAAAGGAAGAGGAATCAAACCAATTGGAGGAAGATGCTTTGGGAAAAGTTGGACAAACATTTAGAAAGTTGGAAATCAAGTTCAAAAATTTTACATGGTCACATTCGCCGGATTCTAAAGGAATGTCGGATTATTCTCAAGTGAAAATCTACTCAAAAATACATTACAAAGCAACTTGTTACTCAAAATTTTCTTCTGTGGAAATTGTGTGATGAAGTCTTAAAGGCATCAAACAATCTTTATGGTTATTGACAAGACCTATTTCACTTTTGATTGAAGTGAATGTCCTGGTAACAATCATTTCACCAAAAGAATGTATATGGGTCTTGAAGTCAAATTCAAATGATACTCCAAATTTTACCAAAATTTCTGGTTTGGCTTATAATTAGTCCAAATGGACGTTCACAGGTTTTCGTTGCCCCATCATGGCTCTCCATCACCAGAGTGTATGGCAACAAATACATTCAGAAGAGGCTAGCACTTTTCTTAAGAAATACTACTGTGACTAACATATGTCTTCTAGCCAGACGGTTATAACCCACTTTGCTCATGACATAGTTACCAAGTTGAACCATTATAAAATTTCATACCTCTCGTGTGAAGTTAATGTTCCAAACATTTTACAATTGAGACTGATTGAGAGATTTTGGTCCAACTGAAGTAGAGTCTATGAAAATGACGAGAAGCTGGTCTATCCACTTTTTCAACCAGTTTCATTTCGACAAGCAGTCACTGTGTAACCTCGTTTTTTTTCTTTTTTTTTTACATATTTGTAACCGCAAAATAGTACAGATGTCGGCGAAAAGAAAAAGTATGGCATGAGCTGGTTTGATAATCAGATGCAAAATAATATGCCGATAAGTCTTTTAATAATTCAAGCTAAGGCACGCAGTATCTTTGAGACTTTGAAGGAGAAAAATCGACACAATCATTTACAGCAAGCCATGGACGTTTCAACGGTTTAGGCGGAGATTCAACCTACATAATTGGAGAATCAGTGGTGAAGCGACAAGCGCAGATGTAGAAGCAGCAGAAAAATTTATTGACGAATTGAATGGAATAATTAAAAAAAAAAGCAACTACTACCCGGAACAGATATTCAATGTGGATGAAACCAGACTTTGGTGGGGGGGAAATGCCTGAAAGGTCCTATATGCACGAAGAAGCTAAGGCAATGCCCGGTTTCAAGGCTTTTAAAGACAGGATCACGTTGTTGTATACCCTCAGTCCAGCATTATTGTTTGAAAATGGGAATTCCTTTTAAAATTATTTTCCTGCTTGATAATGCTCCAGGCCACCTCTAGCATCTTGATGATCTACACCCTGACGTAGCGGTAGTGTATCTTCCTGAAAACACAACTGCTGTCCTACAGACATTGGATCAGGGCGCTATAGCTACGTTGAAAGCGTTTTATTTGCACACGACTTTTTCTCAAGCTGTAGCAGCAACAGAAAATGATGTAGTAACCCTTCGTGATTTTTGGAAATCAAACAGTATTTCGATTGCATTAAAAACATTAAATCGGCTTGGGACAAAATGGTAGATAAGTGTATGCAAGGTATGTGGAAAAAATGCATAAAAAGTTTCGCGAACAATATCGAATTATTTGACAATCTTGAACAAACTGATGTAATTCAAACAATTGCGGACCTTGCCAATGCGCTTAATTTAGATGTTGAAGTGGAAGACATTGCTGAATTAGTGGATTATGCCGATGGAGAACTAACAAATGAGGATTTAATAGAGTTAAGAGCGATGCAGCATTTGGAAGAGGAAGAAGAGAAAATAACTGAAGAAGTGAAAAAGAAATTCACGGTGCTTACGTTAGCTGATGTGCTCTCCAAAATTAATGCAACTATGTTGGAACTTGAAGCTATGGATCCAAATACTGAACGTTTTAATAAAGTTGAACGTGGGATGAGTGAACTTTTAAAGTGCTATAGAGAAATTTATCAAGAAAAAAGAAGATTACAAAGCAAACCACACGAGTTTCTTCTGGACTGTTACATCCAGGACCTCCGCCCTCGAAGGTACAGTACAACTTCTATTTCATCGTTGTTATCTCCTTTACCCGGATCCTCTACAGCTCGAGATAACCAAACAAACGATAATATGCACATATGCGTGTCTTTTTATGAATAAATTTGAAGTTTGTTGCATAGTTTGTATAATTTTACAACGATCCTAAATTCCCGGCGCAAGCTCCTCGCTTAGCGACCAATTCACTTAACGACGTAGTCGTCGGAACGGAACTCGATCGTAAAGTGAGGAGTACCTGTATCTCAAATTAGTAGTGACAGAGTCAATGGATTATCTAGTCTCTGAATGCCTCTATTGTTTTCACTCTTAAAAGTAGAGGTAATAAACAAGTTTGTCGATAGGTGTGCTGCAATCGTTTGGATTCCTGGTGGTTTGTTTACGTCGTGTGTAGAAAAGCATTGTATCGGTGTAAAATAAATGTTAATATATCAGTAATTGCATAAGCAAAGTTTATGTAAAATTAATTTTTACATAAACTTTTGTTTTATATAGTAAATGTTATAATTTAAAAAGCAACGGACAAATCCAGTTTATCTAAATAATTTTGAATCTAACGAAATTTTCAATACTTCATATGTCAGTCAAGTAAATACGCATTAAAAACACACTTAAATTACTTTTAAAGGTTTTAAATTATTAAGTTCGTATTGATTTCGAGTCATTTATTAAATAAAAATGTTCAGACGTTTAAAAATAAAATTTTGTCATCTTTTATCATGGTCATCGTCATTGTCTAGTTGTTACAGATTACACTCAAGCTAAATAAAGTTTATTATTATACTGTAAATTATTAACATCTGTAAAAATTTTGAAACATTTTAAGCATTGTTATATATACATAACATTTCATTGGATAATAAAAATATATATTCTGTTTATGGTGAGATTGAACATTTTGGTTGCATCAAACAAATAAGATGTGATGAAGATGGATTAGATCATTTTTCATCTTTAATTTGATAATTTTTAAAGCTGAAGTGAAAGATTGCATTAAAACAGTTTTAGGTTTTATATGGCTTACGTGTGTTTTACATAAACTTCATTATAAAAGTTTTAATACAATATGTATTATGAGCAACATCTTTAAAATTATTTACGTTTTTTAATATAAATTTTTTATTTCACAGAAACCTTTGTAAAATATTAAATATTTAAAACTTTTTTACATTTATGAATTTATACATATTTTGTTGACATTTTAGAGAACTAATAAAAAATAAAACAATAGGCAAAAAATTAATTAAAATTGACAAAGTGGTCAAAGCCATAATTTACTACACCTTTCTTACTACACCTATGCCAAACTTCAATTTTTTTTAATAATTTTTTGATTTTCTTTTTCTGATAAACTGTTCATTTATTTTACGTGTAAAAAATGTATACGTTAATGTGAGTTTGTATATGTCGTCGTTACATTTGTTTGCATCCTTACAAAAGTACGTTCCACAGCACTTTTGACATAAGCGATATCCATTGTTGTTTAATCACGTTCGTTAATAAAGTTATATAAAGCTGTTGATACTCCTTTTTTAAAAATTTACAGAATTTCATAGAAAAGTCTTGATCGGGAAGTTGTATAATTAGTTTTTTTTTACGCTATTTTACACCGGGAGTTCCAGATTTAGGCACTTTTCCGGAAGGAATCAGCGCGAAGTACGATTGAATTTGAAAATACGAAAACCAATCGAGATGACAAGTCCGTAACTTCTTTCGAATTGCCTTTGTGCCGTAATTTCTTACTTTGTCTGGAGTGTCTGGTGGTACACGAATATCCTTCCTCTATAGCAGTCCATTTATCTTCTACTCCGTTTTGTTCGAGTTGATCCTTAAGTCCCATCCTATCTCGGGCGTTAAACGCGCCATCGAGAGGAATTTCGTGGCATTCAAGCACGCATTTACAATGATCGCAGATAGCTCTAACAAGAAAACAGTTAAATTATCGTGGCATATTTAATCGTTATTCACTAATATATTTCGAATGTCTACCTCCAAGCGTGAGGTTTATAACCTGGGCATTGACTCTTGCACTTTAGACACGTTGTCCTCCGTCTATTTCTACGGTTAGTGGGTCCTTCTTGACGAAAAAATACAAGAAAAAAAGACTTAAAAACCTACAAAATAATTTTCGATCGTCAAAAGAAACGATTCGGTTAATGTTACCTATGGTATCGAACATGGCGGTTCGTCTCTGAAACAGTGGGGACGCACGTTCTAACCTAACCTAACCTATTCTAATAAATTACCATAACTATTGCCAATCGAATTATTAGAATAGGGGTAATTTATTAGAATAGGTTAGGTTAGAACGTACAGTACGTCCCCACTGTTTCAGAGACGAGCCGCTATGTTCGCTACCACAGGTAACATTAACTAATAATTCTTTTCTAATAAAAATAAAAACGTTTAATAACCAGTAACAGAACTTTAACGACAAATTCCGAGTGTTTTCGGACTTCACCAAGGTCTGCCTCAGGTTTTTTTTTAACGAAACAGAATTTAAAACTGGAATGTAAGAACGATAATGTTCGAAACTTCAATTTTTGAAATTTCGAATATCTCACAACGTATGCCAAATTCATACGGTAGACTAAAAATCGTAAAAGTGCGACCATGTCACACATATACATTTTTAAGATGTACATAGTGTATGAGATGAAATTAATATAGGTTAACTTTGCCCGAATTTTTCATAAAGGAACTTCCACGCATGCCACACCGTATTGCAGTCCTTACATATACGCTTGCCGGTCCGGCTGGCTTTATATATTTCCAAAGCCTTCAGGCTACGAATATGGCCCGTTTGAAAGGCCTGACTAATTAACTTGGTGCTCTGGAGGTTCCGCATGCACTTACGAATCGGTGGCATACGTTGGTATGCCTGTTGTTCGTAAGGTCGTATTGATGTTCACCTACCCTTTTTTCGTATTGATAGTTTAGTTGAGCCAATATACAATAAGTTCCTTCGGAATTTATCATCCGTTACCGGTACACAATGCACTCTTGGGGCTCTGCTTTGATCCATCTTATCCTTTGCGTTGCGTAGCGATATATATTTGTACTGGATCTTCTGTAAGCGATTTCGATACCACTATGGCCTGCAATATCTTTGTATAAGGAGTTCAAATGTTGATTGAACTGTACTACGGTGCGCTGGAGCCTGGGATACGTTGTTGGCTTCTGTTAATAGTAGTCTGGGTGTTGAGAACGTTGAGCGAGCTAAACTACGTACCAGGCCTCTCCTGTAGTCATGTTCTACTGCTATATGTTCTGTTACTGGTTATTAAAGGTTTTGTTTTTATTTTTACTTCTTGATTACTCCAGTAATTTGAGAAGGAGATAGTTTTTTGCCCATAGAATAACGCGCCACTAGCCTGCACGATCGTCAACAAAGTCGTAAAACTATCGATCAATATAATTTGTTTAGAATTGCTAAAAAAAACTCGATAACTTGCCGAAATTCTTTCGTCTCTTTCTGCATGATCTTTTATTGAATGTTAAAACAATACTAACGTTTTTTCTTTTCTTACAAAACAATATACGTTAATTATTGTTGCAGCCGATGAAATTATCGTGACATAACGTATAATTAACGTATATTATATATATATAATATAGGTTAATTACGTATAATTATATATATATATCTTACTTTTTCCGCGTGCATTAAGATATTTTCCGGCCAATTGTGAATCCGGTCAGCCCCACAATTAAACTTTATTTAAAGATCCTCTTAATGCCCATAAGAAACGGAAAACTTTAATGCGTATTTTACACAAACTGAAAAAAAAACATTAACTTGAGATTTTGACATTTTAAATGAAAGATAAAAATTTATTTTCAAAGAAATTTGCTGTTTACCGAAAACAAGAGATGAGGAACAGGTGGCTTCGTCATGTGATACTTTTGCTCGACTATGCCCCCTCCACCTGAGTAGGCCACCTAAATCACCTTTTTTTTTTTGTAACACTTTAAATTTATCCTATCTTAACACATGATTTAACATTTCTATACATTTCCATAATTTAATGTATATAATTTTCATCAACTCCTTTCTTCCTGATTCAGACTTCTCGGGAATCCCGAAGGCATTCCATATTAATAATGTATATACATGCTTAACTATAAATCTTTTGACTATTTTTTCTTACTCTTAACGAAAACTCCCAAAAATATTTAAAAAATGAACACAAATTGTAAGCAAAAAACAAACAGTCTAATCAATTTAAAGTCTAAAATAGTGAAAGAGACAGTTAATAGAAATATACATATTAACGACATTTACGAATACATAATGTTCAAAACTGAATTAAAATAGTATTTATAAGCAGTCCTTTAAAAAAGACAAAAGCATCATCTCAGTTAAAAACGGGAAAATTTCATATATTAAAAGAATTTTGAATGTTTACAGCCAACTTTCCCTATGCTCCAGTCAAACTTATGTGAGAGTTCGAATTCACCGGCGAAATAAAAATTTAAATTAGTCATTTTTTTGACATCAATAACCAAATTCCAAACCATAAACTGACCCGTCTTAGGGGATTGACCGTACCTATCCCCTACCCCTCGAAACTCGAAACTGAGTCACACTTGGAACTAAAGACAAAATTCGCTTATTGGCGAGAAAATTAACGAGGGGACGAAATAAAAAGGAGGGGAGCAAGAACCAAGGGTCGTCGTCGTTCGTAGCTCCCGCCTCTAGCCGGACTCGAAGCCTCTCCGCCGAATTTCTACGCCACTACGGATTTTCTATTGACTCTGTCATCCGACTCCGATACTTATTGAGGTATGACGACCACTTGTTTGTAAACTCTCTCTCGGGTTCGAACTTTCCTATGTTAGTATATAATATCTCTGTCAATATTATTCGGTGTAACTGTTCGTTATCGTTTCGTAATAAATTCTGTTTGTTCTTGAAACTGGTGTCATTTATTCGAATCTCGCCTCTGTCTTATCAACGATCCCGCTCTTTCCTCCTCCACTCGACCTGAAAATTAATTAGTTCCAGACTGGACAAGCCATCCTTGATAGTGGGCAGGTCTTAACCGACCGGTGAACCGAGATAAAGGAGGTCCGACTCCGTCCGACCTCCCGGTGGTCCCCACACTTACGTCTTTAAGCGATTGAAGCGCTCGAAGTGTTAGAAATATTTATTACGCCAGTATCGTAGCATTGGAGCTATTGGCAACGCAAGGACCAGTATGTCTATCGGCTCTGCTTGCAATCGGTGACCAGATAATCCATTGACTCTGGTAGTGGTTTGCCCCTGTACATCATACTTTTCCTTTAACAATAGAGTCGTGCTGGTCATCTATCTAATACCTTTCAGGTAAAAATATTTGAATTGAAATAACACAACTTCTGGTTTGCATCGAAAGTCCGTGTATAGTTAATCGGGTGCTCCTGCCCCTAAAGTTTCCATATCTGGTCTCATTTTTCATCTGTTTAACTCCATTCTCGAACTTAAGAAAAGACGGACAGATACACGGACGACAGTGGGAATGTGTGTACAATTTTTTCAAATTGCAGCCCAATAAAACAAACATCCTATTTCCAAGACAACTGACTTACAAAGTTGTCAATTTGGCAGAAAATCTGCCTAAATTAGCTTTTCTGTAGAATCGTCTAGCCACTAGACCAGGCCACTTTGATCACGCGTAACATTACGGTGGCCACAATTTAGGCAAACATGCTTTTAAAAAAGTAAAACAAATACAAAATGAATAAGATTTTATTGTTATACCAAGAGTTCGTACTCATACTTGCGCATTATAACAATGACACATGCAAATTTTCATTTATTTAATTGTTTTGCTATACACATAACGGGAAATAAAAGTTTTAATAGTTATATAATATCACTTAGCGGGCCACACAATTTAAAGTGACGGACCTCATGCGGCCCGCGGGTTGGCCAGGCCTGCACTAGACCAAATAATACGCTCCAAAATATTTCAGTTGACATGCAAGAAAATTTTGCATCATAGGGGCCGTCCATAAATTACGTAAGGGCGATTTCGGCCATTCTAGAATCCCACCCACCCGTGTAAGAAATCATAATATTTTCTTTGATCTCCCTCCCCTTCCCTATCTTACGTAATATTTAGGCATGATTTTATAAAAAGATTTTAACAAAAAACAATTTTTTTTATGAAACCCTAAAAATCTCAGGTCCAAAATATATTATTATTAATTAGTTAATTAATATGCACTATTATTTATAAAAGACCTTATGTGAACAAATTTAAAAATATAAAATTTTAATAAATTCGAATGAACAACTTATTTTAAGAACTTTATTTTTTAATTATTAACAATCTTTTTATTATCATCATCATTAATCAACGTCATAATATTCATTTTAATATAAATTTTAATTTTCACAAAAGGACGTAAAAACTTTGACGGATCGACTAGCTAGTGTTCATGTAAACAGAAACGTCATACAAAATAAAACAAGAGAGAATAGAAACCACATTCCGTTGCCATATTAATTACTTATTGGGTAAAGCCAAAAAATAAACTACATGCTGATAACAATGTGCTAGGTGCACCTGGAGACTAAATCATAAAGCTTGTAAAACTCTATATAATGGGGCAATAAAACCAATGCTACTTTATGCTGCCTCTAGCTAGGGTCATGTAACTAGTAAAAATTCAGTAGCAATTAAATTACTCTCTCTTCAAAGACAGTTTGCCATCAGAATTTCAAAGTGCTGCAGAACTGTTTCTACTAATGTCTCTCTGATACTAGAAGAGCTCCTTCCTTTGCCACTATGTATTGTAGAAAAGGTTCTAAACTACTACATCAGAACTACTAACATCAAGGCTCAACAACGGTCTCTACTCCTATCTATGGCTGTTCATATGCTACCACACTGCAATTACCCTACTATCTCTAATCATCACCCTGTTAGCAGGGTTATCCCCAGGGTACTGGGGGATAACCCTGCGAACAGGGCTTGGTGTCATCACTTCCTTCATGGATAACCATGCAGACATTAATATCTACACAGATGGGTCCAAAAGCCCCCTTTATGTCGGTCAGGTATCTGCATCTTCCTCCAAACTGACATATTTTGTCCAAAGTATGTTAGTAGGTACAGATACCCCCCCACATACCTCCATCTATCAAGCTGATGATGATGCTGTCTACCAAGCTGTTCAGTGGGCCACTTCACTACAAAACAAAACTCTGTCTATCAACATTTACAGTGATTCTTGTCCTAAAAGCTGTATAAAATTAAATTTTTATTGCAATAGCAATAAAATTGCATATTAAAAATCTTGTAAATAAGATAATTTTTATATTTGTTCCCAGCCATACTGGCATACTAGGAAATGAAAAAGCTGACTTTGAGGCTAAGTCAGCTGCAAAGGACAATTGGACTACACTCACATCTGTCTATCACGCAGCAGCCTTAAAAATTATATTTATGACAACATTATGCAAAAGTAGATTCAACAATGGTTGAGCAGTAAAACTGGTAGAACAACAAGACTTTATTTTCCTAGTGTTGAATGCAGTTTCTCAACACTACTTAAGAGATTTGTTTGCTACTGCTCAACTACTTACTGAGCATGATAATTTTTAGAAGCTACCTGGGGATGTTTAATTGGACAGAAACTGCCTCTTGTTTTTGCTCTACAGAAAACCTAGACACTGTTGATCATATGATCTATCATTGTCCAATTTACAATCAAAATAGACTTGTACTGAAATTAGAAATCTTTATGCTAGGTTTCAGGTGGTCATGTCCACTCCATAAGCTTATTTGGAAGCCACTGTTTGATGCTTTTTACAATTATGTTCAAAAAGTATGGAAGAAAAGACTGTTTATAATTTATAATTTCTAGTTTTACATTTTAGTTTTCACTAAAAGCCGAATACTAATTTTATGTTTACCTTGTATCACGTATTTTGGTTTATGTATTCTTAGTGTTATTTGCCCATAGGAGTGGTGCACTCATTCTAATATAAAAAACAGAGAGAAACCCCCACACGGCCTTTCTCCCATGATAAAAAATGCGTAGAGCATGATTCTGCTAGCGTTATTATTCTATCACATCACGAGATGGCATTAGTACAATGAGAGTTCTTAATAGAAACCGCCAAATTGAAGCCAAATTCAAAACTGCACCGCTCAACGAGATCAAAAAATAAAAATAAAAATATTACGTAAGACGAGATCTATTACCCCCCTATCTCTGAGTAAGAAATTGTAAGAAATCCTTGACCCCCACCCACCCCAAAATACCTTACATAATTTATGGACGGCCGCATAGATTTGGTGATTTTGCCACATGCACTTAAAAAGAGTGCCCACCTCTACCTTAGTCAAAGTCATTATGTAATTATTTAATTAAAAATCAAAATTAGTAAATATAAAAGATTTTATTTTCATGAAAATAACATAACTTAAGACAAAACATAATTATTCATTACAGTATAATATATATATCAATATATACAAGTGAAATAAAGACAGTAGATCTTTGTCAACAAAAGATATCAGTTGGTATCTCCTATAGGATGACCATATCACAGGATTAACATAATACTAATATCTAATATTAAATATTGTGCAAACAGCAATGCATGGTGAATGAAATACAATACATCTTTAAAATGCTGAGAATGCACAAAATTATCACTTTTTCCATCAAATAATACTAGGGATAAAAAATATATTTATTAAAATAAATAGATATATAAATCTCTCTCCAATTTGTTCAAAATGTTTCTTACGATTTCCATTTTTTAAAATAGCTATTTATAACTGAAATTATAATCCACTGAAGGAACTATATTCTATAATTTATAATCAGAAATAACAGTAAACAATACATCTGATGATATTTTGTCAGAGCTAGAATATTTGAATTTTAGATAATTACATATTGTTACATTTCAGAAATAAAAACAATAAATAAATTTTTCTAAATAAGTACAATATCTAACATTAACAGGAAAGGGATCTAAAAATAAGCCTTTTAGTATTAGTAGCAATGTCAGCAATTTTATAATACATCTATGAATATTTGTTATCAAACAAAACTTTCTCTTTCAAAAATCAGTTCTACTGCACTTAAAACATTTTCTACTCTGTGAGTTGGTTCTTTCAAACTGACTTCTGCTGGAAGAAAATCCCTGGGAGAATGATCACAATCATCATCTTGGAAATCTTCATTATATACACCAGTATGAACTAAAACTGACTGACAATTTACCACTCCTTCATTTACCTGAATTTCAAATACAAAATAATATTACTATTTGTACATAATACACATGGTAATTTGACTAAAACAAAATTTGAACATTAAATTAATTAAAAATTTAATGTTTGTTTATAAATTATTATTTACAAATTCAGAATAATAATTAAAAAAATTCAAAAAAATACCTCTAAATTCATATCAGAATCTCTAATAATATCAACTCTGGAACCAACAGAAGAATGTACAGTTCTGGTACCCAAACCTCCTCCAGAAAAATGAGCTGCTAATGTTTGTTTTTCTTTTCTTCTTAATTTAGCTCTCTTCTGTACATATCTGTTGTAAAGATTGGCTCCATAGATATCAGTATTTATATTGTCTCTATGAAAAAAAATTTGACCACTTAATATATCTTCAACATAAAAAAAACTTAAATTCTACGTAAATCTGAAAGAGAAAAATTTCTCTTTCAATATGAAATTTTGTTTTTATGATACATATTTGATAAAATTATGCTAAATTTATTTCTTTAGAAAATTTTACTGAAAAAATAATTAAAAATGAGATTATATACAATTTATTATAATAAAGAGATTGTCAATAAACTATTGCCTTATATAGTTACAAAAATAGCCAGATACATTTAAATAAATTTTATTTAACTTGGAAAAAATTTAAGGTTAATTTTATTTTTTGATAGATGTCTTTATTGTATGCAGGGAAATGCTACTTTGAATCATTATTTATTTAATTGTAAAAAAATGTGTTCTTTTTTGCCCAACTGAAGATTGTTGTGAAGTTTGTATTTCTACTGGGGACAGGATATACAGATTGTTTTCTAACACAAATTCTGTAGAAAGTTTGGAAGAAATATAATTTTATTGTAAATGTCATTAAATGTATTAACCCCTACTACTAGTAACAAAACCCTATATGGAGTATATAAAATAAATAAGTAATAAAGAGATTGTCAATAAACTTCTTTCATAAATTTGCATTCTTAGACCAGAAAGAAATCAATGTAATTAATGAGAGAAGAATTAACAACTACTAAGTTAATATGTAACAATATTTACATATTAGAAATTTTACCAAAACATTTTGTGTCAGATATTAAACTATTTTCTTAAATATTTTACATGTAAATGTAATTTAATCGTTTAACTATTCACAAGTCTGTAATATTCTTAAAATTTTGTCTAATTCTAAAAATGAATTTTTAAAAGTATCTTGTTTTATTCAATTACTGCTGCCAATGTTTCATTTATATTTTTTTCAATTAAGTTTTTCCAAGTTATTACATGTTTTAATAAAATAAACATTTTAATATAACAGCTTTAAATATTATCAGTTATTGTAATATAATCGATGTAAAATACCACCTGATAATAAAAACAGTGTGTCTATTATTTTTTCCAGTTTCTACTAAAGCAGTTCCACTGGTAAAAAATTCTAGTTGAGGGTTTTTTGGGCAATCATCTATTTTTCCACATAATTGTAATGAGCTTATTTGTAAAGATTTTATTAAGTAGTATTAATTCTTATCTATTTATATTAAATATAAATTAATCTACATTTATGTTATTTCACATAACTAATGATATAAAATATATTGATCACATTCTATTCACAGTAAATATTTTGACAATTGAAAAACTTAGATTAATTTTACAAATATATGATTATAAAACTTACCCAATAGCATAAAGTCTTCTCACTGAATTTTCTACACCTAATTTCTTGCCCTGCTGTTGTACACAATATTCAGCATGATGATAAGTTATTTCACTTGGTTTCCCAACTAAAGCTGTATAAATAATATCTTTTCCTGTAATTTTCTAGAAAAATAAATAAATAAATAAATAAATAAAAGTAAATAATAAAAATTTATATAATTTTTATTAAATACACATATACATATATGGGCTAATAATAAAAATCTTTTTTTTTCTGTTATACAAAAGCATGCAATTATTCATGACATGATTGTTCTAAAAAGAGCAATGAAAATGGTACTGTATGTATTGGTAGTAATATATTTGATTTTTTATTTATTATGATGTGTATCCTAGTTCACAAAAATACTTTTTAAATTAGAATTGTCAATATTGTGACTGGATTTAAGATCAGTTTATTAGTTTTATCATTTCTTGAAAAATCCAAACAATCATTTAATTTTGGCATATTTAAACACAAGGAGAATCAGGAAAATACTCTCTCTCCTAATATTACAGAAATGAAGTCCTGTACTAAGCTAAAATTTACCCATCAATTATGTCAGGCTGATGCCAATCAGTTTTTCATTAAGTACTGACACACTCAATCCATGTAAATAGGGGTTTTCTATTTTTTTTTATAGAGAATAAAAACAGACCACAAGGAGGAAACAAGAGACAAACTGTCCTTTTTATTAAACTAAAATTTTAATTCATTCAACAATATTATATTTTCCTGTGATTTCTTGTTAATTGTAATTTACATGGTCAGTCAGATAAGAGATATTCAAAGCCCAAGGATCAAAAAGTCTTCAATCATAAAAAAATGGTTTTGGCTGAGAGTTTGATGAAAGTATTTTACAGGAGAGTCCAGTACAATGGACTCTCCTGGTCAGTAAATTGGCAAGGGCTTCTTTTGCAGCAAATGCCAGGGCTTTCCTGGATGGAAAGCCTTTGCATTTTGCCAGTCCAAAAGTTTTTCCCCACCCGGTTCTCTTTTTCTTTCAGGTTATATTTACAGTCAAACCTGTTTTTATGCGGGGGATAGGGACCGCATTAAAAAAAACGCATTAAAAAAAAATCTCACGAAACTTCACGAATGACTGTAAATAATAGTTTTCGCAACACAATTTTAAAAATAATTTTTTTATGCGGTCAACAGGGACCGCATAAAAAAAGTCTCACATAGAAAATAACTCAAAACCGTACGAAATAGAATTTATTGACAACAGATGTCAGCACTTGACTGCATCGTCTGGTCTATCGTCTGTTTTACATATTTTTGTCCAGGTGGTGTTTTGTTGACTTAAAAAGTAAATTATTTCATTTTTCGCATATTCATGCAATAATTATTACTATAATAAGTGCATTTATGCTATAATAAGTTTATTTAGCTATAATAAGTCAACGTGAGACATGACGAATCGCACGAGACTAGTCGCCAACTATACCGCACAAATTAAAAATTCGCATTAAAAAAATCGCACAAATAAAAATCGCACATAAAAAGAGCGCATAAAAACAGGTTTGACTGTATTATATTAATTGCAACTAGGAAAGTCTGATTACCAATATTAGATGAACATTGAACATTGACATACGTATGCTAATTGAAATATATATTCCATACATATCACATAGTCTGACCAGAAAATTCTATCAAGACTAAATCCTACTGGATACATTCCTTCCAAAACAGATACCTACAAAAAAAATTACCAGATATTTAATTTAACATTTTTCCAGATGCAAAAAAAGTCTTTGCCAGCTTTGCAAAATAATCTGTATAGCCTATGGTGCATTAGTTTTGCTGCAATGTTTACATGAAAATAAATTCTGAAAAAACATTTAAATCATGTAGAGGCTTCATGGAAATATGTAAATTTCTAAGCATAAGAATGAAATAAAAATTAAAAATACAATATTGACAAAAGATGTAGTTATATATAATGCCAACATTATGCAGTCTGCTAATTAATAGAACACTGCAAACTTACTCATAGACACTACTATGAATATACTTAAGAGAAAATGAGATGAAATATTCAAGAAGCAAGCATGTAAATTCCACAAGTGCTTCCCAGCTGCACTAAGAACAAGATGTTTTTAACAAACCATATCAGAAAAAAGTTAACTGTTTCTGTATTAATTTATGCAATGTTGGTTTTTATTGTTTACAGTCACATTCTTTGTACATTACACTAAATTTCTTGAGACAATTCCCTTTTGCTATCTTTCCACTTAGGAGAGACAGAAAAAATTTATGTAGTGCTATAGAACTACCATGTGATTTAAACATCTCCCTTTTTTGAACACATTAATTTATTCACTCTGAACTTACAGTGAAACTAATGATTCATATGCTTATAATGTATATTTTTTCCTTTGGTAGAATTTTGTTCTTGAATGAATTTATCCAGTAGGATATTGTCTTGACACATTCTATAACTGAGCATATAATTTATCTATGATATGATCTCATAATTTATAGCCAATGCAACATAACTTTCTCTCTTGTCCAAACGACTTTTATCCCACTTGTCTCTGAAACATGTAGTGTGTCTGCACAAATCACGTAACACAATCATTTGATTCATATAAATTCCTTGATGTTGTTGCAGGTTATGGCTATTATTATATGCTATATTACAACATTTAATAGTTTGGAGTGAAGTTATGTTCAATAAATACAGTGATTTGCCTGTCTTTGAAACTGGATTGTTATATGTAAAGTAGTATATCAATGATATACTGACCCTCTTTATACATTAACTCTTTTGTATAAGTTTAAGATACAACTGTTTTATCATTCATGAAAATAAAAATAATGCAAAAATGCAAAAACACACAAAAAATAAAATAAATACCCTATATTAAAACAAGATTGAGCTAAAAAAGATTTACATAAATTTATATAACAAAGTCCATATCACACAATACATGCTAAAATCCTAAAACTTGTACTTAGCTAGTACTAGAGCAAGATAGGTATTTGCATATAGTGGCGCATGTCTAAAGTCTCTAAAAGCATGAGAGTCTAGATTATTTATACCTAAAACTATCATCATCTGCTTTCCTTACTAAATTCTAATAAAAGATTTGTGAGATGACCTAAAAGATATATAATAGCTTATCTATAATGTTCCAGAAGCCAAAAAAATACAACTGTTGCTAATTATATTTTGATAAATATATCCTTAACATAAATCACTGCTATACATGTAGCAGCTAAGGAATGATCATATTTTATTTTGTGCTGCTTAGTGATTTATTGATGTTTAAGAATAAAGCAAATTGTCTATCAGTGTTAAAGTTGTTTATTTTCAAGTTATACTGTTCGAATTCAAATAGAATACACTCATCCTGAAGATAACATTTTGAAATGTTGATAGTGGTAGTTTTTTAATTATTGATGTTAATGTAAGTTTTACAGCACCTGCAATGGAACCTGGTTAACTCGAATTGATCAGGGAAAAAATTTGAACTTCAAAATAAAAAGTTTTGAGTTATGAGGTTTGGCTAAAAAATCAAGATTTTGTAAATCAATTTATTGGTGACCCATAATAAACTATCCATATAATATTTCTATGAGTCTTCTTACATAAAATCGTTATGTCAATGTAAGCCTCTTGGTATTGTCCAGAAACTTGAAAATGCTTAACTGAATGCTTAAATTAGCTACTGAAAAATGCTTTCCTGAATTGTTGATCCATTCACTCTTAATTGTATAATAAGATGTTTTTTAACTGATATTTCATATTTAGAATTGATAAATATATATTATTTTTTATCACAAAAACCACTGTGCTATTTTTACATTTTTTAAATTTTGCCACAAAGGTTAAAATTGTTACTTAGAATCAAGATAAATTAATTTATAAAGAAAAGATTATATCAAAAATTCATTTATTTGTTACAACATAAAAGTCTGTAACAGCTTGAACATAGATAAATTAAAGGTATGCATGGTATGTAGTGTTTAATTTATGTATTATGTTGGCTACTCTGAAATCCATCAGCAATCAATCAAACAAAAGAAAAAGTTCCACCCCTCCCACTGTCATGTGACAACATTTATTTTCAGTCCTATGTGGTTCTTAAGCTTTATAGAAAGTTTCTGATTAGTTTACTCAATAGATAAACATTAATTATTTTATTTAATGGAAAATTAAGATTCTGAAGAGTTTATGAAAAAATACTGTATCAAAACCCCATTCAAGTTAAACAGTTTGAGAAATTTGAGTTAACCAGTTTAATTTAACATGTGAATCCCTATGGTAGACAATTGGGGAAGAAAATGACTGAGTTATCCTGGTTCAAGTTAACCAGTGTATTTGCAAGTCTCTAAATAAATTGAATATTTTGTTTATACATCATATATTACCCCCCCATAAACAATAGACCTATATATTGAATTTCATGTAATTCATAGTATATATTTTGTTAAATATTTCAAAATTTAGGATTATTTCTACATTTTTGATGTGCAGAATAAATGTATTTCAAAACATACATGTATGAATATTAATACTGATAGATGTTAAATAATTAAAATTACCTTATAAAGATTCTCCAGACAAACCAAGAATGCACCATGGCCAAATCTAAATATTGTCAAAAAGATAAATGTTAATAGATTTAAAATTAAATATAATTTTTTAAAATGAAACTATTTTACTTGTTAGTAAATTATGTTTATTTTAATTCCTAAGTAAATATTAGAAATTGTAATATAAAAATATAGAAATTATTTCAAAAATACATTAAAATTTTCTATGCAAAAATTATGCTAGGGAATATTTAATTAAATTATCTAGTAATATCATGTATGCATGCAAGCATAGGAATTATGAAATTTCTGTTTTATTCAAGAAAATGAGAGAGAAATTCTTGCAGAATGAAAAATACAAAGCTAAATTTTAAAAATTAGCTCTATTTACTTGCTCTGTTTCAAAAAAATTCAAATTGAAAATTATGAGAAATTAAAAATATTCACTTACCGTGCTATGCAAGCTTCTGCCATCCATTGAAGATCCATATTACATGCTAAAACAGGAAGGTGTGGATATGGAATTGAAGGGGGAGCATCACATGGCAAACCATTTGTCATTAAAACATCTATGATCAATTGTAAACTTGTTTCCCACCTTACTGGTTCTCCAAATAAAACTACAGCTAAAATAATAATGTTTAAATTACAATTATGAATTCAATTGTTTTTCCTATTTTATATAAAAAATAATGTAAACAATATTTTATCCCTATTAGTTAAAAATATATATTTCTAGTAGTATATAAGTTCTTCTACTCAAAAACTTTTAAATAAAAATAAAAACAAGAAACTTTAAAATAAAATGATGCTATACTATCTTTTAAAAAGGAATGAGAATGCAATTTTACTTTTTAAAAAACTTCTAACATAGAAATTCATTTTAAAAATATAGCATTATATCTTGATAAATTTTTAAATAATAAGATCTATATCTTAAGATTCTTTTTGTTGATTTAATTAATTTTATTCAAGGATGCCAATTGAGTATATGTAATAAAGCACTACAAAAAAAATCCAGCAGGAAATTTGAAAATTACAGAATTTTTAGCTTTTGACTAAAAATTTCAAAAATTAAGAAGTCTTTTTGTCTGATGATGAGTGTTTAACATGGGTGAAAACATTTGCTTTTGTAGATTTTGGTATTTTCTGCTGGATTTTTGGTCTTTTATTTTGTAGTGTTAATTACTTAATTTTATTTTAAATGATAAACACTAAAAACAGATTTAGATCACTAAATAATTTAAACAGTATTTCAATACAAGTTGCTCTTCAATGATCTACTGGAATGTACATTAAAACATACCGTATATCTCGGCGGCTAAGATGATAGTTGAATCATAAAAAAAGGCCCTGAAAATCCGGGGTCGTCTTATAGGACAGATACAAAAAAAATTAGATTGAAATTTATATAAATTAAAACCATTATAAAAAAACACACAAACTGTAATTATTTACTAGTAGAAAGTAGGGCATGTCCACAAAATAGAATAGCCCATACGACGTTTTTGTGAGTAGTTAAGGTCATTACCCAAATGCCCGAATCAGTGTGAATGTTTGCAACAATTGCAAGGCAGTGCTGCCAGATGCAAGAAAATAAAATTTGATGTTCTTTCAAAAAATTACGAATAGGACATAATTGCATATACGCTATACACTGTTATTATCCAGATGATGATCGCTGATCTAAACAAAATTCCTAGGCCATTGATAGTTTGGGAGTCGTCTTATAGGACAGATATATGCTAAAACTATAAAAACTCCAATGAAAATTTATGCCTCGTCTTATCTGAAGGTCGTCTTATCCGCCAAGATATACGGTATATACTTAGAAGTGTAACACTGTTGCATATTGTTAGTAATAAAGAAAAAAAGAAATTATGATGATATTCAACAGATGGAGTTTATTTTACAAAATGATCATATACATCAAACAATTCTCCACAAACCCCAAAAACTTAACATGACTAACATTGCATGATATTCATAAGGATACATGGTAAGTAATTGAGAGATGAAAAGCTGGTGAACCCGGACAGGTTCTGCTTTTATTTTACGGTGTATATGCCTCCTGAATTTTTGTTGTTATTTTTTAAATTTTATTTACAAAATATTGTTATACTCTCTCTCACTGTTGAATGAAATATTTACAATCCTATGCATATTGTGCATTGAAATACATATGTCATCCACAACTCACAACAATTGGCTTGCATTAATTCATTGAGATAGGTGGTTGTGACTCAGACTAGCGTCAGCTCTTATTCAACAAAAGACTGACTTTAAATGAGCGAGTGCCTCATTGCCTAATTTCATAAAAAGACATGGTTATGTCATATCAAGTCTTCATAAACAAAGAAAGAAACATTCACCCACTGTTTTGCTTGAATTTAATGAAGTTGCCTAATTCTCTCTCTTATCTGACTGATGAAAGTTGTAGGCTTCACAAGGTTTATTGCTTAAAGAGAAAAATTCATAGGCAATCTTAAGTTTTCTCTATAGATCATCTCTGCCATAGAGGTCTGTAAATCTTCTTTGAATGCTGTTTGAAGTCTAGCATTACCACTGATAGTCCACCCAATTGTCTTCTATATGGCAACATATCATGCCTTAAGTGAGCTATGAAAATGCTCTACCATATTATTTGCTTCCAGATAAAAGTGAGCAGAAAAAGATCCAACTCAAATTGCCATTCCCAATCTATGGTCAATCTACTAAGGAGATGGATATGTCATTTTTGTCTAAGGAATATAAAAAGCCTTTGTTATAGATTTTAGCCAAGATGTCAGTAAGAATACATTCCAACCACCTAGAATATCCATCAATATAGTTCAACTAGCTTAGGCATTTTACCAACTCTCTTGAACAAGACTTGAAGAGGGAGTTGTGTTGAAGCATTTACTTGTTGTTAATAGTGAATTTAGTATGAGATGTCTTTTTTCATATTCTTGTGTACGCTTCCTTGTTTTAACATGCCTTGCAGTACATCATGTAGCAAATCCTTTTGCAGTGGAACAAAAAAAGATTTTACACGTCATTAAATTCTGTGATAGAAAATTGAAAATGACAATTTTATCATTTCTGTTGCTAATTCTACAAAATGTGTAAGATTGCTGGAGTATCATTGCCAACAATAAAAAAGATTCATTGGGAAGTAGACAGTGAAGATGAGCCAAATTTTACTTAAATAGATAAACAGTTTAGGAAGTAAACTGTTCTGAAGTTCTGAAAGTAACAGCATTAGATAGCTTTGACTTTGATTGTGATGTGATTAGAAGGACAAGGCATGGTTTCTGTCAAAGAAATTACTATTAATTCCTAAATTACTGCTTGTCTTAAAAAAAAGATGAATTTTCCTTGGAAGAAAGTAACATGACACTTAAAAGTATTTTTTTTCTTCCAAAAAGTCTTTATACATTTAAATATTCTTTTCCATGTCAGAAAAAGTGCCATCCCTATTTTACAAATGGATCAGTTTAGTTTGCACATCTTTTTGCTTTGATGCTTTTGGCTAAGTTGATTAGACAATGAACGTGTAGATATAACAAAAGTCTTTTGATGGCAGAAGTTGTCCTACTATATCTACATGCAAAAGCTTGAATCAAGTGCTGTGCAATTGAAAAGTACCAAGTCTTGAGACGGTATACCAATGTATTTTTATGGACTGGCACGGGATAAAAGCTCATGCCCATATATGTCTGTCTGGTCTGTGACTTCCAGTCATAACATTCACATGTTATTTTTGAAATTGCTCAGATGAGCTAGACTGTAGACAGAATCAAATATTTGTCATCTGAATTTCTTAAGAATGAAAGGCCTAAAGAATTCAGATACCGACACATATTTGCAGTGTCTATCAACACATTGTAGTATAATTGGTAATCAGTTGCCTATCAAAGATTTGACAACTAATGGGTCAGATTTGTTGAGTTTACTTGGAAAGTCTTGAGTCATTCATTCTTCTCTTGTGCCCTCACCATTCATTGATAGTCTATCTGGAATGCTGTAGAAATTGATTATCAACAGCACATCTTAACTATATTTTCCTCATCTTTAATGTGAGAGATATTGACAGTTAATTGCATTGCCTGCCATGGAGAGATTTTGTCTGGCTTTTGCATAGAGCATAAATGAGTAACTTTTGATCCATGAAAATAACAAGTGTGTAACCCCTAGAATATGTCTGAAGTGACTAACAGAAGAGTAAGCAGTAAGTAGTTTTCTATTATAAACACTGTACTTGCACTCAATGGTTGTAAGCTGAATGGTTTCCATTTTGTTGCTTTCAGCACTGCCCCTACTACAACATCTAGTAAATTAAACTATCAATACCATGGGGGCTTTAGAATTCATCAATATTACTACTATTGTTGCATGTGCTAAATTGTTCCTAAATGTTCATTTCTTGAATGTTTCCTATGCCTTAGTATTCCTGTGTGAATACTTAAAAGGAACTGAAATAATAACAAGCAGTTTATTAATTAATAAGCTGCTTGTCTTTTTCTCAGCACATTCAGAGAAGTATTAAGTATTCATAGAGAGAAGTTTCAATGTCTGTGGGCATGAGCATCCATAAAAAATTTTCCAGAGGGAAAAACTTGGAGACAAATAATTATGGCAATAAAGAAAGCTTATATATACACCTCATGCCAAATTACAAAATTTGGCATGAGGTGTATGTATAAACTTGTAACGTATAATAACACATTAATAAACTGTCTTTTGGCATTAAGAACTTTTATAAACAAAATATACATGTAAGTATTTTTGATTATGTAATATTGTATTAAAAACAAATTTGTTATTATTTTATATTCTTATCTGATGATGATAATACATCATAGAAAGTATTGTACTTGTGTGTGTATATTATGTTTATAAAAGCTCTTAATGCCAAAAGACAGTTTATTTAATGTGTTAAATAATTAAATAAAAATTTACTGATGTAAATTTTTGGAGTTTTTTCACATGTAGATTATAGAATATAGTATTGTATCAAAGAATCCCATGGTCAATGATATAAGGTTACATATCGCCATCATTTTTATGATTATTTGTGGAATATTTACTTGAAAACATTTGAATGAGAGAACATTAGCGGCATCATTACAGATACTCTTTCCAAAACCAGTTTGGCTTGGGTGTCTAAGAATTTTCTATTGCAAATGTCTTGAACCAGTTCAGATTTCTTTGAAAATTCAGCACCAATAATTGGTTGAAATACTGCTACTGTGACAAAATGCTACAGGGGCAAATCAAAGTCTAGTATCAATGACATTATGCATATGCAGATAACTGACCATTTACTGTGAAAAGTTGCAATTTATCTGGGAGTCTCATTGACTCTGCTGATGCTGGATGACAATCAAAATGTCCACAAGAAAATGAATAGACATATTTATCATGTATGGTCTGTGGCTATCAAATTGTTGAGCGATGGCATTGTTAGTTTTCCAACAAGCAAATGAAGTTTATTTTAAAAAACAATCATATGAACAGTGGCAGATACAAGAGGAGGGCTACAAGAGCTTAAGCACTCCACAAAAAAATTAAAATTTATTTTTTCAAATATCAGAATGCTTTATTCAACCATCTGCAATACAATCATGCACATGCTAATACAAAATATTCAAACACTTAATTTTTGAGATAGCTATCCTCTTTGAGTACTTCTGAATCTGTAAATACATATACATTGTGTATAATTCAGTATGAGATCAAAAACCTTAACAAAATTAATACTGTGTGACATCAATACTAAAAAATTTACACCTTAATATAACTCATGTAATATAAGTTTAATAAACAAAAATGTTTTCAACCTAATTTGATAAGTCTTCCTCAACATAACCAATCAAACAAAAGCATAGAACTTCAAACAGAAAGAACAAATTTATAAATAGTTTTATGTTTTATATACAATTTATATTGTTGGAGTTACATTAAGGTATGACTTTTTCAGTATTTATGATTTACCATTTGACATATGTAAGGGTAACTGGTAACTAACCAGAAGAATGGAAAGCTGTCAATCCTTGATCAGTTCTCCTTTTTATGTTGATATATGCTCCCCCTGCATTTTCATTTGTTGAGTTTTTGAATTTTATTTACATACTATTGTTATACAAGGTGCATTTACTAAGATCAGATACTGAATTTATAAAAACCATTTTTGGTAGAAATTTTTCAATTTAGTATCAGTCTTCAAAATACACTACTTCCTGATCTATACAAATTTTTGCATGCACTGGAAATTTACACATGCTTCAAAGAAGGATATTTTTGGAAAGCTGTATAGTTACCTCTGTATAGCTTCTTTGTTTTTCAAAATTGACTGAAATTGTCTCCCTTTCAATGCAAATTTTAGTTTGAGGAATAGAAAGTGGTCAGTTTGGACTCACCAAACTGTGGGGGCTCCTGTACCTCATATTACAATTTGCTTTGAAAAGGGAGACATTCCAGTCAGTTTTGGCAAATCAAGAAACTGTACAGAGGTAACTAAACAGCATTCCAAAAAGACTTATGAGGGCATATGTAAATTATCAGATGATGGACTGACTGACTGAAATAATTGTATATGTTCAAATTGGAATGATCTAAGATATTGATGATGATCTGATTTAAGAAACTCAAAAATTATTTTATCTAAAACTAAAAAAGCTCCTTATTCTATTAATGCTTGACTTGTTTAATTTAAAATTAAACTGTGATATTTTCACAAACATAAATTACCACAATTTAGCATTTTTGAATATAATGAAGTTTAAATGGAATTTTCTGTTATTTTAGTATTATTGATACTTAAATAGCATAGCTGAAAGATTTTGTCAAATAAAATTAATATGCTTTAAAAGTTAAATACTGTATATCTCGGTGGATAAGACGATAGTTAAATCATAAAAAAAGGCCCCGAAAATCCGGGGTCATCTTATAGGACAGATATAAGCTAAAACTATAAAACTTTGACGAAAATTTATACCTCATCTTATCTGAAGGTCGTCTTATCTGCCGAGATATACAGTATATGTGAAAAAATATAATTAAAATAAAAGAAAAACTGAATGATTACTATTACATAAACAAAAATCATGTTAAATAATAGTTGTCTAACACAATTCTTTTTATATAATACAGGGTGGGGCGTGGGAACTTCCTTATTTGAAACGTGTGCCACACAGTGGCCATTACTCCTTAGAGAGTGGGGTTGAGCGCATTCAAAAGGGCGGGGCCTAATGTTTTTGTATGGTTAGTTTAGTGCATGCAGTGGACTAAACTAAGTTTAGTTTAGATCACGCAGTGGACGAGAGAGGAGTGAGCATTCGCTGTGGCAACTTACTTTTCCAACAGCCGTTTGGTCATTGCAACCCAGCATGCATTCAGGAAACAGTTTAATATTGTGCCTGTAGGTCATGTTCCTGATTAAAAATCGATTGTTCAGTGGATGGACATGTTTATGGATACTGGTAGTGTGCAGAAAAAGAAACCAGGACCTTCAAGAACCACCAGGACACCAGAAAACGTTGAGAGAGTAAGGCTGGTGATTTTGAAATCCCCTAAGCGATCTGCACAAACATGCAGCTGCTCTTAGAATTTTGATTGCACAATGAGACAAATTCTTCATGAAGACCTGAGACTTCATCCATACAAACTGACAGTAGTGCAACAACTTAATCCATGCAATTTTGTTTGAGGGGCAATCTTTAGTGGCCAGCACGCTCGCCAGATTTAGCCCCCTGCAATTTTTTCTTACGGGAATATCTTAAATCCTTGGTCCAAAGACCTTGGGTGACCTAAAGAATATTCGTGCTGCTATTGCTTTTCAAAACCTAATAAAATAAAACTTTAAATGTACCTCTATGAAAAGAAAAAAGAATTAAATTGATATCTCCAATACTTTTTGTTTTATGATTTTTTAAAATACGGTTCCTGCGCCACACCCTGTACAAGATTTTTAATAATCGAAAAAAATTGCATGTTTTTTTTTCTTTGGTCAATATGCACACTTTCATTTTAGTTCTGTAATTTATTATACAGATCAAAATTTTTGTAATTTTGTTAGTAAATGCAAAAAAAAACATTATTATTAAATATTCAAAACAATAATTGGATAATATATTTGGAATAATTTGAGTGTAAGCCTATTAGACATCATGGCTAGTCTATGATATCTAACACCATGCTTAAAATCTATATTTTAAATTTGTTTGTTTTTATTAAATACTAGAAATTTCCCCTCCAAGAATGACATTACTTTCTATGACAAAGTAGAGACTGAAGAATTGAGAAGAGTACAGATTTCAAGAAATTCAAGAAAAGTAGTTAATATTTCTACAAATTAAATAGCTTATACTGCCCATCAAAGACTAGTTAATGCACAATAATCCATTTTAAACAACAGGCTCATTAGATCATTACTTCTGGTTGGATAATAGAATGTCATATGATCCTATAAAAAGTTTTATAATTGTTGTAGAAGCAACATGAGACGGCTATCTTTTTCAAAGTTTAAATTTAATGAAATAAGTTTAAAATATACCATTTGCAAAAATATTTTTAAATGCAACTTAAGGGAAATTCTATCATCAAGTATGAACTAAATGATGTCAGATGTCACTACAATGTAAGTGTGATCATTGATCTGAAACCAATAAAACATTTTAATTTAAATTTAATTTGTATACTAGTACTTTTTATATATTAACAGGACTTATTATACTGGAAAATATGGATGCAGATATTTAGTCTTACAGATCAAAAATAATGTTTTTTTTTATTTAGTTCACCTGAACACTTACACTTTAAACTTGTGTTTCGAACTTGTTCGTCCCTCCTCAGCAGGTCTTTAAACGACACTTTCTACAATTAACAATAAAAAAACATTTCTTTGGTACAATTATAATTAAAATTAGTTAAAAAACACAAGCATTTCCTGACAATAAATTAAAAATTCTTACAACTTCTGTATTTCCGAAATGTAAAGGAGTTCAGAAATACAGAAGTTGTAAGAATTTTTAATTTATCGTCGGGAAATGTTTGTGTTTTTTAACTAATTTTAATTATAATTGTACCAAAGAAATGTTTTTTATTGTTAATTGTAGAAAGTGCCATTTAAAGACCTGCTGAGGAGGGGCGAACAAGTCCGAAACACAAGTTTAAAGTGTAAGTGTTCAGGTGAACCAAATAAAAAAACATTATTTTTGATCTGTAAGACTAAATATCCGCATCCATATTTTCCAGTATAGTAAGTCCTGTTAATATATAAAAAGTACTAGTATACAAATTAAATTTAAATTAAGATAAAAAGGACACAAATGCATAATAATTAATCAATAAAACGTTTATTCTATAGATAATATTTCCACAAATTAAGTAGCCTATACTTTCTGTCAGAACATTAAAAAAAATATAACTAAAATTTCATCTAAATTGGACAAAAATTACAGGAGTTATAAGGAATTTATACACAAACAGATGTTGGCTTTTATATCTTTATTAAATACAAAATTTATTCCAAATTTAATATTAAAAAAAAAACAGTAGCCAAAAACTGAAAATTCCTGCTGAATATACCTGCCAATTATTCCAAAACTGATTCTAAGCATTTATATTTATTGACAACAAGAATAAATCTTTTAAAATTTGATAAATATTAAATATAATTAGTGATGAAGAAATGATTTAGCAAATTTTAAATAATAGGGATAAAATATTTCTTACTTGAAATTAATATAGATAGTTTATATATATATATATATATATATATAATGAATAAATATGAATGAAACAGTTTAATTTTACATTTAAATTACAATTGAATAAATTATTCAAAAATACTGAAATATTCTTAAAATAATTTTAATCTATTTTTAATACATTTAATTTATATATATATTTATGATTATTTACTTATATAAATTTGATATTCGGGTGTCTTATTTTGAACTTGAACATATAAATTACTGAACATTTTTAGAATAAGGGAAAATATTCATGCTAATAAAACATGTACTGGGATGAATGTTAAAACAAAATTTTCATGACAGTATATCTATAGCACATATAACAATAAAAAGAAAATGTTTATGTATATCTTAATATAATTTTCAAATAGAAAATTCACACAATTTAAAATATTTTTTATTAAACAGTTACGGATATTTTACATTTTTCCATCGAGTTCAATACATTTAAGTTTTTGGAAAATAAAAACTATTTAATCATTAAATTCAGATAATTTAATATAAAACAAAGCAATATAATTTTTAATCATCAAAATAATTCAAATAACTTTATTGAAATCAATATACTGTATAATAAAAAGTTTATTCAAGTTTATAAATTCTTAAAAGATCAAAAATTGATTACATGCACATAATTTTTAAAGTTTTTCATATGTAATTTGCATGTACTTTAGAATTATTGTTAAAATTTGATATTAGTTTTTAGCATAAAAATAAAAAAACAAATTTTAATAATGTTACTGAAGTTAATGTTTGCAATTATATGAAAATATTCTGTTCAGTCTTGTATTTAATTAAATACATACAAGAATAAACAGAATATCTTTTAAAGTTTTGATATTTTCTTCAATTATTTTGTTCCCCAAAATATTTTGAACTTAAAAGAAATATATTTGAATTGCCAAATGTTAGGAAGGAAATATAAATAATTATATAATCACATGTACTTTCATAGTAAAATGACTACGTATTTTATTACAAGATTAGCACAGAATAAGTTGTTAGTTTTTCTACTTTAAATATGTATTATGAAAGAATCTAAATCATTTTTAAAATGTTGATGTTGAATGAAGCAAATAAATATTAATAGGAATTTTGTTTCATTCTTAATTTCTTATATAGAAAATAATATTTTATTTACAACAAAGTGGTTATTAAAAATTGATTACAGTGAACTTTGCAGATGATTGTAAAATTATAGTATGCTAAAAATTTATTTCAAGTGATTAAAATTAAAATTTGTATTTTATGATTTTTTTGTTTTTTAATTTAAATATAATTGATAAAAATTTATCACAAAACTTTATTTTTTATTTTAAAGAACATATCTCTTCCATATTTTTCATATTACTGCAGCTTTATAACAACTTATTATTATGGCTTTTTTCCCTCCATTTAACAGCATTTGTTATTAAAGGCAAGCAACTATGGTACAATGAATTTTTGAATAAATAAGCCTAATGCTATTTTAAGTTTTTTTGCAAGATGAAAACCATTCATTTGGATATTCTTTATAATTTGTTAAAATTTTAAAACTATTATTTTTATATTTATTATGAGTCATGTGGAACCTTTTTGATTATTAAAAATATAATTTATGTAATCCTAAATATCCAGCATAATTTTTTTAAAAAATCATTAGCATTTAATAAAAAGTTTAGTTAAATTTTTTTTAATGACTTATCATCTCTAACTACAAAATCTTGTAAATTTTAATGCTTGGTACAAGATTTAAAAAAAAGCTAATTTCTGAAAAATTATAATCAAGAGAATATTTTGATAAAAAAACAATTCAACTCTGAAATAATAAAATACTTAGTACTCCAGTGAACTGTAAAATTGAAATGCTTTAAAATATTTAAATCTTAGAGGTCAATAGTTTCCCAAATCATTAAAAATTCTTACTTCACATACCAACAGATAATTATTGCATATTCACCTAATTTATATAATTAATAATTATGTAAGTATAGTATAGAATTAACAAAATAAAAAGGATGAGATAGAATTTTCATATTATAATAATATATTTTAGAAAAATTATCAAATATAAGAAAAAATTGAAATAAATAAAATGCATTCTATCTCAATCCTTTTCCAAAAAGTTATTTTTTCATATAATTAATTAATTTTAAAGCCAGGAAACTCTCTCAAAATCAATCAAATTAAAATTTAAATAAATTCTCTTATTTTTTAAATTATTAAATAATTTTCATACTTTGAAAGTAATTTGCTTTTTATACCAAAAAAATATTTTTAATATAATACTGATATTTTGATTTAGATTGATTTTAAGATTTTTCCATATAATACTGCAAAAATATTAATATAAAACATAATATAATGCAACTTTAAATATAGATAGTTTTTATTAGCTTTATTAGTTATTATTTTTATTTATTTAAGAAAATAAATTTAACTTTGTTGTTTAATTTTAAAATTTTATTAATTTGCTGCAAAATTATTATTAATTAAAAGATTTTAAAAAAATTCTAAATTACATTTCTGCTTAACTAAAAACATATTATTATTATTTCCATGATGAATTAACATTGAATAATTTACAACTTTTTAATTCATCATGAAAATACTGGATAAAAAATTTTTTTATAAAATCACTGTATAAATTAATCAATTCACAGTTTATGTTAGTAATTTATTCCAGTATTAATAATTAATTTATTGAGTTTCCATATTATATTTTTAAATAATAATAGATATTGTATTAAATATTTATGAAATTAATTTAAGATTAAATAATTGCATGCTAAATTGTTATTTGGGTAAGTGTACCATTTTTTTTTATCATAAAACTTACCTTCTATTCTGGGGAAATAACGCTCAAATGCACATGGCTATAGTAAAAAGACAAAGTATTAAACCCTGACAGGTTAGTCTAAAAAGTGTAGCTAATATAAATTTTGAATTCAGATAAAATTCATCTTCATTAAATATTCCTTGAACAGGAAAAAATTTTATATCTAAAATGGTCACCTTGATTAGTCAGAAATATATATACATATTTAATTCAAAAATATAAATTTTATAATCATCATTAATATACAAAGCAATATTTTAAATTTAATTTCATTTTAATTTATTCATTTAATAGAGTTAAAGTAACATTGCACTATTTCAATATTAAATTTTATGTACAATATTCAAATTAAATTCAATATAATTATATAGTAAAATCATTTAATATTTAACTTAAAGATTATTCTAAATATTAAATTATAAATATTTGATTTTTAAATGTCTAAAAAACTTCATATTGTAAATAAAAAATTTTCAAATTATTTGAATTTTCATCAAACTTTGAAAATTAAATTAAACATTTGGGTTCCTTTGTATTGAATATCCTATATATCACACAAAAGAAAAATTAATCCTTAATAAGTGGCAATTAATTTAAATTATATTAATTTATGAGATTATCAATTATAATTAATGTAAAGTTATTTATTTAATTCAAATATTGGAACTTATTTTTAACTACACAAAGGGGAATATCTATACATTTTAATTTTTTTTTTTTAACATGAAAACAATATGAATATATTTGTCTTTTATTCAACTTTTTGTACAATTAATATCATAACAAAAAATATACCGTATTTTACGGACTATAAGACGCTACGGACTATAAGACGCACCTTAATTTTTAAGCAATTTTTTTTTTTAAATACCTATAAGACGCTACGGACTATAAGACGCACCTGAATTTTGGAGGCAATTTTTCGAAGAAAAAAGTGCATCTTATAGTCCGTAAAATACGGTAGTTAAAACTTTATTATTCTATTAGAAATATATTTTCAACATATTAATTCATTTTCAATATATGAGGCGGAGTCAATAAATAAGGTTAGTAGTATCGCTAAAGAAAAATAATGTACCATAGAAATTTGTGACCAATAATAATGAGAGTCTAGTAATGAAGCCATGTACCAATAGTTGCTCCTGTCAGTGGCATTTGCGTTCACTAAGCAGTTTATAAAATGGCATCACCCATATCAAACTTCACAAAAACTGGACAGCAAGCTGCTATTCAATTTTTGACAGCTGAAAGCATTAATATAGTGAGATCCATCATAGCATATATGCACAATATGGAGAGTCATATATGTTGCTGCAAAAAGCTTGCAAGTGGGTTCAAAAGTTCAAAAAAGTTCAAACAAACAAACAATGAGCCCAATAACTTTTCAACCTATGCTTTTTGTAGCAACATGCGCTCTCTCCATACTGTGCATACATCCAGCAATGGATCTCACTAGATCTAATATCTTCAGCTGTCAAAAATCAAACAACAGCTTACGGTTCAATTCCTATGCAGTTGACAAAGGCAATGTCATTTTGTAAACTTCACCCATTTTGTGTGATTTCTCTCCCACATTCCCAGCATGAAGTGAATATTGTAAACTTTACAGTGGATGCCAATGCCACTTGGCCAGTACTACTATTAGTACAAGGCTGCATTACTGTATACCAGGGGTTGGCAACCTTTTTGTTATTAAATGTGCAATAAAAATTTTAAAAACCATTGAGGATGCATAGTTTAATTTAAAAAAAAATTACAATGTTATAAAAAAATAAATAAATAAAATTATTATGTTTTGAAATATGTTTATTTATACAAAATAAACATTATACATGCAAATAATAACTAAAAAATGGAAATTAAAAGTACATACATAAAATAATACAAAATCAAATTAAATAAAATACAAGTATTTGCACTTGCATGACTATGGTTCTAGTGGATGCATTAAAATGTGTCACAAGTTCCATGGCACCCGCAAGTGCTGCAATGCCAACCCATTGTATACTCTTCAATATTTTTAGTCTCAAACTTCTACACTACATTTTTTTTCTTTAGCAGTGCTACTAACTTTATTGAATCTGCCTCTTATATCAAAAATAACAATACACACATATTTTTAAATGTATTTAAAAAGGAACATAAAGTATATTATTTAATTTTTGTATTTTTTTATATTCAAAAATTTTCAAATAAGAATTAACAGGTAACAGTTAATTTAAAAAGTAACAACTAAATTCTTCAAAAATTAATTATAACTTTATTTAATTTTTAACTCAAATTGCAACTAATATTAAAATTCATAAATATAAAAAAGCCAGTTGGATTATATTTAATTTTACTATTTATAAAGACTACTGATAAAAGTGTATATAATTTCATCTTAGTCTGACATTATATACATAATTCCACTCTAATTTTTTTCATGAAATTGCTCTAAAATAGCTGTTTCTGAAGTATTCTTTGAAATGTTTTAATAATTTTTAAAGCATGTTATATATATATATAATATATATATAAAAAAAATATATATAAATATCTTTTTTTACAGTTGAAACTCTAGTCCAATATTGTGATTTAGCAAATGTTATGGTCAACATGGTTTGAGTCTACCATCATTAGTTAGCAGACTTACCTACAGGGTGATGCTAGCAGCAGCATCAAGGCATCAAATGTGTTTATACTTGTAGCCAAGCATTTTGATCATCATTTGGAAAATCATCATTCTTTCACTACCTTAAAGCTGTAATTATCTTTATAATTTACAAACAGAATATTTGTAACATTTTTAAAATACAAACTTACTTCAAATATTTTTTTAATGTTTTTGTTTAAATTTTAATATTGGTTGATAGTTGGAGGTCAGCACTGATTAGTTGTCTTACACTTAAAGGTTGATAAGTTCAATAAAAAGATGTACAAAAAAGAGAGAGTAATTATTGTAGGTAATGGAGACCAAAAGAAATATGAAGTGTTTAGGAAAGAAATAGACAAACTTCATTCGAAAAGCAGAAATAATGTGGAATTTGATAACATCAAAGGTAAAGAAATATACAAAAACATTCAGAAGGCAATTAGAAAGAATAGTAGTAAATAAGAATACAAAGTAGCAAAAAAGAAAACAAGAAAACAGCTAGTGAATATATAGAAAATTAGATAAAATATATAAAAGGTTAGCTAGTAAGGAAATAGCAAAGAATATATATACAATAGCAAGGCTTAGAGAAAGGAAAAATAGGAATATAAAAAAAAGATAAATTTATTGAAAGATGAAGATATACAATGATGACGATTTCAGTATGTTTTAAAAATATTTTTCTTCAAACTGATCTAGTTTTTACAAATTCTGCTGCTTCAGCAAGTATCCTCTAATGTATTTGATTTTATAACAATTAATAAATGAAGGATACAATTTTTCTTCTAAAATGCCAATAGCATTTTCTTCATTTTATCTGGTTTGCTTGGACTAAAAAGTTTCAACTTGTACTGAAATTTCTATTGGGCAATTCTTAACTTTCAGTTAATGAATTTTGTCCTACTCCCCCTTTTTTTAATCATTAAAAATACTACCCAACTTCTCTTGAAAATTTTTCTTTTTCCGATATTATGAATTGAAAAACAAAATAATTATTACAATATCATTAATGTAAATAGCTATGGATTTCAAGGATCCTTCTAATTGAATAGATTTTGACCAGTGCTAAGCTAAGAAAACTCTCAAAAAATATTTGGAGAATAAGAAAGTCATCCAATCTTTTTCAAGAAACTAAAAAAATTTGATATAATAACAATTACAATAATTAGCAGAGAGATATAGTTAAAAGAACTATTTTTAATAATTTTCTAATAAAACATAAATTCACAAAGTTCCAAGGTAAAATTCATTCTTTTATTAAAAGCAGCTTAAGAAATAAGCAGGGAAATACTGACTACAAATATATTTATTATTATTTCTATATAATTATCATAACTTAAAAAAAATGAAAAACTAAGAAAATAAATTTCAAGAAAATAAATTTTACAGGAAAAAAATGTTAGGAAATATACAATAATTGAGTTTTACAGATATAAATAATAAAAATTAAAGAAAAAAATTTATAAAATAAAGGAATAGTCACCAACAACTTTGGATAATCATTCATAAAATATTGAATATGAAAAAAATTAATTTTTTGAAATTTAGTGACATTATAAGAATCAAAATATTTTATTAACTTATTTTACTAAATAATTTAATTATTAAAATACAATTTTTTGTAAACTTTGTAACATTAAAATTTTACAGAATTCTGCAAATTCATAAAAATTTCTGACAATTCAAACTGAATCAGCTCAATCCTTCATTGATGTGGACTTAAAACAATTTGTTGAAAAGATTTTTTAAATTTAATCACATTTAGATTCTAATTTCTAAATCAGAAATTAATTGAAAAAATAATGCAAGCAATAGTATCAAAATATAAATATCAAGGTTAATTTTAGGTAACTAATTTTTTCAATATCTGAGTATTATTAATGATCGACTTAATCAAATTTATGTCTATCTAATTAGAATTTATTTTCTACTTTAGATTATTTCAAAAGCAATAAAAATTCCAAAACCAAAAGTAATGTTTAACAGAAAACTATATTTTTCTTTATAATGTTATATAAAATTTAAATCTATTTATTACATATGTACTGTACCATATATGCATGTTACATATGAACCTTCATAAAATTAAAAATTATATACTAAATATTATCTTGAACTTAAATATATATTATAATTATTTTAAATTAATATTGAATATTGCTATATTATAATTCTTCTTTAACCATAAATATTAATTTAATTTATATAATATCTAATCATTCATAATTTTGCTGTTATTTCACTGAAATAAAATTAGAAACTGCATAATATTCAGAAAAACTTTTGTAAGGAAAAGTTTTTAAAGACATCATACTGCTTTCAAAAATTTATTTCATCTTAAAATTCATTTGTAATCAAAAATTAAAAAAAAAAAATAATTAAAAAAATTTTTGTAACTAATTATTTAAATCAGCATCTATTAACATATTTATGTAGTAAAAACTATAGTAATATTTTCAAGATTTTTCTGAAACAGTTTCTAGTTTTGCTGAATTATTTATAAATATGATTTAAATAATTTTGTTTTCAATAGCATTTCAAATTTAGAATTATAAAAATTTAAATCATCAAAAAAAAAATTCAATTGCATTTTGAAAATATTCAAAATATTAACAATATAAAATAAGAAGAAATTAAAATACTAATTTTAAGATTTTATAGAAATCAATAAAATATTAAAACTGAATGACAAATGTAACAGCAAAAATAAGAACTATATTTTTACTTTAATTTTCAGTGATTAAAAAGGAAAATATTCTTACCAATGCTAATCTCCTTTTATGATCCACAGCATCCAAAGTTGGAAAACTATTACGTAACTGATCTACTGTGGTAACTCTAGTAAATCCTAATCTGAAATGAATTTGATTAAATTTGTTCAATATGTATTTGTAATATCAGCATTTAAAAAATATGTTTTAGATAACTTAATTCAGTAACATTTGAGTAAAAAGAAATACAGACTGTTGGCTTTTTTGCAGATTTGTCTAGAGCAATGATTCTCAAAGTGGGGGTCATGAAAAATATTTGGGGGGTCACTGAAAAATTGATGCCAGATCAATTTTTTCAAATATTTTATAAATTTACTATGGATTCATGTTTAGAAATAATACACTGTGTAGAAATAAAAAATATATAAAATAATTTTTACTTAAATAAATTGCACAAATAATAAAAATAAATATTTAAATACGAGCCTAACCCCCTCCCTCCGGGATGTTTTTTGACACACACTTATTCTTCGGGGGTCCTTTGAAATTTTTTAGTGCATAATGGGGGTCGCGGTCCAAAAAGTTTGAGAAACACTGGTCTAGAGCAAGTGATTGTTTTAATTAATATTTTAGTTGTGAAGTTACAAAATTTAAATTTAAGTAATAAGTAAAAAGAAAAAAAAATGAAACTTTAGCTCTATTTCCTAATGATGGTGAGAATGATGATTTGTATCATTAAAAATGTTATTAAAGTAGTACAGTAGAGCATCGATTATCCGACTTAATTGGGGACTGGGGTTGGTCGGATAACCGAAAAGTTATACATTATTAGTATAGTGTATTAGGCCTGGTTTAAATACTAGTCTCCCTTTCATGGTCGAGCCAGTGCTGCCAGCTAAAACATGCAAAAATTTAACAAAAATAATATTAAAGTAACCAAGACATAACCAAATATTGTAGCGCCACATCACTTGCGGACATTTGAATTTGCCGACTAGAACGTGGTCAGTTAACCGATAAGTCGGTTAATCGGGAGTCGGATAATCGATGCTCTAGTGTATTAACAAAATCTGGTATATTTTATATTAACACCAAAAGACTGATTATTTAGTGCCTCTCCTACATAGTATATGCCTTTACTACTAATTTGTCTGCCATGATATGTCAGGATGGATGTTATTTCCAAAAAATCAAAATAAAGATGATTTATCACAAGGTGATTTAGTCTGTACCTCTTAGTCTGTACCTCTTAGTCTGTACCTCTTAGTCTGTACCTCTTAGTCTGTACCTTTTTTTTTTTTTTTTTGTTATATATTCATGACATTTGATATTATTTTGCTGATTTATATGATCATATTCAACTTGGCTTCTTAACATTTAATACACTAATGATGTGGTTTTTGTTTTCTTCCTCTCAGTTATATTTGCAACAAAAAGTTGATAGGTTTTCTAAATTTTGTAACAAAATGAAATTAAGATTGATATTTGAAAGTGGAAAAATGTTGTATTTAAGAATGGTGAAAAAATTAGACAGTGTAAATGGATTCATAAACAGGATTAAAATTAATGTTGCTGCTAATGAAATTAAGTATCTAGGTATTTATTTGTCCTATAATGGTCTACAAAACAGGCATTTTAATATTTGTCAATTATGTTACAACTAATACTATGTAAAACGAAGTTAAGATATAAAATCAAAAATTGCTTTTTGTTATGTTCTTATGATAGTAGAGAGAATTGCACTTTTTTTGAATGTGATTAAGTTGAAAGAGAAAAGAATAAATGCTTGTATGTATATCACGAAACATACCATAATTTTTTAACTATATTACCATAATATACTAAGATTATCTTTGGTGCCAATTAATAAAGTGACCAACTTTTTTACAATGAAAAGGAGGACACAAATAAATTGAAGAAAAAAATATTATAAATAAAAGAAACATTTTATTCATTGCAACAATAATACACTATAATAATCTCTACTGCATGCATATGTGCCATGTTATGTTTCGGTAAGAAGTAGACAAAGCTACTTGCATGCAGCGCTCTCTCTCAAGGTTTCCTGTGCAGAGCACATGCATTTCATAATCGCATCTTGCTGCACTGTACCAAGCCTTGATGAACAGTCATGTCAAATACAAACACATCACATCACATGCAATGGATTGGCTCAGCATCAATCAAATATGGAGATTTATAGATCAGTCTTCAAATATCAAAAAGGAGGACACGTAGGATGACACTTTTTGAGGGAGGACAGAACTTACAGAAGAAGAACTGTCCTCCCTAAAGGAAGATGGTTGGTCACCTTACAATTAAGAAATATGTACATACTATAATTTTTTATTTAGTAAACCAATCTCTACTTCTGGTAATTAATGCTTCTAATAATTTGATGTTCTTATTTTCATTTTGTATTTATTAAAAGTGTTGTGCTTTTTCCTAAATATTTCCCAGTGATAGGAATTTCCTTAAATGGCAATAAGAATATGATTTGATTTAACAACATCAATCTTTGAATAATTAAAATCTATTAAATAAAATTTGGCTCTTTCAATATATATTTAATTTTCTATTTAAAAACTCAATAGTTTACAAAATTCTTTTATGAAAAAATATTTTCAAAAAAATTTACATCAAGAGAGTTAACATTTCAATAGTTTACTTGGCATTTTCATTGAACTTCTGTCTATATTTATGATGAAATCATAAAATCCTCTCTGAATACACTTGTAAAGACACTAATCAGTTAAATAACATAAGAGCATGAATGTGATAGTAATTTGATGTTTGATTTTTGCATTCTCTACTTCTGGTAATTAATTCTTTATTAAGATTCTCTAATTAAAGTCATAGAAAAAGAAGGAAAGCTATATTGAAATCAATAGTATATCAAATAATTTTTAAAAGTAAATTTTGAAAATATTTTATTTTGGCTATTATATCTTTTTTACATCTTTGAATTACTATATTTACTCACATATAAGATGAGTTTTTATCCATTTTTCACTGCTTCAAAAACCTAGGTTGTCCTATATGCATGAGCAAAGGATTCTTTTCGTTTTTTGTAAAATTTTTGTAAACGGTGTATTTGCATTTTTTACCAGATTCTCGCCTTTTGGTGTTTAAAAACAAAAGCATTTTATCTGGGTCATTTGAATCATTCTTGTGTAATGTCAGGAGTAAAGATGAATAGCAATAGGAAAAGCAAAGTTTTTGAATTGAATTCAAAAATTACATGGGAGCCCGATATAAGTTTTAATTCATTCCCACGTGAAAATGGATGATTATTTAGAAATCATAATTTGGAGAAACTCATAAGTGTAGTTGACGGAGAGTAGATTCGACTGTTAAGAGTTGGCAAAAAAGAAGTTCAGCTTTACATGAACAAATTACATTGTCAATTTTACAAGATTTCTCCTTAAAGGTTTTAAAATGCTAGTAATTTTTGGTGGACAATGTTTGCATTTATGTTCATTCGATATTTTACTTGTGTTTAATAAAGTAAAAATTGCATTACAAATACTAGTCGTATCTTGCTTGCTCGCCATATCAAATCACCTGGAACAACCATTCTTCACTGCAGAGATGACCTTTCTTTGTAAACTACAACTCTGCACAAAATTATGTAAAATAGTCTAAAATGTCCACAAGTGACAATCCCAACACAAATTAAAAATATAACATTTTTTTGTAAAAATGTTATATTTTGTAATGCAATTTTTACTTTATTAAATTGTAATTTCTGCCAGTCCTTTTTACTTGTGATTAAACAAAATAAAATTAGAATTGTATTAATAAATCTAATTTTTCTTTATTTTTATTCTTTAAAGTCACACCTTGTCCTATATGCGAGGTCGTATTATATTCGAGTAAATACGGTATATTGTGTACTTAATTTTCTGAAATATTGGTGAAGAATCAGCAGAAAAATAATAACCCACAAATTTCCCACAAACCATTTAACAGCCTGTTATTGTACAGGCTCTTAAATGAAGAAACAATAAGTACATTAATTATTATTGCCTTATTGTCCTTATTTCTATTCTTAATATATTTGTCAACTTAGACATTAACTATTAATAAAACTGTTAAACTGGTGTTAGGTGTTTATGCAAAATTGAGTAAAAGTTCTTATAGAAAACAGACTTTCTTTATTGAGCCTCCTGTACACATACTTTCATTTACAACAGTGTTTCAGGCTATCACGCCCCTCTTCAGCAGGGTTACAATGGCTATAAGTTTAAACTATAAATAACAAATAAATAATCAATAAATTTAAACACTAAAATACTAAAATTAATGTATACAATATAAAAAGCTTACGAAAAACAAGTATCCAGCTCCCGACAGTAATGAGCTTTTTGATGATTTTTTTTTTATAAAAAAGGTTCATTATCCTAATATAATTACTAAAAATAAATTTTAAGAACTAAAAACAAATGTAAAATTCGTAAAATACGGTTAAAAGGAGATGTTGCATAAACACCTAACACCAGTTTAACAGTCCTATTAATATTTAATGTCTAAGTTTACAAATATATTAAGAATAAGTACAGTACATTACTTCACAGTGTACAAAGATAGGCTAAGACAAGATTACTGCTATATGCAAGAGAAGTTCAAGGAAAAAGAGAGTCTAATGAAATTTTGACTTGATTATACAGTTATATCAAAGGGACTGATAACCACAAATGTAACTAAACATCTTGTTCTCTATTGTGACAACTTATTTTGGCAAAATTTAAATAGAATCACTGTAACAATGATCATCATTCTTCATCTTGTAAAAACAGAAAAAAAATTGAAGTTTCTTCCAGGACATTGGACAGGTTTCTTATATGACAGCTGATGGAATGAACAATATAACTGAAAGTTTTACAAGGCAAATAAAAATATAAGCATTTTCTAAATGGTTTCAACTTCACTCTTTTGTTAAGTTATGCTTTGTTACAAATTTACATTTACTTTATTGCAAAATCTGATTTTTCAGATGGTTCTTGGCTTTTTTGGAAAGTTTAGCAAATACATGTTACACTTTTGTGCCAAAACATTATAAGGTATTTTAACACATTAACAAAATATAAACTTAAAAAAAAACAATGAAATATATTTGTTAACTTAATTTAAAAAAAAAAAAACTCTACTTTCAGAAAATTAATAAAAACATTGATACTCACAGTTAATAACAAGTTATGTACTGTACATGAGATGCAATAGCTTGTACTGTTTGTTGAAAAGCATTTGTTCAAGATAAGATAAATTACAAATCAAGCATATATTTCCAGAAGAATCCACTAAGTCATCTAGACTTAGTGGATTCTTCTGGAAATATATGCTTGATTTGTAATTTATCTTATCTTGAACAAATGCATAAATATTTGTTATTGATATACAGGTATACCTCACCTTACGTCGGTAATTGGTTCCATGAGAGGCGACATAAGTCGAATTTACTTGTCACTAGGCTAAACCACAAACAACCATTCCCAGTTCTGTATTTTATTTATAAATGCATTTTTAACAATATATGGTTAATAAGAATCTATTTTAAACTTACAAACAAATAAATTTTAGTTTTTAATATAGTACAGAAAAAAGTTATCTAAATTTACGAATACATGTATGTACAGTACATACTTGTAAATATACATGTTTACAATTTGGTGATGTTTACAGAACATCGTGGACTCTATTTGTGAATGTGGTTTCTCTACGACATTATAAAATAAGATGATTTTTTAAGGTTAAATAACAAATAGTTATTAAAATTATTTTGCGATAGTAGAAAATAAAGTAATTTATGTTAAATTTACCAATATCGAGTGGCGCTGACAACAATGCCAAATGGTAGATATTGGAACTACCATAGAAAATGCCAATAATGAGCACTTAAAGACTGCTAAATAAGACGACAACACAAACAGATGTTTTCATGTTTCGTTCTCTGGGATTTATGATGATTATATTAACATTTACTGTATTGTATGATATTATACTGTACTGTACTGTATTTTAATATGATTTTATGTGCTTTTAAACGCTTTTTTAGTGATATTACAACTTCAATATTTTTGGCGGACGGATGTAAAGTCGAATAAAATGACTTAAACTTGATTTTTATTTTTCCATATACTTTTTGACAAACGACACATAATCAAGAACGATGTGACTCGAGGTATACCTGTATTACTAATATTTAGTTTTAATACTGCTTTCCATATAACGATCTTAGATGACATTTAAAACTGTCATCTAAGATAATGATATTGTTAATAATTAAAACTCTTACAATATGTCTAAGTATAAATGGACTGTGGGTGGTACATTGAAGGCTTTTTAAGATCATTCCAGATGCTATAAATGTTTGGATATCATTTAAATACCCGTTAAATAGAACAAATAGAATAATAGAACAAATATGAGGATATTTGATAATTTTTTGATGATTAGGTATCATTATTATTAGTGTTCAAGACAAAAAAAAATCAACTCCTAATCCAGATTAATAATCTTGAAGACCGAATAAATATTTCAAATATTTGAATAAATTGGAATAAGATTCTTTTTATACATGAATATAACTTGCTGATTATGTAATGTTTAGTTTCGATAATCATGATCATCATCTACTAGGTTAATTCTGAATTAACTATTCATAAGCATCAAATATCAAGTTATTCAGAATTAAAGATCTTTTCCATTATTACTATTATTATTATTATTATTAGCAAACACTTTTATTAAATATAAAATTAAAAATTCTTATTTACAGAAAATAAGCCATACCCATGAGCAATATCAATAATTGGTCCTTGTCCAGATATAAGGCAATGTTTATCATGGAATTGCTTAAACATTCGAAGAGGACTATGTGACATTACCACTTGGTCTTCTGTAATCTAAAGATTAAATTAATTTAAATATATGCTACACATTAAAAATATAAATACTATTTTGTAAAAATATTAAGTTTTTATTCCAAAAACTATATAGTAATAGGATATTTTTCTAACATAAATATCTATCAATATAGATAAATATCTATCTTATTGATTGATCTTTTCTAAAATCAATATTGATTTTAGAAAAGTATTTAAAGTAAAAAACATTGATTCTCGAATAAATTTAATTTAATTTTTATTTAATAAAAGTTTTATATACAGTGATACCTCAGTTTTCATCGATAATCCGTCCGAAAACAATTGACAATACCGATGAAAACCGAGGCAATTATTTCCATATGAATCAATGTAAACTCAATTAATTCATTTTAGACACTCCACAATACATACCAAAAACAAATTTTACAGATAATTAATATAGTGTTAAATACTAAAAGCAATAAGAAATTAATATAAAAAACTAATCTAAAGGAAAGCAATAGAATTGTTTGGCTAGACGCGTGGGGTAATGTTTTATCTTGTAGAAGCTAGTTGGATATGAGCTTCTAGCCTATATTGCCCAATGGTGAAGTGTGACATAATTATCATGTAATAGTAGTTGTATGCGTTTATGATGGTCATATCGCGGAGAATAATGCCTTCCGGGAGGTCAGTTTAAGGGTAATTGGTCCCTATTCAGGCATCGTTACAGATGTGGAAAAAGCCTGGAAAACTTCACAGTCATGGGTTGCATTTTGCCAGGATGCAGCCAGCTATCCTGGCAAAGCGCAATCCCACGACAAACTTCCAGTGTTCAGGGAACAGAATCATTGGCCAATGGTGGGCTGTCGAGGAGTAATGCTCACACAACGAAAAATAACGTCACACTGAGCAGGAAAACGCATGGGTCGTCCTTTGTTTTCACAAAATTAGCAGTGAGGTCACTTGAGCACGCTGACGAAATCCGAGGCAATCGACGAAAACTGAGAAATTTTTCATGAAAAATATCGACAAAAACCAAAACCAATGATAACCAAAGTCAATTAAAACTGAGGTATTACAGTATTAATAAATATAATTCTTTAAAAAGTACTAAAAGTATAGAAGTTTATAATACTGCATCTACACTGACAAAGTTATATGTTATGATAGATATGAAAAAAGTACATAACATGTAGATTGCAATTTGCTACATTTAACAAAGCAACTCTTGTTTAATGGGTTGCCTACAGATGTCTCACTCTTGCAAACTCTTACCATTCTAAAATGATAGAAAATGTATCTAATGCAATTTTCCAGACATTTGAAATGGAGTTGATTCACAATAATTTTCAGGTGTGATGTTTTATAAATTCAAAATTGGGCTTAAATGAAGCTTAATCATTGCAAGACACTTTCTCAGATTGCTCTATCCTATAAACATGTTTTGGTAATTTGGTGAGTTTTGATACAGAAAGACAACTTTCAAAGATGAGGTCAGTAGCAGTCATTCTGCAATGTTAATCACAGAACCTGTAAATTGTGTCAAGATTATGGTAAGAGCAGATCCACAATTAACATACAAGGAGAAAGTTTAGTCTCGATATTAGATCAGCAGCAATACACAAGATCTTACACAAAGAGCTACTTGTGAGGAATGTGATGGGTTTCACATTCCCTATCAGACCAGCAGGAGGAAGCTGTGTGGAGTAGTGCTACTACATTATTTGAAAATGGGCAAGCAAAGTGTGTTTGAGAATCGTAACTAGTGGTGAAACATGGATCTCAAAAGTGTCATAACTCTCAAAGCACATCTTCAGCATTGGCATTGTTTTCATAAAAACAGCTTCACAAGAAAGACATTCAGTCAGTGATGACCATTATTGTTGATCTGCAGTAATACAAATGGTATTTCCTATGCTGTAGGCAGTTTATTACTCAGAAATTGATCATAGCATGTATTCATTATGCATCAACTATGCATTTCTTTGCTTCCGCAAGTCCTGTAGTGATGTATTTTGGAACTAAATCTCTTCCATGTGTCCAAAAACAACATACAAATTTATTTGCATTTGGACTGCTATAGTATCACTCCAGATAGTGTTGAATAGAAGTACTTTATGATCATCCTGTATATTATACCATTAAAGTGTCAACTAAATATATAGAAAATGAATGGAAGAAAATCGAAAACAAGATGTCTTCAATTCTCTTCCATTCACTTTCTATATATTCAGTTGACACTTTAATTGATATTACTATACACATTATTTCCACACTTTAGGTAATACTGTGGAATCCTTATAGTTTACATATTTGCCCAAAAGGTTACTTGAATAAATTTCAACTTTTTCCAAATTCATCACTAATGTTGGTTAGTGTACCAGTTTTATAACACTAGCTTCCTTCCATTTTATTTATCAATATTATAGATAAATATGAAAATAATTTGTGTTTTATCTATTTTTCCCTTTCTTCTCTCTTTACAAACTAAAATGAGATTATTTGGCTGATTAGCTTAACTTTGAGGAAGTATTTGGTCCAAATCTCAAATATGTTTGTTTAATATTCAGCTGAATACCAAATACTGACTTTATGGCTGAGTAACCTGAATACCAAATAATGCTAAATATCTGGTTAACATATTCTGGTTAACAAAATTTATATTCTTTAAAACATTCTAACGAAGCTTGAGTATAACAAGTGAAAGTACTTATTAAATGTTTTATTTTGAATTTGTGTATCATTGATTACTAATTTGTGTATCATGAAACTAATGTATGAAAATTATAATAAATGATCACATCAATACAAAAACTGTAAAATCCTAACATTGTAAACTGATGTAATTTAATATAACACACAAAACAACATTATGAGCTTTTTGCCAATAAAAATGCTTTCATCTATTTATTCAAGGCTTCATCAGTTATTCTATAAGATTCAAACACCATGAGTAAAATAATAAAAATATAGTAGATCATATCAATAAATTTCCATTATAAATCAAACCTTCTAAATTACTACAGTATTACTTTTAATTGAAAAAATAAATAAAAGTAAATATTAAAACAATACTTATGTAAAATGCCTAATAAAATAATATTAAAATATATTAGCAATATTTAAAAAAATTTAATTTACCTCTACTCCCAACCAATTTGTTAATTGTTGAGCTTTTTGATGTCGCATGGAATTTCCTGCATTTGTTACAAAAATAGTCGGTACTCTAAACTGTCCTTCTTCATCAACTAATTTTTGAAAAGCTTTTACTGCATAGGGTAATACTTTTCTACCCCTTACAATGACACCATCAATATCAAAAAGAAGTCCAAAGTTAGGGACTCGACATGGAGAAACTTTACACGTAATATCATCTGGATTACGCTGACATGAGGGATCATTAGTTTTCTAAAAGTAAAATCAATAGTTTAAATGATAATATAATTAAAAGAAATTGTCCAAATAGAAATATATTTAATGGAGCAGAAACAATAATAAATCAATTCATTACTAAAATCATAATGTAAATAATATATGCTATTACAAAAATGAAATACCTAAGATTAGAGTCTAAATCTTTTTAACAGAATCTTTGCAGTAATTCTGAAAATAATTTGATAATAAACTGTTAAAAAAAGACAAACTTCATATTTTTCTTTTACACTATTTATATACAAAGTGTAATATTTTTAGTAAGTGTTATCAAATGAGCACAAACATAAGATTATAACAATGATATTTCTGGATAGATTCTCAGCTGTAATGATGAACAGTCAAATTAAAGGGCATGACTCTAAATATAGATATATTTTATACATACTATTTAAAATATTTTTCACACTTATTTTATTATTCATAATTAAATTTAATGTTATAGATTTTATGACCCAAAATAAACTTCGCAATTTTTTTAACCTATGATAATATAAATATACTTTAATATTGTTTCCAAATTTAAGCAAATTAAATCTTTAAATAAAAATTATTATTAATTTTTTACTTAAAATGTTTTTTATTAAAATATAAATAAAATCATCTAGTCCTTGATCAATATCCTGAAAACATTATTTTATTAAAATTATTAATAAGTAAATAATACTGATAAAAACGCAATTATTAATCAATATATATATATATATATATATATATACACACACATATTTTATTCGAATATTTAGTTATTATAAAAAGCATCTTAATTTCCAAAATTATAAGTTTGTTTTAGTATTTCATTTCTTCAATTTTTCAAATAAAGTTACGATCTATTAAGAATTTAATATACTGATATTAAACAGTACGGAGAAAGATTTCCAAGAAAAACTGTCTCGAATTAAATAACCTGAATAAATAGCAGTTTCAAGGTTGTTTACCAACGACGTTTTTTAACTTCTCTCCGTAGCAGTAATTTATTTGGCTTACAAGTTAGTTTAATATCAACTTCTCGATCAATTCACATAAAAGTAAAATCTTTCAAATAAAACGAAAATATTTAGTAGTAAAAAAATCATTAGGTAAAACTGATGCTCTAAATTCGGTTCCTTTTTAAGGCGGGGAAAACAGTTATTTTAATGTATAATTTTTATAGTTAATTAATTAATTATTATTACAAAATATATTTATCTTTATGAATTTTGTAACTGGGATTACTTCATATTAAATTCTTATAGTTTTATTAGAAAAAAAAACTTCAAAAAGCCGACTTTCCAAATAAAAACACAGAATTGTTATATTCCAAGAGTGTATCATTAAAATAAAAACAGTTTTTCTTTTTTAATTCACTTTAACTAAATATAGGCTATATTTAGAAACAAATTTACGAATTTACAAGTTCGTAGTTTTTGCAGACAATTCAAACAAGTAGTACATAAGCCACAGGAAATTGACTTGTTTCGTTACATAAGGGAATTTATCTGTGTGTTATGCAATTCCCCTTAGCAACTATATTCATGCTAGTTTTAAATTTCATATTATGAATAATATATTCAATATATTTGCTTCAATTACACGACAATCTTTGTACGTCGTAATATATAATTAAATATCAATAAATAATGTATTTATTTTAATACACGTTTAACGTATTATGTTCTTTGCTGATTCAAATATATTCGAAATTTTTGAAATAAAAATGGTCGATTATTTAATTTAGTAATAAATGAGATTGTTTATTTATTTATTTTATTATTTTTTTTTTTTTTGCTTTATCTGCCGTGGGCAGTATCAAGCCTAACACGAATTCAGCCAGACCCACGAGGGCGGCCGGATGAAGAGAGGCGGGATCCGACATATCCGGAACAGAGTTAAATTTTATAGCTTATTACTTAATTTAATAAGCTATGAAATTTTAAACTGTATTATAAAAACAACTGAAAGTAAAAAACTATCTTTTCTCTGTAAACTTTCAGGTGAGTTAGAAGCGCGGCTTCGAAATTCTCAAACATTAAAGGTTTCTTTCACTTGATGACCTTATTTATATATTTTTAAAAAAAAATTATCTCAACGTATAATTGCTGTTAGAAACATTTCAGAGCATTTTAACACAATCTTCAAAATGTTTCAAAAGATGAAAGCAAAAATACCCGAAACATTTAATAAAAAGAAAAAAAATCAGCACAAAATTAACTCGATTTTTCAATCTAGATCTTGCCCTTCTTTTTTTTAACTTTAATGTTATGTGATATTAAATCATATAACATTTTTCATCTTTCAAATACACTCTAAGTGCCATCAAAAATAAGTGCTGACTAGTATATAATTCTTTATGATTTAAAAATTAATAATTCATTTCAAATATGATGTTAATACAATTAATAGCACAAATATAGCGGGTGGTTTAGTAATGATCGCTTAATCAATCAATGATCCTAATTTTTTTACATCTATTTAACCGGAAAAAGTTTCTTTAAGGAAAAGAGTTAAAATTAAATTTTAATTTATGTAATCGTATATTTGAAACATGCTATAAAGTGCCTAATTATTAGAATTATGCAATATAAAATTATCTAATAAACTTTGTTTTCTTCAAGAATTGTGTACGATTGAAGATGACATTTTTTATTTCGATAAGGCCGCGACTCCACTAGCCGTAAAAGGGCCGTAAAACCCCTCACCGTAAAAGCTTTTAATCACGTGACCATGATATTTTACGCCTGAGCAGGTCGTAAAACCAACGTAAAAGCGAGTTGAGCAGTGTTCAACTCGCTTTTACGTTGGTTTTACGACCTGCTCAGGCGTAAAATATCATGGTCACGTGATTAAAAGCTTTTACGGTGAGGGGTTTTACGGCCCTTTTACGGCTAGTGGAGTCGCGGCCTTACATCAAATAAGTATAAATTCTGTGTTTCTTAGTGTAGAATAAAATAGTTTTGTGACGTCAAATTAAACAATGATTCGGTTGTCTTAGCAATGTTCAAAGTTTCAATTGGTTGTATTTTTGATATTGAATTATCCTCGTTTCAACGAATATCCATTTTAAACAGACCATTTTGCATTTTATTGATTTTCTTTAATAAAATTTATAGAACTACAGCAGCTTAAAAATTAATTTGCTGATTATATATTGAAATGCAATTGTTGCACTCTGTATAAATATATTTAACTTTCGAAATTTATTTTATAAAAGGGAAATTGCATAAGCTTAATAACGAAGTCTTATTAATTACTCAATTACTTTAAATACTTCAAATAAATTTAAGTTTATTAACTGTGATATTTTTAAAGTTTATTATCACTTTTAAAAATGTTCAGAAATTTCTTTCTTTGAAGAAAACATAAAAAAGGGGTTAACCTGAAGTAAAATATTCACTGAATTTCTAATTTTATATACAGTATAAAATAATTTTCTTATTGGAGTATTAGTATATTATCAAGCAACTGAACTTTTTACAAACAAATAGTATAAAATTCGCGCAAGTTATTGTGACTTTTTGAATTGATAGAATACAGAGAAAAAAACAATAAAGATTAAAAATGACTATTGTTTTTTGTTACTATTGTACGACTTATACGGTTTTAAAAAGCACTATTGACAACAATACTTCAGAAAGCTTTAACATTTACCATAAAAACAACAATCTTGGCATTCGTCCATAATAAATACGATAGAAACACTTAAATGCACCACTTAAAACAAAGGAAAGATTTAGAAAGATTATCTATGCTATACCCTCAAAATTTACAGAATATATATACATATATATATATTTTCTGTAATTATATATTTTAAATATGTCTATTTAAAAAAAGCAAATCTTAAACTAAGCGTAATAAATGATGATAAATTGTTTAAACCTATAATTAATCATATTAAAAAATAAATAATGTAAGTAAATTCCGATGAATCGTTTAAACAAAACGCAAATTTTAAAATTATACCCGACAAAATGGCAGCCCACAATATATATATAAAATGTTTTTAAGCACGTTTTAACTGCTTTTTAAATTGAAATAATTAAGTTATATCATCGTCAAAGGCTGTCTAGCACGCTCTATCTTCAGCATCCATTAAAAAAAAAAAAAAAAAAAAGGTTTGTATATTAAGATATTTCGAAAAATTATCAAATCATGTGGTGCATTCGCACTAAATACTGTATTTTATGAATTAATAAACAAATTTAATGGGGTCATTTTCAATCAAAACAGATTGTTTAAATATTTATTTTGCAATATTTTTCACATTTTAATTATTAGTAATTAAACCTTAAGTGAGTGTAAAGTTACACTCGTAGTATTAAGTGCATAGAAATCAGATGAAAATACATTTTTCCACACTGAAAATAAAATACATAAAAATCTTATTTCTTTTTTATCGGTTATTATGTACTTTTCTAGATATGATTTTTAAAAATATTTTATACAAGATCTAAAATATTCTCATGTTTAAATTTTGTGGAACGAGGAGTCAAAATCCAAAGAGAAAGGCCATAATTTATCATTGGATATCAAATGTAAATAATTTTTAAGTATTTTATTTCTCAATTAACAATTTTTGAAATTAAAAACAAATTAAAAACAATCCTTCCAATAGCTAAATTTTAATTATAATAAAACTATTTAAAAAAAAACATAAATTACGACTTCATTATTGAATTATATGATTCCTTTTATAAATTTCTAGAAACCATTTTTCTTCAATCATTCGATAATCTTAACTGATAACAGTCGTTGGATACAAAAATCAAAAATAAAAGTACGTCATTCATGACGTTAACACTTTATAACTTTCAATATAGATTATTAATGCAACAATAAACAGATAAAAGAAAAAAAAAAGTTATATCAAGTCATTATTAAAAACTGAACAAAATGTAGAAATTCATTTATAGAAATAGTATTTCTAATGTAAAAGTAATAAAAAATATTTCTGATTCAATTGAATTTACTTAGACTAATAATTTGATATGTAAGATTAATAAAATCAATTTTTTTTAATTGGTTTTTGTCTTTTAACGAAATTCTACATTCGTATTATTATTATTATTATTATTAATTCTTACTTTGATATCAGGAATGACAATTTTATAAATTTTACAACTCAAGTATTTAAATATTTATTTTTTAAAATAATTTATTATTAATTACTTTATTAATTTTGAGGAAAATTTAAGATCCCATAAACTGAGGTTAAATATATTAATTGCTCTTACTAGATATTTAGATACAAAGGTTCTTAAATAAAATGGCATTATATTTAACTAAATAATAGTAATATATTAATTATCATTGGTAATTATATACTCGTTGAACAAAAAGCAGTTACGCTCCCAAATAGAACTGTCCAATTACTGTACTGCGAAACTCGGCATACGGCTATGTCTTAAACAGGTATGTAAATGATTACAATTCTAGTCCTATTATATGCCAGGTAATGTCACCAGAGTGCCTTAAAATCGCTCGCAATGACTAATTGTGTTCAACATTTTTAGAGTACCTGTTGTTTGAAGTCTTCGAACGTCAGCCAAGCCTATACGACGAACTGACAAAGGCAGCATCATCGCTCTGAAGGAAGCAGGATGACCAATTCCCATCATCTAGGCTGTTCTGACCTGTCAGCAAGTATTGAGTCAGGGTAGGGCACATATATAATGCAAGTAGACCCCAAATAGATTACCAACATAATCCAATATAAGCACGGACAGCTTCAATGGTATCTTTGTCCACCAATCAGAGACAGCTGGAAGCCCCGTACCATTGGCAAAGAGTAGAAGAAGCAAACTTGCATGCTCGGCGACCATTACGCATTCTGACAGTAGCATCCGACATCGTGTTATGTTTGCAGTGGTATCATGCCAGAGACGTGTGGACTGCTACGGATAAGCAAAGTATCGTCTTTAGTAATGAATCCCGATTATTTAGGAATGACGACCTCTGTATTAGTGTGTGGAGGACCACTGGTCAGCGTTTCAATCCCGTCTTTACTATTGAGCGATACTCGTGAAAGTGCTCGTGTTAGTTTGGGGAGTTACTTTATATGACAATCAGTCATTCTGGTACTGTACGTTCAGAAAATCATGAGTCCTCATATGTTGCATTTAATGGTTGCAAACAGTATCTTCCAATAAGATAATGTTGGCCACATATGGGTAAGTTTCCCCAGGAATGCGTCCGTCATTGCTGGGGAACCCTCCAGATTATTCGCCCATTAAACATTTGAGGGGCTAGATGGGACACCTTCAGCCATGGACAAGTGTGAGGAATCTGGAACGGCAGGTACAATACAACATCTATGAACAAATCTGTCTCAGGCTAGTCGGTAGTCCGTAGGCCTCCATGCCCGACCATAATCGCCATATGTATAGGTTTTATAAGGTATTAAAAATTTTTTTTTTGTTTTAAATTGTACCATTGTTCCACGGGAAACTGTCACTTTGCTAAGAATTGCTATTGTTATTCCTATTACCATCGTCATTACGTTTGCACTAATATAAGTTTTATTCGATTCCAATGTAATGTACATTCGACTCCTCCTTGATGTACTGTATAACTTTGTCAATGACTAACAAGAAATAAATTTTAAGATTTATCTAAATAATTTTCAAAAAATAAATTTTTAATTTAAAAACTATTATTTCGCATATCGGTATATTAACAATTTATAATTCGAAATTATACTGGCTATCAATAGTTTTGAAAAAAGAAAAAAAAATAGTTTTTAGAAATTTTATAAAGATTAGAACTATTTAAAGAAATAACAATTATTAAAAATCAGCAAACCATGAACTTAATAACGAATACACACATTTTTATGGTACCGATAGCGCGAATTAAAATCGCCAGCAATCATAATTATAAAATTCTAAGAACATTACTTTTCTTAGAATTATACTTTCATTAAGTTTTGAAAGTTTCACTAGACGAAATTTTTTCTTGATAAGTTTTCTTTGTTTCTTGCAATACCGAGATGTTGTGACGTATCAAATGTCAAATGTGACGTAATCGATTAAAGAAAAAAAATCTGTATGGAAAGTTAATTGTTATATTTTTGCTACTTAAAACAAAATTACTTATAATGATGATGATAATTAACACTAACATATTAATTATTTGGCGTAAAAACCTTGCTACTGTAGGGTTGAAAAACAAATATTTATTAAGTCAGGAAATTAAAACTCAAAGTAAAAATTTAAAGTAAAAGTTTTAAGTAAAAATTAAAATATTTTCTAATTAATATTATAGGAAAGCTAATTCGAACTTTTTCGAGAAAGCTTTCACTTGTTTTAATTTCTCAATTAAAACTTTTTTTTTCTTTACTAAAAAAATATTTAAAAACAATTTATTCACCTGTAAGGGACAAAGATGACCTTGTACAGCGTTCACGATTCTTTGCCTAGGAATCAGAGTTTTACGCAAAATAGTCGCCATTCCTGATAGACTGTCTACAGCAAACTTAAAAACTTCTGCCAATTTATTTCACCAGCAGTGTCTAAGTGTATTATATCGTAACAGCTGTGTGTTTACTGACGTCATTGTGACGTTATAATCGATATCACAGCGGCAGGAATTATTTCAAGGTGACAGGAAATAGATGAGAAAAATCACATGACTTGTTTTTTCTTCTTTAAAGACTGTAGTGACAATCCTTTCTAAAGCGATTACAGATTCTAAATGCGTTGTTAGGCTTAACGGAATTAAAATTACGGTAATAAATGTTTAAATATATACAGTAAAACCTTGAAAATTTAATGTATAAATAAGAAATTTAATATTTTTAAATATAACTGTGGACAAACATTCTATATTAAATCTAACCAAGTTAGAATATTTTATTGTAGTATATTATATAAGTTATTCACAAAATTTGAATAATTTTGAATGTAAAGAATATTAAGATTGTACAGTACATATAAACCCAAATATAAATTGTAAATAAATATTAATTGTAATGACAATTTTTATGATAATGAAGTTGCCATATAAATATGAATTTTGCAATACATAATTAAATTTAACTAACTATAAAATTATCAAAAGATAATTTTAAAAAACTTTCCATTATTTGTAATAGGTGATTAAAAAAGTACACTTTATCAAAAATGAGGTAAACAAGCTTTTTTTTCTTTCCTGTTCTAAGTGTATTTAATGTGAAAGAATACTTCCATAAGCCAGAATTTCTCACTAATCTTGTTATATATTGTATTTTAATTCCTAAATTAAATTTAATTGTAGTTTTTTTTTTTTATTTTAGTTATACATCATTAAAATTTTATGATGAGTGGAATAGACATTTGTTAAACACAACAAATTTTTGAAAAAAGGAATACGTATCTAAAATTTTGGTTAAAGTTTACCTAGGGAACCCCAATGGTCACGCTTCCGGTCGCCATTTTGTTTGCTGTACTACGCACGCGTACTACGTTCAAAAAATTATGCAAATTAGTTAGTATGTATAATTTTTTGAAAAAATAATAATTACATTAATAAAAAATAAATGTTTTAAGATTGTTTTATATTTCATAGCTAGCTGAACTTGCAAAATAAACTGTTACTCACGTGTTTGACGCTCTGTCATACATTTCCTTTCCATTTTTTCTCGCTTTTCCTTGATTTGTGATCCCTGTCGCTGATGTTTCTCTTTTTACTTGATATTTTTACACGTTTTTTAGTTTCGCCACACGAATGTGCCTTACTTTTTTTTCTCTTCTTACACTCGCCGCTTTGTGGAGCAGCTGGAACAGACTCCGGTTCTTTCCATTTCGGCTTGATTCTGTTGCTTGGCACGTTGCATCACGAAAAGTAAACGGAATAAAAACTTACCTATTTACTATTAAAAATAGCAGAAAGTAGCATTTTTTCTTCAAAAATGTTTAACTGGTGGAAAAAAAAACCACTTGCAGCAGTCGAGCCGTCACGAAAAACAAAAAATTTGCATACGATAGTGTTATTTAAAAATTGCGCCACCTACACCGAATTTCTAACATCACCTGCCGTCGAGATTACTGGAAGCGTGACCATTGGGGTTCCCTAGGTAAACTTTAACCGAAATTTTACTTTAATAAAACAATCATGATTCATTCTTTTGAGTTTAATTTCAGTGAGTTAACTCTTATTCAGTGAACTGAAAAGTATCAAAAAATAAAATAAAAATACAACTTATGTGAAACCCTCCAGCTCACATCCTAGAATTTGGGAGATTGTCAAACTAAAAACTTGAACTTTCATGCTAAGAGAACGGAAAATGTGAAACTGAAGTGTCTTGTATCATAAAATGTCATGTAACATCAATCAGAAAGTTTTAGTGACATGAAAGAAAACACTTCATTTGAGTTACAGGTGGAAATTCCAAAAATTCAATAAACATCTATAGCTGGTGTGGGATGTCAAATTAAACATTGATGTTGACCTCTTCCAGGATCCAAATTCAGTTCTGAACAGCCCTTGGCAACAAGTAAGGGACCAATCAGGAGATGAAAAGAGGGAGATAGGAACCAACTGGAATGTGTCCAAAGGGACAAACCTTTAAAAAGCTGAAATTCAAGAACATGGGTGCTTCTCTTTCATGAACTTCACATGTGCCACTCATTAAAAAGAAGGTTACAGACATTTTCTCCAAGTACAATGACCTCTTCTGAGCTCAGCACTTTAATAGAGCATTTGGTTATATCACCAAGAGTCCTCTGATCTTCAGAGAGCATTCTTCCATATTCCTGATATTCTCCACTATGTTTTACATATAGTGGGGATGCCTGTTAACAGAACACAAGATGGTAGAGCAGTTCGTTAATTGAATGCCATAACAAAGAATTTTTTAGAACAGCAGTCCACACAGGGGAATACCATTTTAAGGAAGATCTATAAGGGTATTCTATCTTTAATCTTATGGTACCTCTCTGTCAGGGCTCTCTACACTATAGTATGAAGATTGAGGCAATGAAAATAAATCAGCAAATAATTATATCCAAAAAAAAATGCACAGCCTTTTTGAAGTATATTTATGTAGGTTTATAGCACAAATAGTTATGATACTATATGTAAATTACTGCAATAAGATTTGTTAAAAAGAAACTATTCTCACAGTATTTATTTATTTTCATACTGTATGTCCCATTAAAGTATTCAGAAATTTTGGAGCATGAATGTTCACACCTTTTCACCTAGGCCACCTATTGTTTTGGGTTGAATCATAAGTAATGTCATTTTTACTAAGCATTGTTTTCATGCTATAGCATAACTTGTAATCAGCTCAAGTGCTAATATTTTATTTATGAAAATATTTTAATAACAATTTTCGATTATTTTTTAAAAATTAAATTTTCGGTGTCAATCAAAATGGCTCAGAAAAACATTTAAGGCATGTAATGCTATATGAATTTGAAAAAAATACTGGAATTACAGCAACAAACTATATATTATTGATCAGCAATCAAAACTCATATCTCCAATAATTAGTCAAAACCACATTTTTGTGTTAATGTGTTGTAAAGTCAATTACTATGTATTGCCAAAACCTCTGAAGTGGCTTGCACCTTTTAGGCACTCTCTCTGATGTCAAAAACTCACCACCATATACTCAAAATTTTGCTTCCTTGAAACCATTGTTTTTTTAGCTCTCATGTAAAATTTTAGGAAATGCAGATACAAGGTTTTAATCGCCAACTGATAATATGTACTGGGTATGGCAGTGAAGCCTTAAATGTCAGCATTGAAATTCCCATTCTTAAATTTTGAACAAATCCTTTAGATGAGTCTTGCTCTAGACAACCTCCTAGCTAAGAAAATTCTGAAATTCTTGCACCAAAGTGAAAACTGATCCAAACTATTTAGACAAGAAATTATTGTAACTTGGTGTCTCAATCAATAGTAATTAGGTAGTTGCAGCACCTAGGAAAGATAAACAAGTGTTGGATTTAATTTCCATATGACATTACTGAACAAAATCTTCAGGATAACTTCACTTCTTAATAGGCACAGTAAACTCCATTTTAAGGCAATAGATATGGGGGGGATAAGAAGTAGGTATAATACACTAATGTCATTTGTAAAAAAAAAAAAGTGGTTAGATTCAAAGGCTACTCCATATCTAGAACCAGAGCATGCTCTTCATCTTTGAAAGAAATGTATATGGTGGGATATGATGAAAATATTGCATTTTGAATTCAAATGGAGTAGTAATTATTATTTACTGCCGCATTTGTACATATATCTAAAATATTATTTTATACTGTTAGCAATAGGAAAATTTTTTGAAAAACTTTTTCAAGAAAAACATCCATATTTGACAAACAAGGGCATTATTTTGTTACATAATAAAAATTACAAAAATTGGAAAGTTCTCCCAGAAGCATAACTAAAAATTTTGCTCTCAAACAAAATTTAGATAGCAAAGGCCATATTTTATTTAAGGACTAAGTCCTAAGCATAAGCCTTGGATCATATTTTGGCCATAAATTTGAGGCCTAGCACTACATATTCATGATAGCATAGAAATTTAAACATTTTTAAATTATTAAAAAATATTATAGGTAGGTATTTTAAAAATTTCTTTTGTTGTAAGCAAATTTAATATCAAACAAAAAAAGAAAAAACATTTCAAAAGAATCTACAAAAAGATTTGTAAACAAAATTTAAATATTTATTTTAACAAAAAAGTAGAACAAGATAGAAAAATTACATAATCACAAAGGAATTGCAAAAATAATCACAGCAGTTGCATTAGATTAACAGCCAGTATTTTGGTTAAGTAATTGGATTAATGGATACATAATATAAATATACATCCTATAAACTAAGTCTTTCACCATAAGCTGGAATTTTTATAAATTATATATAATGTACTGTACATCCTATGTCCACCAAATTAAAATTTGTTCTTTTTGTTAAATATATCTCATATAAGTGATGCTATTGGACAACATTCTTTCTTGTATTTTGGCTAACCACAATCAGACCATATTGTTTTTCAAAACTGCAGAATTTTAAAACAGTTAAACATGTCATTTTGCACTGTTGCAAAATGACAAGTGTAATTGGAAAAATAAACTGTAAAAACTGTCTAAAATAAATAAAATACGTTATTTAAAATTAATCATTCCTAGTCAGAACAAACACAAAATAATAATATTTTTCAGACATAATAAGTTTTTATATAGCATTCCATAGAAACAGTGCTCAGAATCTTGCCTGGATGACTCCCTTATGTGATAGGCCTTTAAGTGTCACTTTCACTTAGCCATACTTAATAGTAGTTACACCACTAATTCTTTTTATCCCACCTTAAACCATTGACCTATAGATTAAATTTCCTTTCAATTCCTTCAAAACATTTTTAATAAAAAACACTGAGAAGATAGAATTCGTTTAGTGCTAAGGATGCCCCTAGCACTAAAGGATGTCATGTTAAGAACAGTTTGTACTATATGTTGCAAATCAACAAGTATGTATCTGAATTGGCACATTCTAGTTTAAGTTAGATACACATCGAATGATTTCATTCAGGAAGATCTCTTTTGTTAACCATAAGAAAGTACATCAAGAGGAAGACATTTTCTCCTTCATTGAAAATTTCACGTTAAAAAGTGGCATTGAGTGATTCAAATGCATAGAGCTGCATGTTTAATCTTAAATTTTTCTTTTCAGAATTCCTTTTGAGTTGAACAATGGTCTTCTAAATCCAATTTGGATCCAAAGGGTTATGTATTTGCAGGGGCAAATTCTCTGGGCTTGCTTAGCATGTGCCGCATGCTTAAGAGAAAGTTTTGACTGTCAATATACTTTTTATGTGAGAACAAATATGCTAATAATAATTTATTCTAATGTGTAAACTCTTTTATCATTTGTTTTTGCTTTTACATTGACAGCTAGTATTGATAGCTTGCTCATGTTTGTCGCAGCAAACAAGTGTGCATACATGACATCATTCAAAGCATTTAACACGGCCAGATTGTATTGAAAACTTGTGGTACCCAGTCATCATACATGTATTGTGTAGTTGCAAAAGTTGTGAATTATGTACATTGTTATAAGTAGTGGGCTAATTATGGAAAGTGAAGAGTTTTCTATAATCAGTGACCTGTTACAGAAACCATTTCAAGAAGAAATGTAGCTGAAAAAATCAAAATTGTGAGGAATAATAGATCATGTCCTGAGATTCCAAATGTAACTTCCAATCATAAAGACAAGAATGGAAAGTATATACGACATTTTAAAATATCTCAATACGCAAATATATCTTAGTTAGCTGGATCTAAAAAATTAAATAAACTATTCTGCTGGCCCTACTTGTTATTTTCAACACACAATGGAGTGTGGTGTAAAAATGGGTTTGTTAATTTGAATTGTCTTTCTGTGGCTATCGGTAGACATGAGAAATCTGTAAGTCACCTTAAATCTTTTATCAGTCTGAATACTTTTGGGAGGACAAGAATCGATCACCAGCATCAAAGAATTAGTGATCAGATGCATAATGAAAAAGTCAAGAAAAATTGCAATATTCTTAGATGATTATTAATGTTGTATGTTTCCTTGAAAATCAGGACTTGCCTTTTCGTGGCCATGATGAGTCAGATACTTCTCACAACGAAGCAAACTACATAGAACTTCTGGAGTTAATTCGTCTATATGATCCACTATTAGAAAACAATTTAAAAGAATCAGCTGTTTTCCGGGGCACCTCTTCTGCAATCCAAAACAATTTGATTGTCTCCATCTCTTCAGTAGTTACTGACAGAATAAAGAAGAAACTCATGCAGACTGAGTTTGTAGCACTGATTTTAGATGAAACCTCTGATGTAATAAACAAATCACAGCTCTCAACTGTTCTTCATTTTGTTGATCAAAATGCACAGGCTTAGGAAAGATTCCTTCATTTCACTGATATTAGTAGTGATTCGTTCAGCTGCAGCACTTAGAAAATGTTAAAATTGTTCTGAATGATTTCAAGTGTGATAGCAAACTTATTGCACAAACCTGTGATGGTGCTGCATTAATGGCAGACCAAGTCAATGGTTTAAATGTAAAATTGAAAGAGCTATATCTCACTGCAGTTTTCATTCACTGCTACAACCATATGCTAAATCTAACTCTGCAACAGTCATCCTCAAATATCAAGTAATGCAGGGTTTTCTTTCAAACACTTTCAGCATTTTTTTTATGTCTTCTAAACAAATATACACTTTTCAGTGTTTTGTTGAAAAGAAATTGCCTTCAGTCACCCCTATGAGATGGAATTTTGCCTCAAGACTTGTGAATATTGTAATGGAAAAATATGATATGATGATAATATTCTTTCAAAACTTACTTGAACACTCTACAGGTTGGGATAATGATACTGTCATAAAGACTTAAGGATTCTTGTCTTTCCTGCAAAAGTTTCAGACTCGCTTCTTACTTAATGTCTTTTCTCAAGTATTTTCATTTACTGATGTTCTCCTTCAATATTCTTCAGACAAAAAGTATGGATATTGCATACATTGCTAAAAAAATAAAAGAAACAACCAATAAACTGGGAGAAATAAGGGAACACAATTTCAGGAAAACATTTGAAGAAGTAACAGATACAGGGAAAGATGATAAACCACACAGTGCATAGTACACAGGACATCACAGAATACAAATGTCTCTTCATGGAGATCTTAGATAATATAATATTGCAAATAAAGAGTAGGTTTCAGTCCATGGGAAAACTTGACTTCTTCTGCCTACAGAACAGCAACATGTATGACAAATACAAAAAAGATTTTCCAGAAAAGTCTTTATAAACCCTGGAGATGCAGTATGTAATATTTTTTGGATGTTGATATCATCCATTTGAGGAATGAATTGTCTGTTGTTCGCAAGAGTTTAAAGATAAACTTAACCAACTCAAAAACAGGCTTATGAGAAAAACTGGCATTCAAATGGGACTAAAGGAGGTGCATAAACTTGAACATTGATTGCCATTATCCCTATTACCACTGCTACAGCTGAAAGGATATTTTCAGCATTGCAGAGGATAAAAACATATTGCAGGTCAACTCAAGAACAAGAAAGATTATCTTCGCTGGTAGTGTTGTCAATTGAGAAAGCTTTACTTGATGACTTAAAAATTCAACCGACATTTTATGATGGAAGTGATACAGAAGTTATCGTGAAGAACAGGAGAGCAGACTTTACCTTCAAGTGAAAGATTGCTATGATGATCACCTTCCATCAAGTACTCAATAACACATTTGCAAGTAAGCTTTGTATTATTTCACTTACATCAATTTTATGTTTTTAGAGAGAGTGAGAGAGTGAGTGAGTGAGTGTGTGTGTGTGTGTGTGGATATAATGGGCTTTATAATAGTCCATACTTTTTACATTAAAAATTGCTGGGACAATTTCATATTTAGAAAAGAAAAATATATTTCTTACTAGACTATACAATAAATGAGTCCATTTCGATCGGTCCCTTCACACGCTTTCGTAGAGGTATTAACAAGTCTACGGCGGAACCGTCCTTTTATTTGAGGCTACTGTCTGCCAACAAATGTAAAAAAGTTAAAAGTCCTCTAGCGGTGGCTTACATAATCTTTAAAAATCCATACTTTTTATTCAACCAAATAATGTTTCTGCCTATTGTTCAGTGCTAGAGATAGGCCTATCATTCTTATAACTTTCAGCATGCCCAAAAATTTGTCAGGATTTGCCCCTGTGTATTTGGCAAATAATTTTTCTTGTCCTGATGAATTAAAATTTAAACCTTTAGGGTATTCAATACACATGACAAAATTGAAGCTATGATAAAGAAATGAATTTCTAGAAGGGCTACACAAATAAAGTAGAATTTAGGTGCTTCCCAACATTGCAAAGCTTTCTGTCCAGCACAGATGTAACTATTGACTCAATTGTGAAGACTGATGTAACTTGTGAATGCTCACCCAGCAACTGTACAAGTATTTCCCTGTGATCCACACTCATGGGTATAGGATCCATTTCATTCTGATATGCCTGTTCTGAGACTTTAGCTATCCAGCAGGAACAGCTGCCTGTTATTTCATCAGAAGTAATCTAAAAAGTCATTTTACCAAAACAAGTCTGTTTTAATTTTGGGATAAGTTTCTGAATTGGCTAGGTTTGCTGTGAAAGTTCAGATATCTTTTGTAACTTTCCACCTTTGTGAGCCAGATTTTTCTGTATTGACATCTCTTAAGACCAAATACTAATGTATGCTTAAAGTATTGAGCCTGACGTACAATTGAAATTGTCTCAAATCAAACCTAATATCAAACAAGCAATTATTTATTGTAACATTAAAAATTGCAGCCCAGCATTGTGACAATCATGTTTTTTTTTGAAATTATTTTATTTTATTATTTAAAATATATGATTAATATATTTAAGCATACATTTTAAATTTATTTAATTTAAAATATATGCTCTCCACCACAAATTAGTAGTCTTGCTCCTGAACATCATATTTTTCCTGTTAGCAATAGTGTCATGCCAGTCATCTATCTAACTCTTTTCAGGGGAATATTTTTGAATTAAATAACATGACGTCCAGTTCGCATCAGAAGTTTGCATATAGTTAATCAGGACCTCCTGCCCTTAATTTTTCCATCTTTCCATATCTGTCTTGGCTTTCATCTATCTAACTGTATTCTCAACATTAAGGAGGGACAGATTCTGAATAGACAACAGTGAGAATTTATAAGTTTACAATTTTTTCAAATTGCAGCCTAAAAATTATGTTCATCAAACACATTATTCCCACTGAATGTACTATATGTGTAGACCAGTGGCATACGGTGACATTTGATGATAGGGAAGCTGTGCCGGCTCTGGATAGAATCATTGGAAACATTATATGATATTTTGGTGTGTAGCATCCACCAGCTAAACTGCATGAGGTTGGTGCTCTGTAAAGTGTGCTGTGTAAAGTGTAAAGTGCCTGTAATCTGGCTGTTTTACACAATTCAAATATTTTTGCCATGGAAACTATCCCATATTCAACAATATAGCACTTCCATTGAGAATGTGCATATACAAATTTATATTCGAATATACAATACCAATCTTATCATTTTTTTTCACACATAGAATAGAAATTTGTAATAAGATACATAATACGGTTATAATAAAATATTAATTAATTCAAAGTTCGCTAAAATATGAAAATAATCACACAATATGTATTTATATTTTAGAAAATACAAGAGAAGCGGTGCTTCCACAGCTTACATGCCACTGGCATACACCAACATGTAACAATTGTAACCATTTTGTCATTGTAACAGCATTGTACAGTACTTGATTATGTGTGTGACAATAAATTATGGAAATCAATTTTATTTGCTTAAGGTACTTTTATGGAGCACATTGGATTGTCATTGCTCTTCTGTGATGATCCAAGATGCATACGTAGAAACCTCTACAGTCTACACAATGAGTACTCTGAGATTCATATTTCTGTCCAAGGGGTATGTGATCAAAGAAGTTTGAAGACTACTGCTCTAGACAATGCTTTTGTTTTTTTTCATTTTTAACTTTTTCCATCCTGCAGGTTCTAAAGAAACCTTTTAATCATACCATTCTGGGTTTGGCAAGGCCTGTAACAAGATTGCCAAGCAGTGAGAAGTGCTGTCTGACATATTTGGAGCAGACTATCCCCAAAAAATTCCTGGGTCCTGGGATTAGCCAGTAGGCCAATGCCTTAGCTGTCTTGGCCATCCTTTCACCCCTCTAGACAATGCTAGAATGTATTTTTTAACTGGTATTTTTAGAAAGAGGGAGGACTCCAGGTATCACTCAAAAGTATTTAAATATATTAATCATATATTTTAAATAATAAAATAAAATAATTTAAAAAAGAAAAATTATTTGCCAAATACACAGGAGCAAATCCTGACCAAAATTTTTGGGCATGCTGAAAGTTATAAGAATGATAGGCCTATCTCTAGCACTAAACAATAGGCAGAAACATTATTTGGTAGAATGAGGTTGGGGAAGAAAGATAATGAAATAAGAAGTAAGGTGAAGAATAGGAGGTGAAAGTGGGTCAGAGTAGGGGGGTTAAGTTAAAGTTGGGAGCTCATGGCACTTGCAATGCATTTATTGACAATGTAATAAGTTTACAATGCTAGAATGTAGTGCTAAGAAAAGAAAAACATGATGGTAACATGTCTCTTTTATAAGTTTGCAAATATAAGACTAATTCTTATTTTCCAAGAAGCTGGGGTTGAAATTCTCAACTTTTTCTTATGCCAGTCACATATACTAGGTTGCAGTTGTGAACACCTCAAGTTTCAATTAATTTCACTTTTTACACAATTATTAATATTTTTCAAATTGCCATCTATGTTTTAATTTACTAATAATTTATTATATATAAGTTTTTTATTGTCATGCTAGAACATATGGATGACTAGAAATTTGAAAAAAAAAAACAATCCTGAAATAATGTCACGCCAGATTGTGCCACCACTGCCTTTTACACTACACCAGAAATTATAATTCAGTGCACTGGTCTAAAACCTGTAGATCCCTTTTCCTTCTTCCATGTCAACATTGCCAGGTCTGAGAAATTGAGGAAAAAGGAAGAACATTATCATCAAAGAATCTGGGAATTTTTAGTTTTATTTTAAAATGTGATATATTTTTGTCCTTTTGTATAAATGGTAAAAATATATAACAACGATGCTTGTTGTGATAAAAACATTTTATATTTTTGTAAGAATTTTAATTTTTGTTGAAAATTTAGGACCTGGCAAGCTGTTCCATACCATTCAACATCTATGTGGTCCTGTCAAACGTTGTTGATAATTTTATTGCAATTTATAGTTAGTGCCAAAGGAAAATTAAAGGAAATATTAAGTAATTCTCTTGCTTCTTTCTTAATTTGTAAAAAACTATATGGTGCAATATTCTATGCCAAATTTCAATTTTTCAGAATTGCAGTGACTAAATTAACAACACAATGCTTTTAATACTTTTGTTGTTAATTTAGTCACTGTGATTTTAGACAATTGAAATTTGGCATAGAATATTGCACCAATTTTTCTTTTTTTTGTTTATGAATAAAGAAGTAAGAGAATTGCTTATACTCCAAATCCCAGTAAAATAATTAAAATTAGAAATATTAATTCTTTTAGCAATTCTATTCTTCACATAAAGGTAAGAAAAGACATGTATGAAACAATTGCATTAATAGTTTCATGAGAAACAAACAAGCAATACATAATGTAAGGAGAAATATATTTTTTCTATTTTGTCATATTCTCTTGGATCAAAATTTGCTAGAGCTTTAGTTTTCAGGTTTGTTAAAAATGTTTATTTTTTATTTTTTTTTTAAATTACAGTACCAAATTGTATATCTTGAAAACATGCTGACAATTTTTTCATTTCATTTACTTTCATGTTGTGACTTGTTTAGTTAAAAATTAATACTACTTACATTTGTATAATTTCTTTAACTTGTAAATGTTAAAGAAATTATACAAATCTAAGTATATTATCATAACTGTTAAAATTATACTTTGTTTGAATGAGGAAAAAAATCAAGTTAAAAATTGTAATGTTAAAATTTTAATTTTATTTTGAATTATATCAGATATTGTTCCTTCACAATTTTCACTAACAACTTAAAATCATAAATGAATTAATAAAAAATTTTATATAAAGTATACTATAAATGTCAGTCTAAAGTTTCATTTTGATGTATTTTGATGGTACATTTATAAGAAAAGCCAACTGAAGAGGAATCAGCAGAAACAAAATGCATTTTGGCACAGGTATACATCTAAGCAAATATAAATTGATATATTAACATAATATAAGCTGTTAATATATGATATATCTATTATATGAAAATTATTATTGCTTACAATTATAATTTTATGAAATTGAATGGATTATTTATATGAGTATGAATTTCATTAAATTACAATTTAATGAAATTAAACAAAATTAGTAATAATTAAATGGACTAAAAACAATTTTAAATATAAAACGAAATGCTGTTTGTTCAAAATTACTTAGTACTCTTTACAGACTGAAGTTTCATTCATTTAGTAAAGAATTAATTAAAGTTTTTTTAAATGTATTAATGTAATATTTTTAAAGTTAATAAATATACACAGATAATAAATATACATTGTGAATTACTTATAATTAACACAATATAAAAATATTAAATACAAATCTTATTAATCATTATTTATTTATTATTATGTATTATTTAATATTAAATAAAATTTATTTAAAAGTATCACACAAAATGCAAATACTAGAAAAAACTTATAAAACTATTACTTAAAATTTTACTATAATTTGAAAGGGAAAAAACACTTTGCAAACTCACATCATGTATACAAATATACATCAATGAAACCTGATAATATAAGCAAATACACTCACAACAGCCATATCATGTAGAAAAGAAACAAACTGAAATCTTTAAATAACAACATAGATTAATATTAAAAGTTTTGAAATTGTGTTTATCATTTAATTTATCATTCATTGTAAATTTCTTGTAATATATACATATTTAATTTACTTTATACAGTAGTAATTGTGCTATAACATTTAACTAGAATTATATTTTTGAAAATACGTTTATGTTATTTTATCACATTGGTTTTGTAGTATATTATATAAAAACTAGTAAAACTTCATTTTCATCATATTTCCATCAAATTAATAAGTTGATTTATATATAAACTCACTAAATCAATAAAATTTTGACAACTAATAGAAATTAATCAGTCCTTTATTACATAAACTAATTTTATTATGGATAATCGCTTACTTTATATTATTCAAAACAAAACTTTTTTTTAATCCTTAAAATTATTCCTATTAAATGTCACGTGACGTGAAATCTTTAAAAATGTCACCAAAATGTCGATTTCAAGGATTCATATTTCTGAAAACCGATCTATATTTCAAATTTAAAATGTTTCCAATTGAAATTTTGTAGTGAAGTGCTACAATATGCAACTGAAATGCAATAAAACGAAAATATTTATATAAGATATTATAAGCCAAATGAATAATAACATCCTTAAGAAGAAAGAAATTTGAAATGTTCTTACGTATAAAATAATTTTCAGATCGTACCTGATTGTGATAATATCTTAAATTCATAGGAAATAACAAATCAGTAAAAACCAGTCTAATTTCTACACAATTCATTCTCAAGATTTTCAACAAACTCAGCTGATATCCCACGGTCGCCATCTTGTATCTAACTGGAGGTGTGAAGAAGTGTAGCCAATAGTAAAATTCTTACTTCGTGATGTCATAAATTTATCTACGTCAATGTTGTTAGAAAATGGGATTGGTTGACATGACTGATGTCACTGACCAAACCACTTATGACATCATTGTAATGGCTTCTTATCTTAACAATATCATGTTCTCATCAAATCAAATTGGAATTGAAAATTTTATGGGAAAAAATCAAATTCAAATTTAAATTTATTCATTTTTAATTAAAAATCGATAAATTTTTTTGATGTTTTTAGTTTTCAAAATTTATCGTTTAAAAAAAATGTTAATTTATTTTTTTCAAGTTAAAACAATTAATTATAAATGTTAATATAATTCTGAAGAAGAAAAACTTCAGTTGTGTTAAATTAATATTAACTTTAGCACAGTAATCAATATATTCTGATAATGATACAAAGTAGAAGTTTACATAGGTTTAGATCGTTTACAGAAGTGATATCGGTAACATCAGTTTAGTGATGTCATATTCTATCGCAAATAAATTATCCTAAATAAGTAGCAAATATAAATTTTATGAAGTGTAAACTTGCTACTTATTAAATGAACGTTCATTAAATATTTTATTTTACGAAACGACTTTTAATGTGGCCGAGCGTTCAAGATGGCACTCTACAGTTCTGAGGAACCCGTGATCGAATCTGGATAGGCCGAAAAATCCCCAGAAATTTTTCGGATATGTCGAGTCCCGTCCTTCATCACCCGGTCTTCCCATTGTGGGCCTGGTCGAAACCATAATGGGCTTGCTAAAAGAGCCCTCTTAGTGCCCACAGGATAAAAAAAGTTTTAAAAAAAGATGTTATATTCAACTCATAAAATTTAAATTCAAACCATACAATACGACACAAAAACGAACCTGAATTTATCTCCATCTTGCATTTTTGTTAAAACTTTCATTAACATTTTGTATTTGATGATATTATGAACGCATGTTTAAAATGGTTTCCTTATTGATCACTTTCTTTTATTGTACTGAATATGATTTTTTTAATAGTAATCGCTAGAATATGATGAAGTATTCCGCAAGTCTTTTTATAAACTTGATATCCAATGACTTCATTATCATCCTGAATTTAAAAAATTTACTTCTTATAATAATCAAATATCATACTCAGCTCTTTAAAACACTATACTTAATGAACCATCAAACACTTGATTCTGAGAAATATTTATTGAACAAACACTAATGTTTTCAGCCTAATAGAATAGGCCTTCTTCAGGTATAACTGAATTCAAATGTAGTTTTAAAAAATTTAACATTTTAACGATTCTATTTCTTAAAATAAAACTTTTAGATTCAGCATATGTTTTTTTAAAACCCTTTCCACCCTGTGGGCACTAAGAGGGCCTCTTTTGCAAGCCATTATGGGTTCGGCCAGACCCACAATGGGGCGACTGGGTGATGACGGACGGGGCCCGACATATCCGGACAGACCGCCTTCCGAAAAATTCCTGGGAATTTTTCGAGCCGTTGGGATTCGAACCCGGGTCCCCAGAGTAGTAGGCTGCCACCTTGTCCGCTCGGCCATCCGGCCTTAGATTTAGCATACTGTATACGCTTGCCTAAAAAGACTATATGTCTCAGGAGCGAATTCTCTGGGCTTGCTTAGCATACTCCGCATGCAAAAATCTTAGTCCTCATCGTATATTTCATCACAATTGCAATATGGCAGCTGGTAATTTTTTTGCTTTGTTTTGTTTATGGAGGGCCGTTTTGATCTTACCCATCGTCGGTTTCTGAAGATCCACAATTTGGGCTGCCGGACTGTCTTAACACATCGGATACAGATCGCCCCGGGTTCTTCAACAACCCGAAATCGATCTCAGAGCGGTAGACTGAAGTCTTAATAGCTCAAACATCCGGCAGTCACCTTGTTATACCAGGTGTTGAAAGTATAACAAGTAGTGACACTTCCATATAAACAGTTTCTTATTACACGCTGGACACTTGCAGAGAAATCGTTTTTTTAGTTGGTCTGCAATGTACTGTACCATATCTCTTACATAATATATTATTTCGGTGAGAAATTGACACCATTTTGATCACGACGCGTTTTAGGATTTTAATACCCAATTATTTCTAACACGGCCGGATTTCAATAAATCTAACCAAACTTGGGCCATAGGTTATAGGCTACATATAACACATAGGAAAGATGGATGGGAGGCCTACAAAATTTCGCTTGGAACGACTCAGGGCCGGTTTTGGTAGGTATGCAGTGCGTGCATGCACGCTGACGGCCGATAGTGCACTAAAAAATATAATTTTTCATACTGTAAATATAATAATCAACTGGCTTCTGCCGGTCCTTATCTAACTCCTTTCGGAAAGGGTGAGAGAACTTTTTGAATGATGTATAGTTAATCGGGACATGCTGCCCCAAAGCTTTCTATATTTGGTCTTGAGTTTCATGTATCGAACTCCGTTCTCGAGATTAAGGAAGGACAGACAAACGGACGGACGACAGTGGGAATTTATGTCTTAAATTTTTTCAAATCGCAGTCCAATTTAAATAAACAAAAAGATGCGCACTAACGTTGTTGATTTAAATAAATTTTCTTATAGGCCTATACACATATTCACAGTGGTGATATTCGAAATAGTTAACAAAGGGTTCGCTAGCAGAAAATTTTTCCCTGACAATCACCGACAAACGAAATGGAAGTTTTGGCTAGAAATAAATATAATACCTTTTCTTGCGATATATCTAATAATCATTGGCGTATGCGTATTTGGAACGTAACGAGCCCTGGGCGAAGACCAGGTAACAATAGTATATTAGTGCTGTCGACCTTTTTTTTTAGGCAGAGAAATTTTTCACCCCGAATGGCACTGCTGATAATGGACAGATGTCATCATCTGTCGAAATACAATATCCTTTTTATTTCGCTGTCCATAGCCCGACACGTGTTCCACAGCCATCTTGTATTATCTCGCGCGCGTGAGATTGTGGGATCTCTCTTATGACTGGATTTAGTTTCAAGAACTCTCTTGAATCGATCGCGATTAAACCTCGTTTCGGTCGAGATTGAAACGGTCGAGAGAGATCGCACCAAGACATAGTCCCCGACCTTGCTCACAATCTAGCAGTGGCGTGCCGTGACATTTGATTATGGAGAAGCTGTGTTTCTGTAAGAAGCCGGCTTCCAGGGGCAATCAGTTAATTGCGCGTCAGTGATGGCCTAGGGTCCATTCGTACATGGGTGGTAGCTGTAGAGACAAAGACGACAAGTATCTGACAAAAACCGTTTATTTTAACATAAAATAAACATACACTATGTACAAAATAGTTTGCTTTAGAACAATCAGCCGTTCGGACGTCCTGAGCGTCGATGTAGTTCTTCGATGGTCGATCGAAGGTGGTCCCGGGACAGTGGCGTTGACAAGTCCGTGAGGCACGGGGAGACTTCGTCCGTTGGAGTCGGAGACACGGTCTAAGTCCGAAGTGGTACGGGTTAAATAGCTCTTTCGAGAGCCGATTACCTTTTTTGCGGTTCCTTGGAAAGTTTTATTTAAAATATCGAGTATTTATAAAATTATAGCCAAGTTTTTAAATTTTAACATTTTATTGGTCAATCGACTACCGTGTGACGTGACGTTTTGCGATTAATTTTAATCAGTACTTTCACCGTTATTTCACCTCCTTATTAACTCGTAAACCCTTTGTCCGATCTGCACTAAATTTTTCATACTTGTTCTTTGGGACTAGAAGGATAATATAGACTAGGGTTTCTCAAACGGGATCCCTGTTGTCTTTTTAACCCGGGAAATCCGCAAATTTCTTAAAAATTCACTTTTCTTATTTTGTGTTAAGGTTGAGGAAATTTTGCAAATAGAAAGTATAATTAACTCATAAACTGTCAGAATATATTTGTATTTATTAATTTTAAACCTACTTATTAGTTTTTTTTAATTTTTGCTCGTCACAAATCCCGTCACAAATGGTCAATAATCAATACGTAGCTTATTTGTGGCAGGACTCTGAAAATTCTTTACTTGTCAGAACCTGTAATATCTGGAATAATTGTGCTTACGCTGTCTTAATTTCTAACCATGCCCAGTAGCTTCAATAACTGCATAACACCAGGTTGTGCAAATTGGGCATGGACAGAAACGAGTACGAAGTGTGCAAGTACGAAGTTTTTCTTCATAAACCTGATTATTAAAGACAAACGAACTGCCGAATCATTAAGTTATGAGCTTGATGTTTCTATTAAAGCAGCCGAGGTAGACAAATCAAGAATACTAGAGAGCAAAAGAAGTATTACAATCTCGAACTAGAAATCTTCCAGGCTATGGGTGAAAAAACAGATAACATCTGTCGTCTCTTAAATTCATTAAAGACGATTCCACCCAAATGAATCGGAAAGGGCATTCTTGGTTGCAGGACTTTTCATTAGTTAAATAAGTACCAGATTGAGTGATCGGAGTATTGACCATCTTTGGCTTTTAAAATCTTATTAATACGAAATATTATTACACATCCACAAGAGCCGAATTATCGGGCTAGAGTTGGCTATAATAAATAAATAATTAATAAGACAATTTGGCACTAGAGCTCGGCGTTAGGCGCCATCTCTTACTAAACTTAATAATTATAATTAAATTAAATAAATAATTTTAATAATTTGGAACTGGAGGAAAAGAAATCGGCACGAAGCGGGACTCGAACCCGCAACTTCTGCTGTCCGTGCAGACACGTTATCAGTTACGCTACCCGGACCTTCGGTCTGATCGCCTCCTCCAGTATATATAAGCTAACACGACGACCATCGCCGATTTCTTTTCCTCCAGTTCCAAATTATTAAAAAAAAAAAAAAAAAAAAAAAAATTATTTATTCAATTTAATTATAATTATTAAGTTTAGTAAGAGATGGCGCCTAACGCCGAGCTCTAGTGCCAAATTGTCTTATTAATTATTTATTTATTATAGCCAACTCTAGCCCGATAATTCGGCTCTTGTGGATGTGTAGCTTTGTAACGGGTTAGTCGTTATTTATTTACAAAATATTATTGTAAATTTTTATGTTTTATTTAAAAAACAAAAATTACCTTTTAAGTTAGAAGTTTGATCTTTTAAAATTTTCAACTCAATTCAAAGACGTTGTTGTTGTATGCAGTTTCCAGCAAACTTTAATAAATTTTTTCTAATTGTAAAAATTTCTACGTAATTCAAAGGTAATTTCTAATATATATCTTACACAGCATTATTAATATGATTTTAGAGGTTGCAGAACGTATTAAATTACTTTAAAAAATAAAAGATAATTATATCATTTGATTTCATGATATTTTGTATAACTTAAAAATAATTATTTCTATCCCGGGACCAAAACACCGGGAAATGAGAAATCCTAATATAGTCTATCACGAAAACCTGGACACCCCACCCCACTCCTCCCCTCCATGCATTGTCCCTAACAAGATTTTTTTACTCGATATTTCTTTGAAAAAAAATGTTGTTGGCTTTTCACGACAATGTTTATATTTCTTAGCAGTTAAACTTTGATACGTTTCAAATAAAAAAAAATTACTGTTATAATCTATATAATCTATCTATATATATAATCGAGACGAGTTGATAATAATAATAATGATGATAATCAGCGCAGAGCCCAAACGGTTAGGAGTTGAAAGCTGAAATTTGGTACACAGTTAGGGTACGTCACGTGAACGCACACTAAGAATGGATTTTTCGAAATTCCTCCCCACGGGGGAGAGGGACAGGATTAAGTCTTGACACTTCCATCAACAATGGAAGTGTTAAGAGAATGCGACGTGCAAGACGCAGTTGCAGTTTTTTTCGTTTTTGCGGGATATTTTTAGACTCACCTAAAAATTCTCTAATTAATCTGGAAACAGGGTAACCCAATTCTTGCATTCTGTGAAAACGGGTAAGGTTGACTATAACGTAATAATCTTAATCTTCGCTATCGTTACTTTTGCCCGAGCAACGCCGGGCCTATCTGCTAGTTTACTATAATCCGTTTAATTTGGAAATATCCAACAAAACCGAAGAAGGGTTTAATACATTTTAATGTCAAAAATCAATTATTTTATCATTTTTTGACACATGAAAATTTCTAATTTTTTTCAGGGCAGTCCAGGCCTTTCTTCTCTCCTTTTCCTTGATTACAGGCGTTATCTTTACCTGTTACTTTACCTTCTGTACCTTCTTCGCCATCACCAGTGGCTTGTTCAGCACCATCTGTAGAATAAATATTAAATTCGAGTAAATAATTTTATAGAAATTAATTGAAAATGTTTTAATATAAACAAAATAATAGATTACTTAAAATGATATAATTCGATTTTATTGTCTGCCAAACTATGCTCTTCTAATATACTGCATTAATAAGTACAAAGTACTGTATACTTAATCTCTGCGTGCCGTATCAGAACATCCTGACCTCGGCTAGCACCTGGCGCGGGTTAATAGGTGGTTAGTAACGCGCCATGGTGCATCCTGGGAAAGTTACATTCAGAGCGGCTCCCCGTGGCCTTCTCTGGAGTGCGGTGTTGTGCGAAGGGAAAGAATGCCTCCTGGGAGGTTTTTTAAAGGAAACTGGCCCCTATTCAGGTGTTACAAACGTGGAGACAACCCGGAAAACTCCACGTGGCCAGCCCGTCCGAGCGCCGAACCCGCGTCCGAACTCCCAGTGTTTAGCGACAGAACCGCTCGCCACTGGTGAGCTGTATACTTAATAAGCATGTTTTTTAATTAATATATCTGATAAGAAATTATCAAATTAATACAACGGACATTTATGTCACAATACTTTAAATACTTATTACTAAATTTTATACGTGACTGGGTTTGATTACCAACCCTGTTCGGTAGTAGAACTATCAGGAGTTACTTCCTGACAAGCCACCAAAATCAGCGTAGCTGCAAGAAGCAGGAAGATTATCTGATACTTCATGTCTTGTAATTCGCGAAAAGTTGTTCTCGATTTCGTCTTTTATATGTTCAGTTTAGATGTAGAGCGGAAACGTCAGTATCGAGATTTATTCAGCTATACAAATGAAACGAAATTTTTCTTTGTCCTCGACTATTACAACATTTTCCAACTTCCTCCTAAGTGTTTTTGAAATTCATATTGTTTGAATTTTATTATTTTGGATATTTATCTTCAAATCTATTTAATCATATATGGTTTTGTATGAGTTTTAAAATTTATTTTAATTATTGTTACTTGAATCTAATTTATAAAAATTTCATTTCATTTGTGTGTCGAAAAAATAATGAATAAAATTTAAGTTAAATTCTTATAATAACCAGCAATTATTGTGACGTCGTCACAATGCCGGACTGCAATTTTTAATCATATTTTTAATTTATTTAATCTAAAATATATGTTCTCCACCTCAAATTAGTAGTGGCTTGCCCCTGAATCATACTGTATCCTACATCATACTTTTCCTTTAACAACAGAGTCGTGCCGTTCATCTATCTAACACCTTTTGGGGGAAAAATTTTTAAATTGAAATGACCTGACTTTTGATTTGCACCGGAAGTTCTTATCGGGACATCCTACTTCTAAGGTTTCCATATCATATCTGGTCTCGTCTTTCATCAATCTAACTTGGTTCTCGAGATTAAGGAAAGACAGACGGACCACAGTAGGAATTCATATATCTACACTTTTTTCAAATTGAAGCTAAATTGATGAAAGACGAGACCAGATATGATATGGAAACCTTAGAAGTAGGATGTCCCGATAAGAACTTCCGGTGCAAATCAAAAGTCAGGTCATTTCAATTTAAAAATTTTTTCCCCAAAAGGTGTTAGATAGATGAACGGCACGACTCTGTTGTTAAAGGAAAAGTATGATGTAGGATACAGTATGATTCAGGGGCAAGCCACTACTAATTTGAGGTGGAGAACATATATTTTAGATTAAATAAATTAAAAATATGATTAAAAATTGCAGTCCGGCATTGTGACGACGTCACAATAATTGCTGGTTATTATAAGAATTTAACTTAAATTTTATTCATTATTTTTTCGACACACAAATGAAATGAAATTTTTATAAATTAGATTCAAGTAACAATAATTAAAATAAATTTTAAAACTCATACAAAACCATATATGATTAAATAGATTTGAAGATAAATATCCAAAATAATAAAATTCAAACAATATGAATTTCAAAAACACTTAGGAGGAAGTTGGAAAATGTTGTAATAGTCGAGGACAAAGAAAAATTTCGTTTCATTTGTATAGCTGAATAAATCTCGATACTGACGTTTCCGCTCTACATCTAAACTGAACATATAAAAGACGAAATCGAGAACAACTTTTCGCGAATTACAAGACATGAAGTATCAGATAATCTTCCTGCTTCTTGCAGCTACGCTGATTTTGGTGGCTTGTCAGGAAGTAACTCCTGATAGTTCTACTACCGAACAGGGTTGGTAATCAAACCCAGTCACGTATAAAATTTAGTAATAAGTATTTAAAGTATTGTGACATAAATGTCCGTTGTATTAATTTGATAATTTCTTATCAGATATATTAATTAAAAAACATGCTTATTAAGTATACAGCTCACCAGTGGCGAGCGGTTCTGTCGCTAAACACTGGGAGTTCGGACGCGGGTTCGGCGCTCGGACGGGCTGGCCACGTGGAGTTTTCCGGGTTGTCTCCACGTTTGTAACACCTGAATAGGGGCCAGTTTCCTTTAAAAAACCTCCCAGGAGGCATTCTTTCCCTTCGCACAACACCGCACTCCAGAGAAGGCCACGGGGAGCCGCTCTGAATGTAACTTTCCCAGGATGCACCATGGCGCGTTACTAACCACCTATTAACCCGCACCAGGTGCTAGCCCAAAAACCCTTCTTCGGTTTTGTTGGATATTTCCAAATTAAACGGATTATAGTAAACTAGCAGATAGGCCCGGCGTTGCTCGGGCAAAAGTAACGATAGCGAAGATTAAGATTATTACGTTATAGTCAACCTTACCCGTTTTCACAGAATGCAAGAATTGGGTTACCCTGTTTCCAGATTAATTAGAGAATTTTTAGGTGAGTCTAAAAATATCCCGCAAAAACGAAAAAAACTGCAACTGCGTCTTGCACGTCGCATTCTCTTAACACTTCCATTGTTGATGGAAGTGTCAAGACTTAATCCTGTCCCTCTCCCCCGTGGGGAGGAATTTCGAAAAATCCATTCTTAGTGTGCGTTCTCGTGACGTACCCTAACTGTGTACCAAATTTCAGCTTTCAAAATTTCAACAACGGGTTAGGCCAAACCTGTGCGAACCCGCTGAATATCACCACTGCATATTCATATACTAAATAAGAAAAATTTCATTTTAGTTCGCAGCTTCTATTTCGTGCTGGCGCAGAAAGGCGCCTATTATCAACGGGGAGGTTTGATTTGAATAAGATTAAAATTAAAATTTATGAAATACAGTATTTTAATAGATTTTTTTTACCCCCTGTCAACTACATGAAACTCGATAGTACGCTCTCATGGGTTGGCTTGGTTTTGAATTTAATCGCGATCAGCATTGATAGGGGCGGTCAAATATGTGTAGCACGCAGGCGGCCAACAGTCCAAAACATATCCTGGTGGGGTCGGCAAGAAGAGGTCAACATCTGCCTCCCACATATTGTAGTATTTTCCATTATCAGAAATTGCTTCAAGAACAGCTACCGTGAGAAAGTAAATTTATTCCACATTAGATAAATGTTCTAAAAACTGAAACACGAGAAAGAATTTCCTCGGACTACAAAGTATTAATTAATCATACCATTTATCTTGGTTCCAAGGCTGATCACCTTAAGCAGGTCCTACCGTATTTGTATTTTCATATAAAATTTCAAATTATATATCTGCAAAGACTTCAACTAAGTATGAGTTTATTAAACATTAATTAAATATCTGGTCAAAAATATGCTTTTTCCGAAATTCGTTGAGCCACAACAACGCGTGGCCGGATCAGCTAGTATATATATATATATATATATATAAAATTAGTTTATTCTTACTTAAAATTTATTACTTTAAATAAATAAATTATTAATTCTTGCTGTATTCATTAACATTAAGATAATTAAAGGGGCAGGATTAACTATATACAGGTTTCCTACTCAAATGTTTGTTTTAAATTCCATGACATTCCGTGACCAACTTTGCACAAATTCTCCAACAGTACAGCACATTGACAAAATAAGAGAGCATACGACTTACTATACAAATATGCTATTGCTTCTTTGACCTTTTAGTCAGTTATTTTTTCTAATTAACAGTTACGTAATTTATACAATTGCTGAATAATTAAAATTAAATATAAAATGTTTTATTAAATTAATCCACAACCATGAATCTATGTGGTTTTGAAAAAAAAAAAAAAAAGCCATTATTTATTGATCCATGTAGAAAAGTACATATTTATTGAATTTATCTCTTAAGAAATTTCCTGAACTTTATAAAATATCAATAAGATCAGAAATTGTTTTTATAACAAAATCACATAACAGATGGCGCCACACACGATTTTATTTATTATATCCTAGTTAAAGACACAAAAGTTATTTTCTAAATAACAGCCGGGGAAATTGCGCAACTCGTTACCGGGTTTTTTGACTATAAAAAGAAAATTAGATCGTTCGTTTCGAGCAGTAGGCCCGTCACTTTTCTCCATTTCCGTACAAAAACAACTATAATATTTTGATTCCTTGGTGTAAAATACGTACACGATATTTTCTTTGGGACAGCTAAATTTATAAGTTTAGCTTATTTAATATATAAGTCACTTTAATTAACGTTTACGAAACTAAACTATAACACGCATATTTCATATAACCAACGTCCGATGACGTCAGGTAACCGCTTTTAAAATGGCGTCGGATAAACGAAATATTACGAAATTTAGCAAAAATTGCGCTGTCGGTCAATCGGAGAATACTGGATGAACGAGAGGAATGATTTGTTCTAGTTTTGGGGGTGACGAGGTAAAGATGACGTTCGATTATAGAAAATCTTGCTTCTAACCCCTTGTGGAGAATGGAAACGGAAGGCCGAGGGCGGTAGGGAGTCTCTCGATCCCAATCCGTCGTCATTCGGGGGATAGAAACGTAAAAAATGCAGATATTTAGCCTTAAAATTCAAAATGAATCCATTACGTCAATCGCATTCGAATTCGTTAAGCGCTTTCTAATCTCCATAGAAACGGCAACAATTGCCGTTTCTATGTTTCTATGGAAACGCCTATTGTTGCAACACGATTTTGCGTCACTTTGCACGTTTTTCGCTTGCCGGACGGACGTGTGCGCTCTTTGCTCCTGTTTTCTGCCTTTTCTCGGTGTTTTTTGCTACCCGAAGTGGTTTTAAGAAGACTTTTGGACGCCGACAGTACAACAAGTAAGATTTTAATTAGAATTTAGCTAGCCGTAAGATTTTATTTTCGTTTCGTTTACTCCAACTTTCGGAGACGGCATCGGCCGGCGTATTTGCGTTTAAATCTGCCGTCTCTTGTGAATTAGGGCTTTTAAACGAGCCGCCACATCGGAAAGCGACCGAAGCGCCGAAAACGGATTAAGTATTTGCTCATTGGTTTATTTTCGTAATTAATTCATTTATATTTTATAAACACTGTCAAAGAATAAAGATTATTTATAGAAATTTAATTAAAAATTATTTAATACTAACTTTAAATACGAATTCCATCGTAATTTTAACTGAAATATACTCTGGTGACATTGATGGACGGAGACGGCATTCTGAAGAATGGGATGTTCCTTGGACAGGTCAAAAATTTCGTCCTTTGACCTCCGACTTCTCCATGCAATTTATGTATTAGTTACAACGCTTTTCAACGGCTTATTTTGCCAGAATTAAATTGTCTGCAAACACGTCTAATCTCTATACAGGCTGGACACGAAGAATTCTTTTCCTTAGGCTCTCTGTCCCTTTCCACGAGGTGGTCTTTTCTGAGTGCAGTCGATCTTCCACACTTACGTAACCCTGTGCCAATGCTTTGTGCCACTTAAACGTTCGTGTCCCGAATGGCGAGTTGGGCTGTGGACACGTTTCGCTTCTTCGTACGTTTGTCTTGTGTTTTGGACGACTCGTTGGCAATTTCTTTGCACGAAACTTAAATGCCGTCGTTGCGTTTATGTGACATACACGTTAGGGTAAATTGCTCTATAACTTGTGCCGAAACACTTGTTACGACTTGGGCTCGAGTGCCTTTTTTGCATGGCCACGTGCGGCGTGTGTTTAATTTTCCGTCGTACAAATACAAATTACATGTAAGAGAGTTTCTTCGTTCCGGGTCGGTCGTCTCTACTGCAAATACAGTTGGAACGTTTTAGCAATTTCCGCTGGGATCTAACGCGAGCTATCCGAATTCCGATTCGTCGTGAACTTTTTCTGCGTTAAGTACGTATATCCGAATCCCATTAATATATATATATTTTTTTCTTTCTTTGCAGAATGAAGGACTGGCGGTTTTGGCGGTGGCTGCGGCCTAAGAAGATGAAGAAGATGAAGAAGTGTGAAGGGCGTTCTCCTTCCGCAATGGATGAAGAGAGGGCCTTTTCCCTCTTTGAGCGGGGAGAGGAACTCTCTTCCATCAATTGCGGAAGGGGTTCTTTCTTCACCGGAACGACTTCAGGAATAGAAGATGTCGACAGCATTCTCTGTTCCGCGTTGAACGGAGAGGAGGTGTTTCGCTGTTCGGACTTGTTCCGAAAAGTGAAAATTCTCCATGTTGACGACATCATCTTTGCCGCACTGGGAGGGGAGGAATGTTTCGATCATTCCTCCCTTTTCCAACGAGTGGGATCCTCTCGTTCGGTGTGGGCAAGGATGCAAAGGAAAAAGCGTCGCTTTGCAAGAGATGTGAACGACTTTTTCCTTTGCTATTTCTGAAGTATCATTTAAATTTAAGGTTTTAGTTTCAATTTACTAACGTAGTATAAGAAGGCAAGAGGTTTTTTAATTTTTTTTCCTCTTGTCGTACTAACATTTAAACTAAAACCTTAAATTTAATTAATTTTTTTTCTATTTAATCTTTACCGGATTAGACACTTTTCACCCGGACTCGACACCTTTTCCCGGACGTGATCCACGGACTTGTCTCCCGAACGTGACACTCGGTCGACGACAACGGATTTGACTCCCGATTGTGACCACCCGGACGTGACACGTTTCTTCACCGGAATCGACATTCGGCTTACCTTTCTTTCCAAACAGCTGTTATGAGGATTGAGCTTCCGGTTAGGGTAGGTTAGGTTAGGCTAGGCTAGGTCAGGTCCTTCGCTCTTCTCATAACACTGTTCGGGAAGAAAGACTGTGATAAAGGTAATAATCTTCACCTTAAGAAATGAATGAATCAACTTCTCCTTTTCTTACTGTGTTAGTGTTTTGTAGGAACATTTGGGAGGGAGATTCTTCTCCCTTCCCAACTTTACCACGAAGAGGACCAAGTGGACATGTGAATATTTTTTGAAATCTCCGATGGTAAGAGCTCTTTCGTTTCACTTTTTAACACATCTTATTCTCGTATTGTAATTTACTGTTTTTTTTCTGTTTATAGACATGCCGAAGACGTTCTTCGATCACACACACACACACGGACACAACATCACTGTACACGAAGATATACACCGTTTAACCTTTACTCGAATTCTCGCACTCACGCACTTACACGTCAAGCGCCACGTTCTGTGTAATTCGACACAATGAAACAACCCGAACACTCGCTTCCCACAAATCCAACCCCTGGGTCCTCGTCCCGGGAAGTGGAAACGCCAATTTTAAAGATTAAAAGACTTTAAATTGGCGGCCGAAGGGGCTCTGGTAATCACACATCTTGCATGGATTAAATAGAATTTTACACATTCTCATGAATAATCGCTTCGCGATGAATTTTTCTGTTAAATCTCTGTAAATTTATTATGGTAAGAAATTATCTGCGCACAAATCTCGCTCGTATTTCAGTATTGCTAACTCTTACCTAAGATCATTAATTGAGATAATGTTTTGACTGTCAATATATTTTTTGTATGAAAAAAATGCGCCAATAATAATTTATTTTAACGTGTAAACTTTTTTATCATTTGTATTTGCTTTTACATTGGCAGCTAGCGGCTAGCCGTTTTCAGTCTGTTTGTTAAGTTATGGCAACGCAGCACTTGGGCGATGCCTTCCATGAAGTCTTTTAAAAGAATCTGCCGCTATTTAGGCGTTAGAGACGTGGAGAAAATTCGGAAAACTTTATGTAGCCAGCCCGTCTGTGCGAGGCGTGAACCCTACGACTGAACTCTCAGTGTTCAGGGTACGAAGACCGCTTGGCTACCGGTGGGCCTGTAACCGTTTTAAGTCAGTGAGATGCTTGCGGGAACTCGATCGGGAACTTGCGCGAACTTGACTTCATTCGAAGCATTTAACACGGCCGGATTGTATCGAAAGTTTGCGGTACCCAGTCAGCATACTTGTATTGTGTACACGGGCGAATCTACATAGAGATTAATAGGGCTTAAGCTCTAGGCCTCTAGTGTCAACGGCCCACAAAATTTGAATTATTATCATAAATTTTAAATACTTTTTCATTATAATATACAGTATTTCATATATTTCTCGTGTATGTATAATGGACTTTATAATAGTAGTAGGTTGTATGTATAATGGGCTTTATAATTGTAACAGTAGGTTGAAAAAAAAATATCTTTGTGTTTTCTCTGGTGGTTAATAACCAAATTGAAGAATGAATGAATATTTGCACTGTATCTGTTAAAGATATAAATGAGATCTAAGATCTCTCCTCCGTGTGCGTTCTTCATCACAAAGGAGCGTTCTAGCATAGGAAAGAGAACAAATAAGTTGTATTAATTCTGAATAACGATATATATCATGATTGTAAAAAGTCACGTCTAAACATTAAGAGTTAAGACTGTCCTGGTTATTTTTTTCTGGTCCTAAAACCCATTTACTACTGTTTTTCTGCAAGTAACATGAAAGAAAAGAAACATGCCGCAATACCTTTCAACCGTTTAAATTCATGTTTGCTGTCTTGCAGCTTGGAAATACTCGTTTGCAGACCTCAATCTCTATATTATTCCAGAGGGAAACTAGAATTTTCAATTATTATTTCAACTTTCCAATCATTGAAAGAGGACATCACATTTTTTCCAGATGATTTTCTAATGTTTTCCATCGGCAAACACAAGTCTTCTTCGAAGAATTCACGTTAAATTAGGTACTGAATAAAATACACATTATTTTAATTTAAAACATATCTTTATTATAAACTAGCGGCCCCAGCCACGCGTTGCTGTGGCTCAAAATGTATCTTTTATAAATGTATAACGCTTTCCTTGCGGGGGATTTCAAAAAATCCCTTCTCAGTGTACATTCTCTTGGCGTACCCTATGAAAACGCAAAAAAACCGCATTTAAAATAGTATAATAGAAGCCGAGTTCTTCACGGTAAACCTTAATCCTGTCCCTTTCCCCCGCGGGGGAATATCGAAAAATCTCTTTTTAGTGTATATTCTGTTGACGTACCAAATTAAAACGCAATCAAAAACGCGAAAAACCGCATCTAAAATAGTATAATAGAAGCAGAGTTCTTCACGGTAAGCCTTAATCTCGCCCATCTCCCCCGGTGGGTGGGTGGGGAATTTCGACATGTATATTATATAAAAACACGTGCGTATTCGAATGCAACGGTGTGTCAAAATTTCAAAGGAATCGGTAGGAACAAACGAACATTACATTTTTATTTATATAGATAGACAGAAGATGATCTGCTTTAGTTCATCCTCACAGAAAAGCATAATGCCTCACAGTAAAGCAAACTTAGGTCGTCGGAGTTAGCGCCATCTGTTGGACATAAAAGCCTTAATACTAGATGATATCTTTTAATTTATATAATTTATACGAATGTTTAACAGAATAATATACAGCCTACGTCCACTCTGAAGGTCCATTCTAAATATTGGTGAAAGTGACCCGTTCATCCCACTAGATGGCGGGTATTTGGTTTTTGTCGAGAGTTGGCAACACCAAGAAAAAGGTTGTTAAGTTCCAAAAGTCGCGGGAACATAGTGGAATGCTCTTGTAACCGAATTAATGTAAATAGTTGATTTTTGTTTTGTGTGGAATAAAATCTAAAGATAGATTTAGTGGACTTTTTGCTTGATTGGACATACGACAGGGAACCTGGCGTACGAACAAGACGGTCAGGTGAGAGTTACGAAAATTAATTAATCATTACACGAGACTAGGATGGGCCTGACGCGACATAATGGCGCCCGAACAGGGACGTCAGGTTCTAACTGATTTCATTTATAAACGTTCTACAATTGTTGTACGAACATTGTTTACGTTTGGAAGTATTTATTTAACTGCAGAAAATGAGTACGGATTGGAGGATTTAGTGGAAATACATCTCTGCATTATTTCTATTTGAGCTTGAATCGAGGTTTTCTCTATGTCTATCTTGTCTGCTTTTGTTCTTTGGGTTAATTAATAAGATTCACTTCATGGAGCCCTCAATCAGATTACGTGGATCCTACCGAGGTGCTTTCACAAAGTTCACCGATAGGGTGCAAGAATTTCTGACGTCGAAGGTTAAAGATTTCGATTCATGTGCTGGATTTTTGGCCCAGTTACAGGAAAAATATTCTAAAATAGAAACCATCGATAAAGAAATATTAGATAAGTTACAAAAGGATGAGAAGTGTTCTCAACAGATGTTGGATGAAGAAATTGAGGGTATTGAGAATTACAATGGTACATTCGTAGACTTGAAAACAAGACTAGAGCGTCGTTTGAATACGTCGGAGCTGGATGAAACACGAAGCGAAGGCGAAACTGGCTATTCCAAGGGAAATTTTAAGTTACCAAAGATTGAATTGCAAAAATTTGATGGCAATTTGAAAAATTATCTTTCCTTTTGGGGACTATTTAAGAAAATACATGAAGATCCCAATATTTCGGATTTGGATAAATTTTAATACCTCATTCAGTCGACTCTGAAGGGCTCAAGGGCCAGGGAAGTAATTGAATCGTTCCCCGTGACAGCCGAGCATTACTCGCAAGCAATTGAGTGTTTAAATTCGCGTTTCGGAAGAGAAGATGTGCTCATCGATCACATTCGAAATGAATGTGTGAGGGGGACTGTGAAAGTTACGAACATAAAAGCAAAGATACAGGAAGCAAGATTGAAGTGGTTTGGTCATGTGGTACGAAGGGAAGAAGAGTATGTGGGAAGAAGGGTTATGCAGATGACAGTGAGGGGGAGGAGGAGACGGGGACGGCCGCGGAAACAATGGATGGATCTTGTGGCGGAGGACTTGAGAGAAAGGCATCTGAATGTGGAGGCAGCCCAAGACAGGGAGCAGTGGAGACGACTCATCAGAAACAGCGACCCTACATAGAGTGGGAAAAGCTGAGGAAGAAGAAGAAGAAGAAGAAGAAGAAGAATGCTACTCCCCCGATAAGACCGGTGATGACGATATAAGTCTTTCTTCTATACGAAAGCTCGACTATGTTTTGAGAGATTATTCTACGACTCGGAATTATTATTTCTTTTGTCACTCTTTTATTCTTGGAATTTCCTTTTCCGATTATATAAAATTCTCGCGTCTCTTCAATTCTAAATTTTTTCTTGTTTTTTGCTTGCTTAACACGCTTCTTTATACGGCCAATTAGATTTTTAGGCCTATTCCGCTTATGTTTTCCAATTATTCTATCGTCACTTACAGCATCTAGATCTTTTGGGACGCGATATTTTTTATTGTTACCGTCGAATTTTTGGAATGGCCTGTATATTTTACTGTATAAAGTAAAATAATGTTTAAATATATTAAGGTGATCGTTCTTCAAGTCTAGGAATAGAAACTTGTTCGTTTTGTTAAAAGAATCCTTATTGGTTTCTTCGCTTCTAGACGCTTCGTTATCGTTTTTACTAATGGTGCAACTTGCACGCAAAAGAAAGAAACTTCCAATGATCAAACTATTACTTGTCTAATTATCTCAATATCCTCGTTTTTTTTAACACAACACTCAGACTCAGCTGACAGAAACGATCCATTTTTATCTATATTAATAAAGAGGAAATGTTTGTAAGTTTGTATATAACAGGTAATCTCCGAAACTACTCATCCGATTTCAAAAATTCTTTCTGTCGCGTCAGGCCCATCCTAGTCTCGTGTAATGATTAATTAGCTTTCGTAAATCTCACCTGACCGTCTTGTTCGTACGCCAGGTTCCCTGTCGTATGTCCAATCAAGCAAAAAGTCCACTAAATCTGTCTTTAGATTTTATTCACACAAAACAAAAATCAACTATTTACATTAATTCGGTTACAAGAGCATTCCACTATGTTCCCGCGCCTTTTGGAACTTAACAACCTTTTTCTTGGTGTTGCCAACTCTCGACAAAAACCAAATACCCGCCATCTAGTGGGATGAACGGGTCATCCTCCCACCCTTGATTTTGTCAGTCAAAATCAAAATTAAATTAAACTTAAATACAACAAACACATATAGTACTAATTGAATGAGTTCGAATCAGTCTACAAATCCAGCCGATTGGGAGCCTTTAAGGGTCTGCCCCTTTTTGAGACTCGAGAATTCTCAGATGAGGTGGTCACATCACTCCCTGTAGCGGCAGAGATCATTCGGGACCGATGATAGGTCCTCTCGCAATCGTTTTCAGTAGAGTCTACAGTCTTGCCACGAAATTCGTTTCGCATAACATACTTTTCATCCACCGAAGAGATTTCCAAGGGATACAGTCTCCTAACAGGACGGATGAGAAATCCAACCTGTGTTTTTATTTTGGCTACTCTTACCAATCCATCTTTACCTGGATAGATCTCGACAACTTTCGCCAGAGGCCAATCAAGTCGCTTTTGGTTGTCATGCCCAACCAAGACGATATCTCCCACAGCAATTACTTTAGCGCCCTTGGCTACCCCCTTCGGGTTTTGCAATTGCCCCAGGTACTCAATTCGAAATCTATTTCGTAAATCTTTTCTCAACTTGCATAAATAACGGAATCTCTTCCCAAGATTTACCTTTTCCAAGTGGTTTAAATCGGGAAGTCCAGTTTCCTTTATCCCTTGCAGAAACATATTAGGAGTCAACGGGATTAAATCTTCAGTATCTTCTGAGAGTGTAGTAAGTGGTCGAGAGTTCATCAAACCCTCTACCTCACAGATAATTGTGTAGAGCTCTTCGTATGTTAACGAGGCTCGTCCCAAAATTCTCCTCATAATCTGCTTTACACACCCTACCAACCTTTCCCACCAGCCACCCCACCAAGGCGAAGCTGGGGGAATGAACTTCCAGATAATGCTCTGAACAAGAATTTCATCTTTAATCTTCGTAAGTTCAGCCTCAGAGAAAATTTTGGCAGCACCGACAAAATTTGTACCGTTATCACTATAAATGACAGAAGGGCGTCCTCTTCTTGCCACAAATCGTCTGAATGTTTGCAGGAACGCCTTCGTTGAAAGAGACGTCAACAACTCGAGATGTACAGCCCTGTACACTGCACAAGTATACAGGACAATCCAACACTTCTGCTTATCCCTCAAGTACAGTGGACCAGCTAGATCAACGCCAGTAACCTCGAATGGCGCAGCATCTCTTATGCGATCCACAGGCAATGGCGGAGATTCAGGGTGGGCTGGAGACACAACAAATCTTCGACACCTAGAACATCGCAGTGTGATAAGCCGAATGTATTTTCTGCACCTCAGTATCCAGTATTTCTCGCGCAGATGATTCATTAAAATTTGAACACCAGCGTGGTTTAATTCTCTGTGTTTCCATTCTATCAATTTCTGTACAATATAGTGATTCCCAGGCAAGATAATGGGTAATCGGAAATCTTCACTATCTTTACTTCTGAATACGAGAGTCTTCACTCTCAAAAGACCTTCCTTGTCTATCACTGGGTGCAATTTTCGTAAACGGTTATCTATCCCCTTTGGAAATTCTTCTCTTTGAATCAGTTTCAGCAATACTAATTCAGCGTGCTTTATTTCCTTTACTGTGAGCCCCCCAGACATTCGAAGGGGTCGTCCTTTGAGATTTGAGGTAAACCGGTATATCCAAGCCGTTACTCGTAATATTTTCCAGTAAGTAGAATAATTCTCATAAAACTTTTCTGCTTTCTCTACATCCAGCGCAGAAATCACAGATTTTTTTCTTTCAGAGCTCACTATCTCCATGTCAGGCATTTCCTTCTGCCGAGGCCATTCTTCTACCGGTAAGCTTGTAAATTGAAGTGTCTCCCACCAGCGAGATTCGGCTAAAGTTCTTGCATTACAACCCCGAGATGGGAGATCTGCAGGGTTTAAGTATCCTGGAACGTGATTCCAGTCATCTGGACTACTTAAAGATCTAATTTCGTTTACTCTATTCATAACAAATGTAGCCCAGCATTCCTGATTCTTGATCCAATACAACGCATTCATGGAGTCAGTCCAATAAAGTGTTGATAATCGTTCAAGTGGGAAGTCCCCTTTAATCGTGTTCATCATTCTGACACCCAATAAACAGGCTAGAAGTTCAAGCCTTGAGATCGATACAGACCCTAAAGGTGCAACACGCGCACGAGCCTGTATCAACAGCCACTTTATGTTGCAGGTATCTGGCTGTCTGAGATAAATACAAGCGGCATAGGAGTACTGTGATGCATCACAAAATATATAAAATGAGAGTGGGACAGCTGTATTGTAGCTATTTACTATCCTTCTAGGAATTTTCACCTCCTTTAAAAATTTTAATTCTTTTATCCACTTTAGCAATCTTCTTTCTAAATCGTGCGGTAATGGGGTGTCCCAAGCTAACTTTCTTTTCCAACACTCTTGCATCAGAAGTTTTGGTATTAACGTCACTGGAGAAAGGAATCCAATTGGATCAAAAAGTTGACTCGCCAATGACAGAACCACTCTTTTTGTTAAAATTTCATCGTTAGGTACCCTAAGGTTTGCATCACAGTATAAAACGTCCTCTGAAATATTCCAATTCAATCCTAGCACACTGACTATTTCATCGGGCTGGATTTCCAAAGTTCCCAATGTCCTTTCATCGCCGTCGCAAACCGGTGTGGCCGTGCGCCTTATTTTGTATATTTTTGTATATATTACTCTTAGTATTTAGTCCATTTTCTTCCTCTTTGTTAGTTCTTTTGTCCATCTTTTTCTAGAAACTTCTGTCTTCCCTAACCCTTCCCTGTTCAAATGGGGGTGACCTAATTAGAATACAAAGAAGAGGTGGTAGCCTGGGGGCTAAGTGGAGGAGGAGAGGTCACTTTTTGACTGAGACGTCGAAGGGACAGGACGTATTGTGAAGACCTCCAGGTTGTTCTAGCATCAACTGGAGGACAAAGGACGGTAAGCCTAAGCCAACGTTCGTGAGAAATCCGAAGTATATTCTGATATAGGAACTTCGAAAACCTTTATTGGGAGGATTGGAGAGACGTCCAAAATCAACAACACTGAAAATTATCAATCTAGTATTCGCAACCATCACCCCAAGATCGTCGACACTTTGGGTACCCATTCTTTTCTATCATACTTCTAACTATCCTATTGTCTATCTTTTCTTCCCTATCTTTTTTAGTCATATAAGTAGTTTTAAGTAATTAGTCTTAGTCCTTATATTTTGTAACGCGCTGAATATTCTTTTGTCGCGAGGTCGCATAACGATCCTATCCGAGCATCTGCCGGAATTATATGTGGAAAGGGTTATTATTGTAAAAACGAGGAGTGTCGGAAGTGTAAAGGAATCCTGCAAAGTAAATAAACACGGGTGACGAGAACATAATTTTGTGTTATATTCCATTGTGAATCACTCACCACGTGCATATCCTACATTGGCGTCCGCGACAGGATTCCGATTATAACAGCTCCTCAATAATCCTGTATCGGTAGAATCCCTTTTTTTTGTGTGTATTATTATAATTTTTGTTGATTATTTTTTTTTATATATATATATTTTTTTTTTCTTGTTGGTATGGCGACAAATAGCCAAGTCGGAAGCACCGTACATAATGACGGGGCCAATGGTAACCCTCCCTTTGTAGTAACGGGATTTCTGGGAATGATCCCCATGTTTTCTAATTCCCAGGGTGACTCGGTTAACGTAAGACAGTTTTTTCAAACTGTGGAGAATATCGCTAATCTAGCGGGCTGGAATGATGTGGTGAAAATAGCAGTCCTCCAAGCCAGGTTAAAAGGAGAACCTTTGGCTACTTTTTTTTGTCTTTTAGAGCAGTACCCATCATCTTATGAGGACATAAAACGGGATTTGGTCAAATGTTTCGATAAGAGAAGGGCCGGGGACAAGAATATTATCGATCAACTTCTAAATTTAAAGCAAGGGGTCAACGAATCCGTAACGGATTTTACAATACGTACTAGAACTCTGCTATCAAGAGCTGTAAAAGATCATAGTAAAATCGAAGCCCTGCGTGACGATATAATATTAGAGAGGTTCATAAAAGGATTAAGTGGACAGATAAAAAATAATGTATTCAGACGATCTCCAAAATCTCTGGAGGAAGCGTTTGAGTTTGCAGAGATTGAGGAGAAGATTGAGATGGAGTGTAGTGGCCAAAACGAGCGAAGGGGAATTAATACAGCGACAGAAGCGAATCTTAGACCTTTTACTAGCGAGCATGATAACACCCCAAGCCCCAGGGTTGACTGCGAGGACAAGATCGACAGGTTAGAGAGACAGATCGAAGCCCTAACGGAGGCAGTTAGTAAACTCGTAGGTAATCAGGATAAGAAAGATAGAGTCACAAATAAGAAATGCTTTATTTGTAGCGATGGCGGTCATTTTGCTCGTAGTTGCCCAAAACGGGGCAGGTATAATTTAAACTTGTAAGGGAACGTAATAATAGCCAGTATTGCGCTCCTAGTATTAAGATAAAGCTGGCTAAGCAAGTCTTCCAATCTAATAAGGGTCTCCCCCTCATTCAGAGTACAATAAACAACATAGATATGACGCTCCTCATGGATACCGGAGCAGAAAAGTCCCTATTAAATTCACTAACTTTAAGACGGATACCAAGCGCCTATCTCCAAAAAGCTATCGTAGCAGAGAAAAAAATGGGCATCCGGGGAATTAATGGAATTGTAACTGAATGTGAACAAATCCTGCAGGTTACGATAACTCATAGCAATCACACGCATACCACGACCATTGCATGTATGCCCTTCCCTGATCATGTTGAGTATGAGGGTATTGTGGGGATGGATGTTATTAATAGCATCCCTGAACTGGTGGACAGTCTGAGGAAATCGATGAATGTTGAACGGCACAACCCAAGTAAGAATCCAATTCTACCCATTAATTGTCTTGATAATGTCCCTGTGGAGATCCAAGGACTTGATAGTTTAGACCCGGTTGAAAGGGAAAGGGTTTATAGTATCTTTAGAAAATACCCGCGGTGTTTCGCTAACACAATCGAGGAGCTGAAGGGAATGATAGGGCCGTCCCATAAACCCATAATCAATTCTACCCGCCCTATAAATACTCGCCAATACCGAATCCCCGAATGTTACCTAAAAAGGTTGAAGATCTTAATTGAATCATACCTAAAGGCCGGCATTATAGAGGAGAGTTCATCTGAATGGAACTCTCCCATACACATTGTGGAAAAGACCGCTGACGAAATACGGATGACCTTAGACCTCAGACGCATTAATGAAGTGACCGCTTCACAAGAGTTCCCTCTTGCCCGAGTTGATGAAATTCTGAGTAAGCTTCATGGCAATAGATACTTTTCTGTATTGGACCTCAAATCTGGTTATTTTCAAATCGACCTCGACCCATCTGTGCGTCACGTATACGCCTTCTCGACTCCTTGGGGGAAGTATCAGATGTGCCGCCTACCCCAAGGAGCGAAGAATAGTGGTCGTTTCTTCCAAGGTGTAATGTCTAATCTCCTGGCACCATTCATTGGGATCAACTGTTATGTGTTCCAAGATGACATAGTCATCTTCTCTAAATCTTTTGAGGAACATATAACGCTGCTCGATAGGATTATCGGAATTCTTTATAATGCCAATCTTAAATTACACCCGAAGAAAAGTAAGTGGGTAGTCGAAGAGGTACGATATCTGGGACATATTATCAGTCAGGAGGGAGTACTCCCGGACCCAGATAACGTACGTGCAATTCGTGAAGCACAACCTCCTCGCAACATCAAGGGCGTGCGCAGTTTCTTAGGAATGGTCGGCTTCTTTCGAAATTTTATTCCTAATTTCTCGGACATAGCCTTACCGTTGACAAATTTGACAAAAAGGAAAAGTAAATTCAATTGGGATAATAGTTGCCAAGTTAGTTTCGAAAGATTTAAAATGTTGTTAACAAAACCCCCCTTATTAAAACATCCCGATTTCTCAGCCCCTTTCCATTTATTCACTGATGCGTCAGACTATTGTGCTGGTTCTGTCCTTGGGCAGATGGAAGATAACTCATTTTTCCCGGTGGGCTATTTTAGCAAAAAATTCAATGGCGCTGAAGTGAACTATTCTACGATCGAAAAGGAATGCTTAGCAATCATATTATCTTTCCGCCACTTCAAACCCATCATTTTGGGACACAAGGTAGAGGTCCACTCTGACCATAGGCCTCTGGTATTCATAGGAACCATGAAAAATCATAATAAACGGTTAATGAGGTGGTCTATGGAGTTAGAGGATTATGATTTTAATATTAACCATATCAAAGGAAAGATAAACCTAATAGCTGATGCATTATCTCGTCCCGAACCCTTTGAGTCCAAGAAAACATTGCGGGAGTGTAACGTTAATTCCGTTCACTCCGATCTGTGGAAGAGGGTAGTCATGTCACAGGAGGAAGATGAATTCCTTCTGAAAATAAAGAAAAACCGCATCAATCAGAATCCTGGTCCACCAATTGCAAATGATGGTATCAAACCCGAATTTGTGCTAGATGGCGGTGTATTAATACATATAAAACCGGGGTGCTTTGGACTCCGCCAGTGGAGGCAAGTTTGCGTAGGAAAGGGAATGATAGACGAGGTAATTAGGGCAGTCCATTGTTCACCCTTATCAGGCCATCTTGGTTTCGAGAAGACTTATCATTTAATTGACCGTTACTATTATATTAGGAACCTTAGGGCACACGTTAAGCGCATCGTTCGTTGCTGTCAGATTTGTCAAAAGCATAATCTCCATCATGGTCGTGCCCCATTCCAGGAAACGGAGGTAGCTGAGTTTCCCTTTCAAAAAATTGCTATCGATGTTATAGGCCCTCTTCAAATATCTCCGGGAGGCAACCGTTATATTTTTACCATGATTGACATCTACACACGCTTTGCCGAAGCAGTCCCTATTAAAGATCAATCAGCTCAAGTTGTAGCGGATGCCATCTTTGATTATATAGTTTGCAGGTATGGTTGCCCTGATATTGTCATTTCCGACCGCGGGAGTAATTTTACATCAAAAATATTTCAGGACGCTTGCAATCATCTACAAATAAAGCATAACATCACGACTGCGTACCGCCCATGCTCTAATTCCATCTGTGAGCGTTTTAACAAAACACTATGCGGTACTATAGCCCGCATATCGGAGGGAAATAATCGGAATTGGGACTCATTTATATCACCAGCACTATTTGCATACAACAACGCTACCCATGCGTCAACTAACGAATCCCCGGCCTTTTTATTATATGGCTTTGACCCCCGATTCCCTGTTGCGTTCCCATCGGAACGGCAGGATATCAGCCTGGAAAAGCCCCGCGGAATGGAATTGAGAGGTAGATTAAGCGCTATACGGGAAGCCGCTTATGAACTGGGGAGGCAACGGAACTCTAATAACCGAAAACGTATCAACCAAAATAGGGAACTGAACAATTGGGTGGAAGGACAACGAGTATGGTTACTCCGTAAAGGTAAAAATAAGAACTCTGGGAAGTTCTCGGCGAAATATTTAGGACCCTATCGGATTACACGTATACTAGGCCCCGTCACTATGGAAATTGGTGATAATCGTAAGAATAACAAGTTTATTGTACACGTAGATCGCTTAAAACAATGTTATGTTCCGATGTATAAAAACGCGAAAAGAAGAGAGCATAACAGACACCTCACGAAACCAGAAGATGAGGAACCGATTTACGATTCGAACGATGAAGATATAGGTGAATATATCAGGTACTGGACTCGTGATAAAGATTGCCCTTCATACGGACCCCAGGATCAACAGAATGGATTTGAAAGACTTGATGATGATGGCAATCCTGGCATTAGATCCAACCCGTCACCGAAGCGGCGGTACGACCTACGAGGTCGCAGATTAGATTACCGTAAGATACATTACGGTAAATAACCTTTTGTGGGGGGGCGTATGTGGCCGTGCGCCTTATTTTGTATATTTTTGTATATATTACTCTTAGTATTTAGTCCATTTTCTTCCTCTTTGTTAGTTCTTTTGTCCATCTTTTTCTAGAAACTTCTGTCTTCCCTAACCCTTCCCTGTTCAAATGGGGGTGACCTAATTAGAATACAAAGAAGAGGTGGTAGCCTGGGGGCTAAGTGGAGGAGGAGAGGTCACTTTTTGACTGAGACGTCGAAGGGACAGGACGTATTGTGAAGACCTCCAGGTTGTTCTAGCATCAACTGGAGGACAAAGGACGGTAAGCCTAAGCCAACGTTCGTGAGAAATCCGAAGTATATTCTGATATAGGAACTTCGAAAACCTTTATTGGGAGGATTGGAGAGACGTCCAAAATCAACAACACTGAAAATTATCAATCTAGTATTCGCAACCATCACCCCAAGATCGTCGACACTTTGGGTACCCATTCTTTTCTATCATACTTCTAACTATCCTATTGTCTATCTTTTCTTCCCTATCTTTTTTAGTCATATAAGTAGTTTTAAGTAATTAGTCTTAGTCCTTATATTTTGTAACGCGCTGAATATTCTTTTGTCGCGAGGTCGCATAACGATCCTATCCGAGCATCTGCCGGAATTATATGTGGAAAGGGTTATTATTGTAAAAACGAGGAGTGTCGGAAGTGTAAAGGAATCCTGCAAAGTAAATAAACACGGGTGACGAGAACATAATTTTGTGTTATATTCCATTGTGAATCACTCACCACGTGCATTATCCTACACCGGTGACGTCTCTGTTTGTATACTATTGTATACCCAACCTCTCAAATCAAAGCATGCTAAACGCATAATTTCTCTTGACTGTCTCATAAAATCCACCAGCTCCTCTTTGGACTGACAACTCGTAACGCAGTTATCAACGTACATCGATTTCTTGAGTTTTAAAGCTGTTTCTTGCAGATGATCTGGAACATGGTTTAAGTGATAATTTAGAGTGGCTCCCAGGAGAAATGGACTCGAGTTTACTCCAAACACTACCCTGCGATGTCTGAAAACCTTTAATTTTCCAGGGTCGCCACCCTCCCACCACAAGAATCTGAGAAAGTTGCGATCCGCTTCACTTATTTCTATCTGCAAAAAAGCCTTTCGAATGTCAGCTATTACTCCGTATTCAAATAATCGAAATTTATTTAGAATACTGGGTATCAATTCAATGTAGTTAGGACCCTTTGCTAAACAATCGTTTAAAGAGACGTTGCCTCTTTCCTTAGCGGAGGCGTCGAAGACTGGACGAATCTTCGTCGTGGAATGCTCTTTGATGACCGCTCTGTGTGGAAGGTAATGGCAGTTAATCTCATTCGTTTTGACGTCTTTTATTTCTTCGATTATTTGTTCTTCAAGCCATTGCTTGAAGACTCCCTCGTAGGCATCGACCAGGTTCTTATTCTGTAGAGTTTTCACTGTAGATTTTAATCTTCGCTCGGCCAGAACCCTATTATCAGGCAGAGCTTGACAACCTTCTATCCAAGGCAAGGACACCATGTACCGACCATCGCTATCTCTCTTCAGCGTCTTTTCAAAATGTTCGATAGACGCTTGTTCCAGTTCCTTCTTTGATTGTTTTTCGGCAGGGTCCTTTATTCCAAGAATATCTAATTCCCAAAGATCAGGAATTCGCAAATCTCCAATTAACATCGAAGTGACAATCAAGTTTTCGGTTGGCTCGGAATGCTCCTTCGTGCGTCCTAAGATCGTCCAACCGAGTTTCGTTTCAATAGCAGTTAAACCTGATTTGAGTGTCCGGAGTCCTCCTGTCATTAGTTTGCCAGCGACATCCGCTCCTATGAGCAATTCAATGGGACCTTGACAATCGCTCAAGGATATCCCCATATTTGACAATTCATCCTGACACAGTTCCTGTGTAACTGGGGGCGTGGTCAGACAAATGGTCGATTGGTCCAAGACATCAAAATTACAACGATATTTATCGTCTACGCACGAGAGGTGTACCTTGTACACATCGTGTTCACAAATATCCGTACATGAACCTCCAAACAACGAATGTTTCAAATTTTCCTTTCTCATTGGTTGGTAACCGACTCTTTCTGCAGTGCTCTTCAAGATATAGGATCTCTGGGAGGCAGTATCAATAATTGCACGGATTTTGAGACACCTTTCCTCTCCCCTCAGAATCACAACCAAAGTCTGTAGCAAGACACGTGGAGTTGATGACACATTAGCCAATGCCTGCTCACATACTGGGGAGGCGCCGTCACCTTCACCAACAGAAGCATTGTTGGGAGATACCTTTCGGCTATTCCTACAGAGAAGAACGTGATGCGGTTTGCCACAAACTGTACAACTACACTTTGCTCTACATGAAGAAGATATGTGATTCAGTTTTAAGCATTTAAAACAAGCTCCTCGCTTTATAAGGATTTGTTTCCTTTGATCTAAAGTCAAATTTTCCGCCTTCCTGCACTCAGCGCTAGCATGGGATTTCTCACAAAATACACACTGCTGATCCCTGAATGGTTTCTCTTGAGCAGAAGTCAAAAGTTCCATACCAGTTGGTACAGTCTTGTTATAGGGAGAGGCAGCCTTAATTTTACTTTGTACTACCTTCTTGGTTTTGTTCTGAAAGCCAAACCCACTTGTGGCTAAGGAAATTTTCTCCTCGCTTTCAATTTCGTTACGCAAAAACTGCATCAGAGTTTCTAACTTGTTGAAATTCTCTCTTCCAGACTTGAGTAGCATCGAATTTAGGTGTCTTTCCCAAATTCTCAAGAGGTCGGTCGGTAAGCTAGATTCAACTAAAGGGTAGAGCATTGAAGCACACTTATCCGTAGTAACACCAAGCATTTTAAGGGATCGTAGTTGTGTCTCGATACGATCATAAAGTTTCACAATTGGCAATTTGTGCTCTTGCCCCAATGCATTATTCAGTACTAGACTCAGGAGCTCTCTCACGTAAACCTCGATGAGCACATCTTCTCTTCCGAAACGCGAATTTAAACACTCAATTGCTTGCGAGTAATGCTCGGCTGTCACGGGGAACGATTCAATTACTTCCCTGGCCCTTGAGCCCTTCAGAGTCGACTGAATGAGGTATTAAAATTTATCCAAATCCGAAATATTGGGATCTTCATGTATTTTCTTAAATAGTCCCCAAAAGGAAAGATAATTTTTCAAATTGCCATCAAATTTTTGCAATTCAATCTTTGGTAACTTAAAATTTCCCTTGGAATAGCCAGTTTCGCCTTCGCTTCGTGTTTCATCCAGCTCCGACGTATTCAAACGACGCTCTAGTCTTGTTTTCAAGTCTACGAATGTACCATTGTAATTCTCAATACCCTCAATTTCTTCATCCAACATCTGTTGAGAACACTTCTCATCCTTTTGTAACTTATCTAATATTTCTTTATCGATGGTTTCTATTTTAGAATATTTTTCCTGTAACTGGGCCAAAAATCCAGCACATGAATCGAAATCTTTAACCTTCGACGTCAGAAATTCTTGCACCCTATCGGTGAACTTTGTGAAAGCACCTCGGTAGGATCCACGTAATCTGATTGAGGGCTCCATGAAGTGAATCTTATTAATTAACCCAAAGAACAAAAGCAGACAAGATAGACATAGAGAAAACCTCGATTCAAGCTCAAATAGAAATAATGCAGAGATGTATTTCCACTAAATCCTCCAATCCGTACTCATTTTCTGCAGTTAAATAAATACTTCCAAACGTAAACAATGTTCGTACAACAATTGTAGAACGTTTATAAATGAAATCAGTTAGAACCTGACGTCCCTGTTCGGGCGCCATTATGTCGCGTCAGGCCCATCCTAGTCTCGTGTAATGATTAATTAATTTTCGTAACTCTCACCTGACCGTCTTGTTCGTACGCCAGGTTCCCTGTCGTATGTCCAATCAAGCAAAAAGTCCACTAAATCTATCTTTAGATTTTATTCCACACAAAACAAAAATCAACTATTTACATTAATTCGGTTACAAGAGCATTCCACTATGTTCCCGCGACTTTTGGAACTTAACAACCTTTTTCTTGGTGTTGCCAACTCTCGACAAAAACCAAATACCCGCCATCTAGTGGGATGAACGGGTCACTTTCACCAATATTTAGAATGGACCTTCAGAGTGGACGTAGGCTGTATATTATTCTGTTAAACATTCGTATAAATTATATAAATTAAAAGATATCATCTAGTATTAAGGCTTTTATGTCCAACAGATGGCGCTAACTCCGACGACCTAAGTTTGCTTTACTGTGAGGCATTATGCTTTTCTGTGAGGATGAACTAAAGCAGATCATCTTCTGTCTATCTATATAAATAAAAATGTAATGTTCGTTTGTTCCTACCGATTCCTTTGAAATTTTGACACACCGTTGCATTCGAATACGCACGTGTTTTTATATAATATACATGTCGAAATTCCCCACCCACCCACCGGGGGAGATGGGCGAGATTAAGGCTTACCGTGAAGAACTCTGCTTCTATTATACTATTTTAGATGCGGTTTTTCGCGTTTTTGATTGCGTTTTAATTTGGTACGTCAACAGAATATACACTAAAAAGAGATTTTTCGATATTCCCCCGCGGGGGAAAGGGACAGGATTAAGGTTTACCGTGAAGAACTCGGCTTCTATTATACTATTTTAAATGCGGTTTTTTTGCGTTTTCATAGGGTACGCCAAGAGAATGTACACTGAGAAGGGATTTTTTGAAATCCCCCGCAAGGAAAGCGTTATACATTTATAAAAGATACATTTTGAGCCACAGCAACGCGTGGCTGGGGCCGCTAGTTTATAATAAAGATATGTTTTAAATTAAAATAATGTGTATTTTATTCAGTACCTAATTTAACGTGAATTCTTCGAAGAAGACTTGTGTTTGCCGATGGAAAACATTAGAAAATCATCTGGAAAAAATGTGATGTCCTCTTTCAATGATTGGAAAGTTGAAATAATAATTGAAAATTCTAGTTTCCCTCTGGAATAATATAGAGATTGAGGTCTGCAAACGAGTATTTCCAAGCTGCAAGACAGCAAACATGAATTTAAACGGTTGAAAGGTATTGCGGCATGTTTCTTTTCTTTCATGTTACTTGCAGAAAAACAGTAGTAAATGGGTTTTAGGACCAGAAAAAAATAACCAGGACAGTCTTAACTCTTAATGTTTAGACGTGACTTTTTACAATCATGATATATATCGTTATTCAGAATTAATACAACTTATTTGTTCTCTTTCCTATGCTAGAACGCTCCTTTGTGATGAAGAACGCACACGGAGGAGAGATCTTAGATCTCATTTATATCTTTAACAGATACAGTGCAAATATTCATTCATTCTTCAATTTGGTTATTAACCACCAGAGAAAACACAAAGATATTTTTTTTTCAACCTACTGTTACAATTATAAAGCCCATTATACATACAACCTACTACTATTATAAAGTCCATTATACATACACGAGAAATATATGAAATACTGTATATTATAATGAAAAAGTATTTAAAATTTATGATAATAATTCAAATTTTGTGGGCCGTTGACACTAGAGGCCTAGAGCTTAAGCCCTATTAATCTCTATGTAGATTCGCCCGTGTACACAATACAAGTATGCTGACTGGGTACCGCAAACTTTCGATACAATCCGGCCGTGTTAAATGCTTCGAATGAAGTCAAGTTCGCGCAAGTTCCCGATCGAGTTCCCGCAAGCATCTCACTGACTTAAAACGGTTACAGGCCCACCGGTAGCCAAGCGGTCTTCGTACCCTGAACACTGAGAGTTCAGTCGTAGGGTTCACGCCTCGCACAGACGGGCTGGCTACATAAAGTTTTCCGAATTTTCTCCACGTCTCTAACGCCTAAATAGCGGCAGATTCTTTTAAAAGACTTCATGGAAGGCATCGCCCAAGTGCTGCGTTGCCATAACTTAACAAACAGACTGAAAACGGCTAGCCGCTAGCTGCCAATGTAAAAGCAAATACAAATGATAAAAAAGTTTACACGTTAAAATAAATTATTATTGGCGCATTTTTTTCATACAAAAAATATATTGACAGTCAAAACATTATCTCAATTAATGATCTTAGGTAAGAGTTAGCAATACTGAAATACGAGCGAGATTTGTGCGCAGATAATTTCTTACCATAATAAATTTACAGAGATTTAACAGAAAAATTCATCGCGAAGCGATTATTCATGAGAATGTGTAAAATTCTATTTAATCCATGCAAGATGTGTGATTACCAGAGCCCCTTCGGCCGCCAATTTAAAGTCTTTTAATCTTTAAAATTGGCGTTTCCACTTCCCGGGACGAGGACCCAGGGGTTGGATTTGTGGGAAGCGAGTGTTCGGGTTGTTTCATTGTGTCGAATTACACAGAACGTGGCGCTTGACGTGTAAGTGCGTGAGTGCGAGAATTCGAGTAAAGGTTAAACGGTGTATATCTTCGTGTACAGTGATGTTGTGTCCGTGTGTGTGTGTGTGATCGAAGAACGTCTTCGGCATGTCTATAAACAGAAAAAAAACAGTAAATTACAATACGAGAATAAGATGTGTTAAAAAGTGAAACGAAAGAGCTCTTACCATCGGAGATTTCAAAAAATATTCACATGTCCACTTGGTCCTCTTCGTGGTAAAGTTGGGAAGGGAGAAGAATCTCCCTCCCAAATGTTCCTACAAAACACTAACACAGTAAGAAAAGGAGAAGTTGATTCATTCATTTCTTAAGGTGAAGATTATTACCTTTATCACAGTCTTTCTTCCCGAACAGTGTTATGAGAAGAGCGAAGGACCTGACCTAGCCTAGCCTAACCTAACCTACCCTAACCGGAAGCTCAATCCTCATAACAGCTGTTTGGAAAGAAAGGTAAGCCGAATGTCGATTCCGGTGAAGAAACGTGTCACGTCCGGGTGGTCACAATCGGGAGTCAAATCCGTTGTCGTCGACCGAGTGTCACGTTCGGGAGACAAGTCCGTGGATCACGTCCGGGAAAAGGTGTCGAGTCCGGGTGAAAAGTGTCTAATCCGGTAAAGATTAAATAGAAAAAAAATTAATTAAATTTAAGGTTTTAGTTTAAATGTTAGTACGACAAGAGGAAAAAAAATTAAAAAACCTCTTGCCTTCTTATACTACGTTAGTAAATTGAAACTAAAACCTTAAATTTAAATGATACTTCAGAAATAGCAAAGGAAAAAGTCGTTCACATCTCTTGCAAAGCGACGCTTTTTCCTTTGCATCCTTGCCCACACCGAACGAGAGGATCCCACTCGTTGGAAAAGGGAGGAATGATCGAAACATTCCTCCCCTCCCAGTGCGGCAAAGATGATGTCGTCAACATGGAGAATTTTCACTTTTCGGAACAAGTCCGAACAGCGAAACACCTCCTCTCCGTTCAACGCGGAACAGAGAATGCTGTCGACATCTTCTATTCCTGAAGTCGTTCCGGTGAAGAAAGAACCCCTTCCGCAATTGATGGAAGAGAGTTCCTCTCCCCGCTCAAAGAGGGAAAAGGCCCTCTCTTCATCCATTGCGGAAGGAGAACGCCCTTCACACTTCTTCATCTTCTTCATCTTCTTAGGCCGCAGCCACCGCCAAAACCGCCAGTCCTTCATTCTGCAAAGAAAGAAAAAAATATATATATATTAATGGGATTCGGATATACGTACTTAACGCAGAAAAAGTTCACGACGAATCGGAATTCGGATAGCTCGCGTTAGATCCCAGCGGAAATTGCTAAAACGTTCCAACTGTATTTGCAGTAGAGACGACCGACCCGGAACGAAGAAACTCTCTTACATGTAATTTGTATTTGTACGACGGAAAATTAAACACACGCCGCACGTGGCCATGCAAAAAAGGCACTCGAGCCCAAGTCGTAACAAGTGTTTCGGCACAAGTTATAGAGCAATTTACCCTAACGTGTATGTCACATAAACGCAACGACGGCATTTAAGTTTCGTGCAAAGAAATTGCCAACGAGTCGTCCAAAACACAAGACAAACGTACGAAGAAGCGAAACGTGTCCACAGCCCAACTCGCCATTCGGGACACGAACGTTTAAGTGGCACAAAGCATTGGCACAGGGTTACGTAAGTGTGGAAGATCGACTGCACTCAGAAAAGACCACCTCGTGGAAAGGGACAGAGAGCCTAAGGAAAAGAATTCTTCGTGTCCAGCCTGTATAGAGATTAGACGTGTTTGCAGACAATTTAATTCTGGCAAAATAAGCCGTTGAAAAGCGTTGTAACTAATACATAAATTGCATGGAGAAGTCGGAGGTCAAAGGACGAAATTTTTGACCTGTCCAAGGAACATCCCATTCTTCAGAATGCCGTCTCCGTCCATCAATGTCACCAGAGTATATTTCAGTTAAAATTACGATGGAATTCGTATTTAAAGTTAGTATTAAATAATTTTTAATTAAATTTCTATAAATAATCTTTATTCTTTGACAGTGTTTATAAAATATAAATGAATTAATTACGAAAATAAACCAATGAGCAAATACTTAATCCGTTTTCGGCGCTTCGGTCGCTTTCCGATGTGGCGGCTCGTTTAAAAGCCCTAATTCACAAGAGACGGCAGATTTAAACGCAAATACGCCGGCCGATGCCGTCTCCGAAAGTTGGAGTAAACGAAACGAAAATAAAATCTTACGGCTAGCTAAATTCTAATTAAAATCTTACTTGTTGTACTGTCGGCGTCCAAAAGTCTTCTTAAAACCACTTCGGGTAGCAAAAAACACCGAGAAAAGGCAGAAAACAGGAGCAAAGAGCGCACACGTCCGTCCGGCAAGCGAAAAACGTGCAAAGTGACGCAAAATCGTGTTGCAACAATAGGCGTTTCCATAGAAACATAGAAACGGCAATTGTTGCCGTTTCTATGGAGATTAGAAAGCGCTTAACGAATTCGAATGCGATTGACGTAATGGATTCATTTTGAATTTTAAGGCTAAATATCTGCATTTTTTACGTTTCTATCCCCCGAATGACGACGGATTGGGATCGAGAGACTCCCTACCGCCCTCGGCCTTCCGTTTCCATTCTCCACAAGGGGTTAGAAGCAAGATTTTCTATAATCGAACGTCATCTTTACCTCGTCACCCCCAAAACTAGAACAAATCATTCCTCTCGTTCATCCAGTATTCTCCGATTGACCGACAGCGCAATTTTTGCTAAATTTCGTAATATTTCGTTTATCCGACGCCATTTTAAAAGCGGTTACCTGACGTCATCGGACGTTGGTTATATGAAATATGCGTGTTATAGTTTAGTTTCGTAAACGTTAATTAAAGTGACTTATATATTAAATAAGCTAAACTTATAAATTTAGCTGTCCCAAAGAAAATATCGTGTACGTATTTTACACCAAGGAATCAAAATATTATAGCACTAACTCAAACTCAGCCTTATTACTAAATATACTAGTTACATCTAATACACCTTATTGCTGAGAACATACATTTATTACGTATAACTAACGTTTTCGGCCCACTTTATGGGCCATCCTCAGGTTACAGTTGTTCGACTCTAATACAAAATCGAACACGTTCAAAATTAAACTAAATTAGAACATACATTTTAAATTTAAACAAATAGAACAAGTATAACACCAAATAATAAATAAGAAAATCCAAATAAAACACAAATGTAAATGAAAATAAAATACGGTGACTGGCCGTAAACATTAAGGAAAAATTCTTTATCCTTTAACGCATATATCTATTGAGCCTCTGTATAAGCATTATTATGTGTGTTACTTTTTACCATGTACTTCCATGATGACGGTAACCCCGTCGCATCTTTATAATTTAAACATCTGCCAGACAAACCCGCTCTGTAAATTTCGCATTTCTCCGTTATGGATGACAACGTTGGCGAGTGTACTTTTGCAAGAATTTTGGCATCCTCCCATTGCACAACAGAACCATCGGCTTGCGCAATCCTGGATAACGCTGTTGAACACTTGTTTTTTGCGACATCATACTGGTGCTCTTTAATCCTCACTCTAAGATTTCTATTGGTGACCCCTACGCAGTCCTTATCAATTCCCAATTGCTCATTTTTGTATGGAATCGCATAAACTCCTGCCTGCTCTCTATCGCCAATTCTTTCTTTGTCATTTCTAATCAACCTATATACTGTGGGGGCCCTTTTACATAATATACTGGCGTTTTTGTGTCTCGATATTTGCTTCATAATAGGGAAGAGACATTTATTATAGGTAAACATTTTTGTATTGCTCGAATATAATGGACACGATGGATGAGCTGGGTAGAATAAAAATGGTGGCAAAGGAGTTAGGGTTTGAAACAAGGTCTATAGAGCGTTTAATAACAGCATACGTAAAGCCTAAGAGCAACTCTAAGAAGAAACCTGAAGCTGGGGGTAACTTCACAAAGTTTACCTATAATAAATGTCTCTTCCCTATTATGAAGCAAATATCGAGACACAAAAACGCCAGTATATTATGTAAAAGGGCCCCCACAGTATATAGGTTGATTAGAAATGACAAAGAAAGAATTGGCGATAGAGAGCAGGCAGGAGTTTATGCGATTCCATACAAAAATGAGCAATTGGGAATTGATAAGGACTACGTAGGGGTCACCAATAGAAATCTTAGAGTGAGGATTAAAGAGCACCAGTATGATGTCGCAAAAAACAAGTGTTCAACAGCGTTATCCAGGATTGCGCAAGCCGATGGTTCTGTTGTGCAATGGGAGGATGCCAAAATTCTTGCAAAAGTACACTCGCCAACGTTGTCATCCATAACGGAGAAATGCGAAATTTACAGAGCGGGTTTGTCTGGCAGATGTTTAAATTATAAAGATGCGACGGGGTTACCGTCATCATGGAAGTACATGGTAAAAAGTAACACACATAATAATGCTTATACAGAGGCTCAATAGATATATGCGTTAAAGGATAAAGAATTTTTCCTTAATGTTTACGGCCAGTCACCGTATTTTATTTTCATTTACATTTGTGTTTTATTTGGATTTTCTTATTTATTATTTGGTGTTATACTTGTTCTATTTGTTTAAATTTAAAATGTATGTTCTAATTTAGTTTAATTTTGAACGTGTTCGATTTTGTATTAGAGTCGAACAACTGTAACCTGAGGATGGCCCATAAAGTGGGCCGAAAACGTTAGTTATACGTAATAAATGTATGTTCTCAGCAATAAGGTGTATTAGATGTAACTAGTACAAAATATTATAGTTGTTTTTGTACGGAAATGGAGAAAAGTGACGGGCCTACTGCTCGAAACGAACGATCTAATTTTCTTTTTATAGTCAAAAAACCCGGTAACGAGTTGCGCAATTTCCCCGGCTGTTATTTAGAAAATAACTTTTGTGTCTTTAACTAGGATATAATAAATAAAATCGTGTGTGGCGCCATCTGTTATGTGATTTTGTTATAAAAACAATTTCTGATCTTATTGATATTTTATAAAGTTCAGGAAATTTCTTAAGAGATAAATTCAATAAATATGTACTTTTCTACATGGATCAATAAATAATGGCTTTTTTTTTTTTTTTTCAAAACCACATAGATTCATGGTTGTGGATTAATTTAATAAAACATTTTATATTTAATTTTAATTATTCAGCAATTGTATAAATTACGTAACTGTTAATTAGAAAAAATAACTGACTAAAAGGTCAAAGAAGCAATAGCATATTTGTATAGTAAGTCGTATGCTCTCTTATTTTGTCAATGTGCTGTACTGTTGGAGAATTTGTGCAAAGTTGGTCACGGAATGTCATGGAATTTAAAACAAACATTTGAGTAGGAAACCTGTATATAGTTAATCCTGCCCCTTTAATTATCTTAATGTTAATGAATACAGCAAGAATTAATAATTTATTTATTTAAAGTAATAAATTTTAAGTAAGAATAAACTAATTTTATATATATATATATATATATATACTAGCTGATCCGGCCACGCGTTGTTGTGGCTCAAAATGTATCTATTATAATGTATAACACTTCCCCCGTGGGGGAATTTCAAAAAATCCCTTCTTAGTGTACATTCTCTTGACGTACCCTATTAAAACGCAATCAAAAACGCATCTAAAATAGTATAATAAAAGCCGAGTTCTTCACAGTAAGCCTTAATCCCGTCACTTTTCCCGCTGGGGAATATCGAAAAATCCCTTTTTAGTGTATATTCTGTTGACGTAACCTATTAAAACGCAATTAAAAACGCAAAAAACCGCATGTAAATTAGTATAATAGAAGCCGAGTTCTTCACGGTAAGCCTTAATCCCGGCCACTGGGGGGAATTTCGACATGTATATTATATAAAAACACGTGCGTATTCGAATGCAACGTTGTGTCAAAATTTCAAAAGAATCGGTAGGAACAAACAAACGTTGTATTTTATTTATATAGATAGGTAGAAAATGATCTGCTTCAGTCCATTCTCACAGAAAAGCATAATGCCTCACAGAAAAGCAAACTTAGGTCGTCGGAAGTTAGCGCCATCTGTTGGACATAAAAGCCTTAATCCATATATAAATATATTTTTGAAAGGGGAAATGGTGTAGGGGTATGAAAAATAGATAGTAGCCGATTCTCAGACCTACTGAATATGCATATCAAATTTGGTAGAAATCGGTAAAGCCGTTTCGGAGGAGTAAGGTAACTAACATTGTGACACGAGAATTTTATATATAAGATAAAATTTCTAACGAATTTCGGAAAAAGCATATTTTTGACCAGATATTTAATTAATGTTTAATAAACTCATACTTAGTTGAAGTCTTTGCAGATATATAATTTGAAATTTTATATGAAAATACAAATACGGTAGGACCTGCTTAAGGTGATCAGCCTTGGAACCAAGATAAATGGTATGATTAATTAATACTTTGTAGTCCGAGGAAATTCTTTCTCGTGTTTCAGTTTTTAGAACATTTATCTAATGTGGAATAAATTTACTTTCTCACGGTAGCTGTTCTTGAAGCAATTTCTGATAATGGAAAATACTACAATATGTGGGAGGCAGATGTTGACCTCTTCTTGCCGACCCCACCAGGATATGTTTTGGACTGTTGGCCGCCTGCGTGCTACACATATTTGACCGCCCCTATCAATGCTGATCGCGAGTAAATTCAAAACCAAGCCAACCCATGAGAGCGTACTATCGAGTTTCATGTAGTTGACAATTGAAGGATACAATTGAAGCATTTGTAGCATACAATTGAAGAATTTTTTGTACTAGGTATGTATATTCGTCACACATTTTGTTATCCCAAGTAAGTTTTTCTGATAATTTTAATTTTAGCGCTTATATCGTGGCTAGTGATTCAAAAATTTATTTTAAAAAAGTTTTGGCTCGAGACCGTATAATGAAAAAGAAAACATTATTAAAAGAGAAAGATCCATGTCTAAATTAAATATAAATACGTCAACAAAAAAATTTCGACATTTTGACAATAAAATTTATGACGAATGACGATTCTTTCGTAAAATTGAAGCAATTTGAAAATCAAAGAGAAATAGAATTTAACATTGGTAGACAATATAAAATAAATATTGAAAATTATAACAAGATAATTACGATTAATAGATATATCTAAATTAATAGACGTTATGTTTTTTTCTCAAAGCGAGAATTGGCATTTAGAGGGCTTAGGGAATTTATTGAATCTAATAACGGAGGTAATTATATTGAACTTTCTTATTTATTAAGTATGTCGGATAATCTTTTAAAAATACATTTAAAGAAGTATACGGTTTTTACTGGCTTATCGAACGAACGAATACGAACGTGCCCTGACGCGCAATTAATTAATTGACCCTGTAAGTCGGTTTCTTACAGAAACACAGCTTCCCTATCATCAAATGTCACGGCACGCCACTGGCATATGCTTAATAGCTCTTTTGAGAGCCGACAACCTCTTTTGTGGTTCCTTTGAAGATTTTATTTTAAAATATTGAGTATTTATAAAACAATAGCCCATTTTTTTAAATTTTAACATATTATTCGTCAATCGGCTATCACATGACTTTAGGTTTTGAGATTACTTTTATTCTATTGATTAAAATAAATCCGATGATTTAAAAATAGGATATTTATAAAATAATGTCCCATTTTACTTTCCCGGCTGTTATATATACGTAACAAGGAAAAGTATTGGAGTCGTGTCAAATTTGACGCTTTGGGATTTTTGCAAATCCCAATTTGAAACCTTTTGTCTACCAGGGTATATAGAATGTTTGTCTCTCTCAGTTCTTAGCTTTTTGAACGATCTGCATCAAATTTTCCATACTTAATATCGGGACCCTGAGGAAAATATAAACTTATAGATACGAAATCTGGACGCCCCACTTTTCTCCTGGTTTGATCTCCTCGACCTTTGGAGATAAACATAAGAGGTAGACTAATAATCGAACTTGTATTATAGTTTTCACTTTAAATTGTGTAAATGATTTATTTTTACGAATTTTCAAAAGTTTATTTAATTAATGACAAGTAAATTTCAAGGATCCTGATTAGAAATATAATTATCTTTATATAATATATTAATGCTACATAAATTTGAAGTATTTTCGTTATAATTATTTGTGGAAATGATTTCATAATTTCAGCTTCGTACTGTAGACTTTATGTATGATGTAACTGTCGATACTCTCAATACAATGTCACAAGATTTAATTGCCGATGTAAACGATACCAAACTATTATAAATGGTTAAAATATTTGAGAAATTGTGTAAATTAAACTTCTAAAGTATTATTTTGCTTCTGAAGACAAATGCCAACGCGAAATAAATTAAATTATTTTGTGTTAATATTCTTTTAATATTCATTTATTTAGTTACAAATTGCAATGTGAGAAGTCATCAATTTTTCCGTTTCATCCCTTGAATGATACGATAGAGTTGATATCTTTCCATATTAATTTTTCCAAATTTACAGACTATTGTATACACATTCTGTTTCGAACTAGACTAATGTTCAGTATTTCCTTGTCATCTGGAACATCGCAGCAAAGGCAGCTTCCGTAACAGCAGATATCTGAGTTGGCTCCATGTTTACTGCAATGCAAATCACAGTATTCTAAATGTTGTAGGTATTTCTCCACAATACAGAAAATGAGTTCTTCGTCCACGATGTAGCCATTTCTCCCAGCTGCAAGAACTAAAATAAATCAGATTAATTACACAATTGTCAAATATTACTCAATTTGAAATGAAGAAACAAGAAACCCGAGTGAAATTCTCTAAAATAAGTTTGAAATTAAAAAAATAATAATAATAATGGCGATCTTCAAAGTGATATATATGTTTAAATATTTTAAACAGGAAAATTATTTAGTTGTCGAGAAGGAATCAATTAAAATATATTAAGTTTTTCAGTTTACGGAGAAAAAGAGTTTACAATGTAATAAAATGATTCATATTATTAAATAAAATATTGTTATAATTATCTATTATTATTTAGTAATTAATAAAAATTTGTCTGTCAAGCATGACAGATTACTTTCTGTGAGAAAGCAGAGATTGAAGAACTGAGAAGAGTAGAGATTTCAAGAAATTCAAACAAATTAGCTAATGTTTCTAAAAATTAAGTAGCTTATATTGTCTCTCTGAACATATTTAAAATGTATTATCGCGCATCAATTAACAGGTTCTTTAGATCAAATGAACTTTTAACTTATTTCAGCCTTTGATTTTAGGAAGTATATCATACATATCTAGGGAAGTCATCAATGAAGGTACGTACAAAGGCTGTATTGGTTCCATTACATCATCAGTGTGTATCCAGTTTTTTTTTTAACTCTTTCCGCCCCGTGGGCACTAAGAGAGCCTCTTTTAGAAAGCCCATTATGGGTTTGGCCAGGCCCACAATGGGGCGACCGGGTGGTGAGGGACGGGGCCCGACATATTCGAACGGACCACCCCCGAAAAATTCCTGGGGATTATTCGACCCGAGTATCCAGTTGTCTTGTTTTCACTTCACCACGAGGTTTTCGCTTACCTTTTCCTTTTAGACACGTTGTACAGCTTTAATCGTTCTTCTTGGTACCATCATCATCAAGATACTTTATTGCTTCATTAATTCAAGGATTCATTTAGATGGCCAGATTGTCGAGCGGTTAAGGTGACAACCTACCGCTCTGGGGTCTGTGTATCGAATCAGGACGGGTCAAAAATTCCTAGGTCCAACCGGATATGTCGGTTCCGTCCTTCACCACCCTGCTGCCCCATGGTGAGTTCCACAGGGCGGAAAGAGTAAAAAAAAAGTCTCATCCGATGCTGTAAGTACAGGAAGTTTGAATAATTATTGTCAGTTAATAAGAACTGGGTCTGGAGTACTCAGCTCTTATTAATTGAGACTGCAATACGAATTTCAAATCTTTTTTGCTTTTTTAATGTTAATTTTGAAAATATTTAAAGTTGGAACGGTATTAAAGAAAAAAATGTTTTGTTATTTACTTTCAAAAGTAAAAAAAAAAAAAAACTAAGTAGGATCATTTTGACTCCCACCATCTTAGTTAAGGATTAAAACTGTTTCTATTCTTTGCAGACTTTTACATGAGATAGAACATTCTAGTTCGTTGCCTTTATACAATACAAATGGCACACCCCTTGACTAAAAGGAAAATGGTGGACGTGTATTCATCTTTCTTTAAACACGGCGTCGCTAAAGCCTCTTTATGTAATATATTATAGCTGGTTGAGTTCAACTAATTTTTAATATATTAAATAAAATTTGAACATTTACCCATTATAACAAATTTAGGACTGCATACTTTAGCCTTCAGCAAATTATAATACGCACGATAATATTACTAGAAATCTAAAAGATTTTAATATCTACGAGATACAAAAACTTACATAATTGATAGCGAAAGTATTTATATTAAATAATGAAATTTTATTTGATATAAAACCAGTAGTAAAGATTTCATTTCTGTTTGGCGATATTTTGGCGAGAATAAGAAAGTTATTGTCTGAATGCACAAGTTTGTTGTTTCTCTGTAGTTTTGATCGTAGTTCATTTGAACTTTAACATATATTTTAAAATATTTTAAAAAAACATTTAATACTTTGAAATGGTAAGTTATGTAAATAGTAATCATAATAGATATTTAGGGAATAAAACAAAACATTGTGATGATAACTCAGTAAAAGTTACGAGTAATCCTTTAGCTAACATTGCCATTTACTCTGCCAAATGATATCTTATTAGATTTTAAATTATAATGATGACAAATTATGATTTAGTTTATAAGATTGACAAAGGTTTCATTTAAAGAATAATACAATTAAATGAATTTAATGTAAACTAAATGTTATGAAATTTTGAGACTGATTTAAATTAGTGATAGGCCTAGTGGATAGTTGTAAGATTCATCTGTTAGTTTCATAATAAAATGGAAAATAGCAGATTAAATTCTATGTAAATTGAAATTTTTATAATTAAATTGAATTAAAAAGAAATGTGATACAAATTTTTTAAATTATGTTATAGAATTCAGAATAAATCTAACTAAAATTTATTGTTTGTTGGTCAAATTTTTATTTATTTTTTGTTTTAAATTTAATACTTTTCTCTTTATTGATAAATTAAATAACAAAAGTTAATTTCTAAGGAGTTTATTTTAATAATGTAAATAAAATATATGAGTTTATATAAAGATTTCGACTTAGTCAATATTTTGCAAAATATGAAAATCTTTTTTTCAATTAAGAATTTTACATTTTTTGGTCAATAGGCAATATTGGCCAAAAAATGTAAAATTCCAAGCCCAATGGCGGTATCGTGTTTAACAACTTAGCCCACGCAAATGTGCCAGCTTTGAGTAGCCCACTTGACTGTTATGTAGTGATAAGAACAAAACTTAAGAAAAAAGAATTATGATAATGTTTGGTATTTAAAGGTTATGCAATTACTTAGGAGCTAATGATGCCAAAATAAATAATAATTAGTTGTCCGTGTGACTTATTCATGTGTATATAAAATAAAATAATGAAAATAAGTTATAACTGATTTTAAATATTTTTTTTATAATAAGTATTACTTTTATTACTGTATTGAAAAATTATTGTAACTGGAACAGAGACAGAATCTTTGAGACTGGGTAGTCATGAATATAGGCAGTTTTTGAAATTCTCCTCAATTTCTATGCGAGTTTACTTTTATTTTTTCAGATCAGATTGATGGAATAAAGTAACTCCTAGACAATCTGCCAAGGGGGTGCCTCTGGACAGGGTTTTCAGGGGAACTGACCCCTGTTTAAATGTCAGACACAAAGAAAACTTGGTAAAAGTCCGGCACAAACTCATGAACTACTAATATTCAGTGATCTTATCCACTTGTTTTATTTTATTTCATTTTTTGTTCAGTGTTAATAGCTAATGATCACTTCCCAGGCATTGTTGTATTAATGAGTTAATACAATATTTAATTTAACAATACTCATTAATGTTGGATGTTTGATTAAAAAAAAGTGAATGATTTTTTTATTGAAGAACACATATTGATGAACTATTCTGTAGAAATTAATAATGCTGTGAAATCATTTCAAGAACTTCATGAATTTTTTTTTTTGAGCAGAAAAAATTGTGGACTTATAAATTTCCACTGTTGTCCATCTGCTGTCCTTTAATCTTGAGAACAGAGTTAGATAGATGAAAGCCAAGACCAGATATGGAAAGCTTAAGGGCAGGAGGCCCTAATTTTTACTATATGCGACCTTCAAATGTAAACCAGAGGTCACATCACATTATTTTAATTCAAAAATTTTCCCTGAAAGGAGTTAGTTAGATGATCAGCATGACTTGATTGCTAAAGGAAAAGTTTGATATACAGAGTCAAGACTACTAATTCAAGGTGGAGAACATATATTTTAAACAAGTAAAACAGCAAGACCATTTTTGGGACAAGACTGTCTCGGAGACTCGCTACTAAGTGCTTCAACACTCATGGAGGATCTTGTTCTCATTCTCCAATCTTCTTTGGTATCACTGGTTTTGAGTGCAATTGTTCAATCTTCGCTGGTCTCGGCCACGACTATGAGGTCATTCATGATGCATTTTTGATGAAATTAACCTATCCAATGTCGAAATTTCACTCAGTTTTGTGTTGCCCTAGGTTGAAATTTTGTCAATGCCTAACGAAAATTTTCTGTTTTTGAAGAAATAATTGTGGCTATTATATTGTCCAAAAATATTTTTTTATTTGCACAAACGAAAGAAATATATTAGTAAATATAAAAACAAAAAAAAATTACATTTTGGAAGTTAGTTTTAATAAAAGATTATAATGACTAGTGCCATCTAGTTTCAAAAATGTTCCACTGCTGAAACGAGATATCTTGGGTCAACAGGTTGCAACCAGAGATATGTCAGGAATAACATGGGACAGGTAAATGGGTTTTTTCAAAGATTCGTTTGTCAAAATTTGATTTCACAGTGTTCGCATTTCGAACTTCCCAATGAGCAATGCATGTACAAATCTTGCACTAGCGCCTGTTTGTAGAAAGAGTGTTGCCATTTTGTATTTTATTTTGACTCTGTTCTCAGTCCCCTGAGTACCTACAAGTCTGGTTTTTTTTATGTGCACATTATTTGGGCACCAGATACTCTTTGCCAAATTGCAACTTCTGACATGTACTCCTTCATATCTCTAAGGTATCCAGCCGTCGACGACACTGTGATTTTATAAATAAGACATAGTCTCGTCAATAAATTAAAAAATACAATTAAAAGTTGCAGTCCAGCATTCTGATAATGTCACAATAAATATTTGCTCATTATATTTAACTTTAGCAAGCTGATTTTTTTTTTTGTGATGGCTATGAATTAATTAATAAAAATATCTCCTATATTGTCATTAAAAATAAATTATGAATTTTCTAAGAGTATACTTGTATTATTATTATAAAGAGACAATAATTGAAGTTTATGGTGCTGCCTGTAGTGGAGAAGTAAACATTATTGTTTTTTGGAAAAACATGTTTTGAGAATTAATTATTAAAAGTAAAGGTCAAGGCTGGAATCCTAAATTATATGCTTTGTATAAATTGTGAAGATCTGTATAAGAGTTTATTAGATCCAAGGAACATTATAGACATTACTGTTTTTGGGATAAAATTGAAAAATTATAGACCTATAAATTCCTCCTGTGTCTGTCCATTGTTTGTCTGTCTTTTCTTAATCTCGAGAAGAATGGAATTAGATAGATGAAACTTCAGACCAGATATGGAAAGCTTAGAGGCAGAAGGCCCCAATTAATTGAACATGAACTTCTGATGCAAATCAGAAGTCACATTATTTCAATTCAAAAATTTTTCCTTGTAAGGAGTTAGATAGATGATGGCATGACTGTTGCTAACAGGAAAAAGTATTATGTACATGGACAAGACACTACTAATTTGAGATGGAGAGCATATATTTTAAAGTAAATTTTAAAATAAATTTAAAAAACACGATTAAAAATTGCAGCACAGCATTGTGACGATGTTATGTATATATGATTACTAAATTAATGAGTTTCAGACAAATATTAACTAGAAAACTTGCTTATAAAATTTATGAGTAAATTTAAAAAGTTCATCAATAAAAAATTATGTATATATACACAATTAGGATAATAATCTCTTCTCAAACTACACTTATGAAAAATAACTACACTTTACCAATCTTTAACATTCAGTCTATTTTATTAAAGTAATCTAACGTTTTCAGTCAATTAATTGACCTTCATTAGGATCAAACAATTTTTTAATTTATGACAAACAAATAACTTTAGAAGTTTTCTCAATGCAAGTCTGAAAATAGATAAATAGAATCTACAGACTTCTTTTTCTTCTTAGCATTGTCCCACAGATGTAGAGTCTGTTATTTGAATCTTTGAAATAGAATCTACAGACTAATAACATACAAATATATGCATACACTAACTATACACACAAAAATAAAAGTAAAAATAAAAATTAATAATAATAATATAGAAATAGATAAATAAATAGATAAATACTGCACTCTTAGAACCTATAACCGGTGTGATATAAAAAAAATAGAAATTAAAGGATGTTAATCACCACAAATGTTTTCGAACTGCTGGGAGTTCTTCAGGTGTGAGACTGAATTACTAATGGGACAGAGTGAACTGTTAAAGGAATAGATAAATAAATAGATAAATAAACAAGTGATGATATAACGGGCAACGACTAATGCCTATCTGTCCGTACTTTTTTCTTTTGCTGATAAGTTCATAATGCACCCATGCTGCTCTCCATGCTGCGGAGACTTTATATGATTCTCTGAAATTTATAGCCTATCCTGCTAGACTGCTTTTGTGAATATGCCAGGCTTCTGCATATTTAATATGTCTCCTGTCCTGAACCTTATGTATTATTTTTGCTCTGTCCCATTTCACAGAAACCTCTGTTGGGTCTGCTATGACATATGTCACTAAAGCAGTGACTGGTTGCTCATTCTGTACATTCCACGTTCTTTTGTGCTTTTATTCTTTCTTTTAATGACCTCCTTGTAGCTCCAATGTAGTACAGTTCTTTTTTCCACATAGGATAGTAATAGATAACTGATAATTTTATCTTAATTTCTATATTATGAATTTCTCTTAAATTTAATTGCAATATTTAAAATATGGACATGGTTAAAGTTTCATTAGCATTTCATTCCATTTTTCAGTTAGGTATTTTTAAGAATTATCTATTTCTTTCAATTTTTAAATTAAAAAGTTATTTCTGTAGTTTAAAATTTTATGAATTAACTGTTTACTGCTCTTTTAAAAAGTTGTTAAATAGAAAATAATTAAATACAAGTATAGTAGAATTTTGATTATTCAAGGCAACGTGAACAAGTGATATAGTGGTTGCCTTGAATAATAGCTACCTCTGATGAGTGAAAACTCAGATAAAACGTAGTCTTGACCTTTCAGATTAATAATTATGAATATAAATCTTTTAACTTAATATGGTTTCACTTTTAAGCCTGTTTTTAAATTATTTATTATACAGCTAATCTTATAGGCTAATAGTTCTGTGAATAAAAATGTATATTATCATAGTTACATTTTAATATGAATGGTTTTGTGAAGTTAACAGTGAAGTTAAATGATCAAATGTGACAGAAATAAATCATTTTGTACCTGTAATACATGTTATCATTTTAAACTTTGTTTCAAAGTCGGAATTTTTGTTTTACAGTTGTTTCTCCCTTTTTTGTGACAAGTTTCCCAGTCACATCATTTTTTGTGGACAGTGTGTCTTGAATATGTTGGGATCTGTCTCTCATTACCCAACTGTCCTTGTTATGGTTCTGGCAAAACATGTGATGGGTGTGGAAAAAGGCCTTCTTAGTGACCACAGGGCAGAAAGTTTAAAAAAGTCACTTGCTTGGTACAGTCAGTGTTTAAAATAAACTATGGCATTTAGGAACTTGGTTCATTTTCAGCAAAGCTTTTTATTTTTAAATTATCATAAGACATTCATTCACATTTACAAATTTGCTTCAGATAATGTAGAACTATAGTTAATTGGTGGTCAGATAATCTGGATTTTGCTATATTTGTTTGTAGTTCTTAAATAAGTAAATAAATTATCAAATTTTTCAAATCCATCATTTTTTTCTTAAAATATTTATACTGTATGTGAATCTATTCAGATTGTGTGTTACTTCACTCTATATTAGAATTGTGATTGACTAGGCTCATTTGCAACATCAATACATTTAAAAACAGAAAATTAAAACTTATAGAAATAACAATAAATGTCTTCACATCTTGTCCTTTCTCACAACCTCAGGAATAAAACAATCTTTATGGGTGGAGTTGATCTTTTCTTTCAGGCTTCTCTTCTGCCTTGTTATGTAAAAATCTTAAAATACAATTTCCAGGATAATAGAATTATTAGGATAATAGAATTAGATAATACAAAATAAATGAGTTTTTAAAATTTATTGTTGTCTGTCATATTCAGAATTGCAAAAACTTTATTTAAAAAGATGTCCCCTCGAGAGTAAAATCGACCTGTCCGAGCGATTTGCTTGGAAGAACACGAACACTCTGCCATTTCGTTTTCGCTGGCCCACCCTGTATATTTATTTATTTATTTATAGTCCTTGGCCATTTTAATTAATTTTTGTATTAATTGAAATATTTTTTAAAAGTTATTTTTGTGATTGTTCGATATGTACTTGGATCCCCATATTCTTTCTATAATAGTCTTGTTGTTTGTTAGTAATTTGTAAATTGAAGGATTTCTATAGTAGTATATATTTGTATCCATTACCTTTACTATCTTCTTATATACATTGGTAAGGTACTTGTAACTAATAACCTTGATGTAACATTGGAGATCATTTTCTCACAGCTGCTGTCAACCATGCATTAAGTGTAATTCTGTTAATTGTTGAATTAATTTCTGGAATATCAATAATATCAATGTTGTATAGCTATCTGTTTAATGTATGTCAACTTCTTTTGACTGTCCAATAAATCATAACAATGGATAAAAGTTTGTTTAATAATAGTGACAAAGGCAGAGAGTTTGAATCTGAAGGGAACATTAGAAACTGCTGGGATGAAGAACTGATGGTATTCAAGTTTTCAATAAACATTGGTGTTAATATGCCCATCCTTTAAAGTTATGATTAAGTCTATGAATAAGCACTACACATATCCAGCAAGAAAATACAAAACTACATGAAAGCAAACATTTTCATCTGTGTTGAATAATCATGGTTAGACTAACTGACCTTCACAGTTTGAATGCAGCTGTTAAAGCAAACAGTTCAAACAGAAAACTTACTTGGGATAAGTGATTGTCATCTATGTACTAAAAGAGGGGTGGTGTAAGAGAGGGTTGTAAGACTAAACTCCATAGATTGACTTCCACAAAAGAGAAAAGAAGTCTTCATCTCTAAAGTTGATAGCCATGTTTTATCTTGCAGCTTTGTAAATTTTTAATTATTCTAAATATCTAAGCCATTATTTGTGGGAGGTTTAGAACAATTAGAAATTTACAAAGCCATGAGAAAAAATGCAGCTATCATGTTTAGAGATGTAGACTCCTTCCCCCCATGTAGCAGCCAACCTACAAAGTTTACTCTTACAATTCTCTCTTCTCCCCCTCTCTCTTACATCACTCCTCTTTTAGCATGTCAGCCTATTCCAAGGAACTTTTTTTGTTTGAACTGTTTGTTTTAACAGCTGAATTTGAACTGTGAAGATCAGTTAGTCTGATAATGACCATTCAACACAGATGAAAATATTTATTTTCATGTAATTTTGTATTTTCTTGCTAGATATTGGTTTTATGTGTAGGGCTTATTTACATATACCCAGTTTGAGTAGTTGAATAAGTATGAATATAAACAACTCCACAAACACAATTGATTAAAGTCAGACAATATGCCAAATAATAATTGGACTATAATAATCATTATAGACTGATAATTCAGCAGATAATCTGGCTTTAAGTCTATGAAATGTACTCATGTATAACTTTTCTGATTCAGCCTCAGGGTTAGCCTAAATTGATTATAATTAATTAATATGCTTGAAACTGGTTGATGCCTAATTCATTTTACCAAATGATTAAGATACCATCAACATTTTGCACATAAAGAACAAGCTTATAGAAATAGTTGGAAGAGTAGCTCATTTCATGTTATCTCTAGTTCCTGTAAGTTCCTGTAAAGGAGGCTTTGATTGGGACTCATCTATTATGCAAATATGTTTTGTTGTTATGATTAAGAAAAAAGAATGAATTTCATACTAGATGTGTTAGTTCTAATGTTTGATGGTGATACAAGAAGTCTCTAAGATGACAAGAACATGGTTTAATAAGTATGGAAGAGTATAATGAGATGAAGATCAGAACTGTAAAGTATTCATCCTCGTTTAATGCAGTTTCATCCAATTTTTTGGTTAAACAACATGGATCAGGTATGCCAAATTAAAATTCTGCAATGCGTGTTTTAATTCCAGTGTGTTTACCAATTTGGTTTTATAAATGGATATAGGAAACATCCCATTTTGTTTACATGTCAAAAGGAATGTTTTTCCTTCTGTGATTAGCGTTAACACTTTCGTCTTGTAAAATTTGGCTGACAATGACATATTTGTATCAGTAATTATCTAAGCTGGAACATCTTCAGGACAAGAAAACACTAGACACATCTTTCCAGCAAGAAATTTAATAAAACATGTTTTTGGCTTGCTTGATAAATCTTCAGGTTTACTGTTACAGAATGAAATTTAAACAGAGATTCTAAGTTTGGAACAAAATATTTTTTGACATCATTATGTTGTTTGAAATCGTAATGAGTTTTGAATATAAAGGATTACTGAATTTAACACAAAATTATGGTTGTTTGGCTATATAAGCTTTAAAATTGACATGACCCCTAAATGGACACATGCCCTTATCATTTGTTAGAACTTTCTCAGGGTAATATGTTACTCAGAATTTTTTTACTGTAACATTCATTAGTGGCATAACTTTGTACAAAGCATCAAAATTTTTTCTCCTTTCCTTTTCTATTGTTACTGAAGTAGAACATTGAAAGAATATTCAAAAATCTGTCTCTTGATGAAACATTGGGACAGAAATTGTAAATCAATACAGGGTCTGCACTCTAGTGGTTTTCAAAATTAGGTCTCTCTGTAACCATATTGCAATGAATTTTTATTTGTTTCTGTCAATGTCAAAGTTTTCTACAATTTGAATCTTGAATTAGGGCTTACTCTGTTTTTCACCTAAGAGCTGAGTATTTTTGTCTGGCATATAAATTTGTTTGCTCCTTCATATTTGAAATGAGCTCTTGATCAATAAAGTGACTAAAGAAAGCAATATACTTGCTTGATCAATGTCAATTTGCTGTTCAAGTTCATGATCACCAGTGTAAACAGTAATGTTTGGTATATGGCCCACTTATTTACACTCATCATCATTATTGGGTTGCATTTATTCTGACTTTTTCTTAGTTATAGTGGTATAGTAGATGTGGATGGGATGGCACTGTCAGAAGTATTGGAATCAGATTCTGGCTCTGAAATTATGCAAGAATGTATCAATTATATAGTATTACATAAATTATATGGCTCTAAAAATAATTACTGCTTACCTGTACTTTTTTCACACTTGGATAGGCAAAACAACCTCTATTACTCTCACGAAATATTTTGCTATCATCATTACTGGTGGTCACTAGACGAACTGAGAGAGAGAGAGAATTTGTCTGTATCATGCTACAAATGTAATGTTTTAAACTTAGGAATATTGTGATATATTGAGAAATGTAATATTACAGTTGCTGCAGATTAAATGTTAAAGATGTAACTAAGGTCTCCCCAAAGCATATTTATCTAGCTTGTGTAACTTGTTTTTACTGACATATTTTATCATCAACCTTCAAATCTCTGCCAGAAGAGAATTTTAAGTCTTTAGAAGTTTGCATTTTGTAGGCCTGTATTTTCTATTTTTGCTCTTATGTACCTTTGTGAAACAAACCTTTTAAAAAATGAAATATATAAAATTAAAATAGCAAACATCACCATTTAATGAATATCTGAAGGCAATTTTAATGTTGATGCACAAAATTTATGTCCAATTTTAATGGGATTCTTTCAAAAAGCACTTTAAAATTTTGAATAACTCCCTGATATGGTCATGATGAGCTAGTGGTTTTTGGCAGCAGAAAACAAAATTTAATGTTGGATAAATCTAATTGTGGATGGCATTCAGCATTATCCAAAAAGAGAACATGTCTTTCCTGAATTTTTATTTCCTTGTTTAAAGAATTAAGCCATTCTTCCATTATAATCAAAGTCATCCACAATTTCTTATTTCCTTGCCTTGTACTGGGTAGTTCCTGAATATATGTTTTTGAAGTAGAAGGGTTTGAGATTCTTTCCTATGACCCATTGTTCCATCAGCAAAAGCACGCAGGAGAATTGAGTTGTTCTTTGATTGCTTCCCTCAGACATATTTATCCTTTTACCGTATTTTCACAGATTGTCTGGCATGTTAATCTATTCTGGAGAGATCAGGAAATCAGATATTTCCATATAGTAAAAACCAACATGTCAATTTATCCTGGGAGAATGCTGGCATGCTGGTTTAAGTGAGGTTATACATCTTTAGAGGGTGCAGTAAAAAAAATGAAAGAGTTATGTCAGGTAAAAACAAATGCATTTTTATTCTAAAACTGTGAAACTGTCAGTATTACATATATGTTTACTTTTACAGTGGTACCTTGGTATTCGAACATAATCCGTTCCAGAAAGAGGTTCGAGTACCAAAATTTTGTTCGGGAACAGGGGCATTTTTTTCGAAATTTTTGGTCGAGTACCGATTTGTTCGGGCTCCGAAACGTTCGAGTACCGAGGTATGACTGTATATGTTTAATTTCTTCATTTTGTCTTTTTTCTAACAATGTAAAATAATCATGGAATTCCAAAAATGCTTTTTGTTTATTTTATGGTAATTTGATTCAAAAATGTAAAAAATGCATATTAAATTTAAGAAACTCCTGGTAAATTATCTCAACCTAAATCAATTAACATTGGTTTTGTGTGAAATTTGAGAGGAAGGTGTTATTTTTAAGATTGTGGTGGATGGTCAGTGTAGCCCACACTGACTAACTACTACTACTACTACTACTACTACTACTACTACTACTAATTAATATCAATAAGTTGCTAATTGTTTTATTTTCTTGTAAAGGAAAACTTTCTTCCTGATTTTAAATCAGTCAAATTACAATGGTGTTATATTATTGTACTTGGAAGAATTTTTTTTAAACATATGTTTAACAACTAATTTTGTTATATCTGAATAATTTTATATTTTAGTTGCAGTTTAACCAGCATGCCAATAACCCTGGGGTTTCAGGCATGCTGATCTGCCCTGCTTATATGTGGCATGCCAGTCATTCTGTCAAAATATGGTATAAACTCAGTTTTTTTTAGGAGAGCTTGAAAAAAAACCGTTTTGTTTCATTACAGCTACAATGTCTTTAGGTTCATAGTCTTTAATTTTAATTTAATCAATTTTTGCTTCCATTCTTTTATTTCTGTCAGGTCAACATCTTTAGCTTTCTCATAAATCTGTATGAAAGTTATAATGTGTAGAGCTTTGAAGCTTTCAAGCCAATTATTAGAAACTTTGATTGACTCATTCTTCAAATGTGTGATAATTTGTCATTCTTTTGTAGAATAGGTCCTGAAATTGGAATATTATATGGTCTTGCATTTAGTAACTATTCGTACATTATTCTATTATGAGTTTCATTTCTGGTTTTTCAAATTTCCATGATGTTTACCATTCAGCTATTCTTCTTTGATTTTTTTTCTTTGTTTCTCAGAATTTGATAAACTTGTGTTTTGAAACAACTAAATTTTCAGCAGAGTTCTTTAACACTTAAATGTTTTTCTTCATTATTCATGAGCTTGATTTTAGATTTTAAATGTAGTGTATTCATCTTTATTCTTGACGTTTCTGCTATTCTGAATTTCAATAATATAATAACTGATACTGTAAAGTTGCATTACACAATGATGATTTTTATTTAAGCTAAAAGTAAAGACTAAAAATAGAACACACAAAGATGGCATTATCAGACAGTTTTTGCACATTATTTATCTTCACTTCTGTCTTAAGAAGATTGTTTTACTTTCTGTGGACTCAAAATTGCAGGGTGTCCTCATTAAGCAGTTTCTGGCTTAAACAGATAAAATTACATTAACTTGTATATTATATGATAAGGTACGAGAAGAAAAATCATAATAAGCAGGTTTCCATTAAACTGGGAATCTGGTTTAAACAGTTTCCATTGTATCATTATATTAGATATTAAAGTAAGATTCGTTCTGCATTCAGTATAAATGGGTAACTCAGATAATAACCATTTTGTATATGACACCCCACACAATTTGTGAAAAATATGAATTGTTTTTGAGGTTTGCAAGGAAGTTTATAGTAACCAGTTAACACTGTGGTTCAGCTACCTAAAATTTTTCTCAGAAGAAAATGCAATAATACATATTGAGTTTTTATGGAGGAAGTTTTGTATACTGATTCCAGAGTTCTGGCTATAATTCTAATATAAAATTTTTTTAAATTGGTTTAACTTAAGAAAAGTAATTTTTTAGATTTCAGAATCACAGTTAATATTAAATTAATGCAGCAAATATTGTAACTATCAATTTAAAAACTACATGCCTTAGCATGATTGCAAGTTATATGTTCAAATGTTACTATAAAAATACACATTAAACAATGAATAAATTGCTGTTAAATTAAAATTGGAAAATAGGATAACAGAAGTGAATAAGACATTCTCTAGTCAAATAAATTGACTCCATTGGATAAAAGAAATTATTGGAGTATGGAATATGTAATATTGTAAATATTAAACAAAAGTATAAATTAAATTTTATATAATTCCTTAATTATTCAACTAGTTAGTTCTGGTCAGTTAGCATTTAATATTTAATGTAAATCTAATTGCAAGCTTTTTTCTTGTATTATACAAAATAATTCCTTCATCTATATACTTTTTCGTTTCTTTAAAAGGCATATGATTTGTTTTTATTATAATTTATATTAAGTTACTGTTATTTCGTGAATATAGTAACTTTTATAACTTACTAATGGCGTAGAGTAAATATCGGTGCTACAAAATATTTATTGTTGTAACATTTTTATTAATAAATTTTTTACTCAAATATTTAGTTATAGTGAAAAAATATATATTTATGTTAAATTGAAATACAAAAGTATTAAATAATTTTATGTTTATAGATTTGTCTTTTTCAGTTAATATTAAATTTAATCAAGAGCCTCTGAGTAACATCATTATTACTTTATCAATTAAATTTGCCCATTTAATTAAGATTAGCAGAAATTACTAATTACATTTTTTGAAGTTTATTGCAAAGTTATAATTTATTAAAAAAAGTTATTTCTAATAGTTAAATTACATTGGCTAATAAATATATAATTGATAAAGTTATAAGGTGATAACAAGGTTCAAACTCATATATGATTAAAGTTTATTTTATATAAAATGTTTAAATAAATGGCTGCTTAATGTGTTTTATATTGTTCATAAATATGTAATTTAAGCTTTGTAGATAGTTTTTTTTTTTTTTTTTTGATTGATAAAATATATTTGTTGAATATCATTTATATAAATATAAATTAGTATTCATGATGATTAATTTTTTTAAACATTTGAAAATACATATGGAAAATTCCCCAATTTTATATTGATATTCATTACTATTAATTTTTTCCTATGATGCATGGAATTAGTGTTTGTGGTTCTATCTTCTAAAAAAGCTTCATATTGCACATGTGGATACATATTTCAGCTCTAATATTACAAGTGTAAGCAATTTCTAAATTATTTATATTCAGTATGACAATTAAATGCAACACGTGAAAGCTGAATCATCACAATAGGTAAAGATAAAACCATTTTATCTTTTCCCTCCATTTGGAAGCTTTTAGCCAATCGGCATTGATGGACAAGTAAAACATCTGATGTATAGTTGAGGATTGATTGCATCTTCAAAATGGATGACAAACAACTAATTGAAGAAGTTCAGAAGCATCCAGAACTGTATGATCCTAAGAGAAGAGATTATAGAGATATTGATAAGCGAGAATTAGCATGGTCAGAAATTGCCGAAGTGATGGGTTATACATGTAAGTAAATTTATAGCAATCTATTTCTCCAGTTTTTAATATTTCAGAATATATTGGGTTGTTTGGAAAGTAATTTTGTTTTTTTACCACCAGAGAGATGAGTTGTATTTTTACCCACCAATTTCATTCTAAATTGTATTGTCATTATATATTTTGACAGCTGACATTTCAAGGCTTATTTGTAAAAAGTTTTGTTTGATTCTGTGCAACTTTTTTTTTTTTTTTTTTTCTTTCTCTCTTTTTGTGGTGTCCCATCAAATATGGAAAATTAAAAGCAGCATTTTTGGTATATTTTGCTTTTTTATTATCGAAAAGGTAAGAATGCTGTTCAAACAAGAAAAAAATTGTTTGACGTGTATGGAGATGATGTGTTGACAGAACGATAATACCAAAATGGTTCACAAAATTTTGTTCTGGCAATTTTGATATTGAAGATGCACCATGTTTGGAAGGCCAGTTGAAAGCTGATAAAGACAAAATAAAGATATTGATTGAAGCAAACTGCTAATAACAACATGAGAAATCGCTAAGAGATTAAATTTGTCAAATTCAATCGTGTATGATCATTTGAAAGTACTTCTTGTTTCAAAGCTCAATATGTAGGTTCCACCTGTTCTTAAAGAAAGAGATTTTCTCTGTTACATTGACATTTATAATTTGCTTCTCAAACATCAAGAAAATGATCATTTTTGAAGTGAATCATAACTGGTGATGAAAAATGTATTGTATATAACAATGCCGAATGCATGGAGTAGAAGAGATGAGCTGGCTCAAAGCACTTTGAAAGCCAATATTCATTAAAAAAAAATTGATGCTCTCTGTTTGGTGGGATTTTAATGGAATTGTTTCTTTTTTCTTTTTTAGCTTCTACCAGGCAATTCCACAATTAATTCGGAAGTGTACTGCCGTCAACTGGACAAATTGAGTGATATCATCAAACAGAAAAGGCCAGTATTGATCAACAGAAAAGGTGTATGTTTCACTATGATAATACCAGACCTCACACAAGTTTGGTAATTTGTCAGAAACTGTTACAGCTTGGATGGGATGTGCTACCACACCCACCATATTCACCAGATCTGGCATCCTCAAATTATTATTTGTTCCGGTTTTTGCAAAATTTTTTAAATGGTAAAACATTTACTTCAAATAAGAATGTCAAAAATCACTTGGATCAGTTTTTTGTTAGCAAAGATCAGAATTTTTATGAGTGTGGAATGATGCTACTAACCGGAAAGATGGTAAAAGGTATTGGACCAAAATGCTCAATATATAATTCAATAAATTATTTATATATTATAAGAAAATTGGTTTCTTTTCCATGAAAAACATGAAGTTATTTTCCGAACAACCCAATACAAAATTTTTAAAGGATGATATGTCATTTTTTTACTTATATTTTCCTGAATTATATTATAACATTTATGAGATGTATGTTAGATTATAAGAAATTATGTATGAAATATAAAATGAACTGAAATACTAAAATATTATTTTTCTAGATTTAAAAAATTAAAATATAGAAAATATATCTTAAAATAGTGTTTTACATACATTGTTTTTGTAGGAAATTATATTTATTTTATTATTTTAATTTAACAAAGTTACATTTTATCAATGATTTATTCTCTGATTCTTTACATAGAGAAGCTACTCTCTCTCTCTCTCTCTCTCTCTCTCTCTGTTTGCCATATCAGAAATCCTGACATCGGCAAGCACCTTGTGCAGGTTAATAAGTGGTTAGTTATGGTGCCAAAGTGTATCCTGGGGGAAGTTACAACCAGAGTGGTTCCCTGTTGCCTTCTCTGGTGTGCGATATTATGTGAGGGAAAATGCCTTCTGGGAGGTCTTGTAAGGGAAACTGGCTCCTATTTAGGTGTTACAAACGTGGAGAAAACCCAGAAAACACCACATGGCTAGCCCGTCCGAGCACAGCACGAACCCGCGATCGAACTCCCAGTGTTTAGCAACAGAACTGCTCGGCCACTGGTGGGCACTAGAGAAGCTACTACAATAAATTAATTCATTAACTAAATTTCATTTTCTTTTATCAAATAATTTATTTTGTAATTTTCATTAAATTAGTTCTCAATTTTTTTTATGCTCATGATCCAATTGAATAGTCATGTAAAAATTGCAGTATACTTTATTATTGAAAATTGCAGTACAAGTCAGCAGATCAATCACAATCATGCCATAAAAGAAGCATTATGGAAATTTTGTAGATTTATGATGAAATCATACACATGGCTATTTTTTGTCTCCAAAATACTGTAGGACTCCACTGAACATGCTTTCAGTTTTATGCTATTGGCAATCCAAAAAAGAAATAAAAAAGAAATACATAAAATAGAATTTTTAATTGTGTACTAAATATATGCTGTTTTTAAGGTGCACAAAGTCTTGCAGCATCTTGCCCATTTATGCTCACTCTTTTACTGGGACGAATTGCTATGACTCACTTCATTATTTTGCGCTAAGCCCTGGAACTTGCATCAGTCTTTGGTGTTCTCACTTGTAACATGTCATGTCTGGATGATAACAGTGTTTTTCTTGGTTTCATTTATGCTAATTACTTTGCCAACATGACTGCAAAATGCAAGGATAGTTATGTTGGTTGTTCTGATAAGCCTGAATATACAGTAATAGGAACAATTAAAAGTTTAATCTTAAGTTTAATCTTAAGTTAAAATCTTAGATGTAGCCAAAAAGAAAAAGTTTGCTTCTAAAAATTATAACTTATTCTAAAAATTCTTTCAGTATAACAACAAATTTCTCTACTACAATATTTTTTCTTGTTTTGTAAAATATAGTTACAGAGGGATTTTATTAGCAGATAAAAGATTTAATCAAAAATAGAAAAACATCAATTTTGAATTGTCTTTCAAAAGGTAATATTGTCAATTCAATGATTGTATTGTCTGTGTGCTATTAGGGACTGAATGATTAATGTTGATTATCATATACAAGGGGGTACAAAAGTATATATAGAATTGTGAATCTGAGAAATATAATGTTTAGTGTTCATTATTATTATTATTTTTATCTTTTATTACTTTTCCTTATTTGTGGTTTAATGCATAAAAATATTTTTTTCTTCTGTTTTTTCCCTGCATGTTTTCCATAACAATGTTTATAACCTACTTTTGCACTCCCCTGTTTATGAATTTAAGACCTATAATAAACTTTTTTTGTCATTATCATTTTCATCTCAGATAACTCTTAGTATTTCATCATGGAACTTCAAAGTTTTGTTTAACTCAGTTTGAGAAACACTGGGCTAGATCACAGGCAGGAAACTTGCAACAGAGTGCATTTTTTTTTTTCTCTCAATCATTATTTTAATATTAATACTAGAGTTTTGATCCCTTATTCCCAATATAGACTATTAATAAAAATTTTGAGATGACTTATCAATTCCTGGTGCTGCCATTATTTTTTATTTTAAATGATAGTAAAACATTTGTGACAATTTTAAGCAAAGTTTTTATGTAAGTTATATAGAATAAATATAAAATTCTTATTTATTTTTTCTTATTTCAACAAATCAGAAAGATGAGTGTAATGATGACCTTTGCTCTATCAATGTTTTGTTATTATCATAGCACTTCATTGCTTGCTGGGCTTTTCTGTCTTTTTCATTTTGATATAGTTTAAATTAAAACAAATTTTTAATCTATACTTTAATTATTTTCTATAAGTCTTATTCACAATTTGTAATTTTTTTGAATGAATCTTAATTATATATGAAAACTTATTTCCAAATGTAAGTTATAAGTATACTTCTTCCATAATTAGATAATATATTCTAAGATGTGTATTATTAAACAAACATTATATATGCAAAAAACATTTCACATGGCTATATTATGTTTCTGCTAAGTATTAGCTAAAAACAATTGTACAAAAGTATAGATAGGTATTAGTAGTGGAGTATTTGATGGCATAGTCCCATGCATCTTTGATCTTTCTCACAGACTCAAATTCCAGTCTCTAGTATGGCCTGATAACAAAATAAAATGGTACAAATTTAATTTTTATATCACGAATTTTGAGTTATAAAAGTATGGTTTTTTTTTAATAGACATCTATTTGACTACAGTTTATGCATTCTTTGGTATTTCTGTACTGAATATATATTTACTTATGCAACTTGCTATATGATTCCATATTATCTTTCAAAAACTGGACAATTTAATCTACTCACCAAAAACCTTTTATTTCAACCAGCAGTTTGGAAATGTAACCTTATGATATCCTGCTGAAGTGAGATAAATGCTTTATAATTACAAAAAGTTTCCCACCTTTAGACTAGACCGTGAAGGAAACATTTTCTAATTGGAAAGTTTGCATTACATTTTTGAAAGATTTCTTTAAGCTACCTATTGTATTGCAAGTTGCTTAACACGTTTACGGCGTTACAAGGCACGTGTGACTCTTATGGACATGTCTAGTTAGGGCTACAGACATAATTGCGTGTTTTTTCGTGGAGCGGCGCATATGTTTTGATAACATTATTCTACAAACATCATACTTGATATATTGATATTATTTTATTATATGCAATAAAATATATTAATTTAATAGTACAAAGCACGGGTGACTCGTGCCGCCCTGTATTAAAATAGTCTACGAGTCACCCATGACTCGTAATGCCCAGCAGCTGCCTAAACGTTTATCTACTGATGCCATGAACGTGTTAAGTTACTATATTTAGCTTATCCAATATAATTTTTATGAAAAAATAAATCAAAACAATCAAAAAAAATATCTTATTGTTATAAGCTGTTTTTTAGTTTATCTTAAAAGTGAAATAGAAACTTTTAGAATTTTTTTGCTATTTTATATTATCCAAAAACATTGGTATATTATACATTTTATATTTATCAGGGCATGCTAGATGTCTAATAATACCATTTTCACTTCTAGACTAGACAGTTCTGACCACCATCATCATTTAGTAGTCATATATTTCTATTCCATTACTTTACACAATGCTGCAGTTTGAGACTTCATATATCAATCAACTCTCATAATACTATTTGAATTGAATAAATCAAAAAAATAACATACAACAAACAATACGGGAAATTATTAGTGAATTATTTTATAATTAATTTTATTATTTATTAATGCTTAAATTATTATTAAATTAAATGAACTTATTTAAACTTTACATGCATGTTTCTAATAGATTTCTGAAATGTTACAAACTTGTAAAATTTAAATTAGTATATGTTAAGTTTTCTTTAAAAATATTAAAATATATTTGGATGCTATACATTTGATTACTATGAATTTTGGTTTATAGAATTTCTATGTTGTATTAAAGCAAAGAAAATATCTTTAATATATGCAAAGGTATAAATAATAAAAACTGCAATTATGTAAAATTTAGCATTGGGGTCTGTTTATAAATTGTTCTAAGTAAAATAGAATAATTAATACATACATACTTTTTCACAGTACCTGAAGTTCAAACAAGATGGAAAGTATTGAGGGATAGATATGTCAGAGAAAAAAAGGCTGCTGAAAGAGGTGGTCATACAACACAAAAGGAACCATGGCATTTAATGAATCTACTTAGTTTTTTACATAAAGTTGTAACTCACAGAAAGTAAGTAAATTTTTATAAATATTTATAATACATATTTATTTCTAAAATAATTTAAAATTGAATTTTACCAAAAACAAGCACTGAAAATTTGAAATTATTTATATGAATACGTGCACACACACACACACACACACACACATATATATATATATATGTGTGTGTGATATGTGTGTGTGTGTGTGTTTATAAATATTTATTATATATTTATAAATACAGAGTAGAATTTTAATTATCCGAGTCCCGATTAACTGAGATCTGCATTATCCAAGGTGAATCTATAAGTGAATATACTACTATTTTTATAATTCATAAAGCTTTTCCATGAATGAACTGATTGTGCAAATATTGTTAATACTTTTAACCTTGACTGTATATCAAGCAAGTGGTTGATTCCAAGGAGACATTTTTTAAACTGGAATGCTTTTCAATCAATATTTTTGAGGTTTTGGACTGACATATAGTCATTTGTTCTTAATCCAATAGAGAATATTTTAAGTTGTGGTAAGAGCAATTTGTAAGAGTAGATCTAGTTTTCCTATTTTATTGAAACTTTAAAACAATCTACAGTAAATCTTTGAAATATAATGTGGTTCAATAGTGTAAAAAATTGATCAAATCAACATTTGAACCTTTTCACATTATTTTGCTTTTCCAGTATCAAATGTCTTTTTTAGCACGTGTGTAAAAGTGAAACTGAATAATGAATTACTGTTTCTAAACTTAATTCTGATTGTCTTCTCATTTTTATCTAATAAAACTAAAAATTTTGAGGGAATACATGGTTTTGTCTAATTAACATTAACATCACTTACTCCAAATTAAAGATAAGAATTATCAACAATGCTTGTATTTATTTTTGATAATTCATCACTAATTACTTTTTTCTATATGCAGTGATGTTTTTTTTTAACTCTGAATCATCCAATGTCTGAAGCAATTTTTCCTGTGGATAATGGAAAGTCAATTAGTCCATTTCCAGACCCTAAACAATACCCATTTTGGTAAACTTAAAATAGCAATCACACATAGAGTGAAGATCCTTCTTACTCGTCTCGTGATCTTTACAAATGTTCCGTTAGAAGGTCCGTCGGAAAGTCACACCTCCACACTCAATGATTAGTTATATACAGTTTATTTACAAATATTTACAAAGATATACACTATGCAATAGCATTACGTACACTACAGTATCGGAGCTGTGATGCAGCACGTCGACTTAGCTGGCCTGGGAACACGAGTCACTCTTCCGGAGATGGCTTAACCTCGTGGCCGTCCGTCTCTACAACAACCTTTCTCCAGAGGACTTTCCAAGAGGAGAACACTCTCTCTATCCGCCTCAAAGGTCTGCCTGTTGTTAGAGACCGCCACGTACCAGGTCCCTCGCCCTTTCTCCTCGCTTTTTTGCCACCCTTCCAATTTAAGGGATTCTGGCACTGCTTCCTGCGACCAATCACTTCCTTCCCCTTCTTAGAGCCTTCCAAGACGTCCGCCCTATCTCCCGCCGACGTAGCTCACATTTGCGTCAGTGCTTTATTTATTTTTGTTTTCTCAAGCTGGCCGGCACGTGGCCAACACATTGACCCTTAAGTGGGGACGCTCCACCTTTGATCCTTCCGGCCGTTTATGGCCCCAGCTCCAGGTGGGAGCAATTATCTCAGTCGGGCGATTTCTTTGACTCAGGCCGCCAAAGGCGACCTTTACACATAGTTTATGGTAAAAGTAACAATTAAATGCCTTAATAATAAATGAAAACATGAAAACCATAAATAAAACACTGTATACTGTACTCTACTAGATATGTAATGTTGAAAAACTTCAGTTGATGTTTATTGATGTAGTCAGCCTGGGTGAGCAGTTTGAGCAATGATATGTCTCAAATGAAAGATTATAAGTGATTTAGTGTTGAGAAAAGAAAAAAATATGAAGAAAAAGTACAGATAAAAAAGAGAAGTGTAATAAAAAAATTAAATTAAAGTAAACGAAAAAATAAGAAATAAAAGAGTAATATAATAAAATCAATTGGCATTTAAGCGGGAAAAGCCTTGAATAAATTGGAGTTGCTCATTAAAAACAACTGCATTTGAGATTTTGTCCTGTCTTCACTGAGGGAACTGCATCTGAAACATAATGTCAGTGAGTTGCTTGAGACGACTAAAAAACATGTATTTGAAATAGTTACATAAAAGTTGAAAATATCTAATGGGACAAGAGGAAGGAGTTGAGCCAGTTTAATCCTTAGCAGGGTCAGTAGCTCGTATTCAGGTCCGCCTCAGATGTGATCTCGGTGTAATACCACTATGTTCCACTATGCTGACCCCCTGCAGAAAAACCGAATCACCTGGCAAAAGACAAAATTGCTTTGTCTCCACCAACCATTAGGCCTATGTGACATTAGTGCTGTGGTCTCCATGTGGGGTATGCAGAGTGATACTTGGAGGTATGCCAAGTTTCTCTAATGTATATATTATATTATAGGGGGTACAACTTATAATTATTTTTATCTTAGGGGTATGCAATCAAAAAAGTTTGGAGATCACTGAATTAGTATACGTAGAGTTGACATATTTTTGGAAGATCCCTAGAATACATCAAAAATTGATAAATTCTTTTTCTGCTACTGTCCCATTTAAGTGAAAAATTGTCCCAATTAAGCATTTAAATTATGTATTCCCGTTATTAGAGCTAGGTAATGTGTTGCCATCTAGTGGAAATGAGGAATGTTCCTTTTTTCTTTAGAATTTGTATAACTTTTCTGTAGTTCAACCAAAATTCACCAAACTCTGGAAAAATATCAAGCAACTGTGCACCTTTATATTCCAAAAAACAACAGCCAAAAATATAAAAATGCTTTTTTGTTATTAAGTGTCAGTGGAGAAAGTTGACACTTTCGCTTTTTGAATATATCTTTTCTCAGAGTAGATTATATTTTACAAAAAGTATTTTCGACAAAGGATGAGGTTATGCTTGAGCATTTTGACACCAAAATCATGAAAATCTAACATGGGAATTATTTTTAAAAACTCTGACAAGAAAGTGAAAATGATACCCGAGTAGCTTGTGCTTTGCCCAGGCAAAAATACTGTGTAATAAAATGAAAATTGCATTTACTGGTTGCACACCATCAACTTCAGCATATTAATCATGCCCACCAGATTTGTGACAAGTGTACTGCTTTCATGCATTCCACTAAGTACCTTTTTCATATGAATTGTTGATATTACAGCCTTTCTTGTACTTGTTAGATTTTTTTGCTTCTACACAACTTCTCAGCTGTCATGATTAGTAAGTAAAGATGATATTTGGTTGAACAGAAAGTTTTTGCATATTTTTAACAGCTGTTGTTACGTAACATAAGTGTGTGATTTAATTATAATAGTTGTGAAAATTAGCACATTATTTCTAATTTGAGATTGTTCAGAAGCTTATTTTATGCTTCAGGTACATTTTTTCACTGCATTTACAGTTCAAACCTTGAAGCATCATTCAAATTCCAAAGCAGATTTTTGTTGAATTTGGCAGTCATTCAAAGCATGGGTATCGCTATACTATGTATGCATGTGTGAAGACTTGAATGATTTTATGCTAGATAAATATAGTAATAAATTAATGCATATATATTACAAATAAATATACATATAAATTTATGTAGTCAATACTCAAATATAAGATGTACTGTACATATTTGCATTAAGAAAAATTTTGTTCACAAGTAAAGTAATGCATTTTATGGCATATAAGATACATCTCCATTTCAGCCCAAAATATTTAGGAAAAAGTATTTAATATATTTAAGGCATCTTACACTGCCTTTGGCATTCAGAATCAAGTTTTTTTTTTTTACTGTATTCTGATTTTTAAAAAAAGTAAAATTAGAATGCACACCAAACTATACCTCAGTGTATAGAACACAGAATTCAAAAACATACATAGATATACATCATGACATGTCACATTCAAATATAAAATTATTGAATACAAATTGGGTTTGAAGGAAAGGTAAATAGAAAATATGATAAAAATTAAATAAATATATAAATATTAATAGAATAAACAATAATGGAAAATTAAGAAAAAAATATACAAAAATTAAATTAATCCATACACATCATATGTTCTGTTCAAATTTATGTTCCATCAAATGAGAAACGTTGACTGGAACTGAAATCAAATGTACAGCACCTTTAACATATCCAGTAGGAAGTCTTTAATAGCTTAAAAATGTTTTCGGCTGCGTTAATCAGCCTTCGTCAGTTAAACAAATACTAACAACGACTCAAATTCGAATTTACAAAAAACGGCGTTCGAATTTACAAAAAACCGCGACTGCGCATAGACGGGTCTATGCTACAAACAGAATAAAAGAAGAAATTAATAAATGGCAATAAATACAAGAATATGATGAGACCGTAGTAGGTTCCCTCTCTTTCCCGTGCCAAAGTGTAATGTTATTCGACAAGTGACTTCCAGGCAGATGATAGGCCATCCACATCTCGGTGGTTGATGCAAAGTGTAGATAACTACGCTTTATGTATCTCTATTTTTTCCATGTATTTGACAGCCTGCCTGGATCGAGTGGCTCTTATGATGGAGGCCTTATCCCAGTACACTGTTATATCATGTTGTCTAGCAAAGGTCGCTAGGACTGTGCTGTCACTGTCACTGTTTACCGAGTACTTATGCTCTTTTATCCTCTGTTTCAGGTTACGTAACGTGGCACCTACATACACAAGATCGGTGTTAAAATGATGATCTTTTATCGGTATCGAATATACCCTTGTTAACTCACTCGAGTGATCTCTCCTCTTGTCGTTTCTCAATAGTCGGTAAATTGTTGGATTTCGCTACGTGCAGGTTCTTCTCCCTGGCTACATTTTCGACAACCTTATTAAAAAAGGGCATATAGCTCAACACAACCGTTTTCTGTGGATCTCCGTCATTTTGCTGCCGGCTATTCTTCTGCAATTTAGTAATTAGACGATCAACAACACTCCTTTGGTAGCCATGCTGTGCAGCCACCCTTCGTATGTAGGCCAACTCCTTCAAAGTGTCTTGAATACTTGAGCAGTGGGTGTAAGCCCGTTTGACCCAGGAACAAAACGCCGCCATTTTAAACTGTCCAGGGTCTACAGAGTTACTGGGGATGATGAGGGGCTGGTACACCGGTTTATGGTAGACACTCGTTCTTATCTCCCCTTCTTGTGCAGGTGATCGACAGGTCCATGAAATTAACAAGAAACTCACTCTTTTGATCCAATTCCACAGTTAGACCGTACGGGTTGTGGTTGATTACGTCTATGAAGCGTTGGATGTTACGATCATTAGCCCAGAGGATGAAAATGTCATCGATGTACCTGATATATATTAACATGTCGCTCTGGAATAACGGTAAGATATCATGTTTGAGGTTGCGTAGCACCATCTCACAGAGGACTGTGGACATGGGGCTTCCCATCAGGACACCCCTTCCTTGTATATAAATTTTCTCATCAAACTTGAAGAAAGAAGAGTGGCAGACCAAATCCGCTAACTCCAAGATATGCATGTGATATTTGTGGGAATTCACGACGTTGGTGAACAAAAAGTCTCTTAAGGCACAGAAGCATGGTGGAAGCCTTATGGACGGGTATGGGGACTTATAGTCCATAACAGTCATGATTTCTCTGTCTGTCAACATAACATCCTCCAGCTTTTGCACCAGTTGTAAAGAGTAAAAAAAACTCTTTACAACTGGTGCAAATTAATGCAGCCGAAAACGTTTTTAAGCTATTAAAGACTTCCTACTGGATATGTTAAAGGTGTTGTGTTTGATTTTATGTTCCATCTTCAGAACTGATCATGGCCTTTGAATAAGGTTGAAAACTTTAGTTTGTCATTTAATTTTTGATCTCTGTTCGATTAAGGTGTAGTTTGGTGTTTGTATTAGGGGCTGTCCATAAATGACATCCACACTGGAAAAGAGGGAGAGGGTTACGACAAGTCAGACAAAGGGAGTTGAACATCAGTGGACATTGATTTATTTCATTAAATTTTGTACAGTTTACACATTTTAATATATTTATTTCAAAATTTCTTGTATGTTTTGTTTCTGTTTGTTATCTCTCATTCATAAAGTGATAAAAGTTGAGGTTGAAGGAGGTTGAGTTTTGTTGGATGTCTAAACACTGGAGGGGTTATGGAAACTTGGACAATCTGGGACAGTAGGGAGAGGGAGAGTAAAAATTTCAAGAAAAATGTGGATGTAATTTATGGACAGCCTTTTATTAACAACATTCAGTGTTTAAACTGTGATTAACATTAGAATGCACACTTTTACTTATAAAAAAAAACAGGAGTTTAAAAGAACATGCTCACCATTAAAATATTCTACCTGAATACATGCAAAAGCAACTTAGTTGTAACAAAAAAAAAATAATAATAATTGTTTTGCTTTTTTATAACAAGCAAAAATTATTATAAGATTGTCACATTGTCAGGCTGCAATTTTTAATTAATTTAATTTAAAATATATGCTCCCTATCTCAAATTGGTGTTTTCCTCTATACATCATACTTTTCTTGATAACAAGAGTCATGCTGGTTATATATGTAATTTCATTATGGGGAAATTTTTGAATTAAAATCACATGACTTCTGGTGTAGACTGGAAGTTCATATATAGTTAATTGGGACCTCATCTCCTAAGCTTTCCATATCTGGTCTCAACTTCGTCTATCTAACACCATTCTCAAGAGTAAGGAAGGACAGATGGATGACAGTGGAAATTTATAGGTCTACAATTTTTTCAAATTGTAGCCCCATAATTATAACATGTTCAATTAAACAGTAACATTTTTATTCAAGAGTTGACAAAGTAGAGAGGTTACTTGTAGCCTACTGAAGGCTGTTTGGGGAATTCATTAAACTATAAGAAATTGCAACTTTACATGTAAAATGCAGTGTGATTCCAGCCTTTGTTTTTAAACAAAATCATACCTTATATGCTATAAAATATGGCAATTAATTTATGAAAAGTGATAAACATATAGTAGAACTTAGACAATTAACTATCCTATGTATTAAAAATTTTTCAGTGAATTTAATTGATTTCTTTGAAAATATTAATTTCTATTTTTATGTTAAATATAGTACTTGACAACTGGATGGCTGGGGCATCTGTTGAAGTGCCAGAAAAGTCAAACAAGAGCCCTTGCCAGCTTTTTTAAAAGTACATGACTTAATTTCACATTGTTTTACATTTCCTTTTATATGTTGTTTAAATGTATTAAAATACATATTGTGAGGCCAGGAGCTCACCCTTCAAAGGAAAACTGGTTATCGAAGTAGAGTCACTAAACCAATGACTTATTTTTGTAAACAGAATTGGAGCCACAAAGAAATGGGGTGCAATACAATTTAATTGTCACATTCCAAGATCTAATTGACACATTCCCAATCGTAGATCATGACGGAGAGTAGGAGATCGACAGCTGTAGAAATTTTGGTGGTCACCTTATACAGAGTTCAAAGCAGAAAATGCGAATGCTCCTTCAGAGGGGGTGGCAGCTGGGACCGTATGAACCCAGCTGCATCTTCTCTAAGACAGGAGAAAAAAACACTGATGGGAATTTACAGGACAGTTGCTCAGGAAAGTGCATCACCTGATCCAGGAGGTGCAGTCTGGACAAGGATGTTTGACAACCCTGCAGCCTGAATTGTGTCCCTGGCAACAGGTTGGGGACCAATAGAATTACGGAAGACCATTGTTTCAGACCAACCAAAAAGCAGGATTTTGGGCAAAGACGGGATAAAAGCCCAAAATTCCAAGGACACGATGAGTCGTTGGTCAAGATTGTCCATGCTGGAGTTTTGTGCTTCTGGCCAATTCCTTAGATATTGTAAATTAAAACTAATTTGTTAATAATTACATACACAAGTTCAATTGTACAGTATTAATTTGTGTCACTCCATAGTTTTGTGTTGACTATATTCACTCTGAAAGCAATTCAAAAATAGTTTCATTGATATGTTTTTCTCACATATATGGTATTTTTCTTAATTATCTTGAAAAATATGTAAATAGGATTCAACTAGAATAAAGAAATTTTAAATTAGAGAAAATAACCAGCAAAATAATTGAATGATGTGAAATTGAAAGTATCTGAAAAGAACGAAGAGTATCTGATAGTCATACTATTTTTTCACACATGTTAAAAAGTTTATTCTCCAAACTCCATTAACAACTACATATCTGTTACCAAAACTGTTAATATCTACTTAAAAATCAATGCAATGAATATAATAAAAATACCATTAGCCCATAAGGTATGGGCCTAACATATCTGGATGTGTCCATGAAAAATGCATGAGTTTTCTGATTTGGCCTTGAATTATAATTTTCCAGAATGGCTGGCTTTACCACTTCAGCCATCTAGTTGTTGGTGTCAAATGGTTTGTTGTTTACTTCAAAGTGAATTTCAAAATTATGAATATAAATTTCACTATATAAAAAAGAAATTGTTTTGAGAATAAATTAAGTGTGTTGAATAGTATTGAATTTTGAGACAGAAAGAAAACTACAGAATAATTAAAATAATATTAAGGAAGTGTCATCTTGATGACTTGTGCTCAATGAAGGCAGGAAGTGCATTGATTTATTGATTTGCTCATCTGTATTTTTTTCAAATTTGCTTTTTTTTTAATTATAAAATTAATGTGTATTTAGATGAACAAAGACTAAGAAAAAGCTGAGCAGTTATTTTATTGAATAGTAAATTCAGGATTGAATGAGATTTCTAAGAGAAACTTTATTGTCAAGAGTCTCTTGTCATTTGAGTCAGCAAACATTTTCTTATAAATTTTTTGCATAGAGTGGACACTGTCTATTCTATGCAATAAAAAATAATGTTGATGAAACACATGCACTATAACTCAAATAATAATAATAAATACATAAATCTAAATGTGTAAAATCATAAAAACACTATGCAATGAAATCAGACCTTCTGACATTATTACAGATAGCTAAATTATTTGAGATAAGTTTGTACAGAACTGAAATATTTATGAATGTACATAATTTCATATCTTATTTCTTGTATTGAAGTTTCATCATAAACATCATGAAAATTGTTCTTTCAATTTCTTAATTTTTTATACACTTACATTGTTATTGTCATTAATAGTATGCAAAATACTCTGTAAAATTTACATTATTTCATAAAACAGTGAAATGCATTGTATTTTTTTGAATTCTCTAAATGGAAGAAGAGAAATGATATGCTGTAAAGAAAATTAACATTTGAAATAAGCTTTATGATAGCAGCCCTATACCAATTTACACCCATGACAGTATGTGTGTGTAAAATGTTCATATTACCATTTTCATTATATCAAACAGTGTCATTTACTTTTACTTTTATGTAACTCATACACAATAAAATCCACCATCGTCAAAAAATTTCAGAAAATTTCCAAGTTACCAAAATTCATTATACTCTCACAAACAAAGTTATTTAAACAGAGGGCTATGAAAGGTTTTTATATATTTGTTATTTAATTCTTAATATAAAAACACTTTTTTCTGTTTTCTTCATGTCCATATTCAAACTTTCTATTTTTTTTCATCTTGATAATTTTTTCTCAAAGGTAGGCTGTAGAGACTTTTGCTAATTATTATACTATTACTTATGCTCCATAATGAATTTCATAATAAAAATAGTTTGTGCATTGAAGGTCAGAATTACCTTTTTGGATGCACAAGGTAATTCAAGGGTGAATCTGACCATTCAACAAAAACACGAGTTCTTAAATATTAAGTTTGTGTAAAAACAAGATCTACTGTATTATTTTTTAAGAGAATTAAGATAAAAATCATATTTATGTATTATTTTAAAACTAATTTTTTCAACTTTTAAAAGATTTTTGTATATTTCTCATTAAATTTATTGGAAACCTTACATAATTTTTTAGATGCAAATCAACTAATAGAAATCTCTCTCTCTCAAAAATGCCCAATGTTCAACCTGAGGATGTTCCAATGGATCCACAACCAGCAGATTTATTAGATGTTTGTCTTCTTGATGTTGATCTCAATTCACCAGGTGATAGTGTTGTAACTGGAGTGTTATCAGGTTAGTTTATCAGTCAATATTTCCTCAAATGATATTTTGAATGTAATAATAATATGAATAATTTATTTATTCATATTTATTTTCACATATTTTTGCTCTTGGTTGCATACTATATCAACACAAGTGAATTAGCTTTAGACATTACTGCAGATGGATGAAAAAGACAAGTCTAATATGAAGATCATTCAAAAGGAGATAGTTTCTGAACTGGACTTTACTCTGTCAGTAGTCTGCAGAGTGGCTGGACATAAAGTACACAGAAGTGGGTGTCACACATCATTACTGAAAAAACAAGCATGACTGCATTTCCAAGTATGCCTTTGCTGAATTGATTTCAGAACTGCTCTTTTGGTTGAATTATGTTAATGTTATGGACAACTTCCTTATGCACTCATGTTTGTTGCACTTCAAATGTAAGAATACCACTATATCTGAAAATTAATATGAAGAAATAAAAGTTTTATTTCTTATTTAACATTCAAGATTTAAAAATTTAATTTTTTCAAGTTAAGACTACAATAGAACAATATCTTCCATATGAATAATAATGGTATATGTAACATATATTAGTTTATTAGAAAGTGTAGAGTTATAGTGGGCAAGGCTAACATTAAAATTGGACTTTTAACAAAGACTCAACCCAAGACAAATACTCTGGTATACCTATGCTGTCAAATGCTATACAAATGTCAACATAAAGAAAGAAAAAGATGATTTACCAATTATTTGCTTACATCATTGTAATTTCAAGAAATGATATATTAAGATAAAAGTTTCTGAACAAAAATATGAAAATTGCTTAAAAAATTATGAAAGATGTATATTCTTTGAATGAATTGTATACATTATTGAAAAATTTAAGGAATATAATTTCACAGAAATCTTGGAGTAATATTACATGAGTTATTTTTTTCTGAGAGGAGAAAACCTATTCCTGCTATTAATATCATTACTGTTTTTACTATTATTGGTATTAATACTATTGAAATTGTTGCTTTTTGTTTCTAGAACTTTTGGCAGTTTTACAAACATGTCATCATTTTTGCTTGTTGACTTAGTTTTGGTTGTTATACAATTGTGCCAGAATAAAGGTTAGTTCACACTGATTGAATAGCAAAAGTAATTTTTATTTGTTTAGTGGAATTGATCCACACAACCAATAGCGATTATGAATTTTAAGCAGCCAATCATTTGCAAGCAAGAGAAAATGTCATCTTGAGAAACAAAATGGCTGCTACTGATATTCCGTTGATAACTATGTTCATTTATTTATTGAGAAAAAAGAGATACATGAAATAGAAAACAATTCTGGGTAAGAAGAATATTAAAAAAACTGTGAATTACAACATCTGCTCTCTTGCATGAGGAAGTTTCTATAGCCATTTTGAAAACGAGAACCATGTGACAACTAGCAGGAATACAATTGAAGGCAAAAAATTTTTGCTAGCAAAAAGTTTGACAGTTCCAAACTTCAAAGTGATTCATGAAATGGTAAAATTTGCTGGAAACAATGTCATGCCTAATGTGTTACTCACTTTGTTTTTTGCTTTCACCAGCAAATCATGCTCAGTGTGAACTAAGCTTAAGTTAATTTTCTTTTTTTAAATTATTTAATTTTTAATTTTTCAATTTCTAACATAGACTTGTATGACAGATTTTATTTAGAAACTTTTTGTAATATAAGTTTTAATTATATTTTTAATGTTTTTACTTGTAAAAATAATTGTAGGTTTAAAAATAATCTAAATTAAATAAAAAATGTACTTATGGATAAAGCATTATTTTATTACATTTTTATTTTAGTATATTAGTTTATATGGAGTGTGTATTTTGATAATTTTTAATCATTATAAAACACTTTCAGTGTTTTATAATGATTAAAAATTGACTAGGAATGAGTAATTATAATTTGATTTATTTATCTAAAAAAAATTAATTAAATATTTGCAAACTTTTAAAAATCCTTTAAAGCTTTGGAATATCAGTATTGTAATAATATAAAAAAATACTGAAAATAATTGATTAGCATGATATCATTGAGATATCAATGAAATGTACCATAAATATTAAATTAATATTCTTTAATCTTTTTGTGTCATAGTTTGAATAAATTTCAATTACAACAATTTTATAATAGAAGGATTTAGACTTTTTTAAATATATTGTTGTTAATAAATATTAAATTTTTTGATTTAGAATCATCTGATAGCAACTGTCAGCAAGCTAAAGGCAAACGAAAAAGACATTCTCCAGACTTGAATGTTTCTAATGAAATTGGATGGCAGACTCTAGGAATAAATGGTGATATAATTCCAAAACAGTATGATGAAAATGATTTATTTTGTATGAGTTTATCACATTCATTGAAGAGGCTTTCACCCCAGAAAAGAGCATCAGCAAAAATAAAAATAATGCAATTATTATATAGTTTTGAATTTGGTGATGAACTTTAAATATTTTATAGACTGAAATTTGTATATATACATAAATCATTCATTTCATAATAGCATTATATGCAATTACTTTAAATAAATGAGCTATTTTTAAATATACTTTTTAAAATAGTAATTACAAATTGTACTCTTTCTTATTCTGATAGAATTTCCATCAGAATAACTAGCCAGTACCTGTCATCACAAATATTGTTCATTTGTTAAAATTATCTTACATTCAAAAAGTTTAAAATTTTTGTTTTCATTCCATGATATTCAAAACATGTATATCATTTAGTTAGTTTTGATTGGTTGATTTATTTTAAGACGTAATATGGGAAACTTTCATTTTTTCTTATAAAAAATTTTTTATTTTTATCTTTACTTTTTAACAGTGCTATGAAAATATCACTTATATGACAACTGTCCAATAAAAATAAGTTGATACAAAAAAATAAGAATCTTATTTTCAGTCATTTTTCTTAGTGTTTTACTTTGAACTTTATAGTTTGAAAAATGTATAATTAATGATGAAAATCCAAAAACTAAATTATTTTATTACTAAGATTTAAGATTTGTTTATTTTCATACAGATATATTTTATTTATAACATTTAGATGAAATTAATAATAGAAATTGAAATATTATATAACAAAATTAACTTTCAATATATAATGATTTAAGTACAACAATTTGATCATTTTGATCAGTGGCATCAGAGATGAAATTATGATAGATATTAAACAGTATGTAAAAATAAGATTAACTTAGTTGGTTAAAGCAATGCTATATATCTGAATCTCATTTGATATATAATTGAAAATATTGTTATTATTACATAAATATTGTGTGAAATATTATTACTGAAATAATTTGAAAAATAGTTCAAAATACTTCAACAAACAGAATATTTCGACCAGTAAAAATTCTTATGTAGATATATAAAGAAACATTTGAAATTATTAGTGAAAATCTTGTTTTAATAATTGCAACAATTTTTATAAACTAGGTCTTTTCTTTATTTCATATTCATATTTTTATTTTGAAATACAAATTTGAACACAAAATAAAAAAAATTAGTCCCAAAAAACTAGTTACTTTATATTACTATTATATTTTTATTTTCAAGTAGTATAATAAGGTTAATACTTGAATTTACATAAAACAGTAAAATTTGCAATGATTATTGAATTTTTTAGTTGACATCCAAAAATACATTGATTGAGGGAAAAAATTGAAATAAAATCATTTTAATCGTAATAAAAGAAATGCAAAACATAATTGTTTATTGAAAAATATTCTTTGAGTGTAACTAATGTGTACAATTAAATTTTTAATTGTTTTATTAAAGGTTTATCATATTTTTCAATAAACTGTCAAAGCTATAAAATCAAAATTCTATAAATTGCAAAAATAATAATTTAAATTGGAATTGTTAGTGATCTTAAAATAGTGATTTATTACATATGAAATTGGAAATCATTAGAATAAAATACATTATAACAAAATTGAGATATTTATGAAACTTGTTCTGCTCTAAAAAACATTTTTATTTTAATGAAAATTAACTTTAAATTAATAAAAATTTATTTACTAATAGTTTTGTGATCACAAATTATTAAAAAATTTATTGTCTTAATAACTTTTGTTCAGAGGTTTTTAAAGATAGTACTAGATTAAGTAAAACCTGATTTATCTGTATGATTATAAGCAAATAAATCTTTTTATTTTTTATTATAACACTATCATTATTGTAATAAAATAGTGATCAAGTAAAAATTATTTTATTACTTATTATTTGAATAAGTAGTTTAAAAAAGTTTTAATATTTTAGTTATTTTGTACTTTTACCCAATTTTGATATTAATCTTTCCAATTGCTGTCTGAAGGTTTTAGAAGGAAAAATAATTTAGTAATTTTAATTTACCAAATTAAATTTATAACTGCAAAAAATTTACATAATTTTATCATAATTAAATTTTAGATAAATACTCAATTTGCCTGAAAAATGAGATTCAGTAAAATTCACAAGAAGAAAAATAACTTAGAAAACTTATTCATTATAGCTGATTTTAATATGTAATTGCTAAAGTCTGAAATTAATTTTGTCATTTGAGAAATTTAATTCATTGTTCATTTGCTCAAAGATAATTAAGAAATACTCACATTGTTAATATTGTAATTTATTTTGCATTATTTAAACTACTTACGATTTATGAATAGTGTTTTAACTGTTACAAAGTAATAAAATAGTTAAAGCCTTTATTTTTATCCTCCTTCATTTAATTGTTTTATAAAGTTTATTTAATGTTTTTGTTATTTTCTGTAATTTATGTTTCGAATTTGATTATTTATAAAAGTTAAGTTGAATTATGGTCTAAATTACTCATAATTTATCTATCATAAATAGCTACACATTTATTTGAGATACTGTTTCAGTTACTTTAATTCTTTACAAAATCTGTTTTTTTTTTTTTTTTTGAGAAATTGTTTTACAGTTAGCTTTGTTACATTTTATCAATCAGCATGTCATTTTAAAGAATAATAACAACATATTTTATGATTTAAAATGAGAGATACTTTATTTGAGATATTATTTGGGTCAAATCATCAAAATAAATCACTTAAAATTAAGTATGATTTGTAGATGTGAAGCTTTCCAATATGTAGCTTTTATTAATAGTTTTACATGACCTATATTATTAAATTGATTAAGTTTAAAATGTGTAAAAGGATTAAAGACAAAATTATTAATTAATTGGAAACAATTATAAAAGTGATGAATTGAATACTAGATAATTTCAAATTAAGAAATAAAAATATTCAATAAGAAAGAGAGAGTTAAAAAAAATTTGACTAACATAACAGATTATTCCTTCTTTCTGCACATTGGTTCATCTGTTTAAATGTATTGTTAGTTCTTTGATTATCTACTTTTCTTGTATGCTCACAGTTCTTGATTTCTTTATTTGCAAAACATTTCACATTGCAATTGTTTGCATAGCTTTAACATGGACTTTTGTATTTTGGAGTTTAGTAGTTGATTTACTGGACTAAATATCCAGCTTTCAGAAAACCAGTTATATTTGAAACTGGCTAGTTTTGAATTTGCTGGGCTGTAGTACAGCTATAGTTTGTCACTAGGCCACTTTGTTTTTAGTGGCATACCCATTGCATGATGCCAGTTCTAGTGTGACTGCTGGCATACAGTATGTTAAAAACAGTTTTGTTCGTACTTTCCATTGTTTGTTTTCTATTTTAAGTATACATTTAAGTTGTGGCCAGAAAATCGGAAGATTCAGAAATCTGGATCCGTTCTAGTTCAAAGCTTACCAGATATTTGGTTCTTTTGTATTATTCAAAATAAAAACATGGTTCGCTTAAATATTTTACTTGCTATTTCTTTTTTTATTATGGAATCTCAATAACGTTGTTGTTATTATCATCATCAAATCTTTAATACTTTCACATTTTGTATATTCTAATAAATAAATAAATATATATATATATATATATATATATATGGGTATCCCTCATACAACATGGTAGTTATGTTCCAAAAAAGTGCCATATTATGCAAATCCATGCTATACAAAACAAAGGATTAATGCAAAACATATAGTTATGTTCCAGAAGTTAGCAAAAGTATACTATTCTTTTTTGTTACTAAGAAAAGTATGTTTATTGAAGCAATCGATAATTTATTTCCAATCAATAATTAATTAACAATTACAATTAAAAGTACTATATTATGCATTAATATTAATTTTAGTTAAACGAGGGCAACTTCTTTTTACAAAATATGCTGAGATGACAATTCTCAGCCTTTTTGTTGATCTTGATCAAGTATCAGCAACATTTTCATATTGTTTATTTTTATCATGAAAATTTTTATGGATGATGAAATAAAAATATGTTGTTAATTGAAAATTTGTTCAGTTGAGTACTGAGCAACTTTTTCCAGAATTTGTGTTTGAATACTGAATTGTTCAAGTACTGAGATATCACTGTATGTTCATCATTTTTATGAATGAAATAATCATTTGTAGGTAAGTAATACCTATGGTTAAAAAAAGTTTAATAACACTTTACCTAAAATTGTTTAAATTTTACTAAATACAAAGATTAATCTATAAAAAGAAAACTCAGTGACAGTTTTAAGGGCTAAAGCCTGAAAGCAACAACAATGACACCTGGTTGATAGGAAAGTTAGTGGAATTTTTTTTCTTCCTTGTCCTATCAGTTTCCATTAAAGTAAACCTGATGAAAAGCACAAAATAATTTGAAAATTTCAATATTCTAAAATCTGTGGGCAAATTTGAGACAGTGTGTGCTTGCTTGAATAAAAAAAAAAAATCATGAATAACAATGTTTACACTTAAAAATTGTGAAATTTTGTATGGAGGATTTCCAAAACCTTGTTAGAACAAAACGTGTATATGGGGGGATATCCCCAATTTTCAAACTGTTGTATGGGGGATACCTGTATATAGTTTTTCCCCTCTCAACATTATAAGTTTTGGCATATTAAATGCTAATTCTCAAGACAATTGTTTATGATCTCTACTTTCAGTTTGAGTGATTTAATATCTTTTGCTAATGTTCATTTTCAAATACTGCCTTATATACTTGTAGTTTATCTTTAATATGAAACTTTTTAGTTTTGTTAATGTTTGTTGACTCTTATAGGTAGTTGTAAAAATTATATCTGCATTACAAAACTTTAGTGCAGATTTTGTAATTTTGAACTTGATTTATGATCCTGACTGAATATTAAAAAGTTTAGAACAAATTATTAATTAAATTAAACTGATTAAATTGCCTTAAAAATTTTTCTAATTGTTAACCTAATCAGAAACAAAACAATGACCAAATTTTGCAAATTTGTATTTACTCATTGTTCTTGAATAGGTAATAAGTAATTTGATTTGATTTAATTAGGCTGTTGATAACTAGATATGATTAATTTTTCAATTTTTGTTTTTGAACAAATATTGGGTTGGAAAGTAAGGATAAGAGTTATATTGTATTTAAGATTTCTGTTAAGATTTTTTTGTATAGATTTATAAGAATTTTTCCAAGAAAATCTCTGTGTTAATTATATTATTATATTGGAATATCAAGACTAATTTCATTTGGTCAGATTTATTTAAAATTCAAAAATTCTTTGATGCAGTTAATTTTCTAATGTTAACTAGCTCTTTATTTTATTATGCATATTTGGTGTATCAGTTATTTTGCTCATTCACCAAACACATTAATTAATATATTGTATTTCATTAATATATTTAGAATAAATAACATTGTGATTGCTTCATTACAAATCTCAAATTTGAACACACATTCTTCAATTTTTTATTCATTTGTATTGCATATGAATAAGCATTATCATAGATTTCCTTACTAGATTATATTCTAGTCAAGCTATCATTGTTTATTATTGCACATTGTATGTACAATCATATATAAGCACATTGAATTTTTTTGAATGCATTTTCATACATTAATGTCATCTCAGAAACTAAAAGTACAAATTTGTAGATGTACTATTTTTACTTTCCAGTCCATTTTAGAGGAAAATAATAAATTATTGATTTTCAAGATAAAATTGGCATTGTTACTCATATAATAATTATAACAGATTCATTATCTGCATATATTTGACTGCCATCAATTTACATATCAAAACGGTGTTTAAAATATTATGTAGCGATAATACTGAATATCAGCCTTAATTTTTATGTTAGAATATAATGTTTTATATAGAATTTCCAGTTGCACTGAAATTAAAAATTTGAATATCAAAGTCATTTTAGTTCAAAAAACGCTTGGAGAAAAAGAGGTTTTTATTAACTTAGAAATTAAAATAATTTTATATGAAAGTTTTAGTATTAAGATATAAATTTCAAAATTCATTTCATGACAACTATGAACTAATCACACAATTTTTCAATATAAATTATATAACATTGCAATTATTGATAACAGTCCAATTATATACATTGAGGGAAGAATTAATTTTGTACTTCTCTGTGATGTTTATAATGATGAACTTGTTTTATATAGATTTCATCTATATAATTTTGCACTAGCTTTTTACTAAATAGCTGATAGATAAAAATTGAATAGAATTGTTTGTCAGAAATTTAGAATAAAAACTTTTTAAAAGGTTTTATTACTTTCAAAAATTTTCTAAATTTATATATCAATCAATAGATGTACAACAATAACGATTGTTTTAATAGGTAACAAATATCTTCCAATTTGTTTCTTGCCTTCTGAATCTGATTATGATTATTTAAATTTAATTTAATTCTAATCAAGTGTAGTATTATCAAACATTTTGATTAATAGTATAGAATTATAAATAAAATTTTAGATTGGGATTATAGATTTAAATCTAATAAATGTAATAAAATGATTAATGCACAAAAGAATGAAAAAATTTACTTCAGTTAACAGATTACTTTGTTTCTAATTGAAATCTGTTGTTAGATTCTGTTCTTAGAAATCTGTTACCTGTAAAATTCAGATTGATGTTTATTATTTCACAATTTTTTCCATTCTATTTATTTCATGAATATGTATGAATAACTACAAGAATATTAAGACTTATTAATTAAAAATATTTTACATTATAATTTAATATGTTTTATTAATAAAAATATTTATTTTTAATTATTTAGATTTCAAAAATGAAATAAAGCATCCAAATCACTAAATCATATTTAAATAAAATTACATTATTATTATACTAGTAACATTTACATTAACTTTATATACTAGTAACAAATTATAATGAAACAATTTTACAACTAATTGCACAAGTAATTTATTAACAATTTTTTTTTTTACATGTTTTGTTATAATTCAAACAAAATTACTATTTTGTTAATTCAATATAATATACATTTTTAAAGAAAAATATATTAAAAGTTTGAACAATAAATATAAAATCTGAAATATTTTAAAATTAATATTTCTTGTCATTTATAACAAGAAAAATGTGTATTAATACAAACAATTTTATAAAGTTATTTTATATTCTGTTATTCATTCAAAAGATTGTATAAACTCATAATAGTTTTATTTTTTGACAGTAAATGATATCAAACCTTAAAATTCTTTATTCTAATGTGTTGTGATATATAAATAAATTTTTAACAATTAAATTTATTTAAGACTGCTATAAATTTTAGTCTTCAAAGTTTATTTCAACATTACATTTTATTTCTTGTAATAGTTGAAAATATGAAAGTTTTCCTAATTACTTAATTTTTTTTTTTTACAAATTTTACTTATTTTCAGTTTTTTTGTCTATTTCTAATATAGCTGTTTAGATTAATTACAATATTTAATAATTTAATCTTAAGATAAAATAATTTTATTTGCAAATTAGTTTAAATTATATTTTTAAACAGGAAAAAAAAAAAAATTAGGAAAAATGATAAGCAAATGTCTTATGTTATAATATGAAATTTGCTTATCATTTTTTATTTTTAAATTTTAATTCTTGCGGAATTATAGTTTTAGAAATGATGATAAAACAGTAAAAAAATTTTTTAAACTCTGTATTACATATCAATACTAATATTATTGTTAATGTATATACATTTGCTTTATTATTTTAACAAGCAAAATATAAAATCAAATTTTAAACAAGATTATTTATTATTGTCTTTCTATATTTTTTAATTCATTTGAAAAAAAAATATTATTTTCATATATTCTAGATATTATTTATGTTGTAATATTCAGTTTATCTTATAAGTTTGCAATTATTTTATTATCACAAAATTTACTGAAGAGATGTTAATTTAATATTTTTTATATAAAACAAAAGATATGAAAATTTATTATTATATTACTTTAATATCTTTTCTGAAATAAAAGCACTCTGTTATCTAACTTTAAATGCAATAATTAAAATACATTGTGTTTGAACTAAATGATAGAAAAATGATTTATTTGTTTGACTGATGATTTATCATCTATTTTTCTTTAAAATATATTCTTACAAATACTATTATCTTTTTTACTTATAATTAAAAGCTTTTAAATGTTTCCTAATAGTTTTTAGTTTAAAAAATATATTAAAAATCACAATTAAAGAAATATACTTTTAGTTTTATTAAAATATATTTGATGTAATTGGGTCAATTCTGAAATATTTGCATTAAAGTTAGATAATTACAAATAGAGTAAATTTAATGTTTAATAAGGCTGAGAATAAAAAATAAGTAAATTATATTTAAATAACATATAGTTTATAAAATATTCAAAATTTCAGATAATTTTAATTGTACATTTATACCTTACATATATAGATATGTATTTCGTGTTATAATGAAATTGTCATCGAACATTTTCATAATTATGTAGATATTTGATTTTTTTTTAAATGTACCAAAAAAGTTTATAAGCTGTAATTATATATACATAATTAAATATGTTTCGAATATTGCAACTACTTAAATTAGTTTTAATTTTATAAACTGAATAGATTTTAAAAAATAGTAATAATTATATATTTTACTTTTGGTGAAATATAAAATGTAAATTACTTTTATATTTCTATATAATTGTTTATATAAATTATAATTTTTTATTATAAATAAATATCTCTCTGCATTTAAAATAAAAATTAATTTTGAAAATTTATAAACATTGTAATTCAGCTTATTTCGTCAATTTTTGCTTAACTATTTATTCATTTGTGTTCATGATCTGAAATACTAATCAAATTTTGTCATTTTTTGTACATTTATATATGTAAAATTGTTTTATTATAATTTTTATTTTAAAACCAATATTAACATTTATCATATTTTACAACTTGTAAAGCATTTAAAATTGTCATTTCCATATATTGTTATTATTGCTATTGAAACAGTCCTATCATTGACATGGGCAGCTCAGTGATATTTTTTGTTGGCAAAATATTAAAAATGATTGTATAAGTTATAGTAGTTTTAATAGAAATAATGTAGTTTAGTGTTATATATGTATTAATAAAAGATGAATTTCTTGTTCAACTGAACTGTTATCTAATTCTAAGATATGTAATGTATAAATGATGTTGTGTCAAATTTGTATACAATTTTTGAAAATTAAATTGGATTAGCTATTTGTTAAAATGCTTGTTTAATTTTATATAACTTAACAGTCTGTGCAATATGAAGCTTTAAAATTTTTAATACATTCTCTGTATAAAATTATATATTCTAATAATCAAAATTATTAGAAAACTTTTTCTTAAAAAATACATATATTTTAAGAAATTTTAAGTTTATTAAAAAGATTTGTTTTTCTATAGTCAGTACAATTTTTTTATCCTGCATCCATTGGTAAGATATACGTATTAAATTCCAGATATATCATTATAGTATTAAAAGTTACAAATATTTGATTTATTCAACTTAATTTTTACTTTATCATTAATCATTTTATATAGTTAAATGTTTTATTCAGTATTTATGTTTACTACAAAACTAATATTGTAAGGCTAAATTATTTTTTAATTAAAACTTTCATAAATAACACAAGATTTGATTGAAAAAAATAATAATAATTTTTAGCAGAGTTACAGAAGTCAGCTATTGTGTTTCTCAATACGTATGATGGTATGTGATTCTTTTCATCAGAAGTTTGAACAACTTGTTTAAATTAAGATATAAAAAAAAGAAGCTGTTTTTAAGTAAATTCTAATTTCCATTATTTAAAGCAAAAACATGAAAGTAAAATAATAAAAGACTACATAATTTCCATAAACTTCATTCATTTGTATTAAACATATTAAAATCTGAGAAACTGCTTTTTTGTTATATACATTACAGGTATAATTTAGAAAATCATCAGCCATCTTTTATTTTTTGCCGTAACTAGTCTTGCTGAATATCTTTATATTAATTCTAGTGGTCTATTCTCTATTTTGCACCATACATTTTTTTATTTATATTTATTTTATTTTTAGTTTTTATACTTCTAATGAAGTTATTTCTACTTTCTTCATGTGATTTTATTACTTTTATAACTATATTCTGTTAATTGATTGCTTTAATGGAATTAAAGCTAAACATAAAAAAACGAAAAAAATAATGAAAAATGCGTGTAAGTACTTTCAGGTTAATCAGACTAATGTAATTTAAAAATTGAAACAGAATCATGACAACCAAATCAAACAAAAATAACTATTCCACAGATAAAATATATAACATTATTTTCTTTGGAGTAATTATCTTTATAATTCAGTAGCCATTATAATAGTAAATAATAACATATGTAACAATCAATTGAATCATGTATCTGAAGATGGGCAACTAGCATGAAAATATTTATGTGCATTTTTTATTAGTTTTGATTTTCTTAATGCATTTTTCATTTTAAAGTTTTCACTGGAATTATTTTCATATATTATGATGATATTCTTATAATTATATTCTAATACTCTTAATGATTTACTGCATAATCTAGTGATGATATTTTTTCTCTTGCTTTGTGTTTGTATTCACTATCATTGTTTTTTATATTTCAATAATTCTTTGCTTTCTTCTATCGTGTAAAAATTGCTTTGGATAATCACTAGCTGCAGTTTTTTGCTGCATTGCATATTAGTTGAGAATATCAAAATATCCTTGGAAAAAATAATCTGAATATATTTCAAAAATGTTTTCTTTCTTTATCTCTCCCCTTAATTCTGTACGTTTATATATAAATGATTTTTTTAAAGAGAAAAAGTCGTTAGCTATACTTTTTTAATCTGAATGAAATAAAAGTTTTTTAAACATATAGCAAGAGCTACAAATTACAAAATATAAATATTTTGGAATAATAATCTTTTATATTTTTATTTTTGAAATAACAATATGATGCTGTTAATGTTAATAATACATAACTGAAATACAGTTATCAGTTATATCCATTCATATAAATTTCAACATTCAAAACAAAAACACTTGTTTGTAATTATTAATTAATTCCAGGTTTTATTTTTTTATACTCCACAGAATAATTTGGTAAATTCATTTAAGAAATTTTTATTATATAATTTTCTGTTCTAGATAGAGACATTTTCTTCTGCAAAATAGTGTGTTTTGAAAGCTTGAGAATATATCTTCAGAAAAAAGTGAGAGAAAGAATACAAACTCTAAAGAATAGAATAACTGATATAATTATGAATGAAAGAAAAACAATTGACTAATAATAATTAGAAAATATCTTATAAGAATTATAAATGTGCTCTTAACCAAAGCAAGAAACAAAAGGAAATTAGTTTAAAAAATTTTTTTAATTGTTAGAAAAAATAAATAAATAGTTAAGGTTCTTGTAAATGTATAATTCCAAATAATAATAGTATATTTGTCTTTTAATGTGGTGTATTCAAATAGTTTTTCATAAAACTTCATTCAATCACTAACAGTTTTTGATTTAATTTAGTTATAATTATTATTGTTTTTTATATAAAAATTGTAAACTGAATTAAGCATTTTTATGTACACATATATATACAGGAAACAATTTAAAATTATGTATTTCTAAGAATTTTAATTTTAGGACTAAAAATGCATGAAACATGAAATTTAACAAAGTTAAGATAAAACATACAAATTAAATTTAAAAAGATTGAAATATATTAATCAAAATTTTTTAAAAATTAATTTATTATAATCATCAATAGAATTTATTTCAACTTGTATGTCACTCCCATTAATAAAATAAAATATCAATGATACACTAGCATATCATTGCTTGTTTTTTTCAAATTATTGATGGAATTGACTGTCAAAAGAGTTGAAATGGGTTCTGTTAAGGAGACTGAAAATTTAATAAGATAAAGTTTTTTTAAGATTTAGTTTATTTCATCATCAGAGTAACGTAGCTTCAATATTTAGAACATAATTTTGAATATTGAATATATTTGAATGTTTAACATATTTGAACCATTAACCTTAATATTTGATAATATTTTGCTATTTATTTGTTCATTCATAAACATTGCCACAAACTTAGTCTCAAAATATGCAAAGGGAGTGGAAATGTTATTACACTACATTACATTTTCATTGTTCTGCACTTTGTATATTTTTTTAAACTCATTTTATGATTATTTTTTTAAATTTCTCTTCTAAATAAATAAATTTAATTCATCCATAATTCTAAATAATCCACAAATTTTTATTTGTATTTCAATTTTTACTATAATTTTAATACTCTTAACTTTTAAAATTTAATAGTGTTTGTTATTAAAAGTATTATTACTTTTAAATTTTATCAACCCTGAATTTTATTTTCATTAGTTGCTCAAGATTTTATCATCATCAATCTCAACATGTTACATTTCTTTTATTTCTTATTTAAATCTAAAAGTTTCATAATTTTTTTTTTAAAATGATTAATATGAAAAAGAATTTTCTGCTTTCTATTAATAAACCAATATTTTTTGGAAGTTAAATTCTGAATAATCTCATTAATGTTATAGCATCAGTTATCATATTTATGATTTATGTAAAAGTTTTTTTCTTTTCTATTTAAAACTCAGAATTTGTTTTAAAAAAACAAGTTATTTAAAAAAAATATAATTTATTTGAAAATACTAAGTGCATAGAGTTGATAAATGTGGTTTATTATATGTACTGTACATACATACAAATTCTAATATTTCAAATTTATTGTATTCACCATAAAATGTGTTATAATGAATCTTCACTGTCTTGTCTGATATAATTAACCAAATTTAATTTGCAATATTTTATAAAATTCTAATTTCACAATATAGAAATTATTAAAAAAGCTATTAATTTGTCATTTCTATCAAATAAATTCTTAATATTGTTTAGTTAATTATGATAAGTGTACTTCATTACTGAATGTTAAATAAACTTATTATGATGATATAATTAATGTTTTAGTTTACAGATTGTTAATATTATAACTTTAATTTCAAAAATTTTTTAATATTATTCTCTCTTAAATCAAACTTTAATTTATAGTCTAAATTATTGTTCTAAAATAATTTATAAGCTACATATATGATGCATGATATATTTTTTAAAATATTTTCTATGTATTATTATTGATATAAAAGATAGTGTATTTTTTTTTAAATGCAATTTTATTTATACAAATAATAACCCTAGAAACTAATAATAATAACTTAACATGTTGACTATTTTTTTAAGACAAATTTTGATGAGAATAAAAATGTGATATAAATTATTATCCATTTTAAAAAATTTAGCATGAATTTTATTAATAAAAAATTTGAGTTGCAATATGAAAATTTTAACATATCCACTTTTAAAAATCTTTTAAATTTATATATGCTTAAAATTTAATGTTAAATGTTTATTATGTAATAATAAGATAAAAGATTATTTAATAAATCATAGAAAATATTTCGACATAACTTTATACCAGTGTTTTTCAATCTGTGGGGCACAAGGCTATAGCAAGGGGCATGCAGCTTTTACCAAATTATCATTTTTTAATATAAACAGAAAAAAAAAGTTAAATTGATGTCGAAAAAATAAATCAACAAAACAGTTATGCCTAATTCACAACTCTCATCCGAACAGTTCAGGTACAAATGCTAAAAATCCATCCACAATCTTGCTGAAACATCTCTACAAGAGTTGAGCCCTTGCAAACGATATACTTTATTTAATAAGTTATATTGTTTTGTAAGCCATTAAATAAATTATAAGGACAGTATTTATGAAATTAGATTGTTACAAAAATTGATGGGGGTGCAACAGTGTTTTTTGAAAAAGAGGGGGTGGAGGTACAGAAAGTTTTGAAACCATTGCTTTACACAATTAGAAAAAATGTGAATTTATTTCATTTCGTAATTTTTTAACCTTTGAATGTGTAGAATTTAGTTTGAAGATCATTAGTTATTTATAGTTTATTAACATATTTCCAAGAATTATATAGCATGCTATTATTGAGTTTTTTAAAATAACATCAATTTACCAAACTTAGTAAAAAGTAATTATTAAGTGACACATTGAATTACACTAGCATTACTATCTGGTTATTTATGTTAATACGTTCATGTTAAATCAAATATGTTAAATGTATTTCAAATATTGTATCAAAATTTCCAGTAAGAATTAGACTAATACATGCTATTAAAAGTTTAGAGACTCAATCTTTTAATAGCAGAATTTTAATTTAGAGTAAATCTTCCAATTAATATGGAGATAATTAATTTACTATGACTGTATATTAAGAATTATATGTAGAAGGACTATAGTTTAAAATGCAGATATTATAACTTAATGCACTCTCACATTTGCACAAATTGTGAGATTTGACTTTTGCTCAAAACTAGGATTTTTCAGATTAAATTAAATTTATTTTAGATTTAATAATTATCATTTAATTAATGCTGTTAATAGATAGCATACTTCTCTATAGAAAAGATTCTTGAATCATTAGTTCAACCAAAAGGTATCTTTAATCTGTTGCATTATATACAGTAAATCCTGTGTTTTGGACACCCTTGGCTCCATAAAAGTGTGTCCAATTTAGATGGATGTCCAAGATAGATTGAATAGCTTTTGTCCTGAAAAGCATGAAAATTAATCTAGACTTGCAGACATAGTGTGACTATTCTAAGATATGTCAAGCAAAATATCTATATGTTGAGTGAATAACATTATCAACTTATTGATTTTTCTCCAGGTACTATACAGTATTAACATTTTAAACATGAACACAAAGATTATCACAATCTTACTTCTCTTAAATCATTATACTGTGCTTTTCAGGACATATTCACACAATTGATTTAATGGGATATAGCACTGCAACACTTGGATGATCTGCCAGGGTGGATGGCTCCTGGGAAGACCTATGAGAAAATGGTCCTTATTTACATGTTAGACATGTGAAGAAAATCAGGGAAACTTCATTTGCCAGCTGTTGATGAGGAGCACCCCTATGACCAGTTGGTTCAGTGTTTAAAGATTTTATCCATATGGTCATAATGGGTAGTAGTCAAATGAAGGTCTGATGGATAGATAAGCCATCAGCCTACTACTCTGTAGGATCTGAAATTGAATCCAGACATGTCAACAAAGCCAAGAATTTTTTGGAGAGTGGTCTGTACTTAATATGTCAGGTCCTGTCCATCACCGTCTAGCTGCTGCATTGTGTGCTTGGCTGAACGAATTGTAGGCTTGAAAAGTTGCTCTCTTAGTACTCATAGGACAGAAACAAAAATTTTTAAAATTTTTTATGTATAGTTTACACTCAATGGCTGATAGAGGTTCAAAAATATGTTAAAACACAGATCATATTCTCAACAATGAATGTCAACTAATGGTGAACAAAAGCTGCTATCAATAATTTTTTCCAAAGCTAAAAAATGAACCAAATTTATAGCCAATTGCCAGTATAATTTTTTGGGTGCCAAAATGGACACTGAAGTAGCTAATTTGAATATAGCAGCCAAATTTGGCAATCCTTGTCTTTAGCAAGAAATGATGCCTGAGGCTATTAGTAGTCAGGAATGTGGAATATCTCCTTAAATGTCAGAGAAAGGGCAAAAACATTCTACAAACAACCTGTTCACTTTCCAGCACAATTATATAATGTTTGATCATAACGATCTGTAAAGCAGTTTGAAAACTTTTGTCCAAATATTAAATAATTTTGCTGGAAAGTAAAAAGGTTGTTTGATATTTTTGGATTATTTTCCAGTTTGACTATTTTTCATAAGTTTGCTTATCAGTTAAAAGTGTAAGATGATTCAACAGTTAGAAAAGACTCAAAAATTAGTCTCACAATGTCCAACCTAAAAACAGAAAGATTTCTGAAAATATCTAACTTAAGAACAGAAAGATGTCCAAAATTCAAGGTAGAGAGGTGTCTAAGTTAGAATACATATACATGTGAAAGCATAGGGATTTGAAAGATACTGCAAAACTGGATGAGATTACAATAAAAGCACCAACTATCACCTGTAATCTAGTTAAAATGAACAACTGTTTTTAACAACCATCTTCAGGTTATGGTATGTTACATAGAATAAAAGAGAACTCATTAAATATGTACTGGCAGTTGCATGTATAATAGCAGCTAGCCAACATTAATATAGTTTAAGAGAAGTCTAAGAGTTTATTCCTTGCTGAGGATTGATAATGAGACATATAAAGGATCTTCACTGCCTATTTTTGATAACAGGATAAATCAGCACTATGAGTACATTGGAGCTACCTGCAATATTCGAATATTAGACAAAAAGAACATCAATAAACAGTTTGAAAAAGTTTGTGCACAATGACCCTTGCAGCCTTTGTTTATGACAATGATGTCTGAGTGACCTTTGATAATGCATTTCTCTTACATAGTACATCTATTCTTGCACAGCTCAAGTATCTCGAGAATCTTAAAGTTTACAAAGTGACTAGGAAAGGTTTTGCTGTTAATTTTAAGGACACTACAACAGGGATCACCAAACTATGGCCTGCCGCCCCACTGTGCCACAAATGAGCTAAAATATAATTATTTATGTGGAAATATCATAGATTGTAGATGAACTTACTATGTAGAAAAAATTAAAATAAGTATAAGTAAAAATGCCAAAAGTGGTCCAATCTGATTTTTGCATCTGACAGTAATATAATTTTTAGAAAAATCAGTAAAATGAAAAATTTGGCAACTTTTTGCAACTTTTGGCTATCAGAGCACTTTGCATAAGTACCTGCAATGAAAGTTTCTAAAAAAAGCAATTACAAGCTTGCTGCAGTGATCGTGTTTGTGTATTGGTAAATAAATATGTTGGTTTTCTTTATTTTTTATGTATTCAGTATACTATATTGAACAAAATGGTTATATGGCCTGCACTTGTCAATCTCTCAGTTATCTGGCCCACTGTGAAAAAGTTTGGTGACCCCTGCTCTACAGTATTGCAGGCATGGAAGACTATTTATAAACATTTATAATTATATTTATATTCTTAATTATTTTTACTTTGATTTTTCTTTTTATATTTGTGTTTTTATTTGTACTTATACCTTATTCATCTACTTCATTTGATTCCTGATATATTGTTTTGTATTTTATTTTGATTTCATTTTATTTTTCTTTAACATTCTTTTACACGTGCAAATACCAGTTCATGTTTAATGAGTTCTCTTTTGTTTTTCGAATTTTATTCTATGTAACATTCCATAACCTGGTTGTTAAAAACAGTTGAAAATGATAGTTCATATAGTAAATTTGTTCATTTTAATTGGATTACTGGTTATAGTTGTTGCTTTTATTATAGGGATTTGTCCAGTTTTATATGAAAGTGTTCAAGATGTGGAGTGTTCATGGTGTTATAATTTGGACATTATATAAGTTTTACTATACTAATAATTTCAGATTATATAATATCAGTATTGAAGTACAAAATTTCTAGCTGTTTTTTTTCTGTTTTTAATAGTTTGATAATTTAATTTGCCATCTTATTAGTGGTTTCTATTGTATTTTGAATACTTTGAATCTCTTCATAAATTAATAACAATCGAAAGAAAATGAAAATAGAATAAAATTGAAAATTTATTTCAATAAACCTTCCTTTTTTTAAAGAAAGAAAATATTAAATAATTAATTATTATTTTAAAAACATGAAAATATATTAATATTTTTCTATGTTATCCATATGTTTGCTACTTTTTAATCTAAATATTCAACTTTAAGACAAACATTTTAAAATGTTAGAAAGTTATCTTTTAAGACATAAATATTTCATTCTTATTTAGTTTTGTATCTAATTCATAATTGAAGATATTATTTTATAAAAACTTTTGAAATAATGGAAATTTTGAAAGAATGTTGTTAATCAAACTTCAATGATACTAATATAACATTTATAAACCAGATTTAAAAAGTTATTTACAAGGTAGATTAAATTTATGCTATCCAGACAGAGGTCCAGGCTTTACTCTGCTTTTTCTTACCTTTAATATACCTTGTAATCTACCATAACTTACTTTTTCTTAACTTAATTATACTATACTTTTAAGAGTTTGCTGTATTTATTTTCAAATTGAGGATGAAACAAAATGTTATGAAAGTATTTTTCATTACAATAAAAGAACTTCAGAGAAATTGTCTGTTCAAGTTTATTACCAATTTTCAAAATTCTTTAATTTAAATATATATGTATTGAAAGTATTGAAACTTTTTAAAAACTATTAAAAATTTTTACTCTATTAACTTCTAGCAGTCTAGTAATTAAAATTATATATGTATATTTGATATCATATTGGCAGAGATATCTAAATCTAATTACTTTACTTTAATTAGATGTAAACAAAATGTATAGCATGTAAAATAAAAATACAAAGAAAATGCTGTTTAATATATGAAAGAATTTTTTTATAAGTTTTTGATCATTTCTTTTTAAAATCTTAAATTGTCTTAAAACTCTTTAAACAGTATTTTCGTTTTGTACGTTATCTTAAATTAAATCACATATAAAACTTATTAAGATATATACTTTAGATATAAAACTAATTAATATGTAATTATTTAATAAATTTGTATATACTGTACTAAAATTTATTGTAGTTGAATAACTATATTTTTATTACAGTTTTATTTTAATTAGGAAATATGTAATCTGAAATAAGAATTAGCACATAGAATATAAATTTATTTTAAACCTAATTTATTTTCAATATTAATCTCATAAACCATCTCAATTTACACAATATTTTTTAGATAAATAAAATCATAGTTTAGTCTTCTTAAAAGATCAATATTATACAGATATTAAATGATTTACAAGTGAATTTTGTTTTGTATTTACATTAAATTAAATTTAATATTTATTTATTTTATTTATAAATTTCTTTTTATAGGCCAGAAATGCAGAAAAGGCAATGTATGTATGAAATTCTTATTTAACTTTATTAATTTACATTTTGGATATTTTTCTTCCTTTTAATGATTGATTATTAATGTTATTATCAAAATCATAACATTTACATTATGCTTGCTTGCAATTCACTTAAAAAATTTGTTAATCCTGATAATGAAGTAATTTCTTAAAAAATTAAAAAAAAAACATTGATATACTATACATCATTGATATACAGTAGAGAGTCGAAAATCGGAATCAATTGGGGACTGGGGTTGTTCAGATTAGTGATTTGTTCCGATTACCGATTATGTACGAAAAAATATATTAACCTGTCCAATGTTCAAATTTTTCTCCATTGCGTGTTGCTTCATGTTGAATTTTCGTTGATTTTAAGCCTAACAAAAATTTTTATAATAATAATCGAGGCTATCGTATCGTTAAAAACTTTCTTCATTTTGTACAAACAAAATAAATATATTGAAGAATATAAAAACATGAAAATTATACTTTAGAAGTAAATCTAGTATCAAAAACGTTCGATTCAGTACGACACAGTCCGACTGAAAATCGTTCCGATTACCGGCAATTCCGATTACTGGGGTTCCGATTAACGACTCTCTACTGTACATCAATTATATTATTGATATTCTGTATACAATTTTGATTTTTAAATAATAATTATTTTTACAAAAAAATTGAAATAAATGAAAATTTGTAAATATTTTTAAAAATTATTTCAAAAAATTTGAACATTAAATATTTTAAAACTGCAATTTTTTTCACAATTATATCTATATCTATAAATGAGAATGTTTGTTTGCTATACACTACTAGACTGTTCGACCAATTGCTACAAAACTCAGCAATTACGTTCAAATTCTTCTAACTTAGATCATGTTGTACATTTCACTTCAAATTATTGATTGGATTTCTATATATTGATTAATTTCTGTCTATATTTGATTGCTGGCTTTACATGTAGTGTTATCTATGGAAAAAAATTTAACAAAATAATTAACTAAATATAATTTAAAAAAATATATATTATATTCACTGAATTACTGCAACAAGTAGCGCACAGCACTTGCCTGCATAGAGTGTAGTAGTGTTTTCCCCTCTACATCATGCTTTTCCTGTTTGCAATAGAGTTGTGATGGTTATGTATCTAACTCCATTTGCGGAAAAATTTTTGAATTGAAATAACACGACTTATGGAACAAATCAGAAGTTTATATATAATTATTCTGGTCCTCTTTTTCTTACGATTTCCATATTTGGTCTTGACTTTCATCTTTCTAATTCTGTTCTCAAGATTAAGGAAGGACAGAGATAGATGTATGGATGACAATGGAAATTTATAGGTCTACAATTTTTTTGAAATTGCATCCCAATAAGCACCCTCTGGTAACTGAGTGGATAAAACCATCAAACATCGGTAGTTGGTCGTGGGTTCATGCATGGTCAATAGACTGGCCTCATGGAGTTTTCTGGGTTTTCTTTACATTCATAACACTTAAATTGGGGCCAACTTTATATCATTCTGGAATGCATCCTCCTTGGCAGATCACTCATGTCACATTGCTGTAACCAAATAAACCAAACTAATTCTAATGAGCGATTATTTATTGTGACATTGTCACAATGCCAGGCTACAACTTTTTGTCACAATGTTCACAATTCATTTTGTGGTGGTCTTACCCCTGTACATCAAACTTTTCCTGTTAGCAATAGAGTTGTATCAGTCGTCTATCTAACTCTGTTCATGGAGAAAATTTTGAATTGAAATAACATTACTTCTGTTCCAAACAGGAAGTTCGTATATAGTTAATCTGGGCCTCCTGCCCTAAACTTTCCACATCTGGTCTCAACTTTCATCTATCTTACTTCTTTCTTGAGTTTAAGGAAGAACAGTCAGACAAACATGCAGGGTAAGGAAGTCAGAATTTATGAGTCTACAATTTTTTCAAATTGTAGCACAATAATTTTTTTATAAATGCAATATTTACGAGAACATATTTCCCATGTTGTTTATACACTGTTACCAAAATTTAAACACTGTTATCACATAAAAGGAATTATTCAAGCATTTTTACAAGAGTTTTTTATTTAAACAAGTTTTATATGAAGTCTTTAAGACATTAAGGTTAGCAACTTCAATCACATGTAGGGCCATCACAACCTGTCTAACACAGATCACTTTTCAAATGTTAATACTAGACCAGTATTAATTAGCAGTCGTTGACCATCCTCTCTTTTAGGAGCAGGTCAATGACTACTACTGATTGAATTACTTCAACCCCCCTTCTTCAGTCTCTTCTTTCTATCGGACTGGTGGTTTAGTGGCATTCAAACAAGAAAATTGCATAATATAAGGTTAATAGCAAGCAAAAAATATGTTTTAAATGGTTTTTGAGAGTGTGGAGTTGGTCCGTTGATGGCAAAATTTGATTCGTTGGCAGATTATCATTTGATATATGTTTGCTGTATTATAGTATTTGATATATATAACTACAAAGGTTACCTTATGTAAGGGTTTATCACACCAAGTGACCAATATAACACATTTTAAAAATTCTTTATTCCTCTACTGTACACAATTTAAAGAATTTTTAAAAAGTGTTAGATTGGTGTGATAAAGTCTTACGTAATATAATCTTTGTATAAATATTAATCAAAAACTAAAATATAATAGAAGGGTTAGAATTATGAAATAATCTAATAATATTTGTTGTTGTTACTTTTTGCCCGAGCAACGCTGAGTTCATCTGCTAGTTTCTATATATTTTTCTACCATGATATCATATAACATACAACTTTATGGTCTGAGACCTTTAAATTCCATTTCTTTTGTTTATAATTTTAGTTTTTTGATATATTATTAATTATTACATCATATATTATATTTATTTATTTTTTATCAGACAAGTTAACATAGCTTCTTTTCATTTTATTTGATTTTCTGTTATACTTCTGCTGCTAATAACACATTATCTTTTTTCTGATAAAATTGAAAAAGCTGACATTCTTAAAGTAAGGTTGATTAAGTTTTTGAATGTTTTCTTCTTTTTTACTTCAAGAGAAATTAGGAGAAAATCATTATTTGTCTTCTTAGCATTAATATTATTTTTTTAAATAAAAAATGCATCCAGTTTTTTGTAAGCATTACTAATGCTTATAATAACATAACACTGACAAAACAAAAATTAACATTTACTATTGTGAATAGGACTACACTTGCCAGATGGCGAGCTGTACAATTAGCAGAGCAAGGTCGAGGTCAACAAGAACGGAGACCATATCTGGCATCTGAATGTGGTGATTTATCTAAAGCTGAAAAGTGGAGAATGCAAATTATAAGAGAAATTGCAAAGAAAGTAGCTCAGATACAAAATGGTAAGTTAGAAAACTGTCAATTTGTATTGCACAAATATAAACACTATTGAAATAATTAAATTATTGAAATAATTAAATTATTTCAATAGTGTTTATAATAAATTTCTTGTACATTTTTAAAATCTATATAAAATATTAATATGGATATTTATTAATATATTCAATTTAAATTAAAATACTATATATGGGCAAATTTATTCATTTACAGATTACTTATGTTGAAATATTAATGAAAAACATTTCTTAGTATATTTTTAAAAATTTAATCTTTTAAGTCAAATAATATAGTTTATTCATGAACTATGAAGAATACTTGATAATTCCAGGATATTTTTTTTTTGTTGTCAATGATGTTTTTTGCTTTATTGATAATCATGTCTCTCTGTAATTTCTGTTTATGAGTGGACTTATTCAATGACTGTATCAGCTTTTTGAAGCCTATAATATAGTCTTTTATGATGGTGTATAGGAAATGAAGAACTTTTGCATGCATTTGTTAATTGTCAGTGAATTTTTGGCCTATAAATGATACTTTCAGAGATATGAACAATTGAAAACTTATGGTACCAGGCTAGGACTGTGTAGAGAATGTTACAGTGTTTCCCAGTCTAATTACTTGAGAGAAAATCCTGTTTTCTGCACTATAAATAGATCCATAATTATCTTGCTAGAGAATCATTCTGCAGTAACTTTGGCCTCTTGCAATGAACAGCTGATTTCAGTTGTTTTTTTAAGTAACGATGAGTAATAAGCAGCATTAACCATTCTCCTCCATTGTAAAAAGCCTGTATGTTCAACTCCAAGATGGTCCCAAAAGATGCTTGCTATCACTTTTTTGACTGATTTTTATTTCAGAATTCTGTTCACCTTCACTATTGCTTAATTCTGAAAGATGTCGAGATTTTAGCCTATCAGTTTGCAAAATAGAATACAGCAGAATTCTGTTAATCTAAATTTTCAGTATGGATTATAAAATGATCTTTGTCTCAAAGTATGAAATATAAACATATGGAAAAACCTATAAATGTAAAAAATCAAAGAACTTCTAAGTACGTTCTTGCCTTAGTATAACATTGCAGCTCAAGAATGGACTTGTTTTTTATAAATTGGCATATGATGTTCATTAATCATGAATATCATTAAGCATTTCATGGGAGCATTCTTTGAGTGTACTGAATATTTTGTTGAATCTTTTCTAATCTTCTAAGATTTTCATTTATAAAAAAAAAAAATGGCTACCTCTCTGTTGAATAAAAATGTCATGCTTCTCACAGCAATCAACATGCTAATAAGTTTATAATTTGTAACCTCACAAGTTATTATTCACTCATTGTTTTGCTGAGTTTTAATCACTTTCACTTGTTTGTGAAGTAAAGTAAACACCATGAAAATGGCATCTAAAAGAAAGTGGCTGTTATGATGGAGAATAAATTATAAATATAAAATAAAATGTAAGTAAACTGTGTTATTTATGTTATTAATGAAGTTTATGGTATTTTGGTCACCTGGATTGGGCTTGGTCTCATTTGGGCCACATAAATGGGATTCCACTGTAATAAACAATATGATAAATCATTTGATGAGGAAAGTATGGCTGGTAAAAGCTAGCTTCAGAATATTTTAAGAAATATGACCATATAAAAAGATATGACTTTAATAAAGCCTGAAGCTGTAAGCTTAACTTAACCTGCTGAACTGCTTTTAACAGAGCAAATGTTGTTATAGAGCAGGGGTGGCCAACAAGTCGATCGCAATCGACCAGTTGATCGCCAAGCCAATTTTGGTCAATCGCTAGCGATGTTTTGACTTAATGTATTATATTTGTAACCGAACGCAACTGTATGCATGCAGTTATGACTCGACTCATAAGCAGTGAGTGCACTTCATACTGAAACAGTGCATAAACATAGTATGTATTTCACACTTCCCCCTCCCCACTTAGACTATGCCTATGACAACAAGTCAATTGCGACACATTTTTACGATAAAAAGTAGATCTTATGTGCACAAAAGTTGGCCACCCCTGCTATAGAGGGAGTTACAGGCTGTGGGCTTTAAGTTGTCTCCAGTTGGTGCTGTGAGTAACCAGTATGGTTATATCTAAATTAATAGTTCTGGAAGTGAAGATCAGCAGAGGTCTGTTAGTATAACTATTAATTTGTTATTATTAGAAGTACATTTATGTAACAATTTAATTCAAATATTTAAACTGTTCAAATTTCATTTTGGAACACACTAATTTGAAATTGTTCTGTTTAACTGAGCCTGAGGAAGGTCTTTCAAATACAGTAGAGCATCAGTTATCTGAAACAATTCAGGACTTGGGTTGTTCGGATAACTGATTATTTGCAAAAAAATATATTAAACATAAAACTGTACTGTGTATATTTTGTATCACACATCTTACAAATACATACCCTACATAAAGTAGTACATTAAAGTAAGCCTACAGTTTAGGTTGGCAGGGAGAGAGAGAGTGCTGCAATGCCACAGCACTAGTGGAAATTTGAATTTGCCGATTGGAATGCTTTTGACTAACCGTTGTTTCAGTTGATCAGTATTCGGATAATCAATGTTCTACTGTAGAACCAAAAATCAAACAATCAAATCAATAACCTTTAAACACCAGTAACAAATTTAATGAAAACTTTGAATGTTTTCGGCCTTATCCAAGGCTGGCTTCAGGTTTTTAACGAAACAAATTCCAAAATGGAATGCATTGTGCAATGTAGACAAATTTGTTTCTTTAAAAACCTGAAGCAGGCCTTGGATAAGGCCGAAAACATTCAAAGTTTTCATTAAATTTGTTACTTGTGTTTAAAGGTTATTGATTTGTTTGATTAGCCCCAGTAATTCGAGAAGAAGATAGAATCAAAAATGTTTGCTTCATCAAATCTTATACAGTGGTGCCTTGACTTACAAGCTTTAATTCATTCTGTGAAAGAATGCATAACTCAAATTACTCATATGTCAAATCAGTTTTCCTATTGAAATCCCATTAATTCATTCCAGACTCCTAAACACCACAATTTTTTGTTACATGTTTTTAAATAAGAAAAATGTACTTATAAATAATGAATATTGTATAAAAACACAATAAGAATGTACTACAATAAACTGGTTTTGCAGATGTTGTGGCATTCACTGCATAGATAAAGAAAGAAAAGATGGAAAATTCAAGAAATGAGAGAGAGTGGTGCTGCACACAACATGGATGTCTGCGTCACTTGAACACACGTTTTTTTTTATAAGCTAGCCTGTCAGACATTTGAAGAGTAACAAAAAATGATGAAATTATGGCAGTTTTCCATCTTTTTCTTAATCTATGGTTCGCTGTGGCATATGCTGCGCCAACTAGCAGTGGGTTATCTGAAGTTTGCTCTCAACTCAAAGCAGAAAATCGGTTGAGAGATAGCTTGTATCTCAAACAACTCATAAGTTGGGACACTCAAATCAAGGTACCACTGTATGTGATGGAAACTTGAAGGTGTTAGGTTATTCATTTATTTATTATTCCAGTTTGTTTTTATTTGAATTAAAGAGGTTAAAAATCATAACAAGTGATACAGAAAAAAAGTAATGTATAGCTTTTAGAGAGAGACTTGAAGAATCTGGTCTTTCTGAAGATGATTTTCCAGATTTGTATGATATAGATAATGAGAATGTTGAAAATGGTGTTTATGTATTAATAAAACATAAAAAGTATGAAATTCTTTACAGTGGAAATCATTGCTATTTATGACAATAATTGCTAATTCATGACAAGAAGTAAAATACCATAAAAGTGTTCAAATTTTCAAAATTATATGCAGGAAGATAACACCATTTATAAATTAAACAAATATGATTTGCTACTGAATCTTGTGCATCCAAACATTTCTGGTGGATCAGCTTGTCAGCTTCAAATATTGTCGTTTGAAGTGCTGAATAAATTCTTAGGTTTTCTTTTTAATGAAATCTCTGTTAAACTTGACAAGTAGTCACCTTTAAATTAGAGCATAAAGTCATTAATACAGCAGTTGTATTGTAAGATAAATTGAACATTTATCTTACAATACAACTGCTGTATTAATGACTTTATGCTCAAGTATTGTAAGATAAATTGAACATTTATCTTACAATACTTGTTTGTCAAATACATCTACTTACTTGTTTACAATTCTCATCATTTCAACTATTAAATTTTAAAATTTGTTTTGAAAAGTTGACTTTTTCTTTAGAAAATCATGCATAGTTCAAGGAACAATATGGATGTTATAACTTGGTTATAAAATTGCTTTTTTTTTAAATGTAGAAAAAAATCATTTAAAGGACTAAGGTAAAAATTCAAGAAAAAAATATGTGATGAATATCTTCATATTGAATTCATAAAAAAACAGTCATTACTCAAATTACTGTTTTTTTAAACATTAGACATTTCAATTTTCCTTAAGCTAAATAGTACCCTCCCCTATATTAAATTGTTAATTTTTATAAATGTATTAAAAAGTTTATGGAATTTTTAAAAATAGTTTTTAAACTTAAAATTTACATCATCTTTTTAGCGGGACTTGGTGAATTTCGAATAAGAGATCTAAATGATGAAATAAATAAACTATTAAGAGAAAAAGGGCATTGGGAATCCAGAATAAAAGAATTAGGAGGACCAGATTATTTGGTAAGCTGTTTTCTTTCTTGTTGATTGTAATCCTTAATATTGTAATAAATAAGTCTCATTCATTATAAGTTTGCAAATTACTCGGATTTATTTTAGTTAAAATGGTAAGATGGTATTCCTATTTTTTCTTTTAGAGATATGCAATAAGTAAATATTTCATTTTTAAAAACATAATTGAATTTTTATTCTTCATTTTTAGTACTTTATAAGAATATTCAAATTTTTCTCTATATCAGTGTTTCCAACCTATGTGCCACAAAGTGTGTTGTGAGAGTGCCTCAGGTGTGTCACAGCAATATTAAATATTTTTTAGAATTTTGAATTAAAGTTCTTTTTAAAATTTCATGTATCTTTTTTTCTACTGCTGGCTGACCAAAAGGGGGAGGAAATATTCAATAAATGTGGATTGTTGCAAAATTTGCAGCATCAGCATACCAGTGCTTTGCAGCTTCTATAAAAATTGTGGCTTACTAGTTTAAAGACTGATACCAGCTCTGTATGCATTGATTCAAATATACTATACTAGTAGATGAGCCCAGTGTTGCTCAGGCAAAAAGTAATGATAGTGAAGATTAAGATTATTAGATTATAGCTGATCTTACTTGTTTTCACTGGGTGCAAAATTAGGTCCCCCCTCTTCCAAGACTAATTAGAGAATTTTTAGATGGGTCTAAAAGTATGTTAGATTTCCCTCAAAAACACACAAAACCATATCTAAAATAGTACAGTAGAAGCCAAGTTGTTTAGGGTAATCCTTAAATTTTCTTTTTTTATCTTTCTTATATTTAATTTCTACTACAAAAAATTTATTTTTAATTTCACTGTTTGTATTGAAAAATAAAAATTTAAACAGTTTGACACTTTTTCTTAATTTATTTCTAGATTTAAATATGTTTTATTCTGGTTTATCTATATTATAATTGAGTTTAGTTGATAATAATAATAGATGCATTGCCCAAACAGTTAGGAGATGAAATTCAATCCCTGAGGGGAGAGCGAGAGGATTAAGGGTTACACCTAAATTTTTAGATATAACCCTTAATCCTTATTGGCTTAGCTTTCTCCTTAGAATCCTAAACATCTTAACTTCCTATGCATATTAATTCCACAGTACTTCTTTATGTATGATGTTAGTTGTTTTATCTTCTTTGCTAAGAATGACCAAATCTTTAGCAGAACTAACTCTGGAGCATACAACATAAAACTGACCATGAGAGAAACAATTCTCTCGCAGATCTATTCCAGCTAGGGACTTTCAGAGGTTGCCCTTGTACTTTATTAATGGTCATAGCAAAACATAATTTTATGGGAAATTGAAGCCTCTTGAATTGGAATGAGTAATCAGTTGGAATTAAAGGAATGCGAGGAATAACTACTGATTTACCAACACTACAATCAGTAATACAGTTGCCTCAACCACATTCTTATGTAGTGTTTTAACCTGTAGCCTTGCAGTGATTTGTATATTTTGAAGGTACAAATTTTTTAGCACCATGATAGGAGCTCCAATTTTAAGGTTAATTTATGGAACGGAATACCAGAAGGCTTCAGAGTATTTAGAAATTCAACAGGATAATTTATAGCATCTTCCTTTTCTACAACTGAATCTATAGAACTATACATCATTTCAACTACGTCAAACTTTTGTAATAAAAATTGATTGATTTCATGAGCACTATCATTCAATATAATTTCAAACATAAATAACATAATTTATATGGAAGTTCAAAAATTATTGGTTTACTTGAGATTATTTAAACCATTCAACTTTACACTCCTTAATCTTTAGTGATAAAATTCCTCATTTCTTCAGCCATAAAATCAGTTTCTTTTGCGGATTTACAAAGTCTGGATAGATGTTTTCAGTTAACACTTCCAAATTGTCAACTAACTTGCACAACTCCTTAGGAATATAGCCTTCTTTCTTTCTTAAATTTCCATCTCCAATTTGAATTAGTAAATCTGCAAACTCTTCTGCCTTAGCATGTCTATTTAAATGAACTCTTATATTAGTTTTTAAATGGAATATTTTAATTTTTGGCCGTAAAGAGGATGACTTTAAACAAGGTTTCATCTCATCAGCCCTTGTACCCCTTGATACAACAGGTAGTGTTTGCCTAAAACTCCATACAGCAAAACCATTGCATCACATCATTATTCTGTCATAAATCCTGGAGCATTCTATTTAAAGCTTCAACTGCTCCTTTATGAAACATGGTGACCTCATCTCAAACGGTGATCTTACATTTCCACAATATTTGAGCTATAGCACTTGTCTTGATATATTGCATACCAGGTCTCTGAAAAATTTAAATTTAATGATAATTTAAAAGCAGAATGAATCATTTTTTTCACCTTCAGTTAAAGTAGCTGCAATTCCAGAAGATGCAACTCCAATTTCAATTTACTTATTTTCCTTTATTTTGACAAATATCAAATTTATTAAGAAAGTTTTTTTTTATTCTAGTGGAAAAGCAAAGAATAAGTTGCATGCTACAGATAAAATTGGTGTGTTAACTGGTCATGCTAGTAAAGCATACAAAGTGTGTTGTCTAGCTGAAAAGAAGGCATACATCATTTGCAATGTATCTGTCAGTGAGTCTATTGTAAGTGTGCAAGATCCCTAACTTGCTTGATACCTTGTGTCTGACAAATTATTGAATGTGTTTAAACCATATTTGTTGAAAATGGGGGGTGTTATGTAACAGTACTTCTGGTGACATGTTCAATGATGACAAAACCTGTGACAATATACAAAAAAACTGACACTGGCATCAGCTGCCACCATAAAACATAACACAAATATCAACATGTACATATGTTTTTATTGAAAGTTATGCTCTATAATTATAATTATTTTTATATTCATCTTAAGTGATACTTAAAAATCTTTTATTTTTAAATATTTTTATTATATTATTATTTATTTTCAGCTTTAAGAGTACAAAATTTTAGTACATTAAAATTTAATTCAAATAAACACAATATTATACCAAGAATTAGAAAAAAACTTGGATATTTTAATGGAAACAAACATTTTTTTCCATTTTCAGACATCTTCAGATTACAAAGATTGAATACAGTTGCTGGTTCTTGGTATAATAGTGTGTTTATTTTTACATAATGTGTACATACACATTTGTACAGTTATCTAGTAATCACTATTTTAATTCAACTTGATGATTAAAAGATTTGTAGATTTGTAAAAGATTATCAATTTATTTACAGAAAGTTGGACCAAAAATGCTTGATCATGAAGGCAAAGAAGTTCCAGGAAATAAAGGATATAAGTATGTATACTTATATTAAAATTAACAATACATTGAATTAAAATTTGACTGGATGTAAAGTATTTATCAACTACTTTAATAATATTTTTATATAAATTTTCTTCAAATATAATTTTTATGTTTACCAAGAAGAAAATTAATTTTATGTCTTAAACAATATGATTAATCAAGTCCTGTGAAGTCAAACTTAGTTTTCTTTGTTCAATTTTTGCACTTTCTTCTTCCAAAAATACATTTTCATTATCAGTTGTTTCCTGTTGAAATAATAATTACATAATATAGATCCCCAACAATATAACAGCTATTAAAAAATCTCATCAGACCTGTGTTGCTTAATTCTTTAAATATAAAATCAGCTTAATCCATTCAAGATGAAATCAGCTGATAGAAAAGTTGTTTCAGTGGTTTTTTTGTAGAAGTTCCTCTTGTAGTTTCAGGGGTTAAAAACAATATAGAAAGAAATTTTCAGTGTTTAGAGTTAATAGTATTTGTCAATTTTTTGCATTCTGTACTTGTACAGTACACACAAACTTTAAATGATTTGAAAATAATTTTAATATGTATAAAGTTTTTAGATTATTTTACTTAACATTTTTAAAAAATGTAAGTAATAATGATTAATATATTTTTTCATGAAATAACTGCATGAATAATTATGGAGTTCTTCAGAAAATTTTTTTATATTATTATTATTATATTGTTATAATAATAATGTTATCTTTTCTAAATTTCTTATGTGACTTGGGTGTAAAATCCAACTGCTGACACCAGTGTGACCAGAGGGTAACACCTCTTTGAAGCTCTTGTCAGGATGACACCACTGTATTCTATTTTATGGACACAGTGGTGTCATCGAATGAAGCCGTGATGACTGTTTATTTTTGTTGAAACTGAATAATGCGAATGGTTGCATGCATAGACACTCGGCTTGGGATGCAGGAGGCCGATGAGGCAACATTAAGGAAGAAAAGCACTCTGAGACAAGTTAAACAAAACAAATACCTGTTTGTTATATGATTTATTTATTTATTTTAGTTATTATTGGAATTGTCACAGGACAAAAGATTTCCACCTCCCAATAACATAATTTACCCAAAAATACAATAAAATTCAAACAAAAATAATTAAAAAAACCAAAACAATGATCTACATACTGTCAGTAGCAAGAAAATTAGATTTTAGATACTAGCAACACTGAAGCATTTCTGAGAGGGAGAGTTTACATTAGATTACTTATGTTGTCATAAATACCTTGAGTTAGAAGAGAGCCATTTGTAGATGAGTTGATCGTTTCTATCGTTGACACTTGAGAGTTTGGCACTAGGGGATAGTTCAAAAATAGGCATGGAATTTTCTATTTGGTACTGGAACACGAATTTTCTCAATTTGGAGCTGAGGAAATGGTTGTAGTAGGAGTCAATATTCCATTCAGAGGAGATGATAGCCCTATTAGATGAGGTAATGATTTGTTACAGGCAGAGATGGAGTGAACTAATGAGGTTGAGAAACTGGTGACGACTAATTCATGGAGGAATTGGCAACGACTACTTGAATTGGCCATTTGTTTGTTATTTTAGAGTGGCAGAATATGGCTAGGAAGTCAGAAGGTCAAGAGAAAGTGTTTCTATTGGCACTGATAACACGTAAGATGAGACACTTTCAGGTAGAAAAGTTGACAATTATTGCTGCCGACAACATCATATTGACAAAATTTCCTTTTTTTCTGATTAAACTCTCATTCATTAAGTCTGAGTTCTTACACTTAACTCTGTATTATATATAAAAATAAACACCCAGCTATCCTACTACAAATACATACCACGACAGCTTTAAAAAACTGTACATTACATGCAGAATACATGACAATTGCATCATGTATTGTGCACATGAATCACAGACAAAAGAATCCACTATAACAAACCAAGCATCACATTCATTGATTGACAAAACAAAAATCACATATATCATAAACATATTCATTCCAACTGCTCATAACATACAAAATACATACATGAGGAAAAAGTAAATATTCAGACCTCCCCACAAAATAAAGTGCTTATGGAGGATAGATGAGATACTTATCATGCTTAGTAATTTTTTCTTGCTTAGGTGTCATACGATATAAACTATGCATAAGTCTGAAAATATTAGCTCTTAACAGTACATATGTCACATTACAGAAAACACATATTAGATATTTTAATAGCTATACCTTGATCATGGTCTTAAATATAGTAGGCAGCAGTATCAACTGAGTATTGGAAGCATAGAAAGACTTACATAAAAAATAATAATTTTTTTCAAGTCTATTCTTTAATCCTTTTTACAGTCCAACTCAGAAATAAGAGTAAAAATCTGGCTTGAAGATATAACTAAATCTTCAAAAGAAAAACAAAAACAGTAAGCATAGAATATAGTTAATGTTTGTTTCCATTGAACTAGTTAATTTAAATCAGGTAATTTTATGAATGGTCTTCTAGTAAATAAACAAGACTACATGATTATAAATCAAGGATAAAAAACTTAAAATCATGAAATCAATTTGTTTGATATGCTGCAACTATTTTCATAAGTTACATAAAATAAATAAATTTTTAAAATGTTTGCATCTATAAATATATAATTTAATTTAAATATAATATATAAATAATAAACATATTAAAATATTTTCAATATTTTAGATATTTTGGAGCAGCCAAAGATCTTCCTGGTGTAAGAGAATTATTTGAACAAGAACGTATGTATTTAAAAACTTTTAAATAAATTTACTATATATTTTTTTAAGGAAAAATAACAACATTTTATAAATAGCTCCACCACCTCCAAGGAAAACTCGAGCAGAATTAATGAAAGATGTCGATTATTCTTATTATGGAAGAAGAGATGATGATGATGGTATTCTCATACCATTGGAATATGAAGAAGAAAAGAAAGCTATTGCTGAAGCGGTTGAAGAATGGAAAAAACAAAAAAAGAACAAATTAGAAAATGATGTTAATGTTGAAAAACAGTTAGAAGACATTTACGTAGTGGAACCAGAAGCAATGGTAACTTTTAATGTATAAATTAATTAGATTAATTTAAGTATCTTAAAAAATAAAATATTTACATTGTATTTTCTAGAGTATTTAACAGTTACAGTTGCTTGTTACATATATATAAAATAAATATTTAAAAGTAGATATAGGAAAAATATTCAGTATAATAATCACTCAAATATTTTTAGTTTTATTGATTGTCTTCAAATACTATACTAAACAATTATAATAATAAATTATTTATAAAATGAAACTTTATTAAAGATGATAATTGAATTTTGTTCTTGTAAATATAAACTATTTTCTTTTATTAATAGTAATTTGAATTAAAATAAAACAAAAAAATCTGATATTAAAAATTTAATAACATTATACTTAAATCAGTTCTATTTGATGATAAAGATTACATATCATCAATAATAATTGGTCTTTTCTAGGAGACTTAATAGTTTTTATGAAGTAAATGTTCTTGGATTTATATCTAGCATCAAATCCTTAATATAAATTAAAAAGTTTATAATTATTTATCTTTGTAATTGTTCTAAAAAGTATAACATAATACTTAATAATTTTAAGTTTTTGTGATTGTGACCTAATATAGAATTATGTTTTTATTTTGTATATATTTAATAATTTTTATTAAATAATGACTTATTTTAATAATTGTATTTATTTTATTTAAATTAATTAAAATTATTCGTTTAAAAAAACTAAAATATTTAGAGGTAAAAACTTTATTTAATATTCATAAAGAATGAATTTTGTTATCATTAGTGATGTGCAAATAACTACTTGTTACTTTTGTACCATTACTTTTGAAATCAATGCAATGAATAGAGAATAACAAATTACTGTCTACCATTGCATATATTTGTATAAAATGATTAAGTTTAATTATAAAATTTAACAATTTGAAAAACAAATTACAATAAGATTCATTATGTGGCTTTATCTCTTGTAACCTAATTTATTTTTAATATCCCACTTAAGTATCTATTGAATTACAAGAGGTGCTTTATCCTTTTATCCTTGGCTTCTTCCTATTCTTAGCCTTTAGTTAAGAATAGGATGCTTTTTGTATAATCATTGAAGATTTGATCAAGCTGAGTGCTGAGATTTCTAAGTCAGCATCTGAAAATTCAAATTGGACTCAAAAAGGGACCCAAGAGAAAGAAATAATATTTAATTGCCTAGAGTCATGAACCATTTGGCCATCAAGCATAAAACTTTAAAAGATTGTCATACTCATTAAAGAATACAAAAACAAGAAATGGCCATTCTGAACTATAATATTTATACATTACAATATTAAATGCATAGAAGTAATCACAAAAAATGTCTTCTTTTAAATCTTAACGTCCTTCCACACTCGGGAACTAACTGTCTTTATGGCGAAGTCGACCTTCTTTTGTAGGCTGCTCTTCCGCCTCAATAGGTAAAACACAGTTAAAAAGTATCCCCAAGGTTTTCAGCACAATCATTAAATTTAATTTACAATTAAAAATATAATTAAAACATGCCAGGACAAAATTCATTTATTTACAAATATTAAGGTTTGACCCGCCGTAAAGACAGTTAGTTCCCGAGTGTGAAAAGGACGTTAAGATTTAAAAGAAGTCACATTTTTTGTGATCACTTCTACGCATTTAATATTGTAATGTATGAATTTTGTCCTGGCATGTTTTAATTATATTTTTAATTATAATATTTATCCCAAAATTCCAACCCTAAAATCAAATAAAACAGAAAAAAACAGAAGAAATTTAAAAAAAATTAATATTCATACAAAATAACTTCAGGAATAAAAACAAAAAATGAAATAAGTAAATAAAAATAATAAAATAAATCGTCTCATTTGAGTTTGAATTTAGTTATCTTAGACACTAGTCATAATCACTAGCTGTGAGAGGATTTAAGAATTGAATGTTCATTTTTCAGTCCCATGAGTAATAAAGATTGTAATTAACTTTAAAAAACCTCAATAGAAACATCTGCAATTATATACATAAAAGTATAGTGACACAAACCTTAGAAACTTCATCCATAATACAAACAGAATTTATTTATGTATAATCTGAATAATAATACTGACCAGGAACATAATTCAAATAAAATAAACATAATAAAAACAATAAAATAAATAACTTAAAAATAAAAAATAATTTTTATTTTTAAGTTTTTATTAACTATTTTTATTAACTATTTAATTATTAAGTTTTTATTTTTAAACTAGTATGAATTCAATAAAACATTATTGAGTAGAAATTCTAAATAACGATGCTTGATTAAAGTAAAAAAAACTACTCTGCAATCAAGTATCAATAGCAATTTATTGTTTTCTACTCATTACTTCTGGTGAGTTTTGAATAACGAGTACAGGTATCCTCGTACAACACGGTACTTCTACAACATGGTTTCTAACACAATTTTGGAAATCCTCCATACAAAATTTCACAATTTTTTAGTATAACCTTTGTTATTTGATATATATATATTTTTTTATTCAAGTAAGCACACGTCATCTCAGATTTGCCCATGGATTTTAGAATATTGAAATTTTCAAATTTTGTGCTTTTCATCAGGTTTACTTTAATGAAAACTGATAGTGCAATTTTTTTCTTCCTTGTCCTAACTTTCCTATCACCAGGTCGTCATTGTTGCTTTCAGACTTTAGCTCTTAAAACTGTCACTGAGTTTTCTTTTTATAGATTAATCTTCGTATTTAGTAAAATTTATTTAAACAATTTTAGGTAAAGTTTTGTTAAACTTTTTTTAACCATAGGTATTACTTACCTACGAATGATTATTTCATTCATAAAAAATGATGAACATACAGTGATATCTCAGTACTTGAACAATTCAGTATTCGAACAAATTCTGGAAAATGTTGCTCAGTACTCAACTGAACAAATTTTCAATTAACAACATATTTTTATTTCATTATCCATAAAAATTTTCATGATAAAAACAAACAATATGAAAATGTTCCTGATACTTCTGATCAAGATCAACAAAAAGGCTGAGAATTGTCATCTCAGCATACAGTGGTGCTCATATAACATACTTAATCTGTTTCAGGTACCGTTCATCTAATTCGTTCCGCAGCATAAAATATCCGTACTGTATCATAAAAAAATGAACATGGGGTGCATTCTTTTATTCCTCCGCATAACTCTGCGCAAGCGACATCCGTTTAAAAATTCCTGCAGAACGCGTTCCTAAATTCTGGTGGAAGTGCACGCCGTTGAATGGCAAAAATGGCCGCTTGTAGCAGTAGTTTACGGTGGAAAGCAACATGGCATCCTCCATGGCTCAGATAGTTTCGTTTCCGGGTCCATTATGTGGTTTTATGAATGAGAATTTAGAAATTGTGAAAGCACGAATTAGCGCACGCAGTGATGTAAGTGTCTTTACGAATTTTTTTTCGAGGCTATTTTGAATGCTCTTTCAACAATATCATTTTATGGTTAAATTTTACAATTGGGACCCTTCTTTTGCCTTTTAAAGCTCATATTTTAGAATTGTAGATTCCTCCATCACGATACTATCGATAGTGCGGGCACCGCCATCTTTCTTTCTTTCACCGTTGTTCCTAAATGCCTACAAACAGCAGCGCACCCCCATATTAGCGGAGACGCAGAGCGACCGCTATTAAAGAATGCACCTATGGAGCAGTCACCAATTATGCCGGAAAGTCCGTTGCTCGAGTCACGTAATGGCCAAACAGAAAGCCCGTTGTTTGCAGCGTCCGTTATTCGAGGCATACGTTATACGAGGCACCACTGTATTTTGTAAAAAGAAGTTGCTCTCGTTTAACTAAAATTAATACTAATGCATAATACAGTACTTTTAATTGTAATTGTTAATTATTGATTGAAAATAATTTATCAATTGTTTTAATAAACATACTTTTCTTAGTAACAAAAAAGAATAGTATACTCTTTCTAACTTCTGGAACATAAACTGTATGTTTTGTATTACTCTTTTGTTTTATGTAGCACAGATTTGCATAACATGGCACTTTTTCAGAATGTAACTGCTGTGTTATATGAGGGATATCTGTACTCAGTTATTAGTATTCATGTGTTCAATATTTTATATCTGCTGATTTCTCAAAAAGTTTGCACATCATTAATTGTTGTACAATTTCAGGAATGTTAACTTTCAAATTTTAATATCATATTATATATAATTGAAGTTAAATGATGATGATGTATTTTTAGAGTGATGAAGATGATGACCAGTCTCTAAGTGAAATTGAATCTCAGTCTCGTTTCATTGCTCATGTTCCTATCCCATCACAGAAAGAGGTAAAATTATTAGTAATAATAATTTCAATAGTACATTTCTTTGTTTGTTGAAAATTTTTAATACATTGGACTTTGATCAGAATTCAAGTTAGTTCAGTTGCTATATTTAAAAAAATAATTTGAAATGGTTGTTATAATAACCATTTCAAATTAATCTTTAAATCTATCCTTTTTGAATTCAAAATGTATGATTTGATACAGAATTTGAAAATGAAATGAAGTTCAGTTTTTATTCTTCACAAATGTGTATGAAACAAAGCTCATAATTTATTAATTACATTTGCTTAATATAACCCAACTTACTATTAATATCAGGTTATATCTTCTCATAATCTTGTGTTATGGAATTCTTTTATTGCAGATTTTATCATTTTGATCTAGAATATTCTATTAATTTAAAAGTTTGATATAAAAATTATTTGCTTAAAATTATATTATAAAATAATGTGAGATGTTATACTTACTGTCAGTTTTCTATTGATTATTTTATTTTTCAAATTTTTATTTAATATTTTTACTCGGCAAACTTTTACCAGGGATAACAATACTGATTATTAATTTAAAGTATTCTATATATATTTAAATTTTAGATTGAGGCAGCACTTGTTTTAAGGAAAAAGACAGAATTGCTCCAGAAATATACTAGTGAAACATTACAAGAAGAAGCTGAAGAAGTGAAACAGCTACTTGGTATTTGATACTGATATATTAGCATACAAAACATTGATTATGAATAATTTTTAAAATGCATTGTAAATATACCTCATCAAGATAACATTGACCATGGCATTTTATATGAAATACATAACGATAGCTGAAACTGCTTCAGTTTTGTTAATGGAAAAAATATATTTTAAAATTCAAGAAGAAATAAATAAATAAAATTTAAATGTGTCAAACAGTATTTTTTTATAATTTATTTTCTTATTTCCAAAACACAATTAATTAAAATTAAAATAATATAATGTTTTAGTATTTTATTTATCCTCTAAAACTGAGTATCATGATAAAAATCTTTGATGAGTAATTTCTGAAATTACATAATTTTTTCTGAGAATTCTCATGATGATGAAATCTTCATACAGATAGTCAAAAATACCTGTTGTGTTATTTTTGGCAAAACATATAATAAAATAAACAATGTGGATTAACAAGAGCATAAGTTCATTATTTGTCATTTCAATGGTGGGAGAAATTTATATGTTTATCGTTGATATTGAACATGAGCTAAGTTCAAAAGTAAAACTTGGCTCATGGTATTTACATTTTTAAAAATATCACAAAAACAAGGTTTTTTGTATATTTGTAATATTTTTATAGTTTTTTAAATGTAAATACTGTCAACCCAAGTTTTAGTTTTCTTTTAATTATAATTATATTGACAGATTTTCAGACAAATCTTTAGAATTTTGATCACTTAGATGTTAATAATTTTAAATATTACGAAAAACAATTTTCCAAAGCAAGTTTTAATTCTTTAAATTAAGTGAATTTTATGGAGAATTTTCTTATTTATCTAAATTACATAGTGAATTGCAATATTTATATTCATATCCAGACTATATTGGCAAGTCACTCTTAGACATAAAAAAGACAAATATTGTAATTAATGACGATCTGAACAAAGATGTACTAAAAGAATTATATGATTTAATATCATTAATTTTTATGGTACCATTTACAAGTGCGTCTATTGAGTGCAGTTTTTCAACCGTGAAAAAAATTGATACGTTCACAAGGAACACTCCGTCAGAGGAAAGATTATCATCACTAGCATTGCTTTTGATAGAAAAAAAGCTTTTAAATCAGTGTTTCCCAACGTGAATTTTGCACCCTACAGTTTATGAAAAATACAAATTGGAAGTTCACCATCAGTCTATTTATTTGTTCTCTAAAAATAGGACTGAACAACCAATTCTCAAGTTAGTATTATTAGCAATTCGAAAATGGACTCGTCCAGAGTTTAAATTAACCGTATAGCTGCTGTACGCTATATTTATTGTAAATATTGATTTAAGTTAGTTTTAGGTTTCTTTGTTCTTTGTTTCCCTTTCCTTCTAGTACTTTCCTTTATAACCCTTTTCCCTTGGAATGGGATTAACAATTCTGGGAACCACTGAGAACAATCAGATGAACAAAGCCCTGATGCTAGTGAAAGAGAAGAAAGGACATTCTTTGCCCAGACCTTGAGGTGGACAGACATGAGTTGTTGTGTTCCAGGTTGCGTTTGGCAACGACTAGAAAGTGCAAGAGACTTTGATAAAAGTATCGGGTTTTATCGTGGTTACGACAAAACAGTGTGGCAATTAAGTGTATATGTTAGAGGTGCATAAGAAATTTAGAAAGGCTTAGGTGAGGCATAGCATAAAAAAAAAGTTGGAAAACACTGTTTTAAAATACTTTATGGAATCAACAACAAGCAATTTTTATGATAGTGATTAACGTCTTGACAGAAAATAATTGCCAAATAGAGTTAGTTTATAAAAAATAATAAAAACAAGTTCTTATAACTTTGTTTCATGTCAGTTTATTCTAAAATAGATAATTGTTTATTTTTGTCATTTCCAGTATTTGTTTAAAATTTTTATGGAAACATAGCTTCCCTATCATCAAATGTCACGGCACGCCACTGCAAAACAATAAGCAAAATCAAATGATTGAATGAATGAAACCATTGAAAAGAATCATTTTGCACCCTACAGTTTATGAAAAATACAAATTGGAAGTTCACCATCAGTCTATTTATTTGTTCTCTAAAAATAGGACCGAACAACCAATTCTCAAGTTAGTATTATTAGATATTTTATTAGCCACATTAAAAGTTTTAAGAGTTTGTTTTAGCATATAAGTTTTATATTTTATTTGGTAAATAAAACAGAAATTAGAAAAATTATAAATAGCTTCTAAACCACAGAATTTTATTTCAGTCCAACTATTTATCATGACGATCAATCCATGTTATAATCAGAAGTACATTAATACTAAAAAAGGTTCAAGGAGTCCAACAAATAGTTTTATGAAACATATTTTAAAATAAAACTGATTCAAAAAGCTGTTCTATAACACTTGTTCCAATCTGCATTGATAGAATTTGATGGTGGGAGATAGTATCCTAAAAAATGTTTAATTCTGAAATAAAAAACAATTTGTTGGATTCCTTAAATATATTTTAGCATTAATGTACTGTTATTATGTTTACATAACAAGGGAAAGTATTGGAATCATGTCAGATTTCACCCTCTGAGTGTTTTGCAAATCTCCACATTTTGAAACCCCTGAACCCAAGAAACACAAAATTTTTTACCGTTTTTTTTTTTGTGTATGCATATTGGAGTCTATTTCATTTAATATCTTACGATGGGGTAAAGATCAAGAAGTGAAAATCTCATGACAGCCAAGAAAGTTAAGCAACTTGTTGCTAGATCCTTTTGTAATTATAGTTACAATGAAGTGTTAATGGAAGAAACAGAGAGAAAAACAAAGTTAGAGATGATCCCTTGAAATCTAACATTGGTAAATGTCACATTTTCAACAGCCACTTTGGAGTTATGTAATGTATGCTGGTGTCAGTTATACAGTCTCTTTATTTCAGTTTTAGTAATTTATAGTTACATGCTGGTATATGTTATCTGAAAAATTCAGCAATTAAAATGTATTTTAATTACAAGCTGAAAAAATTCTGAAATACCCTAACAAATATTTTCTTCTTATTCAGTATTAAAGATAACAAGTTAGAAAGTCTAATGGCTGTTATCTTTTGAAAAGTTAAGCCCCTTCATATATAGAAGTTTTTCAGTGTTTGGACTGAAAAAAAAATTATTAAATTCTCTAGCTTGCATATTGCTTTAAAAATTCATACTAGCATACATCATTAGATGGTAGTGTCTATTAGTAAGGTGACTAACTTTTTTACAATGAAAAGAAGGACACACAAATTGAAGAAAAAAAATATTGTAAATAAAAGAAACATTTTATTCATTGCAACAATAACACACTATAATAATCTCTACTGCATGCGTATGTGCCGTGTTGTGTTTCGGTAAGAAGTAAACAAAGTTACTTGCATGCATGCAGCGCACTCTCTCAAGGTCTCCTGTGCAGAGCACATGCGTCTCATAATCGCGTTTTGCTGCACTGTACCGAGCCTTGGTGAACCATCATGTCAAATACAAACACATCACATCACATTACATGCAATGGATCAGCTCGGCATCAATCGAATATGGAGATTTACAAATTAGTCTTCAAATATCGAAAAGGAGGACACTTTTCAAGGGAGACGGAACTTACAAAAGAAGAACTGTCCTCCCTAAAGGAGGACGATTGGTCACCTTACTATTATCAATTTCCTTAATTATCTCTCTTAAACATATTATGTAAAAAGTTTAACATAATATGTTTTTATTTTGAAAGAAAATGTTCATAATGGTATGTAAAAATTTTAAAGTAAATTTTTGATACAAACAGTAAAATCTACATTTGATAATTTAAGAAAATAATTCTTTTTGAAAAATGTGAACAATGAAACTCGTGAAATTGCTCTCTAAAGATTAAATCTAGGTTACTACATTTAAAATTAAAATTAATCACAAAAAATTGATTTCCATGTATCAAGATTATTTATTTAATCATTAATCAGCTGTTTTATACAAATATTTACAATAATAATAATAATAAACAATTCATTTAATTAAAAAATTTTATTTGCAAATTATAAAAGAAGTATTATTTTCAAAACACATCATGTCATAACATGATTAATTTTTTAACACAATAATTCTGAATTATTGAAAATTAATAACAAAACAATTAATTATTTTAGTTAACATTTTTTCTAAAATATAATGATTTTAATAATGCTAATTTTACAATTTTAATAAATTTTAAAAATATTTACAAAAATATATTACCTTTTGTTGTTATATATATAATTTATTTACACAGCTTTATTTATGGTCCTTTAAAATATTGAAAAATTATAGGAAGAGTTATTGCAAAGGCACCATATATAAATGCAACTGTTGCTAAAGAATTAATTTTCATTTTAAATTCCAAATTTTTTTCGGCATCTTTCAACAATCTCTCTACATCATTTCCAACATATATTGCTGGTATATCATCACTTTTATTATCTATCTCGGGTTTCGAAGCTCTTAGCGAGTTCACTAAAACTTTTACTTCTTTCATTTCTTGTGCCATCATTTTTTCTTGCTTCTGAATCAGTGAAAGAATTTCATCAGTCTGTGTTTCCAACTTCTCATAAGGTAGTTCTACATCTGTCAACATGGAAGAATTATTTATTTTCCCTTTCACTTCGTGCAAATTTCCTTGCAAAATTAAAGATTTTTTCAAATCGCTAACAAAATCCACAATTTGGCGATGCTGTGTTTTCATGACATTAGTTAAATCATTAACTAGGAGATGTAACTTATTCTGATCAGATGCTTCAGAAACAAGTCCTCTCAATTCTTTCATTCTCATTCTGTTGTTAATGCTGGTTCCAATAATACCAATTACAGCACCACAAATAGAACCAATTATGGACCAATATTTTGTTCTTTCTGCTTGAGCTCTTTCTTTCTCATGACTACTTCTAACAGCTAAAGAAAGAGCTGAAAAATATTCTCTTTCTGCTTTTTCTAAATTTTTAAATTCCTCCAAAAGGCCTTTTTCTTCTCTAATTATAGCATGTTCCTATTTAAAACAAAACATCAATATATTATCAATAAACAAATAATTTATCCTGTCATCACTAAATAACCTAATACTATACGTTTCAAAATTATGTATATGCACTTATACATGTTCATGAAATACAAATTTGTAAATCTTATTTTCTTTATCACATATCACAAAGAACTTTTGTGAGAAATTTAAATTCACTGAAGATAAGAGAGAGAGAAGTTTTTTACAACAACATAAATTTAGTGTAAATGTTCAAATGTTACCATCAGCACAAATACATGAATAACATCTCTCACCAAAATGCATAAGATGATAGACAAAATTTTTTCTACTTCCCGTCACATCATCCAATTCTGTTGTATTTCCTCTAATATTCATCATTTGTGACTAAATCACAACCATTGACATAAACCTAATCCCTGCTTTATGATGCTTGGGGTGCAAAATCTGGTTGAAAAAAAGTTAAATATATTGCTGAACTTCATTGGCATTATCATACTTCCATCGTCATTTTATAATTGTCTTTCTTACTTTAAAACTTAATTGAGAATTAAAAATAAAACAAAGACAATTACATCATTGTAAAAAATTATCAATTTTAAAATGTGATAAAATGTTGCAACACTTTTGACAAAGTTAAATATAGATTAAAGCATTTCATTGATAAAGTTTATCTTTACACTATGAGCATTTCATTTAGTTGAAATGTTTTAAAAAATGTTGAATATATTGGGTTGTTTGGAAAGTAATTTTGTTTTTTATTAATGGAAAAAAAAACAATTTTCTTATAATATATAAATATTTTATTGAATTATATATTGACCATTTTGGTCAAATATCTGTTGCCATCTTTCTGGTAGTGATGTGGTACCACATTCATAAAAGTTTTGATCTTTGCTTACAAAAAGTTGTGACATCCTGATTTCAAGTAAATGTAAATCGAGAAAGCATAGTAAAATAAACAAACCTGCGTTATAAGGTTTAAATAATTATCTTCTCCTCTAGAAGTTTTGTTTAATTCATTATGTATATCTTTTAATTTCAGCTGAATTTGTTGAATAAATTGCTGTTTTTCTCTTCTTTTCTCTTGTGTTTCCATAAATTTTTCTTCTGCCTATATTAAAAATGTTATGATAATATTAATTTTTGATGTCAACTGCAATACATATTTTTAAATATTTAACTTTACATTTTGACTTTTATTTCTATTAATCAATAATAAGATTTATCTAATTCAGTAATAAAAGATAATTTGTTTGAAAATTATTGAGAGGAAATGGTGGTAAATGATAATAAGGAAAACAGATATATTCAATAAGTTACAAAACAAAATAAATTTTTATTGATAAAAAAAATAACAGGATGAAATTTTCTGATAGATCTTATCTAATAATTTCACAATATACAGAAAGAAAATCAGTATGAGATTACAGTGCCGTAACTAAGATTTTGGACGCCTATGGCAAAGAATAAAAATGGCGCCTTTTTAATCTTTGTTATTAAATAAATATAAAAATGGTGGTTTATTTTTGAAATATATGTTTGTAGAAATTACAGATCATAAATACTATATAAATATAAATATAGACTTTTTTTGTGTTATTAATTTCGAATACATATTATTCTGAAACCTTCTCGTTGGCGCCTTTATTAAATCGGCGCCTATGGCGGGGCCACGTTGGCCATACCCTAGTTATGGCTCTGTGAGATTACATCAGACAAAAACCTAACCAATATTTTCCTTTATAACAAACATGGGTCACACAATAACAATATGTATATATTAATATAATATAATAAAACTATATGTATAATGATATAATTGACTGAATGACTTATTCACTCCATGACATGAAATGTTTGAGTAGAAATTGACTTCTTACAAAAAAATAAAATAGTACAATTGAAAATAAGGTAAGCAGGAGATGAGGGTTTGAATCCCACTTTCTGGAATGATTTTTCTCTTCCAGAATATTATAAATTAAATTTATTTATTTCTAATAATAATAACATAGTACTTATATATACTAAGTATATTATGTTCCAAAAATAGAATCGCTATTTAAAAACCTGACAAAGGCTTATCAGTCAGCCTGAAAACATTTAGTTTAATTAAAGTTAATTGCTGGAAAAGTGTGTAAGGTGTACTCAGTATTTTTGTTATTTGGTTACCAGACTTAGCAAGTAAACATATAAATTAAAATATACTTATATAACTTTCCTTAATGCTTCATCAAAGTTACATTTATTATCATCATTATCTTTAAGTAATAAGCATCTTTAAGCTGTTTTTCATACATTCAGCCTCAACATGTAATTGACAATGTACAACTATTATCAATCTTAATTAGCACTTAAATGTTAATGTTGCTCATTTTTAATTATTATTTGCTCAAAGTGCAGTAATTTAAATTGCTGGCATTTGATACTTCAATTGTACACAAGATGAATTATAATTAATTAATAATAATATCTAAAATTAATAAATCTACAAGTTGTACATTGTTTGATTGTCTTAACATGTCTTTTTTAATGCAAGAGTCAAGAAAATCAGAACATCTAATAATTGTAATCTTATTTAATTATCCTGTTTAATGTTACCTGATGGTTACCTTACTTTTCTGTTTTTCTCTCATTTTTGTTCATGCACTTTTTAATCATATCCATTGTGGGTTTGGCCAGGCCCACAATGGAGATAGTCAGATAGTGAAGACAAGAACTGATGTATTTGGTACAAACCACTCCAAAAAAATTTCTGGGATTGCTCACCCAGATTTAATCTTGGATCCCAGAGCAATAGATTGATGCCTTAACTGCCCCAGCCACCTGTTATTTATCATCAATATAAGTCATGCTTGATCAAGTTGTAGCAATAACAGAACTTTGATTATATTAATCCAGAATGACATTTTATTACTACCAAATGGGTCATGAGGCTACTTTTTAAGCATTTTTTGTAAATCATTAAGCATTTTTATTGAAACTGAAACTACTTATATTTTTTTCACAATTTTTCATTATCACCACTACACAAGTTTTCCACCTGGGGTTATAGAAAAGTATTCAAAACACTAGATCTAACCAAGGTCTTCTTAGCCATTTTGTATAAGTCTTTTGACAATAAAAATTTAGAATTAGGTAACGCAAAATGTATTCGATATAAATTTCTAAAAAGAAAATCGACAGTAATTAGTAATATGCAAAGATCAAAAATTAGTGGAACCTTCTTAAAATAAGACCCTGCATTACATGAGGCTCCTATAATGCAAGATAGAGCACCCAAGATAGGAGATTAATATTAATGCTTCTATTAAGAGCTTAATATAGAATAAATAATAAAAACCAGAAGTCAGAGATGAAGTTAGGGGTGTACTATAGATTACTCCCTATGGAATTTCAAGACTTTGATTATATATTTGAACTCAGGGGACCGAGACGAGTTCAACGGTACCCCATTTTTCGACCGGAGAAGAAAAATAAAAAAGTTATCACACTTTTTAAGTTACCATACTTTTTTAATGCTCTCATGCAGACAGCATCTCACGGCACCGTAGTTGCTAGTATTGCCATCTTGCGGTAAAGTCTGCAAACCATGACGTCGGACTACAGTCATCTCCCGGAGCGTTAAACATGCGATACGAGAGCGGAGAGAGCGACGCGACTTCCGATCATCGCGCGATTGCCATTTCGGTTAATGTTACTTATGGCAGCGAACATGGCGGCCCGACTGACCTCTCGTATGGGCGCCACCACATGCCGCCATGTGCTAAACTAGTGATCAATTCAAGGCAGTTCTTGAACAAAGTAAAAAAGGGGGGAAACGTCTACTAAAGGCAATTTTAACGGCAAGCGACGGGACTCCGATTGCGATAGCGAGGCCGACTTAGCAGAGAGCGACGCGACTCCCTATCATCGCGCGATTGCCGAAAAAAGTATGATAAAACTTTTTTATTTTTCGTCTCCGGTCCAAAAGTAGAGTATCGTTGAACTCGTCTCGGTCCCCTGAGTTCAGATATATACCCAAACACACGAAATTCCATAGGGAGTAATCTATAGTATACCCGAAGTTAGTCCTGAATCTGATTTTTCTAGCAATAAGTTTTCTTCTGACTCAGACTTCACAGCCCTGGTTCTTACCCACAACATTCTATTTAAAAGGTAAGACAAGAACTCTGAATGAAGGATTTGCCACTCCCTAGAATTGTAGACTCTCTGTTCGAGCAAAAATGTCAACAAAATCATATCTGTACTTGCAACCCTTGGTGAGACATTCACCTCCAAAGGTCAGTTTTTAGTAGGAACCTGTACTGCCTATTGCAGTGATCACTATTGCTCACACCTCAGCACCCACATGGGGATGAGCCTTCATACCTCCCCAAAAACTATGTAACATCAAGTACTTCATGAACAGCAAGTGGCTACTCAAAGCTGGTATAGTTACTTGGGCTAAATAGTTAAGTGTGACAGTTTTAGCAGACAACGTGACTCCCCATCACATATGCCCTGCGGTTAATGTTACACTTGGTGCCAAGATGGCGGCTCGTCTCCGATTCCAGCAAGGAAACAGTGGGATGCACGTTCTAACCTAACCTAACCTATTCTAATAATTTGGTTGCTAATAATTATGGTAATTTATTAGAATAGGTTAAGTTATGTTAGAACGTGCATCCCACTGTTTCCTTGCTGGAATCGGAGATGAGCCGCCATCTTGGCACCAAGGGTAACATTAACCCGTGCTGAAAGTAAGCTGATTTCGGGGGCTTTATCTTTCGAAGTGTCATATGTAGAGGTATGATACTTTTGACTTTTTTTGCTCCTTTAAGTACGGTCTACAGCTCTGGTAAGATCCCAGCCGTCTCATCAGAGGTGTAGTTATACCTGCTTCATACGGAATCAATCCAATGGAATATATTAAAAACCAAACCTGAATAACTTTCAATTGCGTTTCTTTCATTTCAGTCAGTCCAATAAAATCTTCGTAACTTTTCATCCATTTGTTAATTTTCTCTTTTATTAAAGATTCATTGAAAAGTCCAACACTTGTACTGGACGTTGTCTCAAATTTGAATCGATAATTTTCCCAAGAATTAATACATTTTCTTATTTTGATACCATCCACGTGCCCACGCTTCCACAAAGTCGCCATTTTTGTTTATCAGCTGTTTGATATATTCCGTTTCGTAATTATTAATCAATTATTTAGCGTAAAAATAAATCGGAAATCGTTTTCCGTTTTAACGATCAACTCATCATTTAATTTATATTTAAAAGCAAAATAACGAAAATAAAATTACATTATAAATACATCTGTTTTTAACCTTTCGTCTATGCGTATGCTTAGTGATGAGCAAGATGCCACAAAAATCGTATTTTAATGCCAGTTTATTCGGCCAATACTTTTAGGATATTTCGGTACAAGTGTATATTTTTATATCTAGTAATTATTATATTCTAACGTGGCAAATAATTTATATTAAATGCTGAATCCTATTAAATTATATAGTAAAATATAACCGGAATTAAATCGCTAGTGATGCAAGTTTAACACGTGGCTTCTTCGTGATTTGAAATTGATGTAGATTTCAACACGTTCGAACATCGAAAAACTTAAATTTAAATGTTATATTGTTACAAATTGTATAAAGTATCAGCTGACGATGATTAATTCGTGCTTGTTCCTTTAATTTATACAGTATATTCCCATAATTTTATCTATTAAATACTAACGAAATTGATAATTTCTTAATTCCTTTTGTTGTTGAAGGACAAAAAAGATACGTTGAGAGCATTGGATGTTTCTGTTTCCTTAATTAAAATATGCACATAAGAATAACATCGATATATTTATCACTTCATAATATTGATTAATGTAGGAAATTTGCATCTATATACTTGATTTGAGGCAGAATTTTTGATTGATTCTATCAATTGAGATGAACTAATTTCCCGACAGAAATACAATTTTTTGGGTGATTTATATACTGTATATATCATCTCTGTCTTTAGTAGGCCAGAAAAGATCTCTTGGATTGCTTGCCGTATGCTGTTGGATTGAGGCCTGCTCTGGGCCGAGTGTTTTCTTCCAGTTTAATCTAAATTATTTAATTAAAATTATAAAATTATTAAATTTATTAAGAGATGGCACCTAACGCTTCTTTCTACTATCAAATTGATTGGTAATTTATTAATATTATAGTCGTTATGTAACCCGATAGCATAAGGCAGTAGTTAGCTTTAGCAATATATTATATGGGGTTTGGTAGAGTTGTTTGTTTAGATCTCTTAGAATAGTCTCAACATCTCGATTCTGTATAACATTGCATTAGATAATACTGATGATGGATGACAAAAGCTGTTTGATAGAATTATTTTTTGAAGTACTGTTGCTGTTTTTGAAATATGACAAGCGTTCTGATTACAGTGGACCTTCGTTATAGCGCTGCTCACTATACCGCGCACTCGGTTATAGCGCGGGTGATGTTTGCAACGCGATAAGCTCAAACACGTTTATACAGGTCTGTGCGGCGTTAGTGAGTAGCACATTTTATTGTTACTGCATATTGAGTAATTGTGTATGTATTGAGTTCCTGAATGTATTTTGAATAGTGTTTAATTATTGTATGCATGATGAGTAAAAGAAAAGCTTGACATTGTTGCTAAAGTAAAGAGGTGAACCGCGTTATACCAAGTGGCGCGGTTTACCTTATACCACAGGTGTTGTTTCCTGCCCTACATGTGTGTTATTTTGGGGGTCCACTGTATTTCTAAAGAAGAAAAATCAGATTTGTTTCAATATTTCTGTTTATCCCAGTTTTAATAATAAAATTAGTTACATATAACACCAAATCTGATATTTGTTAATAATTAAATGATACGTCAAATTCTTTATCGGACTATAATATTGCTTGATTGGTTTGTAAGCAAAGATTGGATGGAGGACCAAGTGTCGTAACTACTAATGTGTTTACATGGTATACAGAAGTTGAGGATTGGTTTGAGTCGTGCTTTGGACCGATCTTTTTTTCCAGACTTATTCTAAATTAAATTTATTCATTTCTAATGATTAAATTTAACAAGACGTCTATTTTTATTAAGATTTAGCTACCTATTCCTATTTCAAATTTTAATAATTAATTAGGCATATTAGAGTCTGATAAAGAATCTGGCTGTATCATTTGAAAATTAGTTCAACATTATCTGATTTTATTATTAAAGACCGACTTTGAATATTTACTTATATGACAATATTTTTTGGAAAATTTTATTTATACTATATATTTTGTTTGTGTGTAGACAAATACTGCATAGTTATCAAAAGCAAATGTTAAGCTTTAAGCCATATTTTATCTGCGTAAAAATTTTTGTGAGAAAAAGTATTTTCATACATAATTATAAAGTTTTTGTTTTTATATGACAATAGATTAATACTAAAATAAAAGACTATTATAAGATTTGTTACTTGAAATAATAATTTTATAATAATTAATTTTATTATTAATATAAATATTTTAGATATTTTATATTGTAAAATGTGTATTTTATTTTAGAACAGTGATTTTCAACTGGTGGCACACCAGTGTGCTGCGAAAATTTTTGCAGGTTATTAAATAAATCTTTTTCGAAAGAAGCTCAAGGAACAATAACTATAAATGTCAAAATTCAAACCTTGTTAAATTGATTATACGAGTTTTTTATTGTTATGATAGATAAACACATACATAATGTAGTGAAAAATATATATTCGTGAGCAGAATTATATGTGCATAATGCTGGGTTATTTCATTTAAAATGAAATTTTCGTTAAATCAAAAATGTATTTATAATCAGTGGCATAGCAAATATAACTGGCACCCCCTCTCCTCTCCAGAAACACGTATAGTTTGTCTTGGAAACCATTTGGGAGCCCCCTCTGTGAGTGGCACCCGGGACATGATACACCCCTTGCCCCCTCGCTACGCCACTGTCTATAATTGTCCATATTTAGTTCAAATTATTTTAACTTTGAAATAGAGGGACATTGGGCAGGTTTCTAAAGGTAATTATCATGCCAATTTTAAATGCAAATTAAGACTTAATGTTAATTGCTTTTCTTATGTAAATGAAAATTACTAATTTAAATAACCATTCTTATAACCTGCTACTATTTTATGCAACGTCAATACTGTTTTATTTAATTCACAAAAAAATATACACAAAAAGAATTAGGTTAACTGGCAAGTAATATGGCGATATAATCTTTACAAACACAATTTTTAAATCACGTCATTTTTTCTCTGCATATCATTATAATTTAAGTGTGCCTCAGAATTTTAATTATGGGTACATGATAGTCAAGGGTATCTTGAGATAAAAAAAGGTTGAAAAACACTGATTTAGAATACTAGTTAAATTCTTAACTGAATTTTTTCACATTACTAAAAATTATCATTATAATAGATAAGACAGTTTATTTCGACAACAAAAGTCATTAAAAAATGCTTAAGTTATTGCCGTACAAGGTTCCTACTCTAGTAATTTTTCAGAAAACATTTTGAATGTAATACTTTGATTATTGTTTGTAATTTAATTTTCAAAACTTATTTTTTAAATATAACAAATGTTTTTAGGACATTCTATAAATATAATCCATAATGGAATGGATTTTGATAATTGCTGCTGCAATTCATCTTATTATTTGTCCATATACAAAAGTTGAAGAAAGTTTTAACTTACAAGCAATACATGATTTACTCTATCACGGTTCAAATATTTCTCAGGTAAGAAATATTTTTTAAACAGAGAAAACAAATAGAATTCTTGTCTTAAGTTTTATTCATTAGAAACTGAGGTTAATGTTACCTTAGGTAGCCAAGATGGCAGCTCGTCTCTAATTCCAGCAAGGAAACAGTGGGACGCATGTTCTAACTTAACCTAACCTATTCTAATAAATTGCCATAATTATTAGCAACCAAACTATTAGAATAGGTTAGGTTAGGTTAGAACATGCGTCCCACTGTTTCCTTGCTGGAATTAGAGTCAAGCTGCCATCTTGGCTACCTAAGGTAACGTTAACCGAAACTGAATACATTAAATTTTCTTTAATTACATTTAATGGAAGAGAACACTACTAAATTTATTTATAACCTTAAATGTGTCAGTGCTTTTTCTCTTTTAAGTATGGCAATGCCAAGATTTGTGTATTAGAGCCGCCGCAAACTAGCAATTTGCGAGAGCAAAACGCTAGCAAATGTGCCCTAGCACAACCGATGACGTCAAAGGCTCCGCCCGTCTCTTCTTGCTCACGTGGTTTTTCCTTTGCTAGAGCGGCGATACGAGAGTACTCTCGCTGTTCACAGAATTCAACAACGAGAGCAGTCACGCTAGCAAGAGAGAGCAGGGGAAAATGGATGACTACATAAACATGCCACATGTCGAAAAAAAATAATAGAATTTTATCGATGTACGTAAATTACATGATTAATACATTCAGTATTGAAAAGAAAATGATATAAAGGTTGTATATTAAAATAGTAAATAGTTATTTATAAATAAGCTTAAGCCTAGTTAGGCTTAACTAGTAGGCATATTTTTCCCATGCTGTTTCAAAGTTCGGAACGAAAACTGACTGATTACGAGTATAGGTTATAATAAAATATTTGTTCTATAGCCAATCCACGTCATGTGGACTACGTTACAAGAGCAAACGTTGTGCAGTTTGCGGCTGCTTCGTGCCCGAGTAGCTTCCCTAGCAAAAATGGCCCATGGCATCATGGGAAAAAGGCGGGGCTTGGGAGCGCAACCGAGCGTACGCTAGCTCTCGCTTCCTGTAGTTTGCGGCGGCTCTTATGTCTAATTACATTTTTTATATTAGTCTTAATAAAAAGTTTATCAAAAAATTATATTTACTGAGATTATAACAGTTAACAATTAATATAAACAAGAAAATTATAAATATAATTTTCTTGATATATATTGATAATTTTTAGTTTTAAGTATGAAAAAATAAATGGCTAAATATTTTATTAATCAATTTTTTATTTTTAAAACAGTATGATCATTTGGAATTTCCAGGAGTAGTTCCAAGAACATTTTTAGGTCCTATAGTCATTTCTATGTTCTCTGTGCCATTTGTAACTATTGTCAATACTTTTGGTTTAAGTAAATTCATAATTCAATATATAGGTAAGATTTAAATTCAGTTTACAATTAAAAATAAGAAATACAGAGTATCCTTAATTAAATAATATTTATTGAAATATTTCTGGATAAAAGTATTACAATGTTTTCAGAACCATTAATTTTTATCAGATTATGATAAAAAGAAAAGAAAACATTAACTTCAAAAATTACCAGTTAATGAAGAAATATTATATTCAATAAATCAAAAAAAAAAAAATTACAGAAATTAGTTATATATAGTGGGTGATCGGTTGACAAACAAATCAGATAAAGAACACTTTTGCGAAAGATTTTTATGTTCGGATAATGAACACCTCACAGAACAAACACAAGAAGAAGCAATGTAAAATGATGAATACCGATTGGTCTTCTCTTGTCTTCAGACAAAAATTGAAAACTTTTCGGAGTGCAGGAGACGTTGACATCAACGCTCAACCTGGTATATACTGATCAGATAGTATTCCTCCGAACTTTGGAATTGCAAGGGAGAGTTTTAAATCTCCCTTGTAATTCCAGCCTTTTATTTTTCTGACAGAAACAAATCTTTTATAGTATTCGCGAGAGTCGGTTTTTATTTTCGAAAGGTGAGAGTATAATAGCAAAGGTAGAGAGTGAGCAGAAGATGTCTGATGTTGCTGGGCAGTATGGCTTGAACAGGTCTACAGTAGACCACAGTTCAATATTATCTAAGGAAGATACTGTGTAATCAAGAAGACTCAAGCAGCTTAAGGAGTAACAAAAATCACATCTGAGAAATAAAGAACATTGAAGAGCTCATAATGGAACCTGAAAGTGATCCGATAACAGAAAAATGCCAAGAACTCTTGAATGAAGAACACAAGAAACTCGGCGAGATATGTTTTCTTCTAAAAAAGTGGATTAATGCCGATATCTGCTATTAAACATTTTTTGAAGAAGTGGGAGGACGTCAGAACAACGGTCTTGGTTGACGTTAATAGGCTTAGAGATCTCTACAATTACAATGCTATTAATTACTTCTGAAAAATTCTGAAGAAGAGAGAAAAGCAATTGACACTGGACAGATTCTTTAACCCCACAAACAGAAAAACATGACTAATAAAAATTCAAGATTATGTATATATGTATTTTTATTATTACATATAAATAAACATAGTAAGAAAGTATATATTTTTTTATTTTTTGGGATCTCCAGAACGAATTAATCAAAATCCCATAAAAACCTATGTTAAATCGATAATCGGTTAACAAACAATTCGGATACGGAACAAAGTCTTGGAACAGATTATGCTCGTTAACCAATCACCCACTGTCTTACGGAATAAAATTATTAATGTGAAAGTTTAATCACATATCATGACAAGTATTGATCTTAATATTGACATATGCTTATACACTTCCATGAGTAAAATATTAAAAAATTATATTACAAATTCTTCATACATTATTAACTGTTTTTGCTAACTGTATGATGATAAAATTATATTCTCCTAATAATTTATTCCATTTTTAAAGACAATAAAATAACAAATATAAAATTTACAATGCAAATGTAAATTACAAATTTTCTGATAAGTTGTGCTAAAAAAGTATAAGATTTTAAAAAAACAGTCTCATAGTTGTGATATATGTAATGAGAGCAACAAAAAGGGTTAAGATTTTAAAAATAGTAAAAATTAGGGTAAAATAGTAAATTTAAAACTAAAATTTTTGTCTTCATTGGTTTATTTTTTTAATTGCTTTCTTCTGATAAAATTAAAATTATTTTGAAAGAATTAAAGTGAATAGTTGACTGATTTCTGAGAAAGCTGGTATATAATTTTAAATGAAAACTGAATACCTGCATTAGAAATATAATTTAGATATTATGTATGAAATTGACAATATTATAAAAACAGCTGTTAATGTTTACTTTTAAGTATAAATAATTATTATAAATGTTTTAAATTTATTGTTAACTGTTAAAAGCCAAATATAATATGTAATTTCAAATCAACTTATCTTTATTCTGAAAATGTTTTTGGGATTATAGCATTTTATTGGTCAGAAATGATACCATCAATTTTTGTAAACTTTATAAACTAAATAAACATCTGTAAAAGAAATTCTAAAAATATGATGAGAAAATTTTTATTTTTTGAATTTAAATGTTGGAATAAAAGAGTATTGGGAAAGATTCACAAAAGGAAAGTTTATTGTAAATAAAGTCTTTACAGAAAACAGCAAAAAAATTAAATGAGAAGAAAATAAAATATCACATTTACTCGCATATAAGACGATTTCACATATAGGATGAGGTGTGACTTTAAAGATCAAAGTAAAGAAAATTAGATTTATTAATACAATTCTAATTTTATGTCAAATGCACATAAATGCGCACATTGTCCTGCAAAAATTACTGGCATTTTAAACTTTACGGAAAAATCTTGTAAAATCAACAACATAATTTGTTCATATAAAGCTGGACAATCTGAACCTTTTTTGCCTATTCTTAACAGTCGAATCCACTCCGTTGATTACACTTATGAGTTTCTCCGGATTCTGATTTCCAAATAATCATCTGTTTTCACCTGGGAATAAATTTAAACTTATATTGGGCGCCCGTGTGATTTTGAAATTCAATTAAAAAGCTTTGCTTTTCCTATTGCTATTCATCTTTAGCCTTGACAAGAATGATTCAAATGACCCAGATAAAATACTTTTGTTTTTAAGCACCATAGGATGAGCATCCAGTAAAAATCGCAAATACATGGTTCTCAAAAATTATCACAAAAATGCAAAGAATCCTTCGCTCGCGCATATAGGACGACCTAGGTTTTTGAAGCAGTGAAGAATGGATAAAAACCTCTTATATGCGAGTAAATACGGTATTGTGAAAAATATAAAATACAGCAGTTACATAAAACTGGAAAAAGTTATCTGTAAAAATCTTGAAAATGATATTATTTAGGTGAAGTAACTATTTTAAATTCAAGATCAATAATTGAAAGATATTTGCTTAAATATTATATATAACATATTATGAAGGAAATTTGACAAAATTCTTATTGAATTAAAAAAAATCTATTTGTTTATTTATATATAAGTAAGTTTTTAGTGAAGAAAAGATAGGCTATACTAATGAGAAATATATACACATATTGTATATAATTCTGAAAATATTTACAGAATGATAAGTTGACTCAAAACAGCTGATTTCTATAGATATAAATTTTTAACATTAATGATCAATAGGTATCATTTGTTATATTTTAATATTAAATATTGTTTCTTTTAGTTCGTGCTATTTTGGGATCCTTTGTGATATTTGCATTTTACCTGTATCGATGTTCTTTAGAAAAACAATTTGGAAATGTCTTAACAACATGGTTGGTGCTTATTACTGCTTCACAATTTCATTTTATGTTTTATTTATCAAGAACTCTTCCAAATACATTTGCACTAATTTTAGGTAATTATTTCATTTTTAAATAATTTTGATACTTTATGTTTCATAAATACAATAGACTATGCTTATTGTATACACAGATATTGTTGTCTGTCATTTAATGTTACCTGTTTGGGACATGCTGATTCTGATAAGTTAAAATATACTTCAAAAGCTTAATTTATTGTAAACAGATTTCAGTTTATTATTATTATCTTCAAATAAATAGGCATTTTAAGCTGTTGTCTGTAATTAGCTTCAAAATGTGGCTGATAACATATAATCATTATCAGTTTTAACCAGGACTTTAATTTTTATTTGCTCCCAATACAGTAGCTTAAACTGCTGACATTTCTTACTTAATAATATGTTAGCTGTGGTTTAGAGCAGAAGCAGAGAAACTACACTGATGAATTACAGGTTAATTAATAATATTAACTATAATTAACAACTTTAACTTTTCAATTGTTTGGACATGTATTTTTAATTTCAGAGCCAATAAACCCAAATTTTATTAATTCATCAGCATTTTTTATTAATTAAATTTGAATTGTATCATAATCAGTGCTTCAGCATATGATATATATTAAAGTGCTGTCTCAAGTTCATCTTTCTTGATTAGAATTGCTTCTGCTAATGTTGTGCTGTTGTAGTCATAATTAGCTTAGCTTTTTAAAAACTAGAAATGTATTCTTAGCATCTACATATTTTTTGTTTTAATGTCTGTAATTTGATTACTTTTATTGTCTTTCAGTAGTTCAATGTACAGATGCTAAAAGTCTCTATAAAATGTAGAAAGAAACTTTCATAATTACCTCTTTCTATAAGGTAACTGTTTGTTCTTTTTATATTCAAGGTTATTTCTTTCCACTTTAATCAATGACAGTTTCAAAATAATGAGTATTTATCTGTTGTTCATAAGCCTTTTTTCACTCCTTGTCTATTGCTTATTTAAGGGTCTTAAATTTGAGTTTACCTTCTTGGGTATTGATATTTTTCAATTTGCATCTTTCTTCTACTTTATGTAATATTTCATTATTAATCCATGGTTTTTTTTATGAATTTAGGTTTTTCTGTGCTGCCAAATTATATTTTTGATTTTCTTCATTTGTCATATGTTGAGTCATGGGTATGCAGTTGTCTTAATAAGGAAAGTTTTGGTGTTCATTTGGTGGAAAACTGGCATTTATTTAGACTTTAATGACACTATGTTCCATCAAACTTGTTTTGCTGATTGTACCTGCTTCTTCCACTTTAATATGCTTTTTGTTATTACTATATTGTGAATGGAGCTTACATTTGCTCCTGGGTACATCAGAGCGTTTTTTATTTGGTTCCTGTATTTTTAGCATACCAAAACATAGCCTAGTTGATATTTTTTAGATTCAGTATTTTTGAACTAAAGTAAGGTATGATTAAAAAGATTAAATTGAAAACAAAATATATGTTTAATAATAACATTTATAGAAGTGTTGAACACAAGATCGTGTTAATAACAATCACATGGCTTTTTCCACCTTTATTTAGTTGATACAGTACAGGTTTTGGGCCTTTTGCCCCTCATCAGTAAACAGTCTTCTCCCAGTATGGCACTTGCACACGGTAAGTTTGCACATTACAAACCCGAGAATTAGAAGGTCATCACAAGAATGAAAGATGTACAAGAATTTTATAACCTTCTAATTCTCGGATTTGTAATGTGCAAACTTATCGTGTGCAAGTGCCATACTGGGAGAAGACTGTTGACTGATGAGGGGCAAAAGGCCTGAAATGTATACCGTATCAACTACATAAAGGTGGAAAAGCCATATGATTGTTATTAACACGATCTTGTGTTCAACACTTCTAAGACAATACAACACGGTTTCACAACAAATCAACAATAACATTTATTCAAAATTATCCTTTACTCTTTAGAACATATTACCTTAAAAATGCCCTAAAGAATAATGAAAACATGACTTCTGACAGAAAGTTTGTATGAAAGATTTATTGTTTAACAGATCTTAATTTCAAATTTTTTATGTAGTTAGCTAATTTAAATATTTTTGTGCTTTAGTTTTCATGAATCAAAATATTTTTGTATATTAAATTAATTATTTTACTCTCTCATTTGTTTAATTTCAGTTTTACTAGCATATCATTTTTGGTTAAGACAAAAACATCAACAACTAATTTTTACAACAGCTGTGGTTGTAATAGTCTTCCGTGCTGAGTTAGCCATATTATTGGGATTTATCATTCTCATTGAGTTAATCTCAAAAAGACTCGTCATAATAGATGTTTTAAAATGGGGCATTCCAAGTGGATTACTTATTTTAGGTATGTAATTGAAAAAATTTTTAATAAATTTAATATTTAACAATGTTGATAAATAAATTTTATATGAGAGAATTTTATTTTATTAAATTATGTAAATTCAAACATTTATCTTCAGAAGTTTTTTACTATAATATATTTGGAATCATAGCCAAATCAATACTCCAGAGACAAAAATTTTAACATGGATATATGTTTGACCTCGAACCCTGTCAAAGATTAAAATATATAAACATTGATTTGTTTATTGTTGTTTTAAATGTATCTACTTGTATTTCCAACAACTATAGACTGTTTGTTAGATAATTTATTGTCTAACAAACAGTTTATACTTGTTAGACCTTGTTAACAAGATTTAAAATAAAATATTTTCAATTTTTATCAATTTTTTTTTCCACAACAAATAGCACACCCACAATTTTTTCACAGTTACTACTATTATTATTAAATAATTTAATAATTACTTCCTTCAAAATATAAATACAACTAAACAAAAACATCACAATTACTGTAGTTTAATGCATTTTTTATGGAGTTCTAATCTAATTCTTGGATGCCATATAAACAAAACCAAAACCAAAATTCTGTTGCACCCATTGTCATAAATCTTTGTCAGATGGTAGAAAATAATCAATAAAATGAAAATAAACCATTACCAAATCAGAAATGAGTGTGGATTTTTCAAATGGTCCAATTATAAAAAAGGCTAAAAGAATCAATTTTTGCATTTGTTTATATTAAATTTAAATTAGCTAAAATCAAATCTATATCAACAAATTCTTACTCATTATATATCAGATTTAATGGAAAAAAATTATTTTTAACATAGACTAATAATAATAACCATAAAGTTATTCATTTTCAAATGCATGCTGTTTTTAAAAAAGATCTGAAAATGTCAGTCCACAGATTCATAGCAAGAAAAAAAAATCAATTCCTAACATGTTAACACAACAGATCAGAATGACAACTTGCATTTTAAGAATTTAGAATGATTGAAAATGCTTGAAATATTATTGTCATGTGCCACAATGTACTGTACATCAATATAATGGAAAGATAAAATATTATTTTTGATCATAAAATAATCAATGAAAATAATTTCCTCTATAAACATCAACTCACAAACCTGATTTATAGTTGAAGCCAAATGACTGCTGAATTATCAGGCTATAAAATATAGACTACTATGTATAAAATGGTTATTAGATTCCTATAAAATGTTGTGCAGTGCAAAACCATGTTATATGAGACTAAATACAAGCAGGAGAAAGGGATTACATTCAAAAGCTAACACAACTCTGTCAAATTCACAGAAATAAAAGATCATACAGCAATAATAGTTATAATTTTCATTTTAGTTTTCTTTATAGTGTAAATTCATAACTAAAATTACTTCAATATATTTCTTAATAAAAACGTTTAGTGATCTCGGAAGAAGCAAATCTTATACTGTTGTGATGAAATTTGATCTTCAGTGCTTTCATGTCTTCATGAGAACTGGCTCAGATGTCTCAGTATATACAGTACCTCTAACAACATGATGGAAACATTATAAATGTCTTTTGAACATCACTTTGTGGATGCTTTGCATGCAAATAATTCCCAAACAAATAAAGTTGGAGCAAAAATGGTGTTTCCATTGTATTTCTGTGTGAATCCTAGATTTAACTAGTATATGACATGACCCCTTCCCATTTGAAAATTACAAACTACAATTTAAGTTGGGTGTCACAAATACCATCTTTACCAAAACAAGGAAGCTCTTACCATTATTATCTTGACATATGGAAAGTCAATTTTGTCAACATTGCTGGAGATAAAAGGGTGTTTCCAGACTTGCCTTGCTGTATATACAGTGGAACCTTAACAAATACCTCTCATAATGAATAATTTGCATAACGAGCAAAACAAATTGTAAAAAAATGACTTGCTTAATAAGTGATTTTTTGCATAACAAGTGACAAGAAGAGGAGAAGTCCTGGATTGTGTGCATTCTACAACAGTCTGTGTTTAGCACTCATTCCGCTAGCATCTTAGTGTTGCTTGTGATCACAGATTTTTCCAAACTTGTATTCAGATTTATTACATATAAACATCAACAACTATAGCCTGTTATATAATAAACACGCCAAACGATATGCCAAATTCTTGGACTATGTAAAGACTATAATTAAATATTAGAATTTAAATAATTTGACTAGAGGTAAACAGTTATGTTGTCATCTCATATTAAATTTAATGACCAATTCCAAATTAAATTTCAATTTTTTTTTTCTTTTGTTTTCTGCAAATTGAATTCACATTCCAGGTTAGTTCATTCTGCGCTAGAAGAAAAGATGATGATGATTTACGCACCTTAACAATGTATATTGTATAATTTTCTTTGAATAAACGTAATACATAAAATATTTGAGTATTTTTTTTTGGCATGGAACGCATTATTGTATTTTACATTAATTTATATGGGAAAAATTGTTACGCATTACCAGTAAGATTCTGGAACGAATTATACTCGTTAAGCGAGGTTCCACTGTATATGTATATAATTTACTAACTGAAGTTAGAAATAATTATTAAAAATTAATTTTAATATATTTGAATTATTAATATGACTCTTAATAAATTTTACATTGTGTATTCTAGGTGTAACGATAATAGTTGATTCATATTATTGGCAAAGAATTGTATGGCCTGAAGGAGAAGTATTTTGGTTCAATACAATATTAAACAAAAGTTCACAATGGGGTGTATCCTTTTACTATGATATAAATTACTTATATTTTAGAAAATACAATATTTCCAAAAAAAAATAAATTAAACTTTTATGTTATTTCAAAAGTTTTTTATGTATTTATAGAGTTATTTAAAATGATTCATTCACACCCACAAACACAATTTCCAATTTCAAATGACTATATTTTTGAATTTAACAAATTAGGAGTAAATAGTGATACATCAACTAAAGGATAATCTCTCTGTGTTTTGTCTCTCATTTTTTATTACCCTATATGATTTCCTATAGTTACACAAGCAATGTTTAAAAAATGGTTCAAATTTTTCCCATACATTACTATTGGGTCAGTGGTGGCAAACATGCACTAGCATGTTTGTCATCACTGCATTGTTGCTATTCTGACTTTATAATAGTAACAATGCAGTTTTTGAGCTTATCCAGATTTGTGGGCAACAATGGAACATAAAAAGCATCCTTAATATACCCCAAAAGAAGATGCATGACATAAGATCCTTTAACCCAGCTGTATACACCAAGTAATCAGGTCTACTACAACCATTCCAACAGTGAGGGAACTACTTTATTGAAAAAAATAGCAAGCATTCAAATGCCAATGAGGTGACGTATCATCTTGTGGAAACTCTGAGATTTTCTGTTTTATTTAGTATATATGTTACAGTAAAAATGCATTTTAACTAGTTGAAACTAGTTTTTACTGAATGTCATTGTTAAAATTAGAATTTACTGCTAGTCAAAAATGAATTTGAGTTAAAACTAGTTTTAACTAGACAAAATGGGTTTTAACAAAATGGCTTAGTAAATACTGTTTCGACCAAGGTCATTCAGCTAACACGTTCCTATAGTGTATGATGAATTTCGTATCACTTTAACCCTTTTCCCCCGACATCTTGTTTACATTTATTTTGCGATCCCTCCTAAGGCAATATAGGTCAGTCAGGCGATATTATTTTAAAAGTTCACCAAAATCAAATTATCGTTATATCTACCATATTTTACGGACTATAAGACGCACCTTAATTTTTAAGCAATTTTTTAAAAAAAATACCTTTAAGTCACTATGGACTATAAGACACACCTGAATTTTGGAAGCAATTTTTCGAAGAAACAACTGTGTCTTATAGTCTGTAAAATACGGTATATGAAAAAAATCACTTACATTTATTAATATCTTTAGTTTTAAATACAATATTTTTCAATACATTTTATTAGAAAAATTTATAAGAAAAAAAATAATATATATCAGAACTGACACATAAACTTGATAATTTGTAACATTTTGTGAAAATTAACATTGTCTAGTTACATAGTTGTTTGCTGGCACTGAGCCAGAAAGACGTAGAATATTGTTTTGTACAATTCAATATAACACTTATGCATGTATGTTTATTCGTTGTGAAATTATCGCACATTATATCAAACATTTGTTTGAAATCAAAATTTTATACTGCTATCAACTAATATAATGAATTATTATACTTTATTCACTTCATATCGAACGAGATTATATCTGTTGTTAATAAATTTTACAAAAATCGATATTTACCAAAGTAACGATGAATCGGTACCCTCGAAGTTTTGCTTAAAAAGCCAGGGTACCAATCGATCGGTGCCTTCAGGAACAAAGGGTTAATTAATGTTAATAACACAGATGTGTGACCAATATTTTCAATAAATATCGTATTAAATAATACAAATGTTTTAATCCCAATCATCACTTTATTTATTTCCCCCAAACATATTTATGTAGCTAAAATTAATTTTAACTAATGTTAAAAGTTAAAAAGTTAATGTTTGATTTTAGTTTTATCTAAAATCAAAACATGTACAGTAGTAAATTCTAGTTTTAACTAGACAAAACGGGTTATAACAATGACATCCAGTAAAAACTAGTTTCAACTAGTTAAAATGCGTTTTCACTAAAAACGGGTTTTTACTGTAACATATATAATTACTATGTGATTAATAGATACAGAATTATCTTTATTTGAAATTGAATGAATCATTTTTAACAACTCTGTATTTGTAAGCTAATAGAGTGAGTCTATAAAAACATAAAAATTTAATTTAGAAACAAATTATAATAGATCAATACTGCATATATACTCAGTATTGAATTTATGCCTGTCAAATTACATAATTCATTTTATATAAATTTTAGATATACTGTAATTTATATACAAGGTGAGGCATTTAACCTGAAAAGTGAAATATCTTCAAAATGAAGCATTGCAGAGAAAAATTTTTAAAATAAAATTTGTTTGTTATGAAAGCAGAAGGTAACAGGTTTATTTAATTTTTATTTTGAGCACACTTTAAAGGTTATATCAAGATCAATTTGTTATTTTCAAATGAAAACCTACATTTTTTATAGCAAATCTATGCAAAATAACAAAACTTTTGCCTGAAAGATTTTTCTGTTTATTGCTTGCTTTTGACAACATGTAAATTTTAAAGTAAGGCTAACAGCATTCCTCTTTTCAAAATAGAAATTAATACTTTTATTGCACATTAAAATTAAATTTTAATGAGTAAATTAACCTAACAAGTTTTCAAAATGATGACCTTTCAACCTTGATACATTTTTCAATATGTTCAAGAAAGATGGGTTACAAGCTAAAAGCATTTCTTCAGGCTAAAGTTATTTATTTCCTGTAAATTCAATTACCACTACAAAAAGTATAGGTTTTCATTTGAAAGTAAGTTGACCTTGATTTGACCTTACAATTGTGCTCAAAATAAAAATTAAAAATAAACCTGTTAACCTTCTGCCTTTATAACAAACATTTTATTTTAAACATTTTCCTCTGCAATGCTTCATTTTGAAGATATTTTACTTTTTCAGGTTAAATGCCTCATCCTATATATAACCTGCTGCTTCATTTATTGCTTAATACTTGATTCAAATTTCACAACTTAATTTTTGGAGACACTAACTTATTTTAATTAATAATTAATTTTTTATTCTTTTCATCTATTGTCTCACTCACTCTCTGTAAAGCTCCATAATGCTGTTGCTTATACCCAAATTATATATCTTTGATCCTTAATTGTCTAAGGGAAATTTACAATTTTGGAATGGTTCAGTTTTGAAATTCAAATTTGAAAGTTTTACTGTTGATTTGAAAGTTACAGTTTTACATTTGACAGCCAATTAAAAACATACTTTTAATTTCCAATGAGCAGGAATCCAACAAAATCTGTTAGAAATCATTTGACTGTTGTTAATAAATAAGAAATAAAATTTTAAATTTAAATTATTAGTTTTTTTATTATAAATGTAATTTCTGTTAAATTAATTTCTTTTTACTTTTCATATTCTATTTGGTGAATTAGACAACAGTTATAGCAAAATCTGAGAAATTGTTGCCATTTTAAAAAAGTACCTATAGCTTAATCCTACACATTTAACAAACAACACCAGTCAATTTAAAGACCTTAGAATTATATAATCTTTTTGTAAATACTCCCATTCCTTGTAATGCTTTATAATGGAACAGCCAGAGCAAGGCAAGGCAAGTGCCAGAACATGAATTTTATAAAAAGTACCATATTAGCAAAGCACAATAAAGCAAACTGAGGTATGCCTGTACTTATTTATTATTCACTGTCAATAATTATTCTTTAAGTACAATCTGTTTTAATAATTATTGTAAAAATCAAATTATACTTTATAATAATTTATATAAAATAAATTTCTTTAATATATAATAGACATCACCATGGTCATGGTATTTTTATTCTGCATTACCTCGTGCTTTGGGTTGTTCTTTTCTTTTAATTCCTTTGGGTTTTGTGATAGACAGAAGGATTAGAATTCTTATGTTTCCAGCAATAGGTTTTGTTTTACTTTTATCTTTTCTACCACATAAAGAACTCCGTTTCATCATGTATGTATTTCCATTAATGAATACGGCAGCTGCAAGGACTTGTTCATATTTGTAAGTGTACTGAAATATTTGATTTTTTAAATTTTATTTTTTAACGTTAAATGTATTTTAACATAATAATATTAGCTAAAATTTTATTATTAAATAGTTTATTATCATTTATAATGCTAATTTATTTATATAATTTTGTAAAATAAATGATTTCAATTTTTAGTTAGTTTACACTTATTGACAAATAAGTTATGCACCAAGAAGGAGGCAATGGAATCAAATTAACCTTTATTAGTGTGAACATAATGATGATGACAATAAGTTATTACAATATCATAATCAAGAGACAATTTCTTGTAAAACAATAGTGCAATTTAAAAGAAATTTTAGCATGTTCTAGGATCTCCTCTTGTATGGACATAGTGATATGGTCAGGCATGGAGACAAACAGGATATCTTGCAACAGATTTTCCCACAGATATTGCAATTACTGCTCCAGATCCCTTATGCTTGTACTTGGCCAAAACTGGTGTCACAGATGATCCCACAAATACTTGATGGATGATCTGCAAGCTGCACAGGCTGAGGAAGTGTGGCAATGTGAGGGAGATATTCCTAGAAAAATCTAGCTGTGTGCATTTTTGCAGGAAAAATGGTATTTACAGCCATGCCATAAAAGGAAACACATGACTGTGCAAGATTTCTTGAATGTACCACTCTGCCATCAATGTCTTTCACTCTATTACTACAGATGATTGATGATATGAGATGATTTCCAGACCAGCATACGAACAATGGGGCTGCTCATCAGTAAAGGAGGAATTGAAGTTAATTTATATGCCTCTATGTCCTTATTTTCTATTTGTTGTATATTTTGTCTATGAGGACTTAGCCTATTAATAGGATGTATTGCACTAGTGTTTTGGCTTTAGCAATCGAGGAAAAACTTATTCGGAGAAAACAATCTTTACTGATCACCTTGTATTATACCTATACTGTTCCATGATTGGTGGATTTCTCTGCCAAAGTTATTGTTTATTCTGTTGCTTTGTTGTTTTATGTTTGTATAACTGTCTTTTATAATTGTTTTTTTGGCCTATTTAATGGGAATGTGCATAGGCCTAATTGGCCTATGCACATTCCCATTGGTATATAAAATAAACTTAATACCAGAAAAACTAGATACAAGCAAACAATATTTAAATTATAGAGAGAATAAGAAAATGGATAAAATAGTAGTTTATTCATTTGATTGCAGCTGCGAACAAAAAAAAAACATACATAGGAGAGACAAGAAAATTAAAAATACATATAAAGGAACACATCAGAGCAATAAAAGGTAATTATGCAAATTCGGCAGTAGTTGAACATTGTAATAAAGAAAATTGTGAAATTGTTTTAGATATAAAAAAAATAAAGAAAAAAACAATTATAAAAGACAGTTATATGAACATAAAACAACAAAGCAACAGAATAAACAATAACTTTGGCAGAGAAATCCACCAATCATGGAACAATATAGGTATAATACAAGGTGATCAATAAAGATTGTTTGTTTTCTCTAAATAAGTTTTTCCTCGATTGCTAAAGCCAATCATGGAACAATATAGCTAAAGCCAAAACAACAGTGTGATACTAAATACCGAACCTGTTACCGGTGTGGCAAATGCAAAAAGGACCTCGTTCCAGATTTGGAACTCCTAGTAAAAAGCCTACCGGATACGCAAAAAGAGTACTACAGATGGTTAGCCACAGTAAGAATGAAGAAAACTAAAGAACAACCTGAGGTCACCGAGCTGAGAAATAAACTTAGACGCACGAGTGAGTGGATGCAACGTAACGGGATCATTCTCACCAGGGCAGATAAACATTCTTTTTTCGTCTTTTGTCCGACCGTCAAGGCTTAAGGGAATACATCAATATCACCCAATGCGAAAAGGAGAATGAGAACGTGGTGGACAAGATACAAAATAAAGTTAAGAGATTTGCAAACTCCAAATTGGCAAAATGCCTTGCATTGGGCAACGTAGTGGTCGATTCCCCGGACACACCAAGACTTTTTGCATTTGCCACACCGGTAACAGGTTCGGTATTTAGTATTTCATCCCCGGTGTCGGAGTGAAGAGTAATTTTACTTAACAGTGTGATACGTCCTATTAATAGGCTAAGTCCTTGTAGACAAAATATATAACAAAGAGGAATTGAAGTGTTTATCAGTGGACCTCTGTAACTGGATGACTATCCCTTGGTAGTCATCTATTCCTAAATTGTCACTAAATGTGATATACCACCAGTCCTTATCAGTCTGTGCTTCTTTATCACAACCACACTCTAGACTAGCTGACAATGATGGGGTGCTAATGGAAACTATTTTGTGCATGCAAATTTGCCTCTGCTCTCCTGCCAATGATATCGGAATAGACAAGATTTTGTAGCAAGGCTTCCACCTGTCTCTGGATGGTGGACAATGACACTTAAAGCTGTTTATGCTTGTTTCATGATCAGATGATTATCCCTGCTGGTAGGCTGAGTTGTTTAGAGCTTGCTTTGCCATTTGTGATTGTCCTCATTTATCCACAAGCTAAATGCATCCTCACAATTGGATCAAAATGGTCCAGATAACAGGCAGTTTGGTGAAACAACTATCCTGCTTTCCTCAGTTTGATGTAGCCTTTCTCAAATTCTGTTTACTATATGTAATATCTTTGACTATGTTGTATAGATATGCCTGGCATTTGAAAACCTACAAACAACATACTGAAAATAGTGAACACAGTGAACCTATGCAAACCTTTTTATCCTATAAAAAGGTTTGCAGGAGTTACTGTGTTCACAATTTTCAATGTATTTTGTACTGGATTTCAGTGTTCAGCCTGAGTTCAGTATACTGGGGTAGTTATTTAAGGCACTTTGGTCATATTACATTTGTGGCCTGATTGCACAAACCAGGTAATCATTTAAATACCCGTGTGAGACATAACTGTATGCAAAGTTTTACTGTAAGACTGTCTGATCTGGATGTGCCAACTCTTTATGAGCTTCTGTTTGAGTCCTGTTATGGAATTAGAGAGTATAACTGTCTGTTATTGGCATACATGTCTTTAGCTAATATAACCCAGAGGTTCTCCATTGGATTAAGATCAGGACTTCTGGCTGGCAACTCCAATAGTTTCGTATGGTAAAAATCAAATCATGCTATTGTTGAACACAGCTAGTGGATGAATGCAATATCCTGCTGAAATACCCAATTAAATATCCAGTAACTTTATTGATTGGTAACAAATTATTCTGAAGAATATTTTGCTGGCTTTGTGCATTCTTTTGTTCTCTCACAAAGGCAGTTGCTGATGTTCCATTGAATCCAAAGCAACTCCACACCATTACTGAGCCACCACCTTGTTGTCTGCTGAAAAATGTGCACTTTTTCTGTTCTTAAATCATGCCAGTATGGCATCCACTCAACTTTCCATTACTTGTGTTTCTTTGTTAATGGTGGATTTTTTCTTTCATTGTTGCATATGTGATGTGAGGGCTAGCATGCAGTCACCTCTGGATATGCTTCTAAAAGTAATAATCTTCAATTCTTACTATATTTTTCAGACAGGTTTTACAATGATGCAATTTCAGGCACAGAACATCAAACTCTTAAGTTTCCGTATTAAAGCCACTTCATTTACTGAGATCTGTTTTATGTATTCTAATTATTATGGTAGTTATTTAATTTTCATAATCACAGGAGTTATAACTCCTATGATTATGCAAATTAGATTGTTCTCAATACATTGTTTTTATTTACTTGATATTAAGTAGTCTAGATATATATTTTTGAGACAATAGCATATGCAGACTTTTTTAGTTTTTTGTCTTAAATTTTCATTATCAGATTTTTTAATTTCATGTTATTTGATTTAAATACATTCATCATCCATCTTAAACTTTTGAGACACATTGTATAAGAATATATATTAGATTTTTTGCATATATAAAAGTGAACCAAAAACAATATATTTATGAATATTTAAAATATTAATGTAAAATAATGAAGTTTATTTGATTTTAATATAAAATATATCTTTATTTAGGTGGCATCATAGATTAAAATCTCTCTTACATGTGTTCTTAATAATATGTACTTGTCTTCATTTAGTTGTAAATTTATTTACAACTGGTCTTATTTTGTACATATCATCATATAATTATCCAGGTGGTTTTGCAATAGCTAGACTACATCAATTGGAAAACAGTTATGAAGGTAATATATAAAATTAAGCTACAAATTTATCATCTTGTCCCATAAGTAATGTCATTTTTCAATTTAATATATATTGTCCATCAGTATTAATAATATTCAGCTACTCATGTAAAAGCTGTTCACTGTCTTATTTATAAAATTCAGATTGTTTTGAAAGAAAGGTGAAAATACTTGGTTTTCAGGTTGTTTAAAAAGTTATACTATTTCTTGCTAGGATAATTTTTCAGATTTCTGGATAGGTGATAATCTGAAGATGCTGGATCACGAAAATGTAAAGAATGAAAATTTTTTCATTTAAGCTCCAAGTTTTGTAGAAGTGATTTAGGTGATATAAGGATGTACTGCACATTTCTATGGTAGAATATGATTCTTTTCCAGTTAATCAATGAATACTTTTTCTTTTAATGCAGTATTCATGAAATATAGTTATTTGCAATATATTTAGATAGAGATTACTGTATTTTATAGTAAAACTTCAGTGTATCATATAAACTTTATCCTATCAGATACTGAGCAAAACATTTTAGGGTAAATATATAGAATTTGGCTGTGGTTTAGCTGGTTCTACATGGTCCCAATGTTGGCTGAATTTCATCATCTGTCATTAAACAGAGCAAAAATATATCTTGAAATTCATGAGTGAAGAGTTGTGCAAGTATTTAAATGTTTTCTTATATTGTCTGTTGACAATTCCTACAGCACTATACTTTCTTAATTTAAATACTTTATCAAATTGTAAATATTAATAGATGGTGAAAAATTATGAATTGATTTTTTGGATAAATTTTTCAACAGTTGTATAATAATCTTTTTAAAGTTCTGTTAGTAACAGAACGTTATCAATTACAATAAGACATCCAGATCATGTTGTATTTGTCACACAACATAACCCAGTTACACTCTCCAAACTTTGATATTTGTAACTATCTTTGATATTTTTTCACATGCAAAATATGTTCCCCTTAAATTTCTTGAATATTTTATGCAATTTCAGTAGCACTATTGTATTTTCTTTTTTATATTCATAAAGTATGTGACTAATATGCTCTTCTGATACTACTATGTTTATCTTAAGTAAAAATATTTATTTTCACTATTCAATGTCTATTAAGAATATAACTTTCTTATAAAGTATATAATTCCAGAAAATTTGTTTTTCAACAAGAAAACATGTTTAAGCTAATGGGAATATGGAAATAGCATTAGTTATGGGATGATCTGATATAAAATAATTTTAATTGATTTTATATATATAAGATTCTTATTAAAAAATGAAAATCTTAAATTAATCTAATCTTATTATTAGCTAAAGAGATTCAAACTGTTTTTGAAATTATTAATTATAATAAATATAAACATATTAATATTAATTTTTTAATTATTTGTTATTGAAGATATTATCACTATTATAAAGCATTATTCAAAATTACTCAATAAATTAATAAGTTTTTTTTTTTTATTAAATTGCTATTTCCTAAATTCAATTCTTCCTTTTAATAGTAATTTAGTTGGTTAAGTTGAAATAATAACAAGGAAAAAACATAAGTAATATATCCATTGATATACACACATGTCCAAAACTTAAGGATGGATGTTATTTGTATATGAACACAGGGTAATACATAACAACATGTAAAATTGTACAAATCAAAGCAATAAAAATAAGTCTTTGGTGAAAAAGATACATACAGTATTCGACATAGGTGGAGAATGAATGGGAAGTGTTCACCCAGGCAGAGACCTGTTAGTATGGAATATGTCCTCCTGAAATTGCAATGCAGCATTCACAAAGGTATGGCAGGCTATCACCACTAGCCAATTGTGTTTTGTCTGTAGTTATTTTGTTATATTGCTTTTAGGTAGCATGTCATACTATTGTAGACTACATATCACAGATTTTTTAATTATATATCATCATATATTTTTGTAAACTAAAAGAAAATACAAATATTATCCATTACATATTTCTTAGTTTTACAATTCATTTTTATTACAATGATCCAATTTGTTTTACTTTTAACTTTGTGATAATTTACACTTTTTACTAATTTAATATGAGAATCCTTTTTACTGTTATTACAAATTATTTTAAGCAATCTCCTCATCTTCAAAATGCATTGAAAATGTCTGAATGTATTAGTGTGTTTGCTATTAAAAAGATTTTGTTGGAAAATTAACATTTTAATATATTTTGAATCATAAATATCATTAAGAATTTAATTTAATGCTCTAAATGTCAATCTAAATAAAATAATAATAATAAATTTTAGTTGTAATTTATAATATCAAAGATTAAGATTATACTAAGTTGTTTTAGATCATTTGTATATCAAAATCATTATTATAATAATGATGTTAGTTACTTAAGTAATACTATTTACTATTTGATTTTATTTATCAATTATGTATTCATAATTTAAGAAACAGACTTTTTTAATATTAAATATCAAAATATAGTAATTAAATTTTATTTGATAGATGCCAATATCCATATTGATGTGCATACTGCTCAAACAGGTGTTTCTCGTTTCACTCAGATCAATCCTCATTGGAGGTAAGTTTAAATTTTTAAAATTTTATCTTTTAAAGTCAATTTTAAATAAAATGGTCAGTAGATTTTAGTTTAGAACATTTTTATAAATTTATCATCACTTTATTTTATGATTTTTTTTCTACTCTAATCTTAAATGTACTTTTATCATTTTGTTATATAAAGATGTGAAACTCACCTTAAATACAAGTTAGTTTAAAAAATATAAAATATATAAAATATATTTTCTTTTAATTAATTATTTATTTTACTATATATATAATTATATATACAATACGATGTTTTAACAAATGCAATGAACCAATAGATAAAAAGACAATTAAATGATATTTAATGTTTTTATCTTAAACTCTATGGCAGTTTATTTTGCAGGTCATTATGCTTAACATTATTCTTTTATCATAGTTTTCCTTTCCACGTCCTCAGTTTTAGTTTTGTTTAATTTATGAGATTTATCAATAAAACTTGTTGTTCATTCATTTCAATGAAATATAATACAATACAATGAATGTTATTGCTAATTTATTATGTAAAGAGCAGGGAACAGTTAAGAATTAAGGAATTGGTCAAATGATCCAAATCCTAAACTGCACCCTCTTCTTAATGTTATAAATTAAGAGAATTTAAGAATTGTAAATTATCATCAAATAGAATTTATTAAAACAAAAGCATGAAGGAATTATATATCATGAAGCCTCTATACACAAAGAAAGCAATATATACATCTTTTGAATTTTGTATTTACAATATAATATTTACAAATAGAAATATATAACTGCTTTTAATTATTTGAAAACTTTAATAATTAATAGAAAAATATTAAGATATTTCAAAAATAAGATATTGATCTAAATGATCATAGAAACTATATTGTTTTCAACAACAATAAATAATTTATTTAATAACTGTTTTTATATGATAAAATATTTCAAGGTTGCAAATGCAATATTAAAATTTATTAGAAAACATTCTCCTAAAGAATAAATATCCAAGATATTGGTGGCCAAATTGCAGAGATGGTAAAAGCATCAGCCTACTGCTCCGAGAGCATTGAGATTGAATCAAGACAGGCAAAGAATGCCAGAAATTTTTCATGAGTCCAGGTTACAATAGGTTCCATCCCACATCATTTAGACAAGACCAAAATGAGTATGACTAAAAGGCTCTCTTAGCACCTACAGGGCAGAAAGAGTGAAAAATGAAAACAAAAACAAAATATTCAAGATAATACATTAAATCTGATATTTTAAAAACCTATAGAGTGAATAATATGAATAAATATTTAGATTGTGTGATTTATAGAAACTTTTTTTCTAAAGTTAAATTTGATCAGATAATGATGATCATTTTTATTATAATAAGAGAACAAATTTTTAACAAAAGCATCACAAAAAAATATTTTAAGCTGTAATAGTTCTACTGGTAGTAAATCATCTATACAATCGTACATATACATTTTATTTTAATACAGTGGGTGATCGGATAACGAACACTTTCACAAAAGATTTTTATGATCAGACAACAAACACCTCACAGAACAAACACAAGAAGAAGCAACATAAAATGATGAATACTGATTGGTCTTCTCTTGTCTTCAGGCAACGATTCAAAACTTTTTGGAGCACGGGAGTTGTCAACATCAACGCTCAACCCAGTATATACTGATTGGATAGTATTCCTCCAAACTTTGAAACTCTCCCTTAAATTCCAGCCTTTTATTTTTCTGACAGAAACAATTCTTTTATAGTATTCGCAAGAGTGGGTTTTTATTTTCTAAAGGTGAGAGTATAATAGCAAAGGTAGAGAGTGGGCAGATGTCTGATGTTGCTGGGCAGTGTGGCTCGAACAGGTCTACAATAATCTGCAGTTCAATCTTATCTAAGAAATATACAGTATAATCAAGAAGATTCAAGCAGCTAAAGGACTAACAAAAATCAAATCTGAGAAATAAAGAACATTGAAGAGCTCATAATGGAAACTGATCTGACGACAGAAGCATGCCAAGAAACTCAGCAAAATATGTTTTCTTCTGAAAAAGAAGATTAATCCCAATATCTGCTATTAAAGATCTTTTAAAGAAGTGGAAGGATGTCAAAACAACAGTCTTAAAATGGCATCCAAACCAGGTTGAGGTTAATAGGCTTGGAGATCTCTACAATTACAATGCTATTAATTACTTTTGAAAAATTCTGAAGAAAAGAAAAAAGCAATCAACATTAGACAGATTCTTTAACAACCACAATTGGGAAAAACATGACTAATAAAAATGCAAGACTGCATATATATGTATTTTTATTATTACATATAAATAAACATAGTAAGAAAGTATATATTTTCTTATTTTTTGGGGTCACCAGAACAAATTAATCAAATTCCCATAAAAGCTTATGGTAAATCGGTAATTGGTTAGCAAACAATTCGGATAGCGAACAAAGTCTTGGAACAGATTATGCTCGTTAACCAATCACCCACTGTATATGATTGATATAAATAAACAACAACTAACCCGTTACATATAAAGATCAACAACTGCCGAATTATCGGGCTAGCAAATGGCTATAGTAATATTAATAATTAAAGTTAATTTGCTAATTTGCTACGGGTTAGTTGTTGTTTATTTATATATATACGCCTTGCCAGGGTTTGCGATGGCCGGTTGAGTGCCTTTGGGAGGACGTGGGCAATTAATGTGTCCCCAGCCGGCACTGTAATGACCGTCGATGGTGGTACAGTAATCTTATATCAACTGGAGGGGAAGATCGGACTGAAGGTCTGGGTAGCGTAACTGGTAACGTGTCTGCACGGATAGCAGAAGTTGCGGGTTCGAATCCCGCTTTGGGCCGATTCTTTTCTTCCAGTTAAGCCTAAATTTATTTAAATTATTTAATTAAAAATTCTAATTATTAAAATTTAGCAAGAGATGGCGCTTAACGCCTAACTCTAGTAGCAAATTAACTTTAATTATTAATATTACTATAGCCATTTGCTAGCCCGATAATTCGGCAGTTGTTGATCTGTATATGATTGATAAATAAATCTTAAAATATTTTATTTTTCATTTATTGTTGTTGGTTTTTATTTGGTAAGAGAATATTATTAATATTTAAATTTAATTTAGGTATAATAAGACAGAAGGTCTGACGCCAGGAGGTGCCGATATGCTGAAATTCACTCATCTTCTTCTCGATGCCCGTTCTGCGTTTAGTAGTTCTTTCGTGTTATACGAAGAAACACACGAGATTGTAGAAGTGATTTCTGCATACAGTACTTTTTCAGTAAACTATCTAAGTTTTCCACCCATTAGAGTTTGGACTAAATCAAACATCCTCATTCTGAGAAAAAAGAACATACCAACTCAAGTGATTATCGAAACCAAATCATTCGCAATATGAATAAACTCACATAAGGACTTTTTCTAATACAGTCTTCAAATAGTAAATGTGTTTTTGAAATAATGTACCATAAATCAAATTGTATTTTCTACATCAGGTTAATATTATTAGAAAATCAAAATTATAATGTATTTTCTATCAGAATTTTTATTTCTTTAGATTTCAAAGAAAATATTGTAACGTAAATTTCTATTGAAGTATAAACATAATAAAATGTTTGAAAATAAAATAATCAGTAATAAAAATTTACTAGCTATATTGATTTTACTTTTTTCTTGTTTAAAAGATGTGTTTAAATATGAAGTATTGTAATTTGATTGCATATTTTAAAATTGATATATTTTATTATGACCTAAAAGTAAACAGGAGTTTGATTAATAAAATAAATGAATTGTACTGTACTTAAATTTAGAAAGTATGTTCACAAGAGGTGCCCTCTTTTAATGTTTCTAAATTCTGATCAGTTACAAAAAATTTGAAATTAATAATAAGTTTAATTTACAATGAAGATATATTGAAAGATTAAAAATAAAAAATATTTTAAATACTTTTAACATGTCTATATCATCTGCATTCTCACTAAAGGATCTGTACATTCTCTCCTACATGTAACTGCATTTTCTGTTTTGTTCATGTTACTTATAATGCATCTCCATACATTTTAAGTTTGTATTTCAAACTATTTATTGTTGAACTAATTGATAAAATTGCAGTCAAGTTCAATGGTGTTTGAATGTTGTCAAATAAAGCCCTCATTTGATTTAAATTTTATTATACACTGAACAATCACTGCATTAGAAACACAGTGTCAGCACCATCTTGGAAGTGAGTAAAGGGATAGCCTGTAATTGCCATGTCACAAGTTGGTGCACTTGACCATGTTGTCATTTACATAGGAGGAGGCAATAGTTGCCAGTCATAGATAAATGGGGTGACTCGAGCAACTTTGAACACGGGCAGATTGTTGGGCTGCACAGCAACCAGCCACATGTGGTTGATTCCAGATGTGAGTTTCACGTGTCAAGATCAGCATCTGAACAAAGATATTCCATGGCAGAACAGCTTAGCCACCAGTACAATAGTCTACAAGGCAGATATGTTTCGACAATGACCATACTTTGCATCAGCTGAGATTCAATAGCCATCCATCTGCACAGGTTCCTCTGTTGACCATGTGTCATCGCAAACAACACCTTGCATGGGTGAGGGAAAGCCGCCATTGGATCTAGGACACGTGGAAAAAGATCGTCTAGAGCAGGTGTGGCCAACTTTTGTGCACATAAGATCTACTTTTTATCGTAAAAATGTGTCGCGATCGACTTGTTGTCATAGGCATAGTCTAAATGGGGAGGGGGAAGTGTGAAATACATACTATGTTTATACACTGTTTCAGTACGAAGTGCACTCACTGCTTATGAGTCGAGTCATAACTGCATGCAGGGCCGGATTTACCAATCCAGGGGCCCTGGGAACAAATTCGCTGGGGGCGCCCCCCTTTAAGAGTAGGCAAATTTGATGATTTAGAAAATTTACACAAAATACTGTACTTTCAACTAGATTTCAACTATGAAGTTGTAAATTTCATTTAAAAATAAGGTTATTGTAAACATACATATATTTTATTGTGTAAAACTAATTATTTTAATTTAATTGAAAAATACCTATGTACAATTTTTTCCCGAAATTTTCCGATGTTTCATAGGTTTTTTCCCGGGTTTGGTTTTCTTTGCCTGTGGCTCTCATGATTAGGCCACACTAGGCTGTCGCAGTAAGAGGGAAAAAAAATTATGTTTAAACATAGTTTTGTGGGGGCCCTGGACACCGGCCCTAAATGTCCCTATGTAAATCCGGCCCTGACTGCATGCATACAGTTGCGTTCGGTTACAAATATAATACATCAAGTCAAGATATCGCTAGCGATCGACAAAATTGGCTTTGCGATCGACCGGTCGATCGCGATCGACTTGTTGGCCACCCCTGGTCTAGAGTGCTTAGTTCTGTTTCGTGCTAAACCACACTGATGACTGGGTCCAAGTCTGGCTTAAACAGCATGAAAACGCATCCCCTGGTTGCACAGTTGAGGTTCCACAAGCTGCTGGTAGTGATATAATGGTCTGGGGAGTGTTCTCTTGCAAAGGCCTAGAGCCATTGCTTATCATCCCACAATCGGAACAACACAAGGACCTGTTAGGTGATCATCTACACCCGTATCTTCAGGCCATATTTCCTGATAAAGATGCCATGTTTCAACATGATAACGCACATGTCACCAGGCATGGCTCACTTGGGAATGGTTGGAGGAACATGGCAATGAATTCCACTGCCTTGGTCACCAGATTGCAAGCCTATCGAACACAACTGGGACGTGTGGTGTGGTTTCACCCACTCTGTGAAATGTGCACCAACTGACAAAACTGCGCTCGAGCAAGCGCGGGTAGAGTTAAGAGTAGAAAATGTTCGGCATCTTGTAAAGTCGTTTGCAAGCCGTGATCACCCAGAAAGATGGACCAACCCATTATTGGGCAGGTGTTCCCAATGTAATGATCGTTTAGTATATTAGTTTGTGTTTTCAATGTTAGTTTTTCAAACCATTCATAAGAAATTCAGCAATGAGTTGCCTAACATTTCCGGCGACATTTAAAATTGCGTGTGTGACGCCATCTGTTATAATAATATATTATTAAAAACTATATCTTTAATTATTATAAAATGGCAAAAAACCTAATTTTGAGAGTAGGGATGGGTTTTATAAAAAAAAAAAAAAAAAAAAAAAAAATTGTAAATGCTAATAACGAATAAAAACGTCAAAGTCCGATCCTACTAGAGATACACGACTCCCTTTATTTTCCCACCCCTCTATTAAAAAGTGAAAATCAAAATCTATTAAATAATGGTATAATTCTCTTGCGGCAATCGTAGTATCAGAATCCATTGTTCTGGACTTTCAACCATATTCAACAACAAAAGTTTTAATTCTTCTTTATACTCCATAACGCAGTTTACAATCCTGCTATTGTAATTCCATCTAATAGGTGTGGCTGAAGGAAAACGCTTATTGACTTCTAGATCTAAGGCGTGAGATCTTTTAGAAGATTTAGAAAAAAATGAAGAAAATCCTGTCATAGTTTGAAAAAATATTTTACATTCTTTTATATATCCAACAGATTGAAAGAAAACTAGGTTCAATCTGTGAGCATAACAGTGTACGAAAATAGCATGTTTGGATATTTCTTTAATTTTAGCTCGGACACCATTATGTTGTCCGGCCATTACGGCAGCACCGTCGTATGTTTGTGCCACTAATTTTTTAGTGCATTGAAATTCGTCTAAGTAACTCTTAATGTGAGTGAATAACGAATTTGCGTCTCTGTTCTCACTCACATCAGTAAAGCCCACAAATCTTTCTTCGACGTTACCGTTTTCTTTCACGTAACGAAATACAGTCGACATCTGGGCTCTGTGGCTAATGTCCGTTGTTTCATCTACAATTATAGCAACAAATTTTGCGTTTTCAATTTCTTTTTTAATTTCTTGCAATAAAACGTTTCCTAACGAATTAACGAGCTCATTTTGAATTTTGTTCGATAAGCCAGTAAAAACTGTAGACTTCTCTAAATGCATTTTTAATTGATTATCTGACGTACTTAATAAAGAAACGAGTTCAATATAATTACCTCTGTTATTAGATTCAATACATTCCCTATGCCCTCTAAATGCCAATTCTTGCTTTGCTAAAAAGCATGTAATATCTATTAATTTAGATACAATATATCTATTAGCCGTAACTATCTTGTTATAATTTTCAATATTAATTTTATATTGTTTACTAATGTTAAATTCTATTCTATTTTGATTTCCAAATTGCTTCAATTTTACGAAAGAATCGATGTGACATTTACGATTTTCGTGTCTTTTTCTAGCTTTACTCAAATTATTTAAATCGTCAAAGCCATTCTTATTCCACACACTAATTTCATTTGAAAATAATAGGCAAGGCCAACAAAACAATTTTTGCATTTTTATGCATCCACAAAGCCATTTTACGTCTTGATAAATTTTATCGTGAAAATGTCGAACAAATTTTTTTGTCGAAGTACTTATATTTAATTTAGGCGTTGGTCTTTTTCTTTTAATAATGGCTTCTTTTTCATTATATTGTCTTGAGCCAAAACTTTTTTAAAGTAAATTTTCAATATCACAATTACAGTTTAAATCGCTAGCCATGATATAAGGGCTAAAATTAAAAATAAAATTATTAAAACTTACTTAGTAAAATAAAATTTGTGATGGATATACAATTATACATACCTGGTACAAAATATTCAATTGTATGAATATACTTTTGCGAAGAAACGTATATAAAAATAACATAAAATATTGTTTATTTTTAAATATTTAAACAATCCACTGAGTTAAAATTGCTCCCTGCGAGTGGCTCACGAATGGAAACAGAGACGATTTTGGTAGATGTACAGTGAATGCATGCATGACAAATCCCGAGGGTGCCGATACCGGTCAACGTCAAATGCCTCTTTTGTCGCATCACTAGTATATCTCAAAGGACGCGACAGGGCCGTTGTAAATTTTAAACGTTTCTCACCATAGATGTAAATATGTTAAACTTAATAGTCATTTGTTTTCTAACTACTGCAATTCGTTTTAGTACCAGGTGTACACGGAAATCAGTTCCCCACTGTACTGAGCTAGTAATTGCTTCGGTTAAGCTTTTGTTTAAGTCAGCAGGGTTTTACTGCTGACTTAAACAAAAGGAGTAGTCTTGGGAAAAAAGTGGAAAGAAATTTTTATGACAACCGATACTTAGATCGTACATTTAAGGAAAATAAATTCTAGAGCTTTTTTGTACCATTGTACGTCTCATTCATTAAATTTGGTTGTAAATAATGATGCCAAAGTAACAGTTAATTTTTTAACATTATACAAGAATTGTACACGTTTTTTCTGCATTCCCTTACAGATGGGACATACTAAATCGTAATATCACCAGTTTAACATTGAAACCCGTAAGTAATATAAGATGGGAGAGCGGAATAAATATATCAAATATTTTAATGGATTTTTTTAAACTCCCGTCAACTATACAGAACTATCATAAAAACATGCCAGTAAACTCCTATCGGTTGGGTTAAGTTATAAATCTAGTCTAGGGTGGGCAACCTTTTTTATAACACGGGCCAGAATAAATTTTACGTTTTTTCCGCGGGCCGTAGTAGTTAATTGACGCCTTTTTGTGACTCGTAATTTTTTTAGTCTGCAAATATGAAATAAATAAATAAAAAGTTTATACTACATTTATTTCTCTTATCGTTTTCGAAAATTACAAAGAATTGGAAAATTAACTATTAATTAGTTATTTTTCCAATTTAATAATCTATTAAAGATCTCGCGGGCCGGATAGAAACTTTTCGCGAGCCGTAGCTGGCCCGCGGGCCGGGGTTGCCCGCCGTTGATCTAGTCTACTCGTGATTCACGTAATCGGGCGAGAGCGGCCGAATATCTAGCAGGCAGGCGGCTAAACAGCCCACAACCGGTCCGGGATATAAAGTTAGAAGCTTTATGTGTGAAGCATCCACCAGCTAAACCGGGTGACGTTGGTGCTCTGTAAAGCGCATGCGCCAATGCCTATAATCTGGCTGCTTGGAAGTTGACAGGCAGGTGGCTAACAGCCCACGACCGCTCCGGGATATAAAGCTGTACTCTACGAGTGTGTCGCTTACCCGGTTTAGCCGGGTGAGCTAAACCGGGTGAGGTTGGTGCACTGTAAACCGCATGTGCTAATGCCTATATAATCTGGCTGATTAGAAACTGACCCAGTTTCGACATTCCTTCCGCCACCGAATTATTCGAATATACAATAGCAATCTTATCGTTTTTTTCACATGTAGTATAGAAATTTGTAAAAGATACATAATGCAGTTATAATAAAATATTAATTTTAATTAATTCAAAGTACGTTAAAATATGAAAATTTATATTTTATAAAATTCAAGGGAAAGTCATTGGAAGGTGGATGCGGCGCTTCCATCGCTTCCAATGACGGCACGCCACTGGTATATCACAATAGATAAATAAATAAGAAAATTGGATATTTGTTACATGTAAAGCTAATTGGATTTGGTGTATAATAGATGCTATTCTCTTTTAAATAAAGTTTAGAATTTTTAAACTAAATATGTTACAAATACTGTTGCCGCCTCGAGCGCCACCGTATTTTTTGTGAGAAGAAAAAATGATAATTAAAAAACGTTTGGAGACGAGAGTTTTTTGTAACGGCCAAGTAACGGCCAAGGGCGTCAGCCATATTGTTTTTTTTTTCTTGTTCTTGTGTAACGACCCGCAAACCGCATTAAACTTTTATCAAACCGCAAGTGTTTTCTTTCATATTTATACAGTCCATTAAAGATCGACAAACATCTGGTCCGTCGAGGCGGATGAGAAGAAAAGAGACAATTTCGCAAGCAAATAAGATTGAGTTCAAACTTCATTAAGTCGCCTATCCAAGGTAGGAAGAATTTATTTGTCCGTTTCACGTGGTAGAGAGTTTAAAATGGATCAGCTCGAGAAATTAAGGAAAAAACGCGCTTCGATAAGAGCTAGTGTGACGAGATTAATTAGTAAAGTCGATAGTCTAGTTGAAAGCGACGATAGAGAGACAGAAACCTTTCTAGAAATATTGGATCAGTTTAGTCGAAAGGAAGAGTCGTTGAGAACGTTAAACGGGGAGATTGAGGGCCTCATTACTAGCCCAACTGACTATGACACTGAGATAGTCAATAGTGAAGAATATGAGGACAAAATTATAAGTTGTAAATTTAAGATCCAGTCTCGTATTAAACGATTAGAAGCAGATTCGTCCGTCGTTATGGTGAGTCAGGCCCCCGTAGGTCGAAATAACTCCGCTAATATTAAATTACCAGAGATTCCTCTACCGAAATTCTCTGGAAGATATGAAGAATGGAGTAACTTTAAAATGCAATTTGATAATATCATTTCGTCAAGCGAGCAACTATCGGCTGAACAGAAACTACATTATTTGAAAGCTGCTCTCATAGGGGAAGCTAAGAGTTTAGAAACGTTAAATGATTCATTTGCTTCATTGTTTCAAGCGTTACAAGAGAGGTACGAAAACAAGAAATTAATAGTAGAAACCCATGTTAATGCGATTCTGGACTCTGTAAAACTAGCTTATGAGTCAGCAAAGGGTTTGAGGAACTTAATTGATCTTGTGAATCGGAATATGCGAGCTCTAAAGGTCCTGGGATATGAAAGGAATGAGCTCTCCGATATCTTAATTCTAAACATTGTACTTCAGAAACTGGATAAGGAGACTCTAAAACAGTACGAGTTCAGTATTAGTTCGAATGACGTTCCTAAGCTAGATAATTTGATTTCATTTTTGGAAAAGCGTTCTCAGATTTTAGAAAATATTAATAAGGCCACGTTCGTGAAGCCAAGGTGTAATCAAGATAGAGTTAAACCGAGAAACTTATTTGTGAAATGTAACAATTCTATGTCTCGTTGCATTTTATGTAAGCAGAATCATCCTGTTTACAATTGTGATTCTTTTCTACAGTTGGAAGTCTCCCAAAGAAACGATGTTGTGGCCAAAAACAACCTCTGCTTCAATTGCTTAAGTGATCGGCATAAGTTATCACATTGTAACTCCAAAAGCTGCTGTAAGATATGCCGAAAGCGACATAATACATTACTGCACCAAGAGAAACAAGCTATAATTGGTTCAAATGCACCAGTGATCGACAGCAAACCGATTTCAACCAAGCAGGATCTTAATCCCGACGCAATAGAGTTTCGTGAGAGTATACCTCACTCACTATCATGTATTGACAAGGGAAATAAGACAGTAATTCTCTCGACAGCCATGGTTTGGGTTTTAAATCATACTACCGGAGCCAGCATTCAAGCGCGCGCAGTATTGGACTCGGGCAGTATGTCAAATATCGTAACTAGAGATTTCGCAAGTCGTCTGGGCACACCGCAAGAAAGAATCGACCTCACAGTCTCTAGTATAAGCGGAAATAAAACCTCGGTCAAGTTTAAGCTGCCTGCTACAATAATAAACGGTAATGGATCCTTTTCTAAGACGCTAGAGTTCTTAGTGGTGCCAAGGATCACGGATTTACTTCCGGTTTCCTCTCTACACGTCAGCAAAACAGAAATACCCCGTCAGTTAGCTGATCCAAGATTTGCTACACCAGGCAAGATTGACATGCTTATTGGAGCTGAAGCATTTTTTGAAATAGTCAAGAACGATCAAATTCGTCTATCGTGCAACAATAACCTAACATTTCGCAACACAGTTTTTGGATACATCGCTACTGGGTCCACAGACTCTAATGATCAAGATAAATATTGTGGACTAATATCAGAGTCTGAATCAATCGATAAATGTTTACAAAGGTTCTGGCAAATAGAAACTCTTACAGAGGCTCCAAGTTTGATGAGTAAAGAAGAAGAGTATTGCGAAGATCATTATCAAAGAACTCACAGACGTAATGAAGATGGGAGATACATTGTGCAGATGGCAACCAAGGAAATACAAAACTTGGGAGAGTCAAGGAAGTTAGCATTGAAGAGATTGAATCAATTGTGGAAGAGACTATCAAGGGACAAACAATTAAAGGAGTTATATCAGAACTTCATGAAGGAGTATTTGGACTTGGGCCACATGGAAAGGGTGCAGGAACCTCCCGCTGATCAGACAGCATACAATATATGTTACTACCTTCCGCATCACGGTGTGTTTAGACCAGACAAAACCACTACAAGGTTAAGGGTAGTCTTCAACGCATCTGCTCCCACAACTTCTGGGCTGAGTCTAAATGATCATCTCTTGAAAGGTGAAGTAAAGGAAGATGTTTTCGAGATCATGACAAGATTTCGAAAATACAAGTACGCTTTTACAGCAGATATCCAGAAAATGTTTCGTCAAATTCTAATTGAGCCCTCGCAACGAGATCTCTTAAGAATTGTTTGGAAGAACGAGGAAGAAGAGATGCCAGTCACCTACAGACTGAAAACTGTGACTTATGGAACCGCCAGTGCTCCCTTTCTGGCAGTGAGAACCCTTAAGCAGTTGGCTTACGATGAAGCAGCAAGATATCCTCTGGCCTCTAAAACCATATTACGAGATGTCTACATGGATGACATTGTGTCAGGTGAGCAAGATTTCGATGCTGCCCTCGAACTACAATCTCAGTTGTGCAACATGTTGAGCACATGTGGAATGACACTACACAAATGGAACTCTAATTCAATGAAATTGATGAACAGTAGTTCACCAGAAAATAAGGAACATTGCTTTTCCTCAAGTGCGGAACCAACAGTAAAAACCTTAGGCATTATTTGGAAGCCGGTTGAAGATCAGTTCATATTCAGGGTATCGATTCCAGAAAAATTGCTTTATACAAAACGAGAAGTATTGAGTGTCATCGCCAGACTTTATGACCCCTTGGGTCTTCTGGGACCAGTTATAACTCGAGCAAAGATCTTTCTACAAAAGCTGTGGCTCAGTAAGCTCGACTGGGAGGATACTCTACCAGAAAACCTTAACTATGATTGGGTGAACTTTGTGTCGTCCTTGAAAGCCCTGGACGATCTTAAGATCACTAGATATATTTTAACAGATCCACTTCAAAGGGCTGTCTTGCTAGGATATGCAGATGCCTCGGAGTCAGCTCATGGAGCAGTAGTTTACATGCATTGCATAAAGGAAGATGGAACTGGCAAGACACGACTTATTGCTAGTAAATCTCGTGTCGCTCCTCTTAAGGTTATGACAATCCCTCGATTAGAGCTATCAGCTTGTCTAGTACTGTCTCAACTTGTCAAAAAAGTACGCTCATGTCTGCAAATGGATATAGCTGAAGTGATCCTACACACAGATTCAACTATTGCCATCGCTTGGATCAACACTCCCGCATATCGCCTGAAGACCTTTATTGCGAATCGTGTGGAAAAGATCCAATCTATTACTGAAGGCTGCCACTGGAAACATATAACTTCCCACTCCAATCCTGCAGATGTAGTTTCTCGGGGTTTAAATCCGCAAGATCTACTATCCATGGAATTATGGTGGAGTGGAGTGCAGTCTCAAGTAGCACCAACCGTTCAACGTCAGGATGAATATGCCATCGACACTTCCTCCGATGAAAAATATCTATCTGAGCTTAAAAAACAATCGCATGTTAATTTGGTGTCAGTGTCAAGCTCTGACCTTGACAATACCCTGTTTGAACTTAGTAATAATTACATCAAATTAATTCGCATACTTAGTTATATTTTCCGGTTTCTACATAACATAAAACACGTAACTCGTCGATTTGGCCCTTTATCAAGGAAAGAACTCCAAGAGTCCAAAATTTATTTGATCGGCAAAGTACAAGGAATGGCCTTTGCTGAGGAAATAAAAACATTGCAAATGGGAAGGAATCTAACGAAGGGTCAATTAAGCAGATTACATCCCTTTCTAGATAAACAGGGTCTAATGAGAGTCGGCGGTAGATTGAGCAATTCAAATTTATCATTTGATAAAAAGTTTCCAATTCTGCTACCTAAAAATCACAAGTTAACCCACTTGATTATGAGATATTATCATCTGAAAAATTTGCATGTTGGTGCACAGACTTTACTTTACCTCGTCAGACAAGAATTCTGGCCTTTAAGTGGAAGAAACCTGGCCAGAAGGGTGGTACATGAGTGCCTCGTTTGCTTTAGAAATAAACCCAAAGTCATGGAACAAATCCTAGGAAATCTTCCTTCGGAGCGAATGACTCCAAGTCCCCCCTTTAAACATGTAGGGATTGATTTTTGTGGTCCCTTTCTTATTAAATATAAGGGACAAAGAAAGGGCACCTATCAGAAGTGCTACGTCGCAATCTTCGTTTGCCTTGTGACTAGGGCAATTCACCTTGAAGTAGTTACCGACCTAACAACCGAGGCAATGATAGCAACCTTGAAAAGATTTTTTAGCAGAAGGGGTAAAAGTGCGTCAATTTGGACAGATAATGCCACAAATTTTGTGGGTGCCAGTGCGGAGTTGAAACGCCTACATAACTACGTAAAAACACCTCCTGACAGTTTAGCTGATTATCTCGCCAGCGAGGAGGTCACTTGGAAGTTCATACCGCCCAGATCACCAAATTTCGGTGGCCTTTGGGAAGCAGGAGTGAAGTCCTTTAAACATCACCTAAAAAGAACCGTAGGTAACTCGCATCTAACTATAGAGCAGTTTATAACTATCACCACGCAGATAGAAGGAATTTTGAATAGCCGACCGCTCACTCCTATGTCCTCTGATCCAAGCGACTTCCAAGTTCTAACTCCAGGACACTTTCTTATCGGAAGACCTCTGACTAGACTACCGGAGTCAGATCTCACCAGTAAACCAGATAACTATTTGTCTCAATGGCAAATGTTAACTAAATTTGTTCAAGTTATATGGCGTAAATGGAAATTGGACTACCTAAACAACCTACAGGCCCGACATAAGTGGCAATTTGAGAAGGACAATATAACACCAGACTCAATGGTCGTCTTAAAAGATGAAAACCTCCCACCCGGAAGTTGGTCGCTGGGCCGTGTACAGGAAGTTATCAAAGGACCCGACGGGAAGGTGAGAGTTGTTCTGGTGAAAACCCCTCAAGGTGTTTTTAAGAGAAGCATAACAAAATTGTGCCTGTTACCATCCATCTAGAAAGAAAATGTGATTCTCCTTGGTGACCTACACGCGTCATTTCTGTTGTAATTGTTAAATTTAAATTTAATGTTTAACATTGTTTATTGAAGTATTACTTCAACGCGGGCCGGGATGTTGCCGCCTCGAGCGCCACCGTATTTTTTGTGAGAAGAAAAAATGATAATTAAAAAACGTTTGGAGACGAGAGTTTTTTGTAACGGCCAAGTAACGGCCAAGGGCGTCAGCCATATTGTTTTTTTTTCTTGTTCTTGTGTAACGACCCGCAAACCGCATTAAACTTTTATCAAACCGCAAGTGTTTTCTTTCATATTTATACAGTCCATTAAAAGATCGACAAACAAATACCTTATTTGTCTTGAAATTAACAATTAGATTGAAAGAGGGTAGTTGGTATGGATCCCTTGGATAAAGAATTGTTTAGATGGAAGACGGTCATCAGTAACCGCCCAAAGAAAAAAGCAACTAGTATTAAGAATAGAGACATATGGCTTACGAAAGAGTGGTTAAGAACGAATGACTTAGTGATGACCAAAGCAGACAAAACTAGGCATTTAGTTATCATGAAGAGGCATACATTTGACAAGAAATTACGTGCTTACATCAAGAAGACCGAGTGTGACACTGTTGATGACAAGATTATTGGGTCTTGGACAGAAGGGTCAAGAGGTTAGAACGCTCAAGCTTGCTGCCGTTTTACCTTTTCTGAAAAATAGTCAAATCCAAACGCAGGAGCTCCAAAGATTGTTTGCGTTTGCTAAAGAGCACAAAGCCAAACGAATACGAAGATATACACCGTTTAACCTTTACTCGAATTCTCGCACTCACGCACTTCAAGCGCGCCACGTTCTGTGTAATTGACACAATGAAACAACCTGAACACTCGCTTCCCACAAATCCAACCCCTGGGTCCTCGTCCCGGGAAGTGGAAACGCCAATTTTAAAGATTAAAAGACTTTAAATTGGCGGCCGAAGGGGCTCTGGTAACCACAACTTGCATGGTTTAAATGGAATTTCACACATTCGCATCAATAATCGCTTTGTGATGAATTTTTCTGTTAAATCTCTGTAAATTTATCATGGTAAGAAATTATCTGCGCACAAATCTCGCTCGTATTTCAGTATTGCTAATTTCTAAGATCATCAATTAAAGATTTTCGTGCTCATCGTATATTTCATCACAATTGCAATATGGCAGCTGGTGATTCTTTGTTTTGTTTTGTTTATGGAGGGTCGTTTTAATTTTACCCTCGTCGGTTTCTGAAGATCCACAATTTAGGCTGCCGGACTGTCTTGACACACCAGGTACAGATCGCCCCGGGTTGTTCAACAACCCGAAAGCGATCTCGTTTCGAGCAGTAGTCCCATCACTTTTCTTCATTTTCGTACAAGAAGAACTATAATATTTTGATTCCTTGGTGTGGAATACGTACATGATATTTTCTTTAGGCAGGTAAATTCATAAAATTCGCTTATTTAATATATAAGTCACTTTAATTAACGTTTACGTAACTAATGCGGATAACGTATTACGTACAGATTACGTATATCTAGTTTTCTACTAGATAACTAGTAATCTATATTTCAATGATACTGTTTGAAGAAAAATATTAAGATATGCAATTGCGATGCACGTAAGATATAAATCATTTATTTTAAAAATATAAAATTTATAGTTTTTTAAACGAAGTGATTGTTTTTTCTCGAATAGATTGATTCAATCCATTGATTGGCATTCCATTGACTTTTCTTGTGTAAACCAGAACCATAGTTAATGTCGAAAATTTCCAATTTTATTCATTTAATGTTCGTATTATCAAAATCTATAATTTTAGTAATTATTAATAATAGACAAATACGAATTTTTACTGAAATTTCGAAATTAAAAAACGTGTGGCAACACTGTTCATCCAGCTAAAACATGCTTTCATTTTTATTCCGGTTATCTATTTTGTTTGTGATACTGCTTTATTTTTATATTTTTGAAATAGATTTTAATTAACTTTCTAATGACTTCATACAGGGTAATTATCGTAATTAAATCTTCATAAATTTTCTACCAACGTTTAAAAAAATTTTCTCTCTAAATTTAAAAAATATTAGATGACATTTTTATATTTAATATTTGAAATGAATATTGATTTTATTCCTGTTCAAAGGTACTTTCTCAGTCGGTGGATCCTAGAAGAGAAGAATTTAGAAAATATTTAGAAAGTGTTGGCATCTTTGATTCTTTAACTAAAGGTTTGTTGTGTTCAATGGGTATTATGACGTTCATTTTTAATTGTCCCAAAAGTAGTCCACCCGTCCGGTTTTCAATTTATTGTCCGGGATTTCGTAGAAATTGTGATATTATAATGAAAGAAAGTACTAGGCAAATATTTTTAGAAAGTTCCTTAATTTAACAGCAAAACGCTTCACATTCATGAAATGTTAATTTGCTGCTGTCTTGTGCCAACCTAATATGCGCGACACCTGCCTATCGACTTTTTTTAATTTTGCTTATCAGCTCTTTACAAGTACTGTACTTCATCTCTTAATTGAAGTTGCTTCTACACAAGTCCCTAATTGATTTATATCTGGTGTACACGTTATTCTTTGCGTGGTAAAGTAACAATGCGCATGCGTCGGGGACTTCTGTTCGAACAAACCTCACCCGCCGTCCAGGTCAGCAATTTTGAAAAGGTGGCAACACTACCTAAAGGTATTTAAGAATATACTTAAGTGAATGACAATAGACAGGAGGATTCTTTGTCTTAAGCGAGAGGAAAGTTCCAAAATTTAGCATTTTATGGAAAAAATTAAATGAATTGGATTAAAAAAAGCTTTTTATTTTTTAAACAGAAGACAATTTAATCTATGGTTATGATTTTTTGGAGAGAAATGTGTGTTGTGTCGGTTGTGTTCTGTCTTTAACATAACCCCAAAAAAAGAAATCCAGTGGAGTTATGTTGGGCGATCTCGGAGGCCGAGGTATGGGTTCTCCATGACCAATCCATTGTTTGGGAAACACTATTAAGTAATTCACGTACAGAAAATGTCCAGTGAGGCGGAGCACCATTCTGCTGAAATAAAACATTTGGCTGCAAATGTTCCAATTGTGGAATAATGTAAAACGCAAGAAGATCATGGTAAACATTATCGTTAACAGTCTTCTCCACAAAGAAGAATGGACTGATTACAGCATCATGTAAAAGTCCACACCAAACATTAAGTTTGGGACTGTCTCGTTCCTGTTCGACTGACGTGTGTGGATTTTCAGAGCCCCATACTCTAACATTATGGTGATGAACCTTTCCAGACACATGGAATGTGGATTCATCAGAGAAGCACACACTGTTTAAGTAATTTTCATCATCTATCTTCTCCAGCATGCATGCAAAATGAAATCGGCATGGCTTATCATCTGGTTTCAAAGCTTGTAGTAATTGCAGTTTATAAGATCTCAACTTTAATCGTTTGTGGAGGACATCATGAATGGTGGATTTTGGTAATGCTAATTCTCTTGCAGCATGTCTCACTTATTTCCTCAGACTCTGAGAGAACAATTCTCTGATTTGTTCAACCCTTTCTTCTGATGTCGATGGTCGACCATAATTTTTCGCATGCTCAACATTTCCTGTCTCTTTAAACTTCTCCATCCATGCATAAATTGAAGGACACTTGGTGGATCTTTATAGTACATCCGATGAAAATTTCATTGCACGGTTATCGGAACATTTCGGCTAACCACAATACACACTGTGCTTTCTCCTGTGCAGTCGCCATTTTCTTTCCTTATCACAACTGGCAAGCAATTAGTGCTATCTACTTCAGGCAATTGATACCAGAAAAAACTCTTAGATTTCTTCATTTTTTTACAGCAAACTGCATTTCATTTCACCTGTTAGTATTTTTGTTATTAATGTTTAGAATGATAAACATCTTTCTCGGACATATATGTCTACTCTAATAACCTTAAATAGCTTCGCAAAGGCGTTATAGCCGCCGATGCATGTGCAACGATGTTTGTTTATAGTACACATCTGGAGTGGGGGTTGGAATGTATCCGTAACGGGAGTTTAGAATGTAGGGTCACTCTCTACCCAGATCCCACCTGAAGAAGGTTCTAAGGGACCGAAAATGTTTGTGGATAACTTTACTTTGCGAAGCTATTTAAGGTTATTAGAGTAGACATATTGGTTATTGCTTTGTTTCTTAAGATGGATTTTATTTCTCGGACATGCCGTATATTACTTCATTACTTAACTAAATCACAATTATTGGGTTCAATTTATTTAGATGTGAGATGCAAAATTATTAAGAAACAAATCATTTAGCATTATACTAAAAAATTTTAAAAATTAACAAAGATATGGTATCTTTTTGTGAATTCATCAATAAAATGATTAGATACAAAGTATGTAAATACATTTTGATGCAAAAAATTTTAATAGTATTTAATGGTGAGCCGTACTTCCATATCTTAGTTATAACGATATTCGTAGTAAATGCCAGTAAAATGAGAGCTTAGTGTGTCTGCTATCTTAGTAGAATGCACTTTCGTGTTTAGTAGTAAAGTTTGATAAATTGACCTAATATGTTTGCAGCAAATTTCTTTACATTTTGACCTTCATCCTAATGATGTCCCTACAGGTACAACAGGGTCTGCCATTCAGATCTTATCCTGCTATTTTTCTTGGTCTAAAGTAGCACTTTGGTGTACATGCTTAAATTTGATATCTGCATTAATGGTGTCTTGCTACCATTATTTGGTCTGCCATGGGGCCATTGTCCATTGTCTTTAAAGCTATGGGCGCTGTCCAGGTCTTGCTTATGAAACATGGTCGTCATCAGCACTAGGGTTTTCATTCTGAAGGACAGAGGTATGCTGGAACATTGTTTTAGTGGAGCAGGTACTATCTGCATATTTTATCATCAAAAATTTTTTAAATTTACAATTGATTTTTAGTAAATGGAAAAAGTTTAGTGAGAATGGGTCATTTTTTGGTAAACAATCAATTTATATTTAAAGAAACTTGTAGTAATTTGATCAGTTATAGATAGATTCAAATAAATTATTTCATAATGGACAGATGGATTAGTGAGAAAATGGTAGGTAGGCTGGCCTCCTCTCTTGTCCCACCTTAGTGCTGTCCATGATTGTTATACCATTGTAGACAACTTTTGTGCATTTTGACATCAATTTGCACAATTTTCAATTATTCATTAGCTTATGAGAGGATTTTATAATTTCCTATCACATTTATCATTTATCCATACATTTATTCTTGTACTGTACATATAATTCTGTTGATACTATCGTCACACAGTATGATGAAACCAAAATATCGGAAAATATCTGGCTTTACTGTGCTTTCACTATTTACTGATATGGGTTCAGTACTTGGAATTGTTTCTAAGTATCAATTTTTGCTACTACTTGCATTGTGATATATCAATAATACAAATATTAGGGATTTATCAACTTCTAAAAATTTTATCATTATTGAAGATTCACTTTTTCCACTATTATAAATTTAACTGTTTTCAAATGTTTGAATAACAATAAGGAAAAAGGTATAGATTAGAGGAAATGATGCCAAAGTAGTAATAAAAAATAACTATATTCTAAACTGTAAAGTTCTGTAATGAGGCAAAAATTCCAATAAATTTTAGCACAAAACACAGCAGTATCAAGTTGTAGCAGTTTAATAAAACACCAAATGAATGCTGGGTTAAATCGTTTGGCTTTAAAGTAACTATCGGGCTTAGAGATGTTTATATATTAATAAAACACACACAAAAAAAAAAAAAAAGATACTAGTTAACAATGACAATGTAAATTATTCTGTTTTATTGTGACAAACTTTAATAATATAAGAGATTACTTTCTCAGCTGTTATATATAACAGAGAAAAGTATGGCAATTGGTCACAAAATGATCCCTCTCCAAGATTTTTACAGAACTTGGGACCTTGAAACATCGAGAAATGGAAAAAATCTCTGCTTTTTTTCTGTATATGGGGGGCACAATTTTGTTCACCTACTTTCAAGCTTAATAATTCATGTCTTTTTTTGAAAATTTCTGAAATTTTGCAGGAAGGTTGTGTATTTGGGGGATTGGTGCTATTAAATTTTGGGGATTAAAGATCAAAGAAGTGGGGAGGTAGATAGAGTTCTGTGTCTTATTTTGAGTGGAGTCAGACTTAATGAAGATTTTACTTGTTATTAGCATTTATAATTTTTATAAAACCTCATCCCTATCTTCAAAATTAAGCCTTTTCCATTTTATGATAATTAATAATATAAGGCTTTTTAAATAAAATATCATAACAGGTGTTTTATTTATTTTAATGTCTTTGAAAAGGAAGTTATGCAACTCTTTGCTGGATTTTTTTTCAATTTCACTTTATTGTCGCAGTCAAAATAAATTCATTGGATATATAAATACACATTTAGAATGAATATAAAAAAGTACACCAGATCAAAAAGTTTTAGAGACTATAATAATAATTCTCTTATTGGAATAAAATAATTATGATGATGAAAACTCTGAAACTTTTTGTTTTGTACTTTTATTGTACAAATAAAAATGCAAAACAAAGGCAGCATTACAAGTGTATTCCAATCTCAAGAATAGTATGTAGCCTAAAAATTGAAAAACGAAATAATAAATAAATTACAGATTCAATCCTGGAAGCTCTTGCAGTAGATGATGTATTGTGGAGAGAATTTTTGTCTTTTTTTGCATTTATTGTCAACTTTAACTGTCAATATCTCAAAAACTAGGGGTAGTGAGGTACTGAGGTACACAATGGCATTTTTGGAATCAGCATTCAATTCTCTATTAAATAGAACTGATCTAGTTCAAAGTATTGAGACACAGTACAAGCCCTTTCCTTTTAAATGTTCATGTTACAATTCTTTTTGGCTCATTCACATTCCCATATCTTTCTTTCAACTCATTTTTATTTAGTGTTGAAGTCAGTACAACTGTTTTTCTTTTTATCTGTTGTCATTTTTTGTAAAAGAAGAATATTCAGGATTCTATTAAATTTTGTAATATATAAGAATCCTTAGTCTTAATCTTAGATACAGTATACTCTCGATTATCTGTGCGTGCTTATGTCTTATAATTTTACTGTGTTTTTTTTTTTATTAAATAAGTTGTAAAATTGTTTAAAGAAAATATCTTTAATCATTTCTTTATCAATAAATCATTAATGTTACAAATGAATGATGTTTTATGATGATACCTAGCTGGCAATTTGCCATTCTTTGTTAATAATACAAGAAATTGATAGTGAACTGCGAGGTTCTAGTTCAATCAATTTTTTTGAATTTTCTGTTTGTCAAAAGTTTTATTCAACTCTGATCATATCTAAAGCTTACTAATTAATTAATTATTGCTCTCAAAATGTATTTTATTCATAATATATAAACTATTATGTTAAATTTAATATAAAATTAAAAACTAAATAAAAGAAAAATAGACTAACTTTCATTAAAACAGACATACAGAAATATGGATAATCAACAATAAATACAGATAATGCAGTGATTAGTCCAGATAATCAGGAGTATATTGTATGTAACTTCAATACTGCACTCTGTGGAGAAAATCCTAAAACTAACTACTATGCATTTGATTAGTAAAGGAATAAATCATGTATAAAATTCTAAGTTGTCACTATTTATATAATACTGTAATTTGAAATTACATCAGAGTTGAATGAAATTAAAATGGCTACATTATTTTCAATAGAACAGTCAGAACAACAACAAACTTTGTAGATACACAGATTCTTGAACCCTTAAAAATTCACAGAATAGTGCTACCAAATACAAAAACTGCTGGAGAGAGATATAGTAGGATTGTTACTCTTTGACTTCTACTTGAAATGAATAATAAAGTATATATTCTAGTATGACTACTTTCTTTATATAAAGCATTTTAGTATGTTAAAATAAAAGTCTGATATTTTTAAGTATAATTTTTGTTACATTTCATTTTTAATGCATATATTAATTATTTCAAAAAAATATTTTTTAAGAATGAAAAATTCATTATTTTTTGTAGCATTTTTAAATTTATTTGAAGAAGAAAATAAACCAGAGGATCCTTTAAGGTAATGTTTTCAAAAACTTTTTTATTTATAATATCAATGGTATATCAAAGTCAGATGATAAATATACATTGGTTAAGATTAACATGCTAAATAATATAAGATATGGTATTTAGTATTTACTAATATAAATAAAATGATCACAAACTATGAAGAATTTGCTTTTTGAGATTCAAGTTTTAAATTTAAAATGTAAAAACTAAAACATAAAAATGCATAAATCTGTTATTTTATAATGTCTATGCATTTTTGAACTAAAGTTTGCACTTCAGATGCAGTATCAAAGATTTATTAAATAAATTATATTTCAGTAAAAAATATTGAACCTAATTATATTCTTATTGGATTTATATTAACAATGTTATTTTTTTTTGCCCTAGATATATTAAACAACAGTTGGGAATTAATGGTTCTAATAATATGGAATCACTTAAAGAACAGCTTATTGAAGCAAAACAGAAATTGGAAGAATTAAAAGAAGAAAACAATGATCTTCTTGCAAAAGTATGTGTAGATATTGAATAATCCAATTTTCTAAAGACTACTAAAACTCATAACACTATACACTGCTAAAAAAGTTTCAATTACTTTTATACAATAGGCAAAATTGATTAATTTTATATAATTAGCATTGCTTATTTTATTAATTCAATTAAACAAATAATGACATAAAACAAATAAAAAGAATAATAATTTTGTTATTTTTATTTAAAGTCGTCTACGTGGACGTTATTTATTAATAGGACCTTGTACTGGTGTATTGGCACAGTAATGAGAGTTAATTCAGAAAAATTTCTTTATTTTATCACCTGTAGTAGCAGATTAATATAGAGCAAAATTATTGCTCTATATTAATTTGTTAAATGTTGTTTTATTTTTTATGATTGATTAGTACTAGAATCAGAATAGATTTATTAAAATGATCCTTTATTTTTACACTCCTGGACAAAATGTTATCATTTGGCACACTGATCTGACATGTAATGTGCCATACACACACAGGGTTAATGTAGAGATATATAGGGTATAGAGACGGTGCAGTTTCTCAAACCTGGACTATATGTCATTTCATGTAAAAACTATGTAACAGATTTGAGAATCTGTTAAATAGTTTTTATTAAATAGTCTTTTCCAGGCAGCTTTCTATAGCAGAGATTCAAAGGTTATCAAAGTTATCAAATTATTCTTTTCATTTTACTAAAAAAAAAGCTTAATTTTTATAGTAGCATAATTGTATTATTATTTGTAGGAGGATTATTCAAAAAATATAATAATAAATGTATTTTCTTTGAATATTTATGAACTTTTTAAAATTTATTCATAAGAAAATTTTAAAATAAAATATTATATATATATATATATAATTTATTTAAGAGCATTTTATTCCTCTGAAGTATTTACACCATTTCCTCTTATCATTACAAAGACCTGGAGTACTGGATGATTTGACTTCACTCAATGCCAAAAACCGAAAACATTTTTTTCCCCTATTTCCTTTTTTTAAATTTCCTACAGTGAAGCTGCATTTCAGCTTATGTTTCTTCAGTTTCAATCAACAATAATTTTTATGTATTTATAAAACAGTTTTGTTTATAATGAATTTATTTTTATTCCAATTTTTGAAGTATTGTGTAATAAATAATATATTTTCATTTGTTAATGACATGATAGCATTACATTCAAGTCAGTGATGAACTAAATAAATTATATCATAGTATTTGAAAAAATTGCTAAATTTTTGCTTTAAAATAACATAAATTTACAAGATATCTCACAAATGATGCAATTATTCTAATTGAAATAAATATAAAGCATAGAAACATTAGAAAATTAATATCAACAGTGTTTCACCTTTTCAGTAGTAGCATTGAGAGAAATTTTACATTGACTTTTCTATAAACTAACCAATAAGAATCGGTTTTTTTTTTTGAAAGAATCTATGCATAAATGCTAAATGAAGGATTTGGCCATTATAAAGAACATAACAGATGCTAAAATGATTATCTTAAATAATTAATCACATAATTTGTGCCAAATTATTGATTTGATGGGTAGAATACAGATGATGATAGAGAACAGAAAGAATATTGAAAGAATGGGTAAAAAAGATGCAAATGGATGCAAAGCAAAGGGGTAAGATTGCCTTTAAAAAAAAATCTGTCAAAATATCCTCATCATAGCAGGTTTGATGGAAGCTGAACTGTTGAGAACCACAGCATGAAAAAGGTTAAGATTTTAACATTAACATAATGTTTATTACATCAAAGATTCAAGCACATATCATGTCAAAGATAAGAATATAGATTTTTCATTATAATTTTTCTGCTTTTCTATCAGCTCAGAAAGTTGTTTTGATATGGATTTATATAGGTCTTTGATCACAGTTTTGTTGAAATTGGTAGCAGTCTGATTAATGACAGCAACTTCATAATGATTATACTCATGTTGATATTGATATACAGTGGATCCTCACTTAATAAGCATAATTAGTTCCATAATGTTACTCGTAAAGTGAAACAATTTTTCCGATATAAATTAATGTAAAATACGATAATGCGTTCTGTGTCGAAAAAAATACTCAAATACAGTCGACCCCCCTATAACATGGTAGATACGTTCCATGTTATATGAATTCCGTGTTGTACGAGTCACTTAGATTTTACAAATACGCGAGCCGTTCACTGCCCGGCACTTGTGCAGTTTAGGGGGTATGGCTGTTTGAAAGGTTTTCTTCCATAAAATTAATAGATTTTAGACTAATTTGACTCAAACATTTCCAAAACACACACAATATTTTGGGAATAATCCATATAAACTATGGACACATACTAAACATACTATTATATTGTTGAGTGCGCACTGTTCGAAGATGCTATTGCCTAAGCTTGTTTTTGTCGTGGAGCAGCTCCTCAAACAGTGGACACGTGTTTCCTGATAAGTTATTTTTCTGCAAAAAATTCGCTGAACTTTGGAGACGTCATTAATAAAAATATAATTTTTATGGTCATTGAATAATAAATGTTTTTTAGTAGGTCCAGTGCTTGTTTAAACTCAACAGTTTGTGCAATTTTTACTATTGGTCCAGATTTGACGAGTCCACGAGTCAGCCATGACAATCTGTCTCATTCTTTTACCATGTTATACGAGCTCTTTTAGCGTGTTATACGAATCCGTCTTATATGAACCTGTGTTATAGGGGGTCTACTGTACAGTATTTTATGTATAATGTTTATTCAAAGAAAATCATACAATATACATTATTAAGGAGTGTGAATCATCTTTGTTTTCTATCATGGAATGAATCAACCTGAAATGCAAATTCAATTTGTAGAAAACGAAAAAAAAATCAAAATTGAATTTGGAATCCGTCATTAAATTTAATATGAGATGGCAGCATAACTGCCTACCTCTGGTCAAATTATTTAATTTCTAATATTTAATTCTAGGCTTTACATAGCCCAAAAATTTGCCATATTGTTTGGTATGTTTATTATATAATGGGCTATGATTGTTAATGTTTATATGTAATATGTCTGAACACAAGTTTGGAAAAAATATGTGATCACAAGCGATGCTAAATAAGATGCTAACAGAACGAGTGCTGAACACAGACTGACGTAGCATGCTCACAATCTGGGACTTCCCTTCTTGTCACTCGTTATGCTTAACATTTCTCGTTAAGCAAGTCATTTTTTTTATAATTTGTTTTGCTCATTATGAGAGGTGTTTGTTAAGCGAGTTTGCATTGTATTTGCATTCTAAAATACGCTAGATATTTTTTGATTTTTAGATCTGAATTTCTTGCATGCCAGGGCAGACATTTACATTGTTGGTCTGTAAGTACCAGATGAGTCATCTGGCTTCATGTATTCATACATTGCTGCATATCCATTTATTACAGCCAAACAGGCACTTGATCCATAAGAAGGAGATGTGCTGAAAGTCCTCCTGATGAGCTTATTTTATCAAATCTCACTTTTAAGTGATGTCCAATATTATGTCCAAGAGTGTATCAACTTGAACGTTATTATTAATACAGTATGTTTAGTTTTTCCATTTGTTAAGAAATACTGTACTTGATGATTAATCAGGTGTTTAGAATGTTTAATTTCATATAATTATTATAACACTTTCTTTTTACTTTCAAGATGTATTTTATAAGTTTGTGACTTATTTAATTTTCAATCTAATCATTTGATTATAAAAGCAATAAAAGTAATAAATCTAAGTGTTAGAAAACATTGCAAAAATTTTTTTGAAGCAAGACCAATTACACATTTAAATTTTAATGACAAATTTTAAGTAGACTTCCTTGTACATTAAATTTGTTTAATTAAGAGTTAAATTTATTTTAAATTATAAAAAATTCTATAGTGATTTTATTATATTAATGGATTATTTGTGGAATATACAATAATCAAGAAATTTTTTTTTAATAGATTAAACAGTATGAAAATAAAGTGGAAGGTAAAACTGAATGATCCAGCAAGAGTTTTTAATTTATTAAATATTTATTTATTTAAAAAAAATTTTAATTCACAAAAATTTGTGAATTGTAAATATTTCAAAGAATGAATAATTGTTTTATTACTTTACTTTAACTTATTTTTAAATTGTTTTGTATTTAAAATAAAAATATAAAATATTTTTTGTTATCTTTCTTTAAGATGAAAGAAAAACTTATGTATATTTTCATAAATGTAATGATTTCAGTTCTGTTTTTTAATAAAAACAAATGGAGCTAATCGAATAAAAAAATTTTAATAATAAAATGGAATGAATTGAGGATAATGAGTTTTAATATATTTACAGATGGAGCTAATTTATATATTTTTAGTCAACAATAAGTATTTGAAACTAGTCTTTTTGGCCAAGGTGCTAAGCTCTTGCAGTGCTTTCTTTAAAGGTCTAGAAAAAAATTTGCATATGTAAATATAATTAGAAAGACAGCTAGATAACTCCAGGCGGTAAAAGTACCAGCCTAGTACTGGGAGCCTGGGTTCAAGCGTCCGAGTCGACGATGATAATTAAAATTAACAAAAATAAGTACAAATTTTATTTTAACTTTTTAATCTATATGACAAAAATAATAAATCCTAATAAGTGTAAAGAAAATATGAGGATCACCCAGAAAATAATACCCGTTAATAATGGGTGAAATTTCAAATTTTTATAGGCATAAAGGTAGTGTTTGATATGATAATACAATCATCTCACCCGTTTCATTCTATGGGCCATAACGAGCAAGTGTTGGTTAATTGAATGATTCATGGCAGACAAGTAATATGACATCTGACTATAATAAGGTAATTGTCATTTGTTTTTGATGACCCCCATTTGCTAAGGTCTTGCTTAGATGTCATTTAATAAATTTAATTTTTGTTAAATTCAGAATTATCTAATAATTGCAAAAAAGGAAAAAATGTATTATACATAATTATACAGGGTGTATGAAAATGACGCTTTAAAAATTTGGGGATTTAGAGGGTGAAATTTTGAACATTTTGATATAAGGAACCCATAGCCGGAAATGTAATATAAAGTTTCTTTGCGGTAGGAAGTGCTTAACCACCCTTCACTTTGGTAGTTACCCTTCTGTCCGTTGACCTCATGTTGTTCTTGACTTCTTCCTCTGGGGTTATGTAAAGTCCCTTGTGTACGCAACACCTGTAGGAACAGTTCATGAGCTTACGGAGCGCATCTTTACAGCATTTAATACCATCAGAAGGGAAGCGTGGCATCTTATAGAGAGTCGGACAAAACATGACGTGTCCTTCGTTGCACACGATGTAACGAAGTTGGTGGTCGTCACATTGAACATTTACTCTAAAGTAGTGCAGCCACTGATTCGATGTAGTACAGTTTGATTGTACTCTACTGTGTGTGTCAATAAAACTTGTCATAAATACTGTATTCTGCTGTTTCGTTCAGCATATCGACCGCAAAGTGCTGTAGAAAATTTATATCACATTTCCGGCTATGGGTTCCTTATATCAAAACGTTCAAAATTTCATCCTCTACAATCCCTCAAATTTTTAAAATGTCATTCTGATACACCCTGTATAATTTGTGAATTACGTTATACGATATGCCAAGAGATTTTTAAAAAACTTGTTGATAGATTCCATATAAAATATTCTATTTTTTCCCCTTAAAAATCAAGGAATAATATTTATAATCAAATAAATAAATGTACAGTAATTAAAAGATGATGCGAGAAATATCCAATGGAATATCATTATCGCGCATGTATTTATATTTCGTCAAACTGCTAGTCGAATTCAAAAAAAGTAAAATGGAATCTGATCGAAAAACAGTTATTGAAAAATATTTGAAAAAGCATAGAATTCAAAAGTTGTTTGAAATGTTTTTATCTCAATTAATTATATACCAACCGGGTAAGAACTCAACTCTGAAATCAAATCAAATGAAAATCCTTAAATACACTGTCTTTCTATTTTTCAGAAAATCCACAGATATTTTTAGCGGATTTTGTTCATAAACTCATTCTGGGAAGAGAAGATAAAAGTTTAATTCCTGTTTTATTCACCGAGAAAAACATCGTTTCGTTTTTTAACCAAATGGATATCAACAAAACCGGCCGCATCACTCTCGAACAATACGATAAAGGTATAGAGAGTTTCTTATTGAAATTCTTGCAGATATACTTGAAATTACGGTGACCGTATGTATTATAACTTATTACATCGGAGAATACTTTATTTCCGGTTCAAATATTATGCGAAATAGGTCTTATAGGAGTCCCGTAGGCCCTATCAGTGACGTGGTGTCCATGGAAGCTGTGAAAGCGCCGCTTTCCTTGTATTTTCTAAAATATATATGTACGATTATTTTCATATTTTAACGTACTTTAAATTAAAATTAATATCTACTATATAAAGCTGAAAAAAGGGCATTTTCTTTGTCACGGTATGCCAAAAACGGCCACTAGGGGCGCTCCTAGCTATTACCGTATTTACTCGGATATAAGACGAGGTGTGTGTGACTTCAGAGATCAAAATAAAGAAAATTAGATTTATTAATACAATTATAATTTTATTTCGTTTAATCACAAATAAAATATTATCAAATGCGCGTATTAACAAAACCGTGTTTGCCTTAATACGTGATGAATGGAAAACAAAACCAAAACTTTATAATGCGCATGACCGGAAAAAGTTTATTTTTAATGATTCAGAATATGTTAATATTCATTAAAAATAATAATTTAACTAATATAAAATAACTACATTTATAATTATTGCTAAGAGACCTGTATTTCATTAATGTTTTTATAAATAACTAGAAACTATTTTTTGCGAACGAATGAGATGCAATGCGGTTTTTAATTAATGGGCGTAGGATTAAACCAAAAAACAAAGGAAAGTGTGTGTTAATTTGTTTGCAGTAGGTGCCAGCTTACGCTAAATAGACTGTAGACCTATAATGACAGCGTGAAGTATACACGGTTCGCAGAAATTATTGCAAAAATGCAAAGAATCCTTCGCTCGCGCGAATAGGACGACCTTTTCGACGCAGTAAAAATTGAATAAAAACCTCGTCTTATATGCGAGTAAATACGGTATTTAAATTAACAATATAAATTATTTTGTATTTATGTTATATTTTTACAGTATAATACTCAGTATATTATTATTTTTGGGATACTATAGATTACTGTCTATGGAATTTCGGGACTTTGAGTATATATCTGAACTGAGGGGACCGAGACGAGTTCAAAGTCCTAAATTCCATAGGGGGTAATCTATAGTACACCCTTATTTTTATTTGTACTTAGTATGCCCCGATGCCTGCATCGGGCATACTAAGTCATACTAAGATGTATATATAATACTACGTACATCGGGCCTTTCGACTTGTTTTATTATGACCGCATTATGTATCTTATTACAAATTTCTATACTACACGTGAAAAAATTATGATTGCTATTGTATATTCAAATATAAATTCGTATATGCATATTCTCAATGTAAGCGCTGTATTGTGGAATATGGGACATCTTCCACGGCGAAAATATTTGAATGGTGTAAAGCAGCCAGATTACAGGCATTCGTGCATGCGCTTTACATAGCACCAACCCCACGCGGTTTACCTGGTGGATGCTACACACCAAATTATTGTATAACGCTTCCAATGATTCTATCCTGGGCGGCACAACTTCCCTGTCATCAAATGTCACCGCACTCCACTGGTAACTTCCTTTTATTCACTCCAGATTCGAGAATTTACTAAATTAAATATAAAAAAGCAAACTTTATATTTCTGGAATGTGGTAAAATGTGATAAAAGTTATGTTCACATATAACACGCAGCAACAAAACATAACATTTTTATATTTTTTAAATGCTTGAAATGATGCTGAAGTGTTAAAATTTACAGTAGGAAATATTTTAAACCATATTTAACAGACAGCCGAATGGCCGAGGCGATAAAGACACCAGCTTGCCACTCTGGAGACGAGGGTTCAAGTCAGAAAATTCAGGAAATCTTCATGGTCTGCCAAGTATTATTACTCTTTCGCCATGCAGTGATCCCATTATGGACCTTTCATATCATTGTACTAAGCCACTTCTAAACTAACTTTAAACTTAATAAGTTATATATCGATATATCTTTCAGCGATACGGTATCTTTATGGATGCTCTGTCGACAAGACAATCCAATGGTTAAATTTTTTATTTTGGACCGTTCTTTTAACTTTTGTCTCTAAAATCACATACAGGTATCCCTCGTCAACTAGTACGTTTTTAACTCCGCTCTGTGGGCACTCTTTTAGCAAACCCATTATGGATTCGGCCAGGCCCACAGTGGGACGGCCGGGTGTGAGTAACGGGGCCCGACATATCCGAACGGACCATCCCCCGAAAAATTCCTGAGGATTTTTCGACTCATCCGGATTCTATCCCGGGTCCCCAGAGCGGTATGTTGAATGATTATTACGAACGATTACTTTATTCGTAAAAATGACGAATGAAATACGGCGATGTTTCTGTACTCGAACACAAATTCTGGAAAAAGTCTCCCAGTACTCGACTGAAAAAACGCTAAAACAAATTTTCGATTAATAACATACTTTTATTTCGTCATCCATAAATTTATTTTATGATAAAAATAAAAAAATATGAAAATGTTGTGATACTTCTGATCAAGATCAACAGAAAAACTGAGATGACGACGATACTTTGTAAAAATAAAACTCCCTAGTTTAACCAAAATTAACGTTGACGCATCATACAGTACTTTTAATAGTGATTGTTAATTAATTATTGATTGAAACAAATTATCGATTGCTTTCATAAATAAATTTCTGTTAACTTCTGGAACGTAACCCTGTGTTTTGCATTAGTACTTTGTTTCGTATGGCACGGATTCGCATAACACGGAAGTTTTTCGGAACGTAATTACCGTGTTATACAAGGGATACCTGTATTTTAAAATCATAGATCCCTCCACTACGATAAGCTTTAAAAAAGCCCTCTTAATGTCTACAAGTTAAAAAAATGAAAATAGATACCTTCCATTTAAACACAAATAAGAAAAATGGTTAATTTATAATTTATTAGTAATCAATTTGAAAAGTAAATTTTGCCAGCAAATTAATTAAATTAATAAGTAATTTCTTGTTTAGAGAATTTTCCATAAACGCCTGATAATCGATCGGTAATGAGTTCGGGCATTTCGGAAATGTCCTGATGAGCAAACGATAGAGAAGACTTCCTTATTTGTTTGGTTCTAAATTCTTCTGCAGATTCCGACGATATATTTTCTGATTTTAGATTCGATTTAAAAGCCTCCAATCCCATAATAGTATCTACTCCACCAGCAACCGCATCACTACTGATAAACTCTGTATCGAATTTTATGAAGTCCTCCTCTTCGCCCTCCTCTTCCTGTTCTTCGTCTTCGTAGAAATATTTCAAAATTTCTTCTTGTAATTTCTCTTCATCTTCTTGCCCTATTTCTGCTCGAAATTCGTCCATTTCCTCAATAAAATTAAATATTTTAAGAATCTTACTATCCCAGATTTCCATATCTTTCTTTTCGTTATCTTTATACTGTTCGGCGATTTTGTATTTTTCTTCTCTTCGCTTTTTCCCTTCCGAATCAACGAACTTTTTAAATTTACTAATATTTTTCTCAGCCTCTGTCACCATTTGCTTTTCGTCTTTTAGAAGTCTCAGCATCTCGTTCATGTTAATAACATGCTGTCTTCTCTCGTTTTCTAGAGCTTGCTCGTTAGATAAATTATCTCTGATGGAATTAAAGTTACGAACAAGATTTTTCAGTTCTTTTTCTAGATTTTCAGCCAAAAAATGAATACTTTCCGATTTTAACTCCAAAGAATTCACGTTAGTTTCTAGTTGTTCCGAGAATTTTTGTAAATAATCTAACCGTTGTCTCAAAGTTGCTGCCACTGCTGCTTGATCCTTGGCATCTGTACCGATTTCTCCAAGTTGCTTACACTTAATTTCCAGAATATTAGCAGTTCTGTTTAATAATTCATACAGTTTATCAATTTTACTTATAGAATTATTAAAATTTTTGGCACCAATTGAGATATTATGTTGAGCATCACTTTTAAAACCTTCGATTAGCGTCTCTAACGTCGTGTTTTCTGTTTCTAGCTTCTCTATTTGAGATAAAGTATGATTTCCCAAAGCAAAAGAACTATAATAATCTTTTTCGATTGAACGCCTTAGCGTAGTCATCGTGTTCAATTCTTTAGAGTGTATGTTATCCAATTGGGTAATTTGATCCTTAATAGCTACCGATTCTTTTCTTAACTCGTAAACATCATTTTTTGAAGGAATTTCCTGAAGTCGTTGCCGCATTTCTTCGATACATTTATCCATTTTTTCTATGGTCTTTTTTAAAGAATTTTTGTCACCCAATAATTGTTTTATATATTTTAAAAGAGCTTTGCTTCGCTTTTCATATTTCATTGCTTTTTCTTGTTCTTTAAGCAGCCATTTTTGTATTTTTGATATTTCCAAAGGTGACAGTTGTATCATATTTATTAAATTCTCGAAATCTGGTATTTTTAAGTCTTCTTCATTTTCTAGTTTGGACATGGCCATGATCTGAAATCCATTCGATAAAATATCCGTATCACTAAGGCAAGCTATTCCTTTGGCCGAACCTATGTCACCTTTTGAGACTTCAAAATTTTGTTTGCTCTTATCATCTTTCAATAACGTTGCAAACTCTTTTTGGCCTTCTTTCAATCCATAATTTTTTTCCCAATTTAATTTTTTGCTTTGGTATATGAATTTTTCAGGAAGCTTTATATCCAATTCTGCTTCACTACATTCATTACTTGACGGAACATATAAAGATGACTTTGACTGTTTAGAAAGTGGCAACATTTTCTGTTCAGTGTTCACAAGTATTGATATATCTACGTTAGAGGTTATACGCTTTTTATCTTTAACAGAAACTTTTTTCAGTGATTGTGGTATTGGTGGTGATTCGATGGATTTCTCACTTAACAGAGATTCTTGTTTATCTGGTTTCTGATGTACATTCTTTGGAGTTTCGGAAGATATTGATGATTTTGATTGAAAAGAAACACGCGAATCTTTAATTGAGGGAGTTCTAATTGAACTTTTTGTTGATGGTAAGGAACGCCGTGGAGATTCATCAATGATATGGTGTTTACTTTCTTCAAAAACATCACATGACGATATTTCTTTTGAATCAGATTTTGAACTGAAAGGTGAAACTGAAGGGGAATGCTGAGATATTTGTTTTTGTGGTGTAGAACATGGTGTTTCTTTTTCTGATGGAGTGTAGCAACCCGAATCTATATTTGGTATACTGTGGCATGGTGTTTCCACTGCTTCAGGAGTGTCGCATGGTGTTTCTACCTTTGGAGGCGTTCGGCACGGTATTTCTGTTTTTGGAGGTGTGCGGCAAGGCGAGTCTACCTTTGGAGGAGTCCTACTTGGAGGTGTGCGGCAGGGTGAATCTATCTTTGAGGAGTCCGACATGGTGTTTCTGTTTTTATGGGTGTGCGGCAGAGTGATTCTCTCTTTGGAGGAGTTTTGCATGGCGTTTCTGTTTTTGGAGGAGTGTGGCAAGGTGATTCTTTTTTTGGGGGAGTCCTGCATGGAGTTTCTGATTGTTGAATTAGTGATTTTTCCTTTGGCGGAGTATAACATGGTGATTCTAACTTTGGTGGTGTTTTCGTCTTTGTTGTCACATTTTGGCTTTTATCAGCTACACATGATGGAATTTGAAAAGTTCTTAAATCGGATATCGCTGAAGAATCTGATACTTCTACATAACTAAACATTTTACTATCTGCTGTCTCTTCTGATATTATCTTACTTGATACTGAAGAACCAGCAAGACATTTTTCTAAAAGTTCAGAACCCATCGAGGATTGAGAAATATCATAACTTCTATTAGATTCGGATCTCCTTACATCTTCGCAAATTGGCGGTTTATCAGCAGAATCAGACGGAACTTTTATATATGAAGATGATGCAGATTTCATTTTATCGCATGGTGAAAGAATTTTACTTGATGGCCTTATTGTTGAATCAATACGTGTTGCATTTGCCAATGTATCTTGCGATATGTTTTTTTCGGTAGGAACGCTGCTTGATGTTTCATTTTCACAAATGTTTTGCATATTAAAAGAAGAACGTTGGCTGCTTAATCTTTTGGATGATTGGCTGTCACTCTCAGTTGCATACGATGAAGTAGTTGTACTTCCGTCTGTAGTTAAGGAAGAACTTCTATCTCTAGTCTGGTTACATACATTTCGGGCTGCCACATTACAAATTGGCTTATCACTTTGCCGAGAAACTCCATTTTCATCCTCACACCTTTTGTTTTTATTCTTTTCATCCATTTCTTCGAACGATAAGTATTTTTAAGCAGCCAAGTTGTAGCTATGTTTAATGCAAAACAATGTCTTCCGAAAAATTATATTGTTTCGATAATTCTTTATTAGTATTTTAATTATTGAATTTATTTCTCTTCTCTTACAATCTGGTTTGGTTTAAAAATAAATATTTATCATTAACAGTGGCGTGCAGAAGGTGGAAGTGGTGGAAGCGCCGCTTCCTCCTTCCAATGACCTTCCCTTGTAGTTTCTAAAATATAAATTTTCATATTTTAACGTACTTTGAATTAATTAAAATTAATATTATATTACAGCCGCATTATGTATCTTATTACAAATTTTTATACTACATGTGTGAAAAAAACGATAAGATTGCTATTGTATATTCGAATATCAGTGGCGGAATGGAAGCGCTTACGAGACAGCTTCCGCAGCGAGAATAACTGAATGGTGTAAAGCAGCCAGAGGGCATTGGCGCATGCGCTTTACAGAGCACCAACCTCAGCCGATTTAGCTGGTGGAAGCTACACACGTGTAACGCTTCCAACGATTCTATCACTTAGCCACTGGTATCTGACTAAGTGAATCTGACTTAGCCACTGGTAGCTATCTGACTAAGTGAATCGTTTAAGATTTAAAAAGTAAAGAGTATTCAATGTTATTTTTATGTACGTTTTTTTGCAAAGTTATATTTGATTATAATTTTCTTTTAATTATACTGTAATTATATTGACAGATTTTCACACACAAAATCTTTAGAATTTTTATCACCTTTAGATGTTAATAATTTTAATATTATAAAAACAATTTTTTCAAGCGTGTTTTAATTCTTTAAATTAAGTAAATTTTATGGGAAATTTTTTGATTTATCTACATTACGTAGCGAATCGCAATATTTATATTCATGTTCGGACTATATTGACAAGTAACTCTTGAACATAAAACATATTATAATTAATGTCGATCCGAACAAAGACGTACTAAAAGAATTATATGATTTCATATCATTAATATTTACTTTACCATCTACCGGTGGGTCTGCTGAGCGCAGGTTTTCGACCACGAAGCAAATTCATACATTGGCCAGGAACACTCGGTCGGAGGAAAAATTGTCGTCGCTAGCGTTGCTTTCGATATAAAAAGTGCTTTTAAATACGTTGCTGGAGTCGACGACTAGCGAATTTTTTGATAAAGTAATTAACGACTTTGCGGAAAAATTCGCCAAATAGAGTTAGTTTATAAAAAATTAAAAAAACAAGTGTTTCTATTATTGTTTGTATCATCTCAATTTGTATTATTTGTATTTTAGAACCAAAATACATAAATTGTTATTTTTGTCATTTCCAGTATTTGTTTAAAACTTTTATGGAAATGTCATGTACCAGACAGGTCTGACCCGTCACGAAAGACGCGAAAAACGGTTAATTTAAAGAAAAATTTATTTGTTTAAAAAAACAGGTAAAAGTCGCTTGTAGTCGGACACCCATTGTTTATATCAAACTGCCAGGCAGAAACTATAAATCGCGGAAGGGAGTCGTCCTATGTCAGTTCGGTGGAAGATCGAATTCGTCTTCGATTTTGACTTTTCTCCCGCTCCAGGTAAGAGTCTCGTAACGTTTAGTAACCAGGGACCAAGCACTCGGGAAACGTGTTTGAGGGAGAACGACCAATCAAAATGGACGAAAGAAAGAACGGAGATTGATGTAATCTCCGACAATCGAGGACACCTGGCACTCGGTTAACGTTCCGAATAACCAAAACGCCGTGTGTCAACGCCCCCCCAAAAAAACAGTTTTTCGTCTATTGTGTCAACCTGTAACCCGTGCCACTTCGGACTTAGACCGTGTCCCCGACGCCAACAGAAGAAGTCTCCCCGTGCCTTACAGACCTGTCAACGGCACTGTCCCGGGGCCACCTTCGATCGACCATCGAAGAACCACATCGACGCTCAGGATGTCCGAACGGCTGATTGTCCTAAAGCAAACTATTTTGTACATAGTATATATTTATTTTATGTTTCTTTTTTGTTGGTTTTTGTCAGATACGTCTCTTCCGCCACCACGCACGTACGAATGGACCCTAGGCCATCACTGACGCGCAATTAACTGATTGCCCCTGGAAGTCGGCTTCTTACAGAAACACAGCTTCCCTATCATCAAATGTCACGGCACGCCACTGATAATTTAGGTGAGAAGGTTAAAAAAATAAACTAAGCACAAAAGACCAACGATAAACTATCTGATATTAACATTTTCAAATGAAGATAATTAAAGAAAAAACATTTGTTATTAATAGTTTAAAAATATTGAAGTTATGAAAACTTCTTCCATTATGCCCATTTATTAATATACCCCTATTGATGGCCGGATGGCCGAGCGGACAAGGTTACAGCCTACCGCTCTGGGGGATCCGGAATCGAATCCGAACGGATCGAATAATCCCCAGGAATTTTTCGGGGGGTGGTCCGTTCGGATATGTCGGGCCCTCTCCCTCACCACCCGGTAGCCCCATTGTGGGCCTGGCTGAACCCATAATGGGCCTTTTAATAGAGGCCCTCTTAGTGCCCACAGGGTGGAAAGAGTTAAAAAAATATATATATATATACCCAGATGGCCAAAGCAATTAAGCAGTCAGCCCATTGCTCTGAGAGATTCGGGATCAAATCCAGAAAAGAACTTCCCAAGAATCAAGAATTTTTTATGTACAATCTGTTCTAGTTATGTCGAGGCTCCATTGTGTGCTTGGTCAAACCCGTATGGATAAAAAACCCTTTATTGCTCAAAGGACAGAAAGAGTCAAAAATGAACTAACAATTATTTATTGTTACATGCCACAATGCCGGGCAGCAGTTTTTAATTATATTTTTAATTTATTTAATTTAAAATATATGCTCTCCACCTTAAATTATTAGCAGTGTTTTGCCCCTGTACGTTATACTTTTCCTTTAACAATAGACTCGTGCCTGGCCTAACATCTTTCAAGGGAAACTTTTGGATTGGAATAATGTGACTTTCGGGTTGCATCAGAAGTTCTTATATAGTTAATAGGGGCCTCCTGCCCCTAAGGTTTCCATATCCGGTCTCATGCTTAAACTATCTTACTTTGTTCTCGAAATTAAGAAAAGACAGGCAAACGGACGGACGACAATGGGAATTTATAGGTCGGCATTTTTTTTTTCAAATTGCAGCCCAAAAACTCATCCATATTTTTCGTTTAGTTATCGTTTCATCATCATTCCTAATAGAAATTAGCTCATCAGTGGCGTAGACTTTTCCGGGATTTCTTTGCGTGTGTAACGTCTAAACAAGAAACAGTTTCTCATAGGAAGTTCTCCCGGAAGGAACCCCTTCAGCAGATTGTTTAGTGGGATAAAGCAATGCCTTATCCCACTAAACAATCAATCAGTTATAAAAATCGCGTTATCGTGATACGTAATTCCCAATTTCGAGTCCACGACTATAAAGAGACAATAATACAAAACAATTACGAATCGTTAATCTTCATTTGTCTTAACAGATAAATGATAGACAAATGATTTTGAAAAAGAAGACATTGCGGACATGTCAAGTCAAAATAGAGAACACATTCTCCATATGGTATACTTCAGGAGACTCCTTTTGGATACTGTATTAAACCCTATTGATAATACTTTTATATAAATCATAGATACATAAAGTTGCCAGATGGAAGGAAAAATTGTTTCTTCCAGGCTCACTAGGGCCGAACGCACGAGGAAAGGAAAAAGACCCTATCATGGCGGAAAGCGCTATGATAGGGTCTTTTTCCTTTTTTTTTTTTTTCATAGCGCCATAAAAAATGAAATCATCAAGTTGTATTTTATATAATTTTTATTGAATATTTCTATAGTTTATATATTATTTGTTAATCCAAGTAGAAATTACAAATGTTACACTTAAAATATTCTAATCATTGTCAATTCTTTTTAATATTTATATCTAATTACGTTATGTTATTGGAATTCATCCAAGTCATAATATGCTTATGATGAAGAGAGTGATTCATCCCTATACAAAATTCGCATTGTACAGGAATTCGCGAAATCCCTTACAGTTATCTTGATTTGTAAATTCCCTTTTACTTAGCTGCTGCCAGTAGTTAGTTAGTCTTCTCGACCACTCCTAATCATTATTACAGTTTCTGTCAATTGCCCAATTAATTGAGATTTTGTCGTTACTTCGTTGTTGTCCTCGTGGTTTTGATTTAATTTTGTACGTCGATATTCCCGATTTTGATTTTTTAAAATACAGTTTAAACTTTCAATTGCTTCTCTTAATGTCCACATTTCTTCATTTTGTAAAGGTGCTTCATTGGCATTGTCTTTTACTTTATTTGAACTTAATTGTTTAGGATACGAAATATGCGAATTTATCAATTCGTTCTCAATTTGCATCTTTCATTCCTTTATTTCTTTTAATAAATATTTTTGATTTAAAATTTCTCTTTGAAAATTAAATAAATCTTCTCCGAATTGTGATTTTTCGAAGGCTAATCGTTTATTTTCTATTCTAATTTTGAATTTTCTTCTCTCAAAATTTTCAAACGTTCTAATTCATTTTGGATTCCTATATTGGTTTGATTTTCATAATTGATTTTCATATTTTGCTGAAACTGTTTCGTGCAATTTAAATTCTTTTATCTTTTTCACCTTTTCCTTCAATGAATTCTTTCTTCGCAATAACATCTTCCAAGTTTCTTATTTCTTTTATGTAGATTAATGAAGATATCTTTGACATTTGCACTATCATTTTGCAAGTCGGTCATAGAAACCTTTGCATTTTCTGCTTTAATGTGCAAATCTTTTAAATCTTCCCATAATTTTTTTTGTTCTTTTTGTAAATTTAATGAATTTTTATCAACAGAATTTTTTAAATTATTTATTTCTTGAATTAAATTATTTTTTTTCTTTTGTAGCTTCATTGATTTCATGTAAATTCTGTTTTTTTTTTTAATATTTGATAATTCTTTCTCACATTTTTAAATTTCTGTTTGAATTATTTCTTTTGAAACTTTATTTTGATTTAATTTCTCTTCTTCTTTAAGTTTTAATATTATTTCGTTCTAAATTTTTCTGTTCTTCCGCGACATTATTCTTTTTCTGTTCTTAAATCGTTTTATTCCTTTCTATTTTTATTTCTTTTCGAAGTACGCTCGATTCATTTCTAATTTTCAAAAATGGACTTTTCTGCAGAAGAAATTAAATATATAGTTAAATTTTGTATATAAATTATATAGCAGTTTAAGATGTGTTATAGTAAATTATAAGATTGTGCGAGATATTCTCGTGAATCCTTTCTATTTAAATTTGATACCTTTACTACAAGACTATAAGTAAGTGTGTATATATCAGTGGCGTGCCGTGACATTTGATGATAGGGAAACTGTGTTTCTGTAAGAAGCCGACTTCCAGGGGCAATCAGTTAATTGCGCTTCAGTAATAATCTAGGATTCATTCGTACATGGGTGGTGGCTATAGAGACAAAGACGACAAGTATCTGACAAAATCCGTTTATTTTAACATAAAATAAACATACACTATGTACAAAATAGTTTGCTTTAGGACAATCGGCCGTTCCGACGTCCTGAGCGTCGATGTGGTTCTTTGATGGTCGATCGAAAGTGGCCCCGGGACAGTGGCATTAACGAGTCTGTAAGGCACGGGGAGACTTCGTCCGTTGGAGTCGGGGACCCGGTCTAAGTCCGAAGTGGCACGGGTTACAGGTTTTTTTTAAACTCTTTCCGCCCTGTGGGCACTAAGAGAGCCTCTTTTTGCAAGCCATTATGGGTTCGGCCAAGCCCACAATGGGGCGACCGGGTGGTGAGGGACGGGGGCCAGACGTAACTGGACGGACCACCCCCCGAAAAATTCCTGGGGATTTTTCGACCCGTCGGGATTCGAACCCGGGTCCTCCAGAGCGGTAGGCTGCCACCTTGACCGCTCGGCCATCCGGCCTACGGGTTACAGGTTGGCACAATAGACGAGAAATTGTTTTTTTTGCGCGTTGACACACGGTGTTTTGGTTATTCGGAACGTTAACCGAGTGCCAGGTGTCCTCGATTGTAGGAGATTATATCAATCTCCGTTCTTTCTTTCGTCCATTTTGATTGGTCGTTCTCCCTCAATCACGCTTCCCGAGTGGTTGGTCCCTGGTTACTAAACGTAACGAGACTCTTACCTGGAGAGTGAGAAAAGTCAAAATCGAAGATGAATTCGATCTTCCACCGATCATAGGACGACTTCCTTCCGCGATTTATGGTTTCTGCCCGGCAGTTTGATATAAACAATGGGTGTCCGACTACAAGCGACTTTTACCTATGTTTTTTTAAACTAATAAATTTTTCTCTAAATTAACCGTTTTTCGCGTCTTTCGTGACGGGTCAGACCTGTCCGGTACATCACATTTCCATAAAAGTTTTAAACAAATACTGGAAATGACAAAAATAAACAATTTATGTATTTTAGTTCTAAAATACAAATAATACATACATAATACAAATTGATACGATACAAACAACGATAGAAAAACTTTTTAAATTTTTTTATAAACTAACTCTATTCGGCGATTTTTTCCGCAAAGTCGTTAATTACTTTATCATAAAAGTCGCTGGTCGTCGACTCCATCAACGTATTTAAAAGCACTTTTTATATCAAAAGCAACGCTAGCGACGACAATTTTTCCTCCGACCGAGTGTTCCTGGCCAATGTATGAATTCGCTCCGTGGTCGAAAAACTGCGCTCAACAGACGCACTGGTAGATGATACCATAAAAATTAATAATATTAAATCATATAATTCTTTTAGTATGTCTTTGTTCGGATTGACATCAATTATAATATGTTTTATGTTTAAGAGTTACTTATCAATATAGTCCGGACACGAATATAAATATTGCGATTCGCTACGTAATTTAGATCAATCAAAAAATTTCCCATAAAATTTACTTAATTTAAAGAATTAAAACACGCTCGGAAAAATTGTTAATAATTTTAATATTATGAAAAACATCTACAAGTGATAAAAATTCTAAAGATTTTATGTCTGAAAATCTGTCAATATAATTATAATTTTATTTTAATTATACTGTAATTAAATATAACTTTGTGAAAGAAACGTACATAAAAATAACATTGAATACTCTTTACTTTTTAAATCTTAAACAATTCACTTAGAAAGCTTCCTACTCAGTGGCTAAGGGATAGAATCGTTGGAAGCGTTACACGTGTGTAGCTTCCATCAGCTAAACCGGCTGAGGTTGGTGCTCTGTAAAGCGCATGCGCCAATGCCCTCTGGCTGCTTTACACCATTCAGTTATTCTCGCCTTGAAAGCTGTCTCGGAAGCGCTTCCATTCCGCCACTGACATTCGAATATACAATAGCAATCTTATCGTTTTTTTCACATATAGCATAAAATTTTTTAATAAGCTACATAATGCAGTTATAATAAAATATTAATTTTAATTAATTCAAAGTACGTTAAAATATGAAAATTTATATTTTAGAAAATACAAGGGAAAGTCATTGAAAGGTGGATGCGGCGCTTCCACCGCTTCCAATGACGGCACGCCACTCGTATATAAAAAGTAGTAAAAGAAAATAAAAAATACGAAGGTTATGACATTATATACATTTAGTTTGGTTTAATGGGATTCGGCAACGCGACACATTCCTCAGCAATTCCTCCTCAGAGGATTTCTGAGGAAAACTGGCTGTTAGACACGTGAAGCAAATGAGGAAAATACCACGTGGCCAACCCGCGAACCCGTATCAAACTATCAATGTTCAGTGGTTTTATCTACTTTGCCACTGGTGTGCCGTTTTTCATCCGTAAAATCTTTATTATTCTAGCTAACAAAGTCATTTAAGAATTAAACAGCTGGGTGATCGAGTCGTTAAGCCGGAATCGAATCCGAGCGAGCAACTCTCCAGGAATTTTTCGTGTGCCAATGGCCACTAAGTGCACTCGGCACTTAGTGGCCATTGTATGCTTTGCCGAACCCACGATAGATATGGAAGAAAGGGACCCTCTTACTTGCTAGTGTCCAAAGAGTAAAAAGAGTTAACAATGAATTTAAAAAATTATTCATAAATTTAAACTTAAAAAAAATTTGTAGGTCTAAAATAAAATTATAAGAATATTGATGACATTTTTAAAACAAATTTTACGTATTGTTTTTCTTTCTTTTCTCTTTCAACTAGATTATTTTGAAAATCTTCTCCGGATAAAATTATACATTCTTATTTGATTTTACAGCATCCCCAGTCCCACTTTTACTCTATAAATACTTTGTATAATTAATATTTAAAATATTTAAATGCCTGAAGAAAATGAGTAAAAATCTTATATTTGGAATAGTTTTTAGTAAAGAATTTCCTAAAATTTTTGAAGTTATTTCGTTATTCTACATTTTTAGCTTTCAAGCATTTGAGCGATTTAGAATTTGATCCGGATCCTCCTCAACACGAGTCCTCCTGCATTCCTCTCGCTGTCTTTCTACATAATGTGTAAGTGTATTAATTTTTGTTTCTATATTAATATGCATAAAAAGCAAACTAATAATGTCTTTTTCAGAAATGAAAGTTTGAAGAGATCTATGACTATGTTTTGAGATAATTTAGCTTACAATTATTCACGAAAACTTTAGTGAAGTAGAATGTAAATAAAATTCTAAGCGGTGAAAATATTTCTCGTTTAGTTTAAACGAATCAATTGTTCACAAACACAAAAATCCATACTTATAAATCGGAAGAATGGAAAGAGCCGTAGTTCATGTCCAGCCTTTATATAAAATATACTTTGAAAATCTTTTTTAAAGTAAACGAAAAATTCACGATTATAGAACTAAACGTAGAATTACCGATTTCGAACTGAAAACAAAAAATTTCATAAATGCGCAATTCAATTTTCTAACATTTGTTATTTAATATTACTTTCCGATTGTTATACGGTATAACAGAGGGAAAGTAATACTAAATAACAAATGTTAGAAAATTGATGCTGTTAAATTTTGGTAATTAAACGTAGAGGGCAGTGGCGTGCCGTGACATTTGATGATAGGGAAGCTGTGTTTCTGTAAGAAGCCGACTTTCAGGGGCAATCAGTTAATTGCGCGTCAGTGATGGTCTAGGGTCCATTCGTACGTGCGAATGACAAAAATAAACAATTTATGTACTTTAATTCTAAAATACAAATAATACATACATAATACAATTATAGAAAAACTTGTTTCTTTTTTTATTTTCTATAAATTAACTCTATTCGGCGATGTTTTCCCGCAAAGTCGTTAATTACTTTATCATAAAAGTCACTCGTCGTTGATTCCATCAACGTATTTAAAAGTTCTTTTTCTATAGAAAGCAACGCTAGCGACGACAATCTTTCCTCCGACTGAGTGTTCCTGGCGAATGTATGAATTCGCTTCATTGTTGAAAAACTACGCTCAACAGACGCACTGGTAGATGGTATTGTAAAAATTAATGATATTAAACCATATAATTCTATTAGTACGTCTTTGTTTAGGTCATCATTAATTATAATATTTTTTATGTCTAAGAGTGACTTACCAATATAGTCCGGACACGAATATAAATATTGCAATTCACTACGTAATTTACATAAATTAAAAAATTCTCCATAAAATTTACGTAAAGCATTAAAACTCTCTCCGGGAAATTGTTTTTCATAATATTTAAAATTATTAAAATCTAAAAGTGATAAAAATTCTAGAGATTTTATGTCGGCAAATCTGTCAATACAATTTTGTATCAATGTATCCATTATTTCATAAAACAGACGTCTATATAAATCCTTTTTAGACTCAATATCAGTATGTCTCATTCCTCTTTTTGGTTGAATTTCTAAAAAAGAAATTTTCACACCTGAGTAAAATATTCTACTTGCAGTTGGTACAGAACAATGAAAAAATAAAGATATAACAGAAAAAGAAATATTTAATTTCATTTTGATTAGGACCATAAAAAGTTTATCTTCGAAAGAAAAATTAGTATTACTGATTTGTTTTGTTTTACATACATCACTAAAAAGTTTAACAATAGCATTAAATAGTTTAAAAGTGGGTATACCAGTAATGGAATTTAGTTGGGATTCTGTCTTAACAAAATTACGTATGTTCACCAAAAATTCTCCCGTGGATATTTGTATGCCAACTGATCTGTAATATTTTAAATTTTTATCAGAATTAGAATTGCATAACATAGAGAAGCTGCTGAAACACTTTTAATCATTAATTTAAAAATCAATTGCATGGGAAGTTTTTTTCTGTTTGTTCTCTATCACTAATTTCTGACTCAATTGCATGGAAAGTTTCTTCTGTTTGATACATTGTTTCTGGAAACTTATTTCTTTTAATTCTTTTAGAACATGTTTTTGTACAAATACTGCTCTCCGGCAAAAGTAAACTTGGTACGGAAGTTTTCTTTAATTGTCTTCTTTTACATGCATATGCTAAAATTTAAATAAAAATTATTTCACAATTTGAATAGAATTAGATTTTATTGAAGATAATCCTATAGTATAGGTTAAAAACGTATACAAATACTAAATTACTTTACATTTAGAATATATGCAATCTTTTTCAGTTTGATTTTTTAATACTATCAAATTACAATATTCTAAACATATTTATAAAAACTTGATAGCATACTTACATGACAAAATATAATCTTCAGGAGTAAAATGTTTCGAACATACTACCATATATTTCGTAACTTTTTTGCCAATTCTTAGCAGTCGAATCCACTCTTTCCGTCGGTTACATTTCTGAGATTCGCCGAATTCTGATTTACGTAAAATCATCCGTTTTCATGCGGGAATACATGAAAACTTACATCGGGATCACGTATGGCTTTGGAATTACAATTTGGAACACAACAGAAAGCTTTACTTTTCCTTTTACTAGTCATCTTTACTGCTGACAATACACAAGGAACATTCGAACGACCCAGATAGAATAATTTTGCTCTTAAACACCAGAGGGCGAGCATCCGGTGAAAAACGCGAATTGCGACAATCAGCCAACTGTCGAAGAGACAGTCCAACTGAAAAGATTGAAATGGTTTGGCTATGTCTGTAGAATAGACGCTAGCCAAACGCCATATGAAATGCTCTGGTGGAAACGCCCTGTGAGCTAAAAAGTACGGGAGTAGCACCTAAAAAGACGTGCTCCAACCAAATCGAGAAGAATCTGCAAAATCTGCGACTAAGCCTCAATGATGCCAAAACTACAGCCATAAACCGTAAACCGTGGAAGGCCATTATTAGTGCTGTCCGAATTTTTGCAGTACCTACAGCTGCGTATAGGCTCAGAAAGAAACCTCGTTTCAATGCTAGCTAAAGGGTAAAGAAAGGAAAAGAAGAAAAACATTGCTAAAAGTACTAATAAAATCAAGTTTAACCCTATATGAGATATGATACACGAGCGACTCTATCTCTTCATCCCTTTGACCTTTAATTTCCGAAATTTAGTAGAATTAACCTTCGGTGTGCCTGGTGAAGAAATTTTTGCCGAGCGCTTTGTGGAGTCTCAGAGACCCCAAAATAAAACACTACATTATATGGCTTGTAAAGATAATTCCAATATTATGTTAATATATATATATAATAGGTCTATTAAGACATATTTAGAATAAAACAATCATTGATTTACGTGAAATATTTATTCACACGACTACATAATAAAACACATTAACTATTTTTTGTTGTAACAAAAATATTAACTTTGTTTCTCTAGAAATCATGATGTAATCTCATTATAATTTAAGTATTTTGGCTTCATTTTAATGGCACATAATATAATTATCTGTTAAGGCATAAAAATTAATCTTCTTCAGTTAAAATTTAAAATCGAGAATTCAGGCATTTTTTCCATAGTAATTTCGCATGTCCCATGCAAATAAATCTGGATCATTTTTTACAGACGCTCAGTAGCTGCTTAAAAGTTTATCTACTGACAACGTAAACGTGTTATAAATCAAGCAAACACAAAAAATATTACTTACACTTTTGCAACGCGGAGCGCCTGGTGGGGTCTGTGAGGTCAGGCACTTATTCAAACACGCCTTCGCAGGATATCGAGCGATAAACTAAAAATTTTGTGGGGATCGCAAGCGCATGAAGAGAACTGAAGCTACTAATAACCTTAAGTTGCTAACGCAAATATTAGAATAGTTATAAACTTTTGAAAATGAGTCGGGCCTCTTAGACCCCACCAGGCACCCCGAGGGTTAATTCCCCTAACAACCACAATACTCCGCGAAATTTCAGAAATTATCGACGAAAAGTAAAAAAGTTATTAAGCTTCAACCTAGATGAAAAAAAAATCACGCCAACCCACCACACAAACGACAGCTTTTATATTATTAGTTTGTGCAATTCAATTTCTAGTCGGAATTTTACACTTAGTTTCTAAAACAATGCTTTAACACATCGCACTGTCGTTTGTGTAAAACGATTCCTGCCTGTGTGACACGTGTTCAATTCTGTTGTCTGTCCAATTATTCATAGAGTCCACAAATCACAAACGACTTCGTATTTGGGGGTCGGACATGTGATTATTTATCACCTGTAAAGAATCTTTGTGTGGGCGACTAGATGTTAGCTGTGATTTGTTATTCACATCTCGCGGCATTATTTTACCATAGTAACCATGACTCCACAAATGGCCAAGTGGTTCTGTCGCTAAACACTGGGAGTTCGGTTGCCGGTTCGCGCCGCGATCGGACGGGCTGGCCACGTGGAGTTTTCTGTGTTTTCTCCGTTTATAACATTTGAATAGTGGCCAGTTTCCCATACAAGACCTCCCAGAAGTCATTCTTTTTCCTCGCGTAACACTGCGTTCCAGAGAAGGTACGGGGATTTATCTTGGCGCGTTACTAACTACTTATTAATATTAACCTGCGACAGACGCTCGCCGACGTCAGGATGTTCTGATATGGCACGCAGAGAGAGAGTAACCTGACATCAACACTTTAGTATTTCATTTGTTAAAAATAAATGGCCCAGGCGCAAGCGCTATCCCCCATGCAACCTGTCGATGGCCCTGCCTGCATATAAACAGTAAACTGCTAGTTTTCTTGGATAAAAAGTTTTAGGCTGATGCAACATTTTTCAGAAATTTTATTCACAATTAATATAACTTTCTTAATAAGTGCAAAAATACATAAATTTTACTTTTTAACGCAAAGCAATTGTTACAAGATAGAGTAGTTTATTAACCTGTTACATTAAATATCCATTTTCTGGTAAAAACTGGCTCTAGTTCGATTTGTCATTATGATTATCCAATAAATTTTGATATCTGTATACAACATAAAATTTTTAATACTCCTTTGTGTTAGTTTTGATCAATATCCACGTTTCACAGCTACAACATGTGACTCGATCTCACATAAAATGGCGATTTTTAATAAAGTAGTAATCAAATACCATTCAATTTCTTTCCAATTATCGTTGTTACGCTGTATTTCTTAACTGTTTTATCCTCCGACCTCATTAAATCCTATTAATGAGATACAGCTGATGTCAGTTACATATGCAGTATTGTGAGATAATGCTGACAAATATAAACAACATCTCATATTGATCAGTAGCGCAATCATTTTCATATTGCACTACACCAGTAATGTGCAAATACTAAGTATATCTCTTGTTTCTATTAGTAATACAATACTTGATTCTAAAAGAATTCTTCAGTAATCCAGTATCAATCGAGGTTTGTTACATTCTACTCAATATCCGCCATCTCCTAACAACTAACTTCGAATAATGTTGAAAGTAAAACGTATCTATCTACATCACTAATCTAAACTTAAATGTAATTCGGTGAAAGATTGCTGACATCTATTTTGTTACACAATAGATTTTCACATCAATTATACTATTAAAATGAATATCAATTTATAATTTTCTATTGAAGGAAAGATCAATTCTATGATGCAGCTTGTATTTCCCATTAAATAATGTGCACTACACACAAATGCATTAAAAGAACGATTTAGTGTCATTATTTTCCAATGCATGCAGTCATAAATCGGGAAATAACTTGATATGAGGTCGTATACTTTCAAACAGATCTTTCTTTAAAAGTAAACCATACTCTTCGGTGTCATCATCTGTAGAAAATTTCAATCTAACCAACTCGTAAGATAATTGATTTGCATCATCAACCAATATTTCTGCAGGATTTTCGACACAATTGAAAGCTTTGAGAAAATACGCAGGGAATGTATTTAGTCGACTTCCCTCTCCATACTGATTGAGAACAAAAGGCACCTGAATTATTCCACAAAAATAGAATTTAAATTTGTTCCACGTGTTTTTAATTAATATATCTCGAATTTCCTCCATCTGTTTCCAACTATTTTCCATTGCTCTAGTATCTTTCTGTCGAAGAAGCTCTTTCCTTATTTTCATAAATATAAATATTTCCACTTCACAAGAACTTGGAACTCTTCTGTGAAGTCTATCCACACTTTCAAACGTACGTTCGTAAAGGTTGGGAGGATCGTTAATGTCAACAATAAAGTATATTTGTAAAAAATCTGAAGGAATCAGGAAGTCATTAACGTTGATATGTAAATTGTAAGCGTTTTCGTACTTTTTAACTGTGTTCGAAAATATTTTCTTGTCTTCTTTATCGACGATTTCGTAGTATATCCTTTTCGAAAGGTCCAACGAAAATACAACTTTTTCCAAATGATTGAAACAACTTTCTGGAATTTTTTCGTTTCGAAATAAACCAAAGTAAAATATAAGAAAATTGTGATCAGTTGTAAACTCTGTAACAAGTGGTACAGTAGAATCGCTAGTGACATTCAGGAAAAATACTTCAGGGGTATTATACAAATACAAGGCGACGAGCAATTCTTTGACGGTCTCGTGCACGAAATCAAAGAAAGGATTATCGTCAATGTCATAGCAGTGAATAAGAAAATCCAAACCATAACCAAAAATCTTATTACCATCACCGACACATTTATTTAATTCGACGAATGTAATTTTTTGTTTCTTATTGAAGGGATAAAATCCTACTTTTTTATTGGAATTTTTTTCGTAAATTAACTTTCCTAATTTAACTAAAATTTCTTCCAAATAAAAATACTTTCCTAGCTGCACATATTCATTTTTATGACGAAGTTTTCTCCATAATCTGTTTGTAATCAATTGCATTATATAAAAATACAAATCTGTCTTTATATGTATATTTTCTAATAGATTAGTTTTGTGCAAACAACAAAGCATATGAAAGAATAACGGATTTTTAGACAAAGAAAAATAACATTCGTTTTCTAACATTTCAAAGAGTGTTTGTGTTTTATCAACATCATGTTTGAACACAAACTTTACGTATTCTTCCTGCTGTTCAGGTGAAAATCCTTTAAGATCAAATCGAAAATTCACGTATTCTCTTATTTCTTCTCCACAGTGAGGACGACTCGTCACAAGAATGGTCAATTTTCGAAAAATATCAATGGAATCATTAATCAAGAAATTTTTCATTTTGTCGTGGTCTAAATATTCATCGTATCCATCTAAAATAATTAGTACATTTAAATTTGCATTCCGTATTTTCTTCTTCATTTCTAGTTGTGAAGTTCCACAAATATCTTCTAGAACTGCATTCTCCAATTTCTTATCACTTTCAAGTTCTCTTAATGTTAAGACTGTAACAAATTCAAAGCGACTTAAGTAATTGTTTGAGGGATTATCGACAGCCCAATCGTAGGCAATCTTCTTGCACAATGTAGTTTTGCCATAACCGGGATCCCCACACACAAGAATGCTGGTATGTCCGTCATCCACTTCTTTAAATATATCCTTGATATCAAGAATTTCACCACTTGGACTACCAAAATTATCTGTTTCCTGAAGTTTTAAATTTACGTAATAATCTTTTAGAGGAAAATCTCTTCTCTTATGATCCCATAATAAAGACCTCATAAAACTGTTTTCTGTTTGGTAAAATTTCTTCCGTCGTTTTTTATTTCGTTGAAATATTTCTGAAAAAATCTTGATTGATAAAAAATTATTGTTTAAATGATTATATATGTTACTCTAAAACGTAGAATAATAAATAAAATATATAAAGTAAAACCTGTAAATTTAGAATTTGAAGGGATCAAAAAATGTCCAGTTTGAGTTATGGATAAATTACAGATAATTCCGGAGTGACATAAAATTCAGGCTGTAATAATGATTTGGTTAAGTTATTCATTACATAAATTGTCAACAGAAAAATTATAAATAGATCTTTATTAATGTAAATCGTTTTGTCAGTTCTTAAATGCAAAGTTCAAAATGGCTGCCGGAACGAAGAACTCCGCACTAAACCGAAAATATGAATTATTTATAAAAATCTAGAGTCAGTTTTCTGCTAAATTAGCATTAGTAATGTCATGTCTTGCTGATGCAACTGTATTGATCCTATATTAAACAATGAGTCAAAAGAATTGGCAGATCTTAACAGGTTTTTCTACTCCTGTCAAGATTTACCTAACGAAAGAGTAAAGATCACAGGTTTTACTGCATTTATTATTTATATTGTAGAATGAATCATACCTAATTCATCTGTACTAAATTTTTGACAGTGCGCACTATTTCTGTTGTAGGAAGATCCATCTACTTGTAACATGGTGAAATTTATTTGAACTGAAAATACAGTACATCACAGTTAGTGTAACGTCGATTGTTCAAGATCCCAAACAGCTGTTGAAAAATGAGATACACAAACTTACCACTTTCAACGAGAGTCTGAAGGATATATTTGAAGATTTCTCAGAAACTTTTGAACTTAGTTCAGTATCCACTTAAGCACGTTGTTCAGTTGCTTGATCGAAATGAATCTGAAATAAATGAACAAATGCAACTTACAGAACTCATACAATTTAAATTTGTTTTCATTCTCTAGTCGAGAGCCAGTAAATGGTATAAAATTCAGAAATAAGAATCGATAAATTTTTAAAAATCTAAATAATACAATTAATACATATGCCTTTGTATCCTTATTATACAATTTATTATATAAATGTCTACTAAAACATGTATTAGTAGGAGTTATTGTACCGGTCTCCTGATTCTGTGAATTGATTAAACTTATTCAAAAAAAAAAAAAAAAAAAAACAGTCTTTATTGTTCACCTGTTTCTGATTAAGTTTCCTTAATACGCAAAACCCGTACACCGGTACAATAAGTTCTATTAATACGATATGTCCTAGTAGATATTTATATAATAAAATGAGATGCTAGTTCACAGTTCATTTTATATATATGTATGTGTATATCAGTCCTTAGCAATTATAATCATCAGACCGTGGCCGATTTTATACACCTTCGACGTGATTTTAATGCTCTATAAGAGTTTTTTAATAACACCTTTCTTTAATAATACTATTAACTCTAGCATTATCAGTAATCGATCATTCAACGATTATACCAACAGATAAACATGGCCAAAAACTTAATTTAGCTTAAAATAAACGATGATATTTGTTATAATGGCAATTATGTTTGAAAAATACTTATTAAATAGATTTATTTATAATTTCACCTACTGGAAAGATGAAACGAACTGAACGGTAAGAAGCAAACTTCTAATATTGCTGCAGTCATGACGAAGTCATACAAAAATGGAGTGTAAAGTTGATAAAAAAATATATATAATTGAACAGGTAATTACACCTATTTAGTCTTATTTCTTACCTGAAAATAAAACAAGACGAAATGAATTACCTGACTACGCCATCTGACGTATTTCTTTCAACTGTTACGTGGACGACACGACGATTTGCGACGTAATTAGAAAAAGTAATTCTTTATTTTCGCTGGCGTAATATATTTGAAAATATCCAAATTTAGTTATTTTTTCTTTGTACAAATCAGAAATTACTTGTAATTCGTAATTCTCGCGCTACATTTAACAATACTCGACAGTACTTGGGCACAACTATCGAAACTAGTGTATTAATTAAACGTATTTTTTTTCTTCTAAAGTGACTCACTTGTTTATGATTTTCCTACCTTTACTGAATTTTCAATAAAAAACTCACCGCCGAGACATTTTTGCATTTTTCGACTGGGGAGAAATTGAAACGTCGAGAAATTAAAAATAAATAAATGAATAAAACTTGGGGGTGTTTCTGTATGTTAGTTTCTGTTTATCTGCTTATCACACGACTGTTGTACTTCGTATAGCCGAGTAATTTCTGCTTGATTAAGTTAGATTAAGTAACAATACTGCATCTAACTGATTAATTGCATAAAATTAAATACATTTAATTATTAATTTTAGCGTTTTCTCTTAACTGTAGTCCCTACTCTTTGTAACTGTGACGTAATTGTAATTTAAATCGAAAAAAAGTACAGATTAATTATATAAACGTTGCAGTTAAAGTATTCACTTTTGTTATATAAAATGTATTATAATTGGATGTTGAGTTTACCTCTTTAGAAGCGGAGTCAGCTATGTCATCAATGAAAGACGGTATTGCTTTCGGTGTGGAAGACATTTCTGCAGAATTTTATAAATAATTGTCTTGTTTAATTATTTAGCTTCTTTGTTTAATGCAACGTCAAACTAAATATAGTTAATATTAAAAATACCGAAAAACCTTATCTCTACATATAGAAACTTATATATGTAAAACTACTTAAATAAGTTCTCAGTGATTTGGCACGAGTGTACAATTATTATTATTTTTTTCTTTTAAATCAAATTCAACATATAGGTTTATAAATGTAAAGCTTAATTATTCGAATATTCGACTTGAAACAGAAGAATACATTTCTATTTACACTAAAACAAAATCCAAAATTTTTTTACTACTGTATTCAATAGCCCCGTCCCTCGCCACCCGAAAAACTCCTGGAAATCTTTCGACGCGTCCGGACTAGATACCGGGTTCCGCACAGCGTAGACTGCCACCTCGACCGCTCGGTCATCCGACCGTCGAACTGTTCGGCATTTGTCCGTGAGACAAATGTCCGCATCAACCGTTCCGTGGGACCTGGTTTGGATTAGAGTACCAAGATATGAGAGTAGCGACATACCAGTCATCGTCGCCATGTTCTGTCGACTGTCATCACGTGGTCTATGGGTTTACGTCGAAAAATGGCGATTGTTTTAGTTTAATAAAACATTTTATTCGTCAAAATACAAATATTTGATTTATATTTATTTTAATTCTGTTCAAATCACGCGGATAATACGAGACTTTGCTTAAAGTTATATTTAATGCGCAGCCATGAAGATACAAGTTACAAATTAAAATGAAATTTGTCTTATTTAATATACAAATATAATACATACGTATGTGTATATAATAATTTATTTAAATATGAATAGTTAAATTAATAACGTTAGTGCGCATCTCTTTGTTTATTTAGATTAAGCTGTAATTTAGAAAATTGTAAACCTAAAATTTCGTACTATCGTCCATCCGTTAGTCTGTCCTTCTATAAAACGATTATTGATGCTAATGTGTGAAATTCTGTTTAATCCGTGCAAGATGTGTAATTACCAGAGCCCCTTCGGCCGCCAATTTAAAGTCTCTTAATCTTTAAAATTGGCGTTTCCACTTCCCGGGACGAGGACCCAGGGGTTGGATTTGTGGGAAGCGAGTGTTCGGGTTGTTTCATTGTGTGGAATTACACAGAACGAGGCGCTTGGCGTGTAAGTGCGTGAGTGCGAGAATTCGAGTAAAGGTTAAACGGTGTATATCTTCGTGTACAGTGATGTTATGTCCGTGCGTGTGTGTGTGTGTGTGTGTGTGTAATCGAAGAACATCTTCGGCATGTCTATAAACAAAGAAACAGTAAATTACAATACGAAAATAAGATGTGTTAAAAAATGAAACGAAAGAGTTCTTACGATCGGAGATTTCGGAAAATATTCACGTGTCCACTTGGTCCTCTTGGTGGTAAAGTTGGGGAGGGAGATTCTTCTCCCTCCCAAATGTTCCTAGAAAACACAAAGGCAGTGAGAAAACGAGAAGGTTCATTCATTTATTACCTAAAATTAATATTATTACCTTTATCAGACAGTCTTTCTTCCCGAACAGTGTTATGAGAAGAGCGACAAACCCGACCTGGCCTAGCCTAGCCTAATCTAACCTACCCTAACCGGAAGCTCAATCCTCATAACAGCTGTTTGGGAAGAAAGGTCGGCCGAATGTCGAATCCGGTGAGTAGAAGTGTCAGGTCCGGGTGGTCACAATCGGGAGTCATATCCGTTGTTGTCGGACTTGTCTCCCGAGTGTCACGTTCGGGAGACAAGTCCGTGGGTCACGACCGAGTAAGAAAAGTCACGTCCGGGAAAAGGTGTCGAGTCCGGGTGAAAAGTGTCGAATCCGGTAAGAAAGTCGCATCCGGGTGAAGAAGAGGAAATCGAAGAAGATCACCGCCTAGGCCAAGGGAACCGCAGCCGTCCGCAGCAACGAAACCACGGACAGCACGGTCCCTCAACTTCGGCGGCTCTCTCCTCCGATTCCTCCCCGTTCTGGCTTCGGCAAGGCGGTGGCGTCGCCGTCGCGGACGAACGGGCAGAACGCGACAAACCAGAAAATGTCAACTCGGACGAGCTGTCATTCTCTACATCCACCACAGCAAGGTCTGTGGCCGGATGACCCCCGAAGACCTTCGCCAAGTGCACTGGACCCAGGGTGTAGCGTCGCATCATCCCGACTCCGGGAGGATGCCACGCCACGCGCACTTGGGGAAGGCCTTCTTCACCCGTTGCCTCTCGCTCGTCGAGCCCCCGCTCCTCCAACGGCACGGAACGACAGACTCGTTCCGCGTCGTCCGAGGAACCCCCTCCCTCCGGTGCCACCGTCTGCCTCCGCCGGAACCTCCTCCAAAGCCGCACCAACGACGCCATTCTGTAAAAAAAAAAAAAAAATTGCAATTAGTCCGGTGAAAACAAAAGCTTAAATTAATGCTTAAATTCTTCCGAGAAGAACAAAATGCCTTTTCAAATCTAAAAGATTCGAATCCGAAGCGCAAACGGCCGACCATCGAACGATGTGCCGAGATGTCTTCTGGAACCGATCCTTCAAGTAATATTAAATAAATTCTTATGTCTAAAGTCAATATGGACTAAGACTTACCTGAAAAATCTTTAATCTTCTCTGTAAAAGTCTTTAAACCGCAAAAAACAGCACGCAATCGAAGAGCACAACAAAAGCACGTCCGACCACAACAAGAAACACAATCGAACTGCGAATCGTCATGCGTGACGAATTTCGAACAAACGTTAAAAGACGCGTCAACAATGTTCGAATTACGTAGAAATTCGAATTAAAATATCAATTTTATTTTTTTTTAAATTAATTTATAATTTTTTTTTTAATTTTGCTTCAATCATTTTATTGTGTTTGGAATTTGATAAATAAATTATCTTCTGCATTTACATGGTGCAGAATGGCCACCGTGGAGAGGTAAAAGACGATCATTTGAAATTTTAGTCTCGAAGCTTGACAATCTCCGAAAATTGCCCGAAATACGTTTGAATACGCTGATAAATATCTTTATCGTCCGTTTTCGGCCGAAAAAGATATTAATCGCATGAAATCAATCAAATTCTTAGGATTTCCATTTATTTCGCCCAATATTATTTCGCCTTACGGAAAGATTCATCGGTCGCCGTCGGGGTTGCGAGTTTCGCGTATTAATAATATCTGCAAATCGAAAAACATTTTATTAGATTGGCGTGTAAGTAAAATTCAGTGGCGTGCCGTGACATTTGATGATAGGGAAGCTGTGTTTCGGTAAGAAGCCGACTTCCAGGGGCAATCAGTTAATTGCGCTTCAGTAATAATCTAGGATTCATTCGTACATGGGTGGTGGCTATAGAGACAAAGACGACAACTATCTGACAAAACCCGTTTATTTTAACATAAAATAAACATACACTATGTACAAAATAGTTTTCTTTAGGACAATCGGCCGTTCCGACGTCCTGAGCGTCGATGTGGTTCTTTGATGGTCGATCGAAAGTGGCCCCGGGACAGTGGCGTTAACGAGTCTGTAAGGCACGGGGAGACTTCGTCCGTTGGAGTCGGGGACCCGGTCTAAGTCCGAAGTGGCACGGGTTACAGGTTTTTTTTAAAACTCTTTCCGCCCTGTGGGCACTAAGAGGGCCTCTTTTTGCAAGCCATTATGGGTTCGGCCAAGCCCACAATGGGGCGACCGGGTAGTGAGGGACGGGGGCCAGACGTAACTGAACGGACCACCCCCCGAAAAATTCCTGCGGATTTTTCGATTTGTCGGGATTCGAACCCCGGTCCTCCAGAGCGGTAGGCTGCTACCTTGACCGCTCGGCCATCCGGCCTACGGGTTACAGGTTGGCACAATAGACGAGAAATTGTTTTTTTTTTGCGCGTTGACACACGGTGTTTTGGTTATTCGGAACGTTAACCGAGTGCCAGGTGTCCTCGATTGTAGGAGATTATATCAATCTCCGTTCTTTCTTTCGTCCATTTTGATTGGTTGTTCTCCCTCAAACACGTTTCCCGAGTGCTTGGTCCCTGGTTACTAAACGTTACGAGACTCTTACCTGGAGCGGGAGAAAAGTCAAAATCGAAGACGAATTCGATCTTCCACCGATCATAGGACGACTTCCTTCCGCGATTTATGGTTTCTGCCCGGCAGTTTGATATAAACAATGGGTGTCCGACTACAAGCGACTTTTACCTATGTTTTTTTAAACTAATAAATTTTTCTCTAAATTAACCGTTTTTTCGCGTCTTTCGTGACGGGTCAGACCTGTCCGGTACATCACATTTCCATAAAAGTTTTAAACAAATACTGGAAATGACAAAAATAAACAATTTATGTATTTTAGTTCTAAAATACAAATAATACATACATAATACAAATCGATACGATACAAACAACGATAGAAAAACTTTTTAAATTTTTTTTATAAACTAACTCTATTCGGCGATTTTTTCCGCAAAGTCGCTGGTCGTCGACTCCATCAACGTATTTAAAAACACTTTTTATATCAAAAGCAACGCTAGCGACGACAATCTTTCCTCCGACCGAGTGTTCCTGGCCAATGTATGAATTCGCTCCGTGGTCGAAAAACTGCGCTCAACAGACGCACTGGTAGATGATACCATAAAAATTAATAATATTAAATCATATAATTCTTTTAGTATGTCTTTGTTCGGATTGACATCAATTATAATATGTTTTATGTTTAAGAGTTACTTATCAATATAGTCCGGACACGAATATAAATATTGCGATTCGCTACGTAATTTAGATCAATCAAAAAATTTCCCATAAAATTTACTTAATTTAAAGAATTAAAACACGCTCGGAAAAATTGTTAATAATTTTAATATTATGAAAAACATCTACAAGTGATAAAAATTCTAAAGATTTTATGTCTCAAAATCTGTCAATATAATTATAATTTTATTTTAATTATACTGTAATTAAATATAACTTTGCAATAAAACGTACATAAAAATAACATTGAATACTCTTTACTTTTTAAATCTTAAACAATTCACTTAGAAAGCTTCCTACTCAGTGGCTAAGGGATAGAATCGTTGGAAGCGTTACACGTGTGTAGCTTCCACCAGCTAAACCGGCTGAGGTTGGTGCTCTGTAAAGCGCATGCGCCAATGCCCTCTGGCTGCTTTACACCATTCAGTTATTCTCGCCTTGAAAGCTGTCTCGGAAGCGCTTCCATTCCGCCACTGACATTCGAATATACAATAGCAATCTTATCGTTTTTTTCACATATAGCATAAAATTTTTTAATAAGCTACATAATGCAGTTATAATAAAATATTAATTTTAATTAATTCAAAGTACGTTAAAATATGAAAATTTATATTTTAGAAAATACAAGGGAAGGTCATTGAAAGGTGGATGCGGCGCTTCCACCGCTTCCAATGACGGCACGCCACTGGTAAATATTATTCCAACACAAAGGAAAGGTTGTAGGGATCATGTGAGGCTGCCTGGGGTAGTGGAGACGATAACGATATACAAGAGATATATCGTTATCGTCTCCATTGCCTCTTGGACTGCCGAGCGATAACAATCGACGACATGTGGGAGCGGTTGAGTCAGAGACTGATGCCTCGTTCACAAACAACACAATTGGTTTATTAGACAATAAACATACAATAAAAGTACTATTATCCCGAAGGGTTGAAGCTCTTGTAGATTTCGGCTGCAGTCTTCGAAAGAAAAAGAAGAATGTTCGGCGATCAGAGTGGTTTTCTATCGCTGGCCCGATGTTGCATTCTATGACCAGTTCTAGAACAGAAAACGATGGCTGGTGAATGCAGATCGGAATTTCCGAAGTTTATCTCAACGAAGGTCTATAACTTTCGGAGGATACATCTGCAAAAAACGAAGAAAGTAATTGGCGGGAAACACCCTGCGAAGGACATAGCGTCTCGGAACACCTCGGCAAAGAACTTATTGTCCTTGTGGTGTGTTCTAAAATACATTTTCTTCTCGAAAATCGTTACTTTACTGGTTATTAACCCTCTTTCTCGGTTCCCGATTGGTCTTTGTGTTACCAGGTAAAATTGGACCAGCTCGGTTCCCGAGAAAAAAGATTGTTTATCTTTTTTGTTCATCTTCTCTTATACATGATTTAATTTACTACTTTTTTATTTTTTACCGCGGAGTTTTAATAATGAAATATTTTACTTTTTCCCTTTTTCTTTATAATTTAATTCCCTTAATCTTAAATAATCGCGAAGATGAAGATTGGTTTTTGTTTGAATATGACTATAAATTGTTTTTTTATTTCAGTACAGGGCCTCAAAATCGTCAAGAGAATTATAGTTATTTCGTTCTTACCTTCTATTTTTAAGATATTCTGTAAGATTCTGTATAGGCTATAGGATTTCTCATTTCCCGAGCTTTTGCTTGTTCCGGGATTCCGGGAAAAAAGGGAAACTGTTTACTGTTAGAATCGTTTTTAATGCATTTAAGAGAAGACAGATGTTATGTGTTTTTTCACCCGTAGCCTGGAAGAATTCTACTTCGTATTTAGATGCGTTGCAGTACTTATTTTGCTCTAAAGTATTCTCGATTTATCTACCTTGGCTGCTTTAATAGTGGCATCCAGCATGTAGCCCGATAATTCGGCAGTACAGTTGGCTTTTATGATCGGGTTTATGAAGAAAAATTTCATAGTTGCATACTTCGTATCAGTTGTATACTTGCCAATTTGCATAACCTGGCATAATGCAGTCATTGAAGCTACTGAGTACGGTTAGAAATTACAACAGAATCGGCGCAATTTTCCAGATATTACGGGTTCTGACAAGTAAAGAATTTTTAGTCCTGCCACAAATAAGCTACATACTGATTATTGATAATCTGTGACGTGCCTTAATACGCAAAGATTTTTAAAAAAAGTAATAAGCTGGCTTTAAATTAATGAATACAAACGTACTCTGACAGTTTATGAGTTAATTATACTTTATATTTTTCAAATTTCATCAAACTTAATATAAAATATTAAAAATACACTGAATTTTTAAGTAATTTGCGGGGATTTTCCAGAATGAGAAAAATTTTCCTGTGTTAAAGACAGCCGTGACCCCGTTAGAGAAACCATAATATGTGATTAGATATGTGGTTGGATAATTATAGGATTGTTTTAGATTTTTAAATTGGTTTTCGTTCTAATTTCTAAACCTTGGATAATATTTTTGTATTGTACACTTGTATTCAAAAAAGATTAAGGAGAAAACGTGGGAAACTTTCTGTCCTTTTCGTTGAATATGCAATGGGCATTCGATTCTCTCGAGAACGATATTTTATGGAGACATTTATAGGGGATTCGTCTAAATCATGGATTTTTTCATTATCTAATCCAATTATAAATTAATTCAGACTTGCTGTACTATTAATGGAAAGAATACGAATATATTTTTTACGCGTAAAAGGGTTAACAAATATAAGTCCATGATGCTTCGCCTCTACCCATTAGAATATCAACATTATAGTTTACCATCTCACCAACTTTGTAATAAAAAGACAACCTCGTAAGAAGACAAAAATTGACAAATAAATACGGTTTAATTCAGAATTCCCTCACAGTTCCCTCACGACATTAGGGTTTCTCATTTCCCGGTCTTTTGCTTGTCCCCGGATTCCAGGATAAAAGTGAACTGTTTCCCGGGATCCCGGGACAAAATTAATTATTTTTAAAATATACAAAATATCATGAAATCAAATGATAAAATTATTTTTCGTTTTTTAAAGTAATTTAATACGTTCTGAAACCTTCAAAATCGTATTAACAATGCTGTGTAACATATTAAAAATTACCTTTTAATTGCGTAGAAATTTTCACAAATAGAAAAAACTTATTAAAATTTGCTGGAAACTGCATACAACAACTGTAATTTTTGTTGTTTTTTTTAAAATAAAATAATACAAAATATTGTAAATTTTTATAAGATTTTAAAAAGAAAAGATGGTCAATACTCCGATCACTCAATCTAATTATTATTTTAGTAATGAAAAGTCTTGCTACCGAGAATGCCTTTTCCGATTCAATTGATGTGATTGGAATCGTGTTTAATGCATTCAAAAGAAGACAAATATTATGTTTTTTTCATCTGTATCCTGGAAGATATCTAGTTCGTTTTCGAGATTGTAGTACTTCTTTTGTTCTCTAGTGTTCTTGAGTTGTCTACTTCGACTGCTTTAATACAAACATCATAGCCCAATAATTCAGCAGTTTGTTTATCTTTAATGATTAAGTTATGAAAAAAACTTCATACTTGCAGACTCCGTACTCGTTTGTATCCTTGCCCAATTTGCACAACATGGCGTTACGTAGTTTTGAAGCTACTATTACAAAGATTTAGCGACTACATGTATTTATCCTAATTATATGCAATTAAACAATTAAATGCGATATTGTTTCTTAACTTAATCAAGCATAAATTAGTTCGATACACAATCCGACATACTTGATAGAAGTGTCACACAATACAACAGTCGTGTGAATAAGCAAATAAACAGTTTCTTTTTTATGTTCACGAACATATTATCTATTATTTTATCTTATGAAGTTTTTCATATTCGCAATTTTACTGTTTTATATTATACATTTAAATTATATATAGAAGTTAGAATTCTGAATTCGTTAATTCGGTGACAGAGTTAATTACAATTACAAATTACACTTGAATGGAAGGTGTAAAGATAACAATGTGGACTGAGTAGCATAGGGAAATGAGTCACGTGATTCCGAAATGTCTGTCAGTCACGCGACTGAAATAATTTGTTCTGCTTCAGCTGTATTTTGGAAGTCTCTCGTGATACAGGAATGATGTCGTCTTTCCTAGCACGTGCTTCACCCCTACGGAAAGTCGTTAAAACGATAGATTTTAATACCGACGTTTGTGTCTGTATAAAATTTAATGCTTAATCTTCGGAATTCGATATACAAGTCTGGTGTCATACAAATTAAAACACGTTTGAGGGTTATTAATTGATGTAGAGAAACGTATGCTGTAACTTTAACAGGCAGATTACTAAGTGATGCGTATCAATAAATAATAAATGTAACTAAAGCATATTAATACGTTCAATTTAATACATAACACATAACATGTATTGTATTTTTTTTCTTTAAATTAAATCAGAAACGTATGCATTAAAATATAAATTTTGGTTAGAAAGTTGTCAGTGTATTTCTTTACATTTAATAAGTTTTTCACAGGTTTGTATGTAGAAGACATCTTTGGTTTTATTTCATATTAAAAATATTTAGAAATATAAAAATGTATATTGTAGAAACAAATAAGAGGGAAAGGGAGCGAGATAAGGTCGATAGGTAACAATAAAATTTATTTATCAAAATATGGCAACAATGCTTTTAATTACAGTTCAAATTTCATTTAATTTCTCTTCTACAATTATTTTACATTTATTAAAATGTGTTTGAATGTTTTACACAGCGTGAATATTTTTCGGTATCTCTTTTTCTGTCAACTAAAATTTTACGAACAGCAATTTGTAACACAAAGAAATTCTCTTCTGAATCACTTCTCCCGTCTGACGTTTTCGTAAACTTCTTAATCTCATCCATCATTTTCCCTTATAGAAAACTAAAATATTGTAAAAAAAATTTTGGCCTTTCATCGACAGGGAGAAATAATGTGTTATAACGATAAAAGTATGCTGTGTTCACTATTATAATTGCATTTTAGATATTCATCCCTATATAAAATTCAGTCAACACATAATTTTAATGACAATCCAATTATGTCTAGTTTTTACGACTCGATTCGTGTCTGCTTAGTACTTTACGTGTTCTTTTAACGTATTTAAGATCATCTAACGTGACAACTTCGTTAACCTGTTACAGTAAACGTCCATTTTCTGCCGAGAACTGAGTTCTACATCCTCCCATACTGCACATTTGTCATTATGATTATCCAATTTATTTTGATATATTTCTACAACACAAAAGTTGTAATTTTGCTTTGTGGTGGTTTTAATCAATATTCACTTTTTATAGCTAAAATGTGTGACTCGATCACACATAAAACAGCGATTTTTAATAGTGATTAAATGTCGTACATTTCCTTTGCAATTATCCATGTTACGTAACATGGATAATTACTGGACGTTTACTGTAACAGGTTAATGAAGTTGTCACGTTAGATGATCTTAAATACATTAAAAGAACACGTAAAGTACTAAGCAAACACGAATCGAGTCGTAAAAACTAGACATAATTGGGAAAATGATTGATGAGATTGAGAGGTTTACGAGGTTTCTTAAATGTTTTATCTTCCGACCTCATTAAATTCTATTAACTACAGACAATATAGGATCAATTGTGCTATGTAATGTACCTAACATGTGCAGTACTGTGGGATAATGCTGACAAATATAAGTCACGAAAACTCATATAGGCCCTATTAGTAACGCAATTATTTTCATATTACACTACACTAGTAATGTGCAAATACTATGTATAACTCTTGTTTCTATTAGTAATACAATACTGGATTCTAGAAGTAATTTTTCAATAATCCAATATTAATAGCAGTTTATTACATTCTACTCAATACCAGCCATTTCCTAACAACTAACTCCGAAAGTTGAAAGTAAAAGATATCTACATCACTAATCTACACATAAATGTAATTTGGTGTAAGATTGTTGACTTTTTTGTAGTTACACAATAATTTTCACATCAATTATGTTATTAAAATGAATATCAATTTATAATCTTCTATTGACGGAAAGGTCAATTATATGGTTCAGCTTGTATTTCTCATCAAATAGTGTGCTGTTTACTGCAATACTGCTTTCAATGGACGATTTATTATTATTTTCCGACGTATGCAGTTAGGAAATAACTTGATATAAGGCCGTACACTTTCAAACAGATCTCTATTTAAAAGTAAACTATTGTCTTCGGTGTCATCTTCTGCAGTAAATTTCAATCTAAACAACTCGTAAGTTAATTGATTTACATCATCAACCAATATTTCTGCAGGATTTTCGATAGAAGTGAAAGCATCAAGCAAATATGCAGGGAATGTATTTAGTCGACTTCCCTGTTCAATCTGATCGACAACAAAAGGTACGCGAACTATTCCACAGAAATAGACTTTGAATTTGTTCCACGTGTTTTTAATCAATATATCTCGAATGCTCTCCATCTTTTTCCAATTATTTTCCATTGTTTTGGAATCTTTCGGTCGAAGAAATTCTTTCCCTATTTTTATAAATATAAATATTTCCACCTGACACGAATGCCGAACTCTATCGTGAAGTTTATTCAGACTTTCAAACGTATCTCCGTAAGGGTTGGTAGGCTGGCAAATGTCAACAAAGAAGTATATTTGTGAAAAATCTGAAGGAATCATCCAGTCAGAATTGTTAATATGTGAATTGTAAGAGTTTTCGTACTTTATAATTGTGTTCGAAAATATTTTCTTGTCTTCTTCATTGACGATTTCGTTGTATATCATTATCGAAAGGTCCAACAAAAAGACAACATTTTCCAAATTATTGAAGCAACTTTCTGGAATTTTTTTGTCTCCGAATAAACCGAAGTAAAATATAATAAAATTCGGATCACTTGTAAACTCTGTAACAGGTGGTACAGTAGAATCGCTAGTGACATTCAGGAAAGGTACTGTACACAATACATGAGAATTGCCAAAGTGAAGAGCAAACGACGCTACATTTTAACCCAATTTCCTGCCGAAGCGTAGTAAACTAAAACGACTTTGTGTATATTCCAATGAACATCCCAATTTTGAAGACAAGCCCAAAAAAGTGGGCACCGGAATCAAGAAAACACGGTAATTTGGAGAATTCTAGAATAGATTGGTACGCAAAAATACAAGCTAAAGCGGACATCGAAATTGCCGATTACGCGATAAGCTTCACAATCAGAGCTATGTTTTTTTTTTTTTTTAACTCTTTCCGCCCTGTGGGCACTAAGAGGGCCTCTTTTAGTAGGCCCATTATGGGTTCGGCCAGGCCCACAATGGGGCGACCGGGTGGTGAGGGACGGGGCCCGACGTATCCGAACGGACCACCCCCGAAAAATTCCTGGGGATTATTCGACCCGTTCGGATTCGATCCCGGGTCCCCCAGAGCGGTAGGCTGCCACCTTTACCGCTCGGGCATCCGGCCGTCAGGGCTATGTTCAGTAATGAATATTAATCAATAAGTCAGAATTCTGAGCTGAGCTAAGAATTTTCTGATTATTATTAAACGATTCTTCTTTGTCAGATAAACTAGGAAAAATGGCGGCCTCTTTACTCATAATCAGTTATCTTCAAAAATGAACTTATTTAATCCGGCACGAGCAGCCATTACATTAGAATTTTACGCTTACGAGCGTAAAGTTCTTCAATGGTGAGGCGGAGTGACAGTAAGTCTACTAAAAGTAGTCTAAGTAAACGAGTAGGTATTGAGAATATCGTCCAATGTCGTGGCAAAGTCAGAATTCTGCGTTACTGAACACGGCCCGGGATTGTTCGATAATTTTCCTCACACGACTCATTTGATCCATGTTTATTTTTTCCTTCAAAATTCTGCGGCTTTCTTACTGTCTTCAGGTATAATTGTGCTTTCAGTTTCACTTTTAATTAGTACTGACACTATCTAAAAGTGAAACTGAAAGCTCAGTTAAACCCGAGCCGTGTTCAGTATCAGAGAATTCTTGCTAAGTCTAGTTATGTAGTTTTGCTGAACTCTTAACTATTTGACTCGCCCATTGCTAGAATTCTAATTAGTTCAGTCAGCTTTTATTTACTAGTGATATCATTGTTTTTGTCTCGTACAACTTGCAAAAGTCGTACTGGACTAAATATTTTTTTATGTAACAATTATTATTATATCATCATCATCCATCGTGTTTAAAAACGATGGATGATAAATCTACACACCATTCAAGGGTACCCAGAATACTTAAGCTCCGTCCTCCTAGCCAATTAATTTCTTACGTATTCTGCTTTACTGATCACAACCCTGGGTTTAGAGGCATGTTGACTGCTAACAGAAATTTAATCAAAACGAGCTTAATTAAAACCCATTTTACGATTTTTTGTTAGATTTAGTTATTCGTATAAAACGAGGAAAAATTTATAACACTAATATAGAAAACGCAGTCATTTGAGCGAGGTAAGGAATAGTGGAATTTTGTTAAACATATCTATGAGAAATAAATATTGTAGTATGGTTAATTACATTTTAACCAAGAGATAAAATGATTTTATTAATACGTTTTATTTATAAAAAGCTTAAAACAAAGTTCGTTTCAAAATTTAGATAAATTACTTTAAAAATATCTATTATAAACAGAAAATATAAGGAACTGCCTAAAATATATAATAATAAGGACAAACATTTTTTCACGTTTTGAATTCAAAATATATGTTATTTTTTTGGCTGATGGATTTCAATCTTTATTTTTAGATGCATAGTTGTTGATAATTAATATTAAAAATCAAATTTAGAATGAGATAAAATTCTACATGTATTTTATTTTTTGGCATACACAAAACAGTGAGATTACAATGGTATACCAATTCTAAACACAAAAGCACAGCCGTTTGTGCAGAACATTTCACAAGACAGCACAGACTTTTCTTTTAATATACAGTGCATATTCCATGTCTACATCTAGAATGTTCTAAAGTGGGGGAGAGATGAAATTTGATGGCAATATCATATTAATCAGTAGCATGAAGGCAATATTCACATCATTAAGCAAAGCAGATATGGCAAAAACATGTTAAGAATGATGCTGGTTGATAGATCTTCTCAATTTTTCAATGATTGAAGTTTCACTTTTTCTCTGCAAATAATTATTCAGATAATTCTTATCTTTCAGGAAAGCTATTGGGAATGGATTACAGTTGCTGTTTGGACAATTTTAAAAAATAAATTTTTATATTGTTAGTACTAACACAAGCTCATCATGATAAAACAAATATATTGAATTGCACTTACAATATAACAAAAAAATATAAACATTTTGATAATACATAAGAGTTATTATTGTTATTTATTTTTCCCCTCTCTCAAATTCAAGATGTAGTATTAACAATAACATGGAAAAAATTTTCTTTCAGTTATGTCCAATATACAGCATCTGTGAATTCATCTTTTCCATCGTCTGGAATTGGATTAAATCTTGATAACAGAATTTTTTGAAAGTTAAAAGGAAATAATATATACCAAATACAAATATTTATTATAAACACTTCACATCTCAAATACTTTTGATCTTTAAACTATACAAAATCAGAAAAGATACAAGATATTAAACATATTTATAAATGAAGTTTATGACAAAATATTTTGTCATTGGCTAAAAATCATATATTTAAAGTTTACAAAGATTTCATTCTCTTTCATACTACTATGTTTATTGAAAACTGTAATCCACTTTTGTGGTATTTGTGCTAATGAGAATATTTTGATGCAAGTTTTGGTTAAAAACACTTGACACGCAGCACTCAATGTTTTTCTAAGTAAAATTTATCCAAACAGTCTGTTTATAAGGTAATTTAATGAGAAAGCTCTCCTTGAACACTTAATCTTGAAATATTATATATTTCACACAAGCTACATAAAAGGAGAAGGTTTGATGGAAAGGAAAAACTGTTTTTGAATTTGAAAAAGTCTAAACACATTTTGTCACAAAAATTGGTAGTTTTAACAAAATGCTGGAAAATAGTCTTTTTAGTTTTCCTGTGATGACAAGCATGTCTGACATGGTAAAATCACATTGATAAGCCTTCTCTGCCAATTACTATAGATGGATTGGTACAGAAATCTTGAAACTTCCCGACCCCAATCTTTTTATTGAAATCCCAATGTTGGACAAATTTGACAAATCATTATGATGAGTGCGATGACTTTATGAATGAGAAACGTTTTAAATGTACAACACGTGCTGGGTCCCGGGTTTAAAAATGAATGTACAACAAGCTTTGTCCCCAGGCTTGTGATGGTCATCATTATTATTTTTTTCTTTATTTTTGTTCACGAAGAATCTTCAGTTTTCATTTTCTTTGATGATTGAATGCCAGATCGTCTATAAAAGCAATATCCAAAAGTTAAATTCATAAAGTATTAAATGATAAAGTGAAAATAAAAGATAGCATATCCTGAAAATATAAAATATAATTACTTATAAGTATTATTAATTTGTACAGTTCTACATGAAAAAATATACAAACTTGTAAATTAATAATTTTAAGCTACAAGAGTCATGTCTTCTATTTAGTAATTCTGAAATTTCATTACAATATAATAGCTGAAGTAAAGAACCTGGCATAATGCTGATTTTAACTATTCCATTTAAATATGAATAGATCATAAACATTAATATACTTCTATTTCAGTAAAATTAAATTGAATTTGAATTTTTACAAGAAAGAATATGCCTAGTTATTAGCCAAATTCTGTTTTCATTTATCACATTTTATGGCATATAAGACGTACCCTCATTTCACCAAAGAATATTTAGGAAAAAGTATTTAGTGTAGTTAATTTAAACCACCCCTTGGGTGTTTGGCATTCAGGACAATTGTTTTTAGTGTATTCTGTTTATAAAAAAAATTAAGATTGCAATATACTAATGCACACTTTTATCATCAGAAGAAAGCTGTTGAAAAAGTCATTTACTATTAAAATATTCTAAATGAATTCATGCAAATAAGATTAGCTATAACAAAAAATAAAATAAAATAAAAGTTTAATTAAACAATAACATTTTTATTTAAGAAGTGGACTCGGTAGAGGTTACCTGTAGCCTATTGAGGGCCGTTTGAGGATTTCATTGGCCCATGGGAGATCATAATTTCATACGAGTTGTAGGGTGATTTTTTTCGATCTTTCTTTTTTGGACAAATATCATGTTTTATATGCCATAAAATATCAGGTTAATGTTACCTTAGGTAGCTAAGATGGTGGCTCATCTCTGATTCCAGCAAATAGAAGAAAGGAAACAGTGGGGACGCACGTTCTAACCTAACCTAACCTATTCTAATAAATTACCATAATTATTGGCAAGCAAATTATTAAAATAGGTTAGGTTAGAACATGCATCCCACTGTTTCCTTGCGGGAATTAGAGACAAGCCGCCATCTTGGCTACCTAAGGTAACATTAACCAAATATCATATTATTAATAAAGTATAATAAAAGAAATAATAAAAGGTTATGTTTTAGATTAATTATACAAATAAAAATTAAATAAGTAATTCTATCTTTTTTCTTATTATTATGTTGCAAATGTCATTGCTCAGCTGATACTGGTGCCAAATGCAATGCCAGAACAGAGTCAAAGCATAGCTACCTAAACAAGTGTAACATTAACCTGTGTTATTGGTATGTGTCAACATCTAGAAACTTCCTGACAATGTGACATGTTCAATATTGCAGCTTTCTGTAGTGCTATGTATATGTTTTTATTAAAGTTTAATGTTTCTAGACTTTTGTAGTATATGAGGTATAACACGAGTTAGGATTTCTCAAACAGGATCTTGGCTGTTTTTGTTTAACCCAGGAAATTTTTCTCATCCTGGTATATCCCACAAATTTCTTAAAAGTTCACTTTTTTCATTTTTTGTGTTAAGGTTGAGGAAATTTTGCAAATAGAAAGTATAATTAACTCATAAACTGTCAGAATACATTTTTATTTATTAATTTTAAACATGCTTGTTAGTTTTTTAAATTTTTGTTTGTTATGACATATCACAGCTTGTCAATAATTAATACTTGTGTTATCGAATCCGCCATCACCTATGGCATTGAGATCTGGAGAAAGGCCACCACCAACAGTCAAATTAAGAGAAGGTTCTTCTCTATTCAGAAGAGCTGTCTCATCCATATTACCAAGAGTTACAGGACTGCACCTACAAATGCCCTTCAGGTTATTGCCAACTTAACCCCCCTAGACCTGAAGATTACTAACATCTACCTGTGGTACCACCTTTTCAAGAAAAATAGGAAGAACTTGAGCATCATATGATCTACATCTCAGAAAAGGTTTGCACTCATGGCATCGATCTGAAATACGACCAGCAGCCCAACCACCTTGCCCATGGTCCTACTAACATTTCTAGTTCTTCCAAAACCAGTACCCATGTGTTGCAAATCTACACTGACAGATCCAAGTCTGTCAGCAGTGTTGGTGCTGCTTTTGTGCCCTTGACCATAATAACCGCTCCCTTCATCAAGCAGCATTCAAGCTTGAGGCCCATTGCTCCAACAACCAGGCTGAGAGCCTCGCCATCCTGAAAGCTCTTCAATTTATCATTGATAATCACAATAAGCTCCCTTATAGCAACATCAAAATCTACAGTGACAGCAAGATCACCTTTCATCAAATTGTCAACAAAAACAACAAACTCCCAATTATACAAATAACCCTCAACCTCATTAACCAATTGATCAACCTCCATCTTAACATCTCCTTCAACTGGGTCAGGGGCCACTCTGGCACTACTGGTAACGAGCGGCAGACTTGCTCACCAAAAAACACCTACCATTGCCTCCAGCTGCTCTTACGCAGCCATCCCTCCTAGCTGGATCACTTACCATCTCAATCTTCACACCATCTCTGAGTGGCAAAATCACCGGGATGCTGAGAATACAGGTTGCAGTACTCACAAATTCTTCCCAGATATTTCTGCCAGACAGAAAATGGACTACCTAGTAACCTACCACAACGTCACACAACTGCTTACCAGACATGGGAACTTTGGTACCTACTTCCTGTAGTTCCTGAACAAGGGGAATGACAATGTGACTGCGACCTCAATGAGGATGACAACCCTCAGCATGTCATCTTCTTATGCCCAAAGTTCAGGAATGCACACAAGTGTCTTGTGGACACTTTACACAGAAAAGGCCACCATTGGCCCTGCCTGTCCAGAACTCTTGTGAGCAACAGGACCATTTTCAACACATTCACTGTCTTTGCAAAGGCAACGGACTGGACCTTTCCTGCTATGGCTAGCGTCTTCATCCACCTGCAACCACCACTGGTGTTGTGACATCCTTGCCCGTAGTGCTGTATTCATCACTGCTGTATTCTTTGTAAATTCCACTTTATTATTATTATTATTATTATTATTATTATTATTTTTTTTTTCTTAATGATGTCCAACTCACTGCTTATAGTAGGATTTCTCAACAGCCTGTAACTCTCATTGAAATCATTGCAATTTTCTATGTATTTTTGTTTATCTGCAGTTACCCTAGCCTGTATCTTCACTCAAATTTGGTAATGTATACTATTGTAAATTACTTAAATAATTGTAATTTTCACAATCCTGTATCAATTGTAGCATCATGCATGTACAAACACCCATCCTTGTATATTTCTACATTGTACTATGTATTATTGTTTGCTTCTTATTGTCATTGTAAAACTGTATACTGTATGTTGTTTTTACACTACTAATGGTTCCCAACCCTCTCAACCACTTCCTCCTTTCATTTCCCCTTGATCTATATACTTCTACTCTTACCCCTTCTATTTCACCCTTTCACCCTGGCTATGCCTTATGCTTTGGCAACTACTACTTTCCTAAATGTAAATCCTAAATGTCAATAATCAATATGTATTTCTGGCAGGACTCTGAAAATTTTTTACTTGTCAGAACCTGTAATATCTGGAATAATTGCACTGATGCTGTCTTAATTTTAACTATGCCCAGTAGCTGCAATAACTGCATTATTCCAGGTTGTGCAAATTGGGCAAGGATAGAAACGAGTATGAAGTTTGCAAGTATGAAGTTTTTCTTCATAAACCTGATTATTAAAGTCAAATCAACTGATGAATTATCAGGCTATAAGCTTGATACTGCTATTAAAGCAGCCAACGTAGACAAATCAAGAATACTTGAGAGAAAAAGAAGTACTGCAATGCATCTCAAAATGAACTCTTCGAAGCTATGGGTGAAAAAACGCGTAACATTTGTCTTCGCTTAAATGCATTACAGACAATTCCACCCACATCCATTGAATTACAAAGGTCATTCTCAGTAGCGGAACTTTTCATTATTAAAATAATAACGAGATTGAGTAATTGGAGTATCAAATATCTGTAGTTTTCAAAATCTTATAAAAATTTACAATAATATTTTGTATTATGTTTTATTTAAAAAAACAAAAATTACCTTCTAAGTTAGAACTTTGATCTAAGTTCATTTTTCCTTTAAATTTTTAACTCAATTCAAAGGCATTTTTTTTATAAGCAGTTTCCAACAAACTTAATTTTTTCTATTTGTGAAAATTTCTATGTAATTTAAAAATAATTTTAATATATATTTTACACAGCATTATTAATATTATGATTTTGAAGATTGCAGAATGTATTAAATTACTTTTAAAAAGGAAAAATAATTATATCATTTGATTTCAAGATATTTTTTATATTTTAAAAATAATTAATTATATCCCAGGAAACAGTTCACTTTTTTCCCCAAATCCCAGGACAAGCAAAAGACTGGGAAATGAGAAACCCCAACATCAGTAGAAGAGAGAACAATGGGTTCAATAAACATCTTATTCATCCTCTACATGAGTCTTATTTCTTGAGAAGTGGAATGTACTTGTTGATTTTTCAGTGTGGACAATTTTTATGTTATTAATGTTTGGAACAGAGATGTCTATTATATAAATGATCTTACTGCATTTATCGATGAGAGTGATGTCAAGTCATAGTATATTTTTGTGTGTATCATTTTCTAATATGGCCTGTGGAGTATATTTGTAATATAATAGCTGGGCATTTAATAATCTGTGTTTGTGTGCAAGCTCTGGTATATTATATTTGCTATTTGATTATGCCTATTAAATAACCTGTTTGTGCTAAGAGCTTGCAACCAGAAGTTGTATATATTGTTTCTGGCAGAATGTGGCATTTTCTGCTAGAGTCATTTAATAGTGATGTATCCTTCGGGATGCGTTTTCTATAGTTTTTAGCATTTATGACCTGACCTTGAATGGCAACCATAAACCCCGCAGTCTCTCCAAGCAGACAGTATCTAATTGGCCAGTAGTTAATGCAGTTTTGTTAACGTAGTCCTGAACTATGCCTGACATGAAGTGGCTTTTGGGACTACAACCCAAATTCGAGAAAAACAGTGGGGAAAATTTGGACAAAGCAAAAAACAGAAAGAAAATCAGACAGAGAAACAGAAAAGTTAATGAAATCAACGATGGAAAATTAGAAATTGTTTTTTTTTTTTTTTTTTTTTTTTTTTTTTTTTGTGGAAAATTAGTGGAGTCTATGTTATTTGTGTGTTGAGCTATGTCAAGATGCTTAGAGTGTAAGTTTAAATATGTGTGGTTACTGTCTGCAAAAGTTATAGCTATATGTAATCTTTGTTTCTTGTTTTGTGTGGAAAAACTTCCACATTGTCAGAATTTGTTTGTAGTGCAGGTTAATTATATAAGCCAGGCAATGACCACCACCTTTATGAGAAAGAGTTAGTCTTTCTACAAATGATTTCAGATGATATTGTTTATGTTTAGTAAGTGTTCTTATTTTCCTTTGGAGTTACTCAAGATCTGTGCATGCCTAGTGTATAACTCCAAAAGAATAAGTGAGTATAGGGACAACATAGGTATTAGGTATTAATAGCTTTAACTTATTATTATTATAAAATTAATAAATATAAAAGATAGTTACTATATTTTAAACAAAGGTCAAAATGTATTCACCAGTGATTAAAATTGTTTATTTTTAGAATAAATTAATCATTTTGTGATCATCTTCAGGTTGATATATTCTACAAATCCAACAACAAAGTTACATACACAAAAACCTTTCTAAATGAAACACTAACATTATGCTTACACATTTGTGAAATTTTCAATATTCAAATATATAAATGAAAATAATATATAATTTTAAAAGTTGTGGAATACATGTATCTAGTAAAAAATAATCATTAATCCTGAAATACTGACATTAGATCCAAAGCAATTTGAGTATTATTATTTTATTTTATGATATTTGAACAAAAACATCTGAGATGTAAAAAAAGTGCACCAAGTAAAAATTATGACAATTTGAATGAATGACAGTCAAATTTATTTTTAGGAGTTTTTCTTTGGGAAAGATAAGGTTTGTGCTTTGAACTGAAATGAAAAAAACATTAATACAGGTAAAAATCTTGTGGATACTACTTTGAAACACTAAATTTAACTTTACCACAGAAAAACTAAGAAAAAAAAAAACTTGATTGTCATTCAAATTGTCATAATCTTTTACTTGGCACAATTTTTTTACATCTGAAATATTTTCATTTGGATATTGATTGTTTTTTTGGTTAATGATTCTGTTATTACATCAAGACCCAAGACTGACACAAACTACACAGTTTAGTTGTTGCTTGGCAATTTGATGGTTACTGACCGAGTGCTTTCAGTATGCCATTAGTAAAATCATTATTAAAAGTTTTAATTTGCACAAATTTGAGCTTTTGTTAGTTTTGCCAGCACCTTGCTGATAACAAGAAAGGCTTATGTTTAAAATGTGAGCTTTCTTGACCTGTTAATTTTTTCTCTAGGAGTGCCCGTAGTGCTGAATGAAAAAAAGAAGACAAGAAGAAAATACAGTTCTTTTGGAAACTTTTGCACTTTTCAATAGCTTATATTTCAGTAATTCCTTTATTTAAAAAACCTGAAATTTTCCACACTACCTAAAAAACAAGTATCTTTCAAATGAATATTCAAATTACTAGAATTACCATCGGCATTTGGGATACAGAGAAACTGAACCCTGAAAATCAGCAACTCTGATTTCTGTATATATAGTCAGTGACTTTTTCACTTGATGCAGTGTCATTGCTGTCACTTTTGGTAACATGAATAATCCAGTGGAATGACAATGAGTTCTATCTAGCTTATTTTTTTCCCCTTTGCATATAATCAAAATTAGGTTTAATCTTGATCAAACTGTCATAATGAATAACTGATGTATAATCAACTACCCAAGGTCACTAATGTTATAAAAAATTGAGTGACTCTTTCATTCTACCTTTGTACCTTCAATAAAAAATAAAAATATTTTGACAAACTGATCTATAATCCTTTATTTACATATTTTTAGAAAGGTTTTTGGCATTGATTTTTATTTACAGATTTAGTGATATCAGAAGTCTTGAATGAAGATTGTCTTCGTTAGACAAAAAATAAAAGGAGGCACAGAAGTTCATTATGTTGGCATCCCCATAAAAAATAGCTAATAATCTGAAATTGTCAGATAATAATTTGGCAAGCTATTATTCCACAAATCATCATCATGTCATTTGTTGAGCATGTAATTTGCTGAAGACCGTAAATGGAAATTTCAGCAAAGAGGGGATGTGTCCATGCTTGTTGCTATATTCTGAGAATGTCATGTTCTGGAATTGAGAGAGAGAGATAACTGAGAAAAATTACTCATTTTGTCACATTAAATGCTTTGATTTTACTTTCTTGTGCCTAATGGATATTTATGCTATAATTGCCAAACAAGTTGGTGCAAACATCTTTCAAGATTGAATTTTAAAGCATAACCTGATGTTTACAGATTTTTTCAACAAGAATTCATTTTCACTACATCTGCATGGGAGAGTCTACTTCCATGCAGATGTAGTGAACTTCCCTCCACAACAATGCCAATTTTTGGAAGTTATTCTACAGTTGCTGTCAGGCCATCATTTATATGTCAAAATCAGTGAATAGAATAATTCTAGGCAACACATTGTCTTTAAATCAAATTTCCAGCACTGCTTAGCCATCAATTACTGCTCAAAGGTGGTGCCAACATTTATGCAATCTAAGTTATCTGACCTTGCAAAGGAAAAAAAGAAAGTGGGAAATACATAAACCTCTAATGCTATGCATTTCAGATGAAAGAAAACACATCCATCTCCAGACTACAACAAATAATACCAAAGTATTATAAATACAGTCAAACCTGTTTTTGTGCAGGGGATAGGGACCGCATAAAAGAAAATGCATAAAAAAAAAAAAAAAAAAAAATTGCTCGAAACTTCACCAGTGGCTATAAAAAATAGTTCTCCCAACACAATTAAAAAAATATTTTTTTTTGAGGTGAATAGGGACCGCATAAAAAAGTCTCACGTAGAAAATAACTCGAAACCGTACGAAATAACTAGGAATTGCTTTTTTAACTCCTTGGGCCTTTTTCTGCAACACCTAATGGGGAAAAAAATCCTCTAAGAATTTTAATTTTTATATTAATTAATTATTTCCACTTAAATACGAATCTAACATTAAAAAGTTAAAAATAATCGTTAAATAATGATTTTATTTAATAAATATAGCTGCAGGAAGTGTTATTTCATTTAACAAGGCATGAAATTTCACACCTGCAGTCTAAAGCTGGAGGGGAGCTAACTTACCACATCTGTTCAAATATAACATAATATTTATGGTTTTTATGCTATTAAAATAAGAGGGAACCGAAATAAACATATGAGAAAAAAATTTTTCTGAATAAAAAATGAAAAAACCTGCTGATGTCATAGAAAACAACCAATAGAGTTTTTAAAAATTTTACAGGAGTCAATTATGTTCCAATTTGATTGAAATTTTCATATACTGCACAAAAAAAAAAAATATTGCACAAAACAAATTGCACAGAAAAAGACCGCACAAAAACAGGTTTGACTGTATATAAAAAAAGTAAAATGCACAAGTCACTAACCTTAACAAAATAATTCACTCATTTAACTTATATAAAAGACGTACACATACAAATTATTACTCAACAATAATTCATGCAAAGCTCTACAACTCATTATTTATCCTGTTCTGTGTCTACCACAACTTTTATTACAGGTGAAGACATCATTCCACATGTCATCTATACCCATACCCATATTTAAATTTATAAGATTCTCATTACAAATTATTGCTGTATGTTCTTTAAACTTTTGTAATAGGTACTTTTTCTTTAAATAAAATTTTTACATTCATTTTCTCTATAAGGGGTGGGGCATAAGTAACGCCCTTTTGAAATTTTAAATTTTATTGAACAAAAATTACATAAATACAACAACAAAAATACAATGAATTAACAATAATGGACAAGCTCAATATGTTCCCCTTCATATTCAATACAATACTGAACTCTACTAGCAACACTTCTACAAACTTTTTGACACATTTCCATGATAATTACAGAAAATTATCATGAACCTGATCCTTCAATACACCTCACAAAAAAGTCCAATGGTGTTAGGTGTGGTGATCATGATGGCCACTCAATAGATCCTCGTTGTCCTATCCATCTCTTCTCAAAATTTTGATTTAACCATTCCCAAACTCTTAACCCATAATAGGGTGGCACCCCATCCTGTTGAAAGTAAACATTTGCAGTACAAACTAATAGAAATTAAAAAGGGCATTACTTATGCTCCACCTTGCAGTATAACTATATTTCTGACAATGTGTGAACTTCGGATACTGTTCATACTTTAAGTGCTGTTTCATGTTCCTTTATTCTTATTCCTAATGATCTGTCAGTCTCTATTATATAATATACTTTATCATCACAATTAAGCTTATGAACTAGTACTGACAAATTAAAAATTTTTTTCCTTCTAAGTTAGTACTTTTTTTTAATAAATATTTTGATTAATTGCCTAATCTTTCTGCCAAATTAATAAAAATTTTACAGCAAAATTTTGTTACCACTTGCAATATCTTTGGATTCATATCCTTCCACATAAGCATATGCAACTTCTTATTCCATTCTGTCACTTCATTGATATCTTCAGATTCTGCAGAAACCGTCTTGAACAGATTGAAGGCTGCTGCTATCAAAAACTTTCCAACCATCCATTGGAAGCTTTGAAACAGCTTTTCCCCAATTTCTCAGCAACTTCCTTGGTCTTTTCCTTGTAAAAACTGGTCCAGAACAAAAATATTCTTTATCTTCATACTGATAAACAAGTAATCTGTCCCAAATAATTTCATTTACATTGTAACTGCCAGTTTTTGCTTCCTTCTTCATAGGCCCATTGCCACTCAGACATTCCTGTTTGATATATGACTCTGATTTCAAAATCTCATGTCTTGCCAATCTTAAATTTGTCCACAATTTGTTTCATACTTTATTTCTCTTTCTTAATTGCTTCAATAACTGACTTTATTATTTAGAGAAAGCCTTACTCTTTTCCTTGAAGCCATGATGACCTCTTCCTTTGTGTGTGCTCTCAACTGACAATACTGGAAATTTGGGAAATTTATAGCATCATTTAAAACCATTTTCAAATTTAAATTTTGAAATTTGTTTTCAATTCTCCGAAACCGTGTTTTATAATTTTCTATAATTCTTTAGAATCATAGAATTTTGAAATTTGTATAACCATTATTGAAAGCAGAACTACTTATTCGATATAATAGTTTAAATTCAAAATTTGACTGTCTAACAGTTTAAATTTGAAATTTGAATCTTGTCTATTGAATGAGTTAGTTCTGCTTTCCTATGACAGCAGCCACACTGCAGTTAAACTATAGATTAGAATACTTTATAAGGTTTTTACTTTCAAAAGTATAGATTCAGAGCATTTTATGAATGCCACAGAAAAACAATTATCTCTTATGGGGATATGCTCATTTCCATTTCTGTTTTATGCATATTCCACTACACACAAATTATTCATATTGATTTTTGCAGAATTTATATGGGACCAAAGAAAATCTCCAGTAAGGGCAGGTTTTCACTATATCCAGGTTTGACTGTATTAAACATTATTTTTTTTAAATGTAATAAAGAAATAAAGTTAAATCATTTTTCAGGAATCAGTTTTATCAGAAATTTATTTATTTTTAAAAGATTTCTTATTAGCTGTATACAACATCTTTTCAAATGCACATGCTCAAGCTTTTGTGGTTGCTTTCAAACAGTGGATGAAAATTTAAATCTGCTCAAGTAGCCACTTGGTATAAATGTTTAAGCACCCAATAATGCAGGTTTGCATGATACAATCTTGACTGTTTGCACTTTCTGTAAATCAAGCTTTTTTCAAACTTTCAAACCAATGGTAGTCTTTATGCATGATCTCTCAAGCATCATCTGGTGGCAGCAAGAATAGTCTGAGATTTGGTAAAGACCATAGTCATGATAAAACAGTGTTGAATACATCTGGGGTAGTAGACTTATCTAATGGCTTGGAAAGTTGAATCATGATACTTGTGATAACATCAAAGCCACAGCAGTAATATTTGTAAAATCTCAAAAGAACATGAGGAAATATACAGTTTAATCCATTTATAACATCATCCATGGGACCAGCAATTTTTTGACGTTAAAAGTGTCGTTATCTGCGGGGTCATAATCTCAGTCCGATAAAAAGTACCAAGTGTGTTTAAGAATCTATTATAAACTCCATTCTAATTTTACATCATATGTATTACTGTAAAATTATTTCTTAATGGTAATACAGTATACTGTATCTATTATGATAGTAATTTATTATCATATGTATAAAAATGCAAACTACATGTTTAAACTTTATTTACATTATTTTGTCTAAGTTTACATCAATGTAATTAAAAATTTCAAAAATTACATTTTATAAGAAATTTCTATTTGTCTTAAGTTTCAATAATGGCAGAACTTCCGGTTTTGAGAATACTGTTGAATCAAAAGATTAAATTAATGTACGCCAATGAAAAATAATTCAATTATTTCTTTATAAACTATTTGATATAATATGTTATATTAAAAATAATAGAACATTTAACAATTTAGCATAAAGTAATTTAAAAATGAGTATGTAATAACCGATCATCACATCATTTAAAAGTGGTGAATTTCACCCCACTGAAGTCAAGTGGTAAGAGCACCACCCACAATCATTCTAGGAAAGTGAACTCTGACCCTAGGACTGAACATGTAGTATTTTCTTTGTTAAATAAAATTTGTAATCTAATTTTGCAAATTTGGGAGTGCTTCAAATATGACATTAAAACAGGGTTTTGTCGTTACAAGTGGGTTTTTTATCATTATGTAGTATAGTAAAATCATGGGACCGATAAAAATTTAACGTTATATTAGGGCTGTTGTTACATGCAATGACGTTATAATTGGGTTAAACTGTATTTGAAATCCATTCCAATTTGTACTATAATATCACGTTAAAAATCTTAGAAAATGACAGATTAAATAAATATTTCACTTCTGTAATAATCATAAAAAGCATCCTAACTGATTTTTCATTTTTAATTCTAAGATAATGATTTGGAATACTATATGGCAAATTTGTTTACTCATAAATATAAGTTCAGAGGTAGTAAGTTTATATTTGCAACAAAACATTCCAGTTTATTTAAATTAGCCAAATATCTATAAAAAAGATTCAAATTCACAAAATTTCTCCAAGAAGAAAATTTCCAACTTAAATCCTGGAGAGTCAATTTATATGGCAGATGAAAGTCTAAACTGAAATTTTAAGCTAAAAATCTTGAGATTGACATACCCACAGAGCATATTGAATTTTTGATTGAAATTTGCCTTCACATTGGTACTCTAGATAAGGGATTCTTAATTCTTAACCTTTTTAGTTCTATGGATCCCTTTCCCAGTTATGGTCATGGACCCCTTCTTTGAATAATCTTTTGTAATTTTATTTTATCCATTTAAAAACAAACCAGTTATATAGAAATACAGTAGAGCATCGTTTATCCAAATCAATTGGGGACTGGGGTTGTTCAGATAACCGATTTTTTCGGATAACCAATTATGTACAAAAAATATATTAACCTATCCCATCCCATGTTGAAATTTTTCTCCGTTGCGTGTCGCTTCATGTTGAATTTTCATCGATTTTAAGTTTAACGAAAATTTTTATAATAATAATTGAGGCTATTGTATCATTAAAAATTATTTCTTTATTTTGTACAAACAAAATAAATATATTGAAAAATATAAAAACAAAAAATTTATACTTTAGAAGTTAATCTAGTATCAAAAACGTTTGACTCAGCTTGACACGGTCTGACTGGAAAGCTTTCAGTTAACCAACTTTTCGGTTGACCGGTTTTCAGATAAATGATGCTCTATTGTACTGTACATTTCTTAGAATAAAAAACACATGTAGTAATATATATACTTCTTCCTTAACACAATACAAAATTAAGATAATATATGATTTTTACACTTTCAAGCTCATGGACCCCTTGGGGGTCCATGAGCTTGATGGACCCCTTGGGGGTCCTTGAACCCGAGGTTAAGAACCACTGTTCTAGATGATTTTATATTCAAATATTTTTTTTCCATTAATGTAAAGTAACAGTACAGGCCTATATTTAGAACACATTTTTTATCATAATATATATAATAAAAAATTTACCATTGTACACAGCATTTGTCTAATTATTTAATAACAACTCCAGCAAATAAACATAATGAACTCAAAAGTATTTTTGACTCAGCTTAGTGGATCATCTTCAGTTACAGATCATAAAAAATGAAATAGAACACAGTATTCAAATATGCAAGTATAAAAAAAAAAGGTAAAAACAAACAAAACTTGGATGTTAACATTTGAACAAAAATATTCTAAAAGTAAAATTACATAAAGCTAAACAAAGCTACATTTTGTGTAATTATTTCCATGTGGTGGACAATGAGTCTGCATCCTGATAGAATCCTGGATGTGTTAACTATTTGCCTTGTAAATTTCTCAGATTTCCAACTGTTTTAGGCTGTTAACATCATTCATTAGGTCTAGTGATCTCATCACTGTCCCAAATCACTTCTTTGACGAGATCATTAGCGAATGCCAACAGGACTGTGGCATTCGCTAATTTCACCAGCCACTTGTGCTCCTTAATTCTACTAAGGAGGTTCCCCTTGGTTGTGCCATGTATTTCATTTTTGTGTTGAATCAATGGTCCTGTATGTGTCCAGAATAAATGCCAAAAGAACTGGAAGGATTCTGTGGATTTTTCTCATTACATACAAGTTTGAAAACAGTTGGGCTACACTTAAAAGTGAGGGTCAGATTGTTGTGGTTCACAATTGCCTTATGTATTATATGTAAGGCAAGGAAATATCTTAAAGTTATGCACTGTTTTATCATATGATATGCTCACTCTATTTCATGTGTTTCAAAGGCATTAATTGTTTGCTAACTTTCTAGGGTAACAATATTGTAGCGTCACCTTCCTGATGTAATTAAGTTCCCTTAAAGTATCAAGCATATTGGAGCAATGTATAAAAGCCCTCCTTATTGATGACCTGAAGGCAGACAACTTTACATGAGATGGTCAGCAACATGTGTAGGACAAAATTAGGATGATAGGTAGGTTTCCAATATATACTGTTATAAATTTCTTCCCTTTTAAACATGACAGAGATGTCTAAAAAAAGGTGGACTCCCATATAGCTTTCCTGTTTTAACTTAGTTGTACTGTATGGAATATAATTAATTTTCTGAAAAAATGCATTACTCAGGCCATGCAATTTGGTCCTCTTTATGTCCCTTCCTCTAATGTATCTAGAAGCCTCTATACTGAATATCAAGACAATTACCAAGAACATGGATGAAACATGCAAGGAAAATCTACTGGAAAATGGAAGTGAAAGCACATGATACAATAGCCAAATCAAAGGTGCAACATTTTTGGCATACAATATGTAATAGTAAGAATTGATTAAATGGAACAATGTTGTCATTTTGAAAGTTACTAAACCAACTGGCACAACCAAGTGGAACCTCCTTAGTAGAATTAAGGAGCACAAGTGGCTGGTGAAATTAGCGAATGCCACAGTCCTGTTGGCATTCGCTAATGATCTCATCAAAGAAGTGATCTGAGACAGTGCTGAGATCACTAGACCTAATGAATGATGTTAACAGCCTAAAACAGTTGGAAATCTGAGAAATTTACAAAGCAAATAGTTAACACATCCAGGATTCTATCAGGATGCAGACTCATTGTCCACCACATGGAAATCATTACACAAAATGTAGCTTTGTTTAGCTTTATGTAATTTTACTTTTAGAATATTTTTGTTCAAATGTTAACATCCAATTTTTGTTTGTTTTTACTCCCCCCTTTTTTTACACTTGCATATTTGGATATTGTGTTCTTTTTCTCAATTTTTTTTTTTTTTATTTAACTTTAAATTTCGTATGGTCTATTTCACTTTTTATGATCTGCAACTGATGATGATCCACTAAGCTAAATCAAAAACACTTTTGAGTTCATTAAATTTATTTGCTGGAATGATTATAAGGTAGTGGTTTTTTCATAATTATTTCATTAATATATATATATATAAAATGCATTATCTAAAGAAAAACATATCAAACTGAGAGAGTAGCACATCTCTCATATTTTGGAATATTTTATTAATTGTATTTATTCTGCATCATATGATTTATGTTTTATAAAAATATTTAGTCCATTTATATTTTCATTACATCATCTTTTTTATATCAAATATAAATATCATAGTATTGTTTTATTATATCGTAAAATAATGTACAGATATATAAACTAGTACATACGTATCTGAGCCAGGCCTTTTCATACTGGAACTTCCAGAGGAGTTCCGACTCGCAGATGGATTTGTTCCATCTAAAAAAATTGATATTTTTAGTGTGTATAAGATTTAAATTTTTTAACACTAGTTCAATTCAAACCTAGAATTATTAAAATTTTATGATAACTAATGAATAGCTAAAATAATTGCTATATTTTTTCACATGTCAACAGATTAGAAATTGTACAGTTTTATCAACAGCTAAATCAATAATATAAATGTTATTGAAACTATAAAATATAAAAAAGATATTACTATTAATTAATAAGGAGCAACAATGCATTCATATTTAACATACATGAGTAAGTTATATTTGTAAAATTGTAAACAAAGATTAAGATATTCAATTCAATTATTATTAAAGGAATTTATTAGTGAAAGAATCAAATTTAATTCAATTATTTTCAATATTTTCAGACCTATGTAATACCTTTTATTTTCTTAAATATATATAAAAAAATATAATCCAATTAATTTCTAAAAAATTTATAGTAACTTACGCACAAAATTATGATACTCTATTTTTAAAATAGAAAACCTATAGTTTTATTACATAAACACAATTCATACACATATATTATTATTTCTGATTCTCTCTTTGCAACAGCATGTGAAAAGATAAAATGAGATTTTTGAGTTTTGATTTCAAAATAATGTGGCCAGAGCAGTTGAAAACATATTTTGGGCACTGTTTTATTGAAAGTGCACAATGTGCTAAAGACCTGTTCAGAATGCAATAAGTGATGAGCTACTTTATCCCATTAAGATACATTGCAGACTGTTTTAATACTTGTTATCTTCTAAAATTTATGTAATAGAATGACTTATGGTAAGAAATGCAAAGTGATTATATTAAACACCAAACTGGACATCATTAAACAATTTGATAATGGTAAAAACAAGGCCAGTTAAAAAGGGCTCTGGTCTTAATGAATTAACTGTGCATGTTTTTATATCAAAATCTAAGAAATACAAAATATAAACATCTCTAAGCTCGATAGTTATATTAATATAAAATGCAAGGTGAGGTGGCATCAACTTCTTTTAATATGCAATGCATTAAAAACAGAATTTTGTCTGATGATGGAAAATCTGTTAGTGTGGTGTGGCTTAAATATTGTAATCAGAAACATACAAATAATTTAATAATTAAAGCATACAGCTGTTTTCATCCCAAAAAGCAAAATCCAATGTAAATACAATATTTTCAGTTAGCAACAGATGCTCCAGAAATTTTAGGCCCATACAAGCATGCACAAATGTAAAATTGATGGCAGAAACCACAAGCGCAGACAAGAATTAAATTGTGAATAAAGAATTAAACAAATTACAAGTGCAGTCAAATTTCCTGCACTTGTAATTTTTGTTTGTAATTGTTTAATTTTTAATGCTGATGAAACCAGTCTTTACTGGGGGGAAAATACCTTTTAGAACTTTTCTGGAAAAAAAATGAGAGTTTACAATTGGGTTTCAAAGCCTCAAAAGATAGATTGATTCTTTTATTGGGAGGAAACTTGAAACATGATTTAAAACTGAAACCCTAGTTGATTTTCCACTTGCAAAATTTAAGGGCTTTAAAAAAATTTACAACAAATCATCACTTCCTATAATTTAGAATCAAATGAAAAGATATGAGTCACAACAGCATTATTCAAAAACTATTATCCAGCAGTGGAAAATTACTGTAAGCAGAATTATCTGAAATTTAAAATCTCATTCATCAAAAATGCACCCAGCCATCTTATATCATTTACTGAACTATGCAAAATTGTAAATGTTGCTTTCTTACTTGTGAACTCTGTCTTTCTCCAGATGATGGGTCAGGATATAATTTTGACATTCAAGGCATATCTATAGAAAACTTTTGAGCAAGTAGTTCAAGCTACAGCAGATGATAATTCCATTTCATTGCATTTATTTTGAAAAATTTAAATATTAAATAAGCTGTGGAAAATATTTACAAGTCTTGGCAAGAAGTTAAGAACAGCAAAACAACGGTTGATGGAAAAATCTCCCTCAAAGCACAAATGAGTCCAGTGACTTTAATAATAACATCAATTTGACCCTCAAAGAAATAAGCATGATTGGACAGGATTTTGGTTAGGAGAAGTTGATTCAGGGAATGCTTTGATTTGAATTCACAGTCACTCACTGATAAAAAGCTCATGAAGCTGGATCAGTAGCAGGCCAAGTTTGAGGAAGAAACAGCTGCAACTGAGGAAGAGCAAAATGTCGCCAAAGAAATCTCTTTTTAGGAACTTGGAAAAATACTAAGAAACTTCAAAACTTTAAAACAGCATGTTATGGATATGGACCTCAATTTCAAATGAAGCATGATAATTTGTCAAATATTTGAAAATGGAATCAATTTTTACAAAAAATGTACAAAGAGAAAAGAAGGCAATAACTGTGTAGGTGATGCTTGATAAATATTTTGCTTACTTTCTAAAATTTTATATTTCATGTTTTTCTTTACTTGGGTTACTTTTATAAATCTTTATAATCAATTTTTGATGTTATTTTTCATGATTTGTTTCATTTTTGTTTGAAACTACAGTACTTTGTCAAGTGTTTAATTAATTTTTCAATAAACTTTTTTAAAATTTGACAAATGGCTTAGGATAAATGACAAGTTTTCAGCAGCAATTTCAGAAGTGTGAGGTATGTGATTAGAAATTTTCTGTAGAGTATATGCCAATGCAACTTATATGCTGTTGCAGATAATTTGCAAGAAATTGTGGAAAATATAAAATATCAGACATATTGGGATATAACACAACACAATATTGCATAAATACTAATTTAACAGATACAAATCTAAAAACTCACCTTGTAACCACCTAACTTGGGTTGCTGGACCATAGCCTTTTTCATTTCTTGCAGCTATCCGGAAAATGATTGCAGGTTTGGTTGTTGTGTCAATATGGGCTGATGCTAAGTTGTTATTACTAACTGTGCATGATGGATTAGGACCACAATAAACACGAACAAATGCCAACTGAGAAGGATTTGACATGACAGTTGTTTTTGTGCCATCTCCCTGATTAGCTGTGGTGGCAGATCGTACAGCTAAGTATACAGAATATTCCATTATTTCTCCTGATGTCGTTTGAGGTGCTTCCCAAGATAAATGGGCACCATCATTTCCCTAAAATTAAATTTTAATGATTTCATTAGAAAAAATAAAATTTGAGATGCTATATGTAAATATTTTTTCATTAAAGTGTTTTACATAAAAATGTAATTTTATCTGTTTTAAAACTGATTCCTAAATTTAAAATATTCCAATTATCAAAACTTTAATATTGTTTTAGAAGATTTATTGTTTGTTATTAATACAATTAATAACAAACAACAAATCTAAAACATTCTGATTTCATTGTATACAATTGATTATATATAATAATAATAATAATGTGTTTTTTAAAAAATCCTAATTTAAATAATTTTATATTTTTTTATTTAAAAACTTTAGTGAGTATTTTTAATAATAAAGGAAATATTACAAGCAGCATTTATTGTGGAATAAAAAATTCCATAATGAAAAAAAATGTAACTTTTTCTTCTGAGAACCCAAAGACCCTCATTAACATATTCACAAACCCTTGGGTCTAAAAACCACAGGTTGAGAAACACTGCATTACTTGAATTATCTCAGATGCCTGGGTACAAAAATTTCTATTGTTCAGCACTAGTTAAAATTTTAAAAAATTGGAGTATGTAGAGGTACACTGTCAAAATTCTAAAATTATGCATAAGAAACAAATCAACATTAAATTCTCTTCAACTTGGTAACATGTTATCTAAACACCTAATCTGCTTAAAGAAGCAATGGTAATGATGCCATGATGCATACACAAGTATATATTGTAAATGGTGTAAGTATTTTAAAGGAACGAGGTAATGAATCAACAGTGGATGATCTTCATCTAGATTACCAGCTTCAGCAAGAAATGAAATGATTTTCTGAGACTGTAGACAATCAACAGATAATCTAGCATTTTGGGAATTTTATAAAACTGTATATATCATTCTTCATAATTATTTGAAAATGCATCTGGTCTGTTCTCACACTTTTCAAGGAAATTAATGGATAAGCAACATGCATTCATCAGCACATAAATGACTGACATAGTTGATATAGATGTGGGTCCTACACAAAGTGATTATTGGCAATGAAACCTGGTATCTTTCTGTATTATTCACAGAGCAGATGCACTTCATTTACATGGAAATCAAGTCTCTTCACAAAGACAGAAAAAATTTCATCTTGACAGATCCAAGGAGAAGGCAATGGCTTGTGGCTTTTTTTGATATGAAAAACATTGTGCATTATGAGTTTGTTCCTGACAGTAGACCCAGTAACAAGGAATCCTATATTGACTTTCTTGATCACCTCTCTAATGAATTAAGATAAAAATGGCCTCATGGCTGGCAAGCAAAAATGGGTTAACCACCACAATAACCAGTATCAGATTATGTTCCTTTGAGGTGCTAAACACAATTCTGTAAGGCCCTGTATGTAAAAGTTTTTTTTCTTAAATATTAAAAAGAAAAAAAATCCTTAAATAATAAAGTTGTTTTTATTTATAATTATTTCTTTAATTTGTCTAGTCAGTAATTATTACATCTTACCATGTTACCTTTCATGCTTTTAAATCTGTAAATAGATTGATATAGTTAATGTGTTAAATTATGATAGCATAATTTTCTATAAACATTATAGATTAAATCATCTAAATGAATCTGCCCTAAACTATTTCTTACATATTTTTTTAAATTCTTTTTAAGACCAAAAGAGGGGAAACATTACCAATAAGCAATGCTAGTGGTCAGTCAAAAAATGTTTTGTCTTTATATTAAGAAATGTACTTTGCAAACCATCTATTATTGTTTTTTACATTTGAAAAGAACATGATACACCTTCCACTTCAATAAATTTTATAAAATGAAAAACCTCACTTTCAAAATATTCACTGTCTATAACTTTTTGATAATATCTTAATGTAAGTATTTATATCTTCTTGAACAATGTTGTTATCACAAAGTATTTGAAAATTAACTTCATTGTAAATAATATTTATATTTGTAATTTTTGCAATAATTACATCACATATTACATAAATAATAAAAGATTCACTTGGAAAAAAGGAGTTTCATTATTTGAATTTATTATTTTTCAATTTTATTTGAAAAAAAGTTTACCTTTTCATTATCTTCAAATCTGCCTCCTATTTCCATTACATATTATGACAGTGATTTTAATAAATTTGATCCTTGAAGAACATTAGATCTGATATCTTGTAATTACCTGCTGGTGATTCATTCTTTGTAACAATTTATCCCACAAAACTACTAACAAAGCAATTTCCTATTCATTTTTTTTGTCAATTTTTTAGCTTAAAGTTTTCTTAATGGCTTTTATTCTGATTTAAATTAATTTCCATAAGCATATTTTTATTATTAGCATAATTAAATCATAATGTCAAAACTGCATCCACCATTCTTTATCCTCCTGGTATAACTAAGTTTTTTTTTTTTTTTAATTTTTCTTGCTGTTATTTTGTACAGAGTTCATTACACTAATACAGAGCAAAAGATCAAGATTCTGCTGCACATATTCCAATTCAATTCCGAGAATATCTCACATGCTATATAAGTTGCTCTTTTCAAATAATTTTTTATTCTAGCTTGTCAGTCCAAATATTTGCAGTATTATAATATAATTGTCTTGGGCACATTTTAATATGAAGTGATAAATTTTTTAATTTGTTAATACAACGTTCTGTAAATTAGCAGAGATAATTTTGTTTGATTTTTTTTATCAAAATTGAAAAAAGCTCTTTTATTATTAACATACCTCAAAATAAAAGTTAGTTAATCACAATGTGTAATATCCAAAGTTAAATCAACAATTATAGAATAGAAACTAACATTTATAGTAAAATTTCTACATTTTGCTGGGTTTGGTGTTAGTGAGCATTATTTTTGAATATTTAACCAGTTGTTTAAGGATTATTTTTAATTATAGAATAGTATAAAGGTTCGTTGACTTTTGAAATGATGGGTGATAAGTAAAAACTTACAAAATTTATAAATTCATTACAAGTTGTATGAGATAGATAATTTACTTTATTTCAACTTCTGGAAGTTCCATTTTTTTCCCATATGGTTTTTTAAAAAACTATCAAATACAGATAGATATTTTAAAATATTTCTCTTTCTAACAGAATCAATATTTTCTTTGTGCCTTGAAATGCTAATCCTACATTAGTTGAAAATTTGACCGTTTCAATAATCCTTTTTAAGACTTTCTGCCAATAATTCATTCTGAATCTATTTGACCAACCAACTATGTATCCATATATCCTGTAATAGTTGATAGTTGCTTTAAAGTTAACTTTGAGGTAATGCAGTCTTTAAAAGATTTCAATATACATGATCAATTTTTATAGTCATTCAATTCAGTACTTAATGTAGTTTGTAATTTTGAAAAACATTTGCATGGATAACTATACACACACACACACTTGCTTGTATCAGAAAATATCCATTTTCAATTTACTTTATAGCAATAAAAATTTGTTTCTGAAAAATTCTATGATAAACTCTATTTCTGTCTATTGCATATCAGGAATTGCATACATGATGCAGGTTTGGCTCCTTTTTTTACTATTTTCTACTTTATTAAAAAATCTTCAACAGAAAAAAAATTACAATTTCTTTTAGCTTTGTTTTGTTTAACTATTCTGATATACTACTCCACACTAACAACAGATACAGTCTCCTCCTCATTTTGTTTGATTTAAAAAATCTTTTAGAATTTGTTTTTCTTAATAAATTTATTTTTATTTAACTTTATTTGGTAAATTAATTCAAAATACTGTATTATATTTTAGAGATTTCAATTGCCTCTTAAGCCTTAATTATACAACTTTGACCTTGATTCTGAAAATCGTTAATACAAATTTTCAATAAAGTAAACTAACTGCTGTCACACTAGTGATACATATTAATGCAAGTTGACTGTATTACCATGTTAATAAATATTTTAAAATTCTATTGTAACAACTAAATTTATTAAAATAAATAATATTATTATTTATTAAGTTAATACTTTAATATATTAGTTTTTATTGAAAAAATTTACACATAATAGTGCAAGAATTTGATTTAATTTTAAACTGATTCTATTGACTTAAAATTATTAGGTATTAATATTTTTACAAAGTATGCAAGTCTCATAATACTTTAGTTTTTTATTATTACTGATAACTAAATACTAATGTGAAATTGAAAATTAACAAAAAATTGACTATACTTTGCTAATTTTAATGGCTGATGGTGCACCAGGATAACCAGGAAGGCAAGTTTTAAATGCTGACACTTCACTCCAAGGACCTCTTCCACAAGCATTAATGGCAGCAACTCTGAATTTATAAGCTGTACCTGGAAGCAATTCTTGTTTTTTCAACATTGAGTGATCAGGAACTGACACAACATCAATATCCTAAAAATATCATCAATTTATAATGAAGCCAATTTACAAAACAAAAGTTTTATAAAGCTAGATTTAAAATTAATTATATTCTTCACAATTTTTTATTATACTTATAAAAATAAAAATTGATAGTTACATATAATTGTTATTATAAAACTGTAAGACACACACACCTTCATGCTGAGAACTTTAACTTTAAATTTAATCATAAAAAACAAACGTTTTTGGCCACTCCACTGGCCATCATCAGGTTAACTATATTCTAATACTATTTCGAACAACCCGTTCAAATTGAAATAGATTACAATAGAACTCACGCGCTCAACTACGTAAACCAAAAGTAATATAAATAACATAAAAAAATAAAATAAAATAAAACATGTCAATGGTACATGTAAACTTCAACTTCAAGGAAGACATAATCTTGTACAGAAGATATGTGGATGATGTGCTTGTCATATGGAAGAACCACGCAAGGATACACCAATTCTTAAATGCCATGAATTCCAACGATCATGGCCTACGGCTAAACTTGGAGCAACTTAGTAGCGACGAATTACATTTTTTGGACATTGGTATTGCATTTAAGAACGGATCAATAAGCACGAAAGTTTATATAAAGCCTACACACGACCCGCTATATATACCGTCAACATCCAATGATCCTATTACGTATAAACTCTCAGCGTTTAGAGCGTTAATTGGAAGAGCGTTTCAATATTGCTCTAACATAATGGATACGATGCGGGAACTGGAGAGAATCAGGCAAGTGGCCAAGATGCTGGGATTTGGTCCAAGAATGGTTGAACATTTGACTGTCGCGTACAAGAATCCTAAGAAAAACAAGAAAAAACGAGATCTTACAAACGGTATCACGAAATTCACGTATAATAAGCGTCTATCCTCTGTTATGGAGTGTATTGCGAGCCACAGGAACAGCAATATTGTGTACAAAAAGGCTCCCTCGATATATAAATTACTAAGAAACGACAAGGAAAAAATTAAACGGAGTGAGCAGTTGGGGGTGTACTCGATACCGTACAGCTGCGACCAACTAGTGATAGAGAAAGAATACATCGGGGTTACGACGAGAAGCCTAAGTAAAAGACTTAAGGAACACAGATATGATGTGACGAAAAGTAAATGCACAACAACGTTAGCAAAAATGGTGCAGACGGAGGGATCCGTTGTTAAATGGGAAGAAGCCAAAATCATAACACCTGTCCATTCGCCGACACTTGCAGCGACAACCGAAAAATGTGAAATTTATAAGTCCAGCTTAACCAAAAAATGCTTAAATTACAAGGATGCGACCATTTTACCATCAGCTTGGAAGTTTCTAATTAAAAAAGTCACAAGAACACATTAACTAGGCGCAAAAGATTGCCTATAGATATATATTGGGACCTTGAATAAATTCTCGCTGTTTTACAGCAGGGGGCGTTACTAGAACTGTGTGCGTGTATTTTTAGATGGTGACGCATCTGTAAGGAAGTACAATAAGCGACCTTGAAAATCAGTATATGTCATTTCGCCGAAGTGTTAACAACTTTTTTTCTCGTGGTGTTAAAAATGTCACATTTTGTGCCAAAAAAAGAGTATTTGCAGGGAATTTTATTGCACTATTTTATTCAAAAAAAATCTGCAGCTGAAGCATACAGAATTCTTGTTGAGACTTACGGTGACCATGCTCTGTCGGAAACAACATGCAGAGATTGGTTTAGACGCTTCAAAAATAATGATTTTGACATTGAAGATAAAAAACGTTCTGGCGCACCGAAAAAGTTTGAAGACGAGGAATTGGAGGCATTACTTCATGAAGACTCATGTCAAACGCTAGCTGAACTTGCAGAATCATTAGGAGTTGATCATACAACAGTTTCAAAACGTTTGAAAGGATTAGGAATGATTCAAAAGCAAGGACATTGGGTGCCGTACGAGTTGAAGCCGAGAGACGTCGAACGGTGTCTTTTCACATGTGAACAGCTGCTTCAACGGCAGAAAAGGAAAGGTTTTCTGCATCGTATCGTGACTGGGGATGAAAAGTGGATTCACTACGATAATCCTAAGCGTAGAAAATCATGGGGTAAGCCTAGCCATGCATCAACATCATCGGCAAAGCCGAATATCCATGGCTCAAAGCTTCTGCTCTGCATTTGGTGGGATCAGCTAGGTGTAGTTTATTATGAGCTGCTCAAACCAAATGAAACCATCACAGGAGATCGCTATCGACTACAATTGATGTGTTTGAGCCAAGCATTAAAAGAAAAATGGCCATTGTACGAGCAGAGACATGACAAAGTGATTTTGCAACATGACAATGCTCGGCCATACGTTGCACAACCGGTGAAAACCTACTTGGAAACACTTAAATGGGAAGTCCTACCCCACCCGCCGTATTCACCAGACATTGCCCTTTCCGATTATCACTTGTTCCAATCGATGACACATGGCCTGGCTGAGCAGCATTTCCATTCTTATGAAGATGCCAAAAATTGGGTTGATTCTTGGATAGCCTCAAAAGACGTATCATTTTTCCGACGTGGAATTCAAATGCTGCCAGAACGATGGGAGAAAGTAGTGGCTAGTGATGGACAATACTTTCAGTAACATGTTTTGTATGACATTTTTTAAATAAAGCATTAATTTTTACGAAAAAACAGCGAGAACTTATTCAAGGTCCCAATAGATATTGCTATGTTTACATGTACCATTGACATGTTTTATTTTATTTTATTTTATTTATTTTTCTATGTTATTTATATTACTTTTGGTTTACGTAGTTGAGCGTTTGAGTTCTATTGTAATCTATTTCAATTTGAACGGCTTGTTCGAAATAGTATTAGAATATAGTTAACCCGATGATGGCCAGTGGAGTGGCCGAAAACGTTTGTTTTTTATAATTAAATTTAAAGTTAAAGTTCTCAGCATGAAGGTGTGTGTGTCTTACAGTGAAATTGAGTCTGAGTGAGATTAGGAGAAGTATTATAAAACTATTATGCTATGAAGGTCACTCAAAGTTTTGCCCCATATTCCTTATTTAGGCTGCACGTGATTAGAAAAAGCCACAATTTGGCACCTAAATATTCATATGTTTTATTTACAAGCTCTGTTTTCATATATAGTTTCTACTATCTGAAAATAAAGATCTTTATTCTTTGTTGGAAAAGATTCTGTGGGTATATTAGAGTCATATCTTCAACTCTTTCATAACCTCATCATAAACTTTTGTTCATGTATAACATTCTTCACTGTACCAGAGATGAAAGTCTGATGGAGCCAAAACCAAACTGTATGATGGATGGGACAACACGATCCAACCCAATTTTGTGAGGGCATCTCTTGTTTGAAAACTGGTGTGTGGTCTGACATCATCTTAAAATAGAACACAGTTGAATAATTCATTTCATGTACACCTCTGGAGTCTTTGCAGCATAGCCACAAATGTCTTAGAATTTACTGTTGTTCTATTCTCCATAGTTTCAAAACAAAATTACCTTTCTTTATGCTCCTAGTTTCCCATCACTTTCCCTACTGGGAAACTATTCTCAATTTTATTGCATAGGGAAGACATATGATGCTGCTTCACAGATTGACATTTCCTTTCTGGCTCAAATTAATGAGGCCACATCTCTTCTTTAGTTACAATTCTCAATAGGAAAATATCTCTATCTGTCTCATAATGAGCCAGAAACTTAGCAGCAATGTTCTTTCTCTGAATCTTGGCTTCTAGTGTCAGTTGTCATAGAAAAATTGAATAGATTTTTATATCCAAATCACTGAATTATCCTGTTCACAATTCCTTTACTGTTTTCAATCTGCTGTAAGTTAAAAACTGATCACATCCAAGCCATATGGAAAATTTTAATGTACCTTAATTATCCAGAGGCATAAAAATTCAAATCTAGCATAACAAATTTCACTTTTTCCGATCCTTTGTGGCCAAAATAAAAATCGTGAGTTTAATCTTGCTAAAAATTAATAATCACAATGATTAAAATGAAAATTAATATAATATTAATAAAACTAAGTCATGAGTCAATAAAAGTTAATATTTGATTCTATGATTATGATGAAGATCCAGTATTTTCTGGATGATATATTATATCTGTAAAAATCAGGATTTAGAAACCAAAGGGAAACCAAATTCATTGAAATGATCATGTCATTTATTCGAATGATAATTTTTTGTAAAAATAAAATACATTGTTATTTATCAAATAAATAAGACAAGAATACTCAGCAGTTTATGACTAAGAAGTGAAATAATACTGAAAAGATTAAGAATATAAAAACTAAAAATGATTAAAGCATTTGTTTCTTCGTTATAAATTAAATTTGTAGAAATAGATAAATAAAATTTAAATAGATAAATTAGAATAGAAATAGATCAGTTAAATTTGGTACCACCAGACTACTGGTTGTTCCCAACATTAAAAGCAATGTTAAAAGATCTTTTTTGGGTTAATGTCAAAGTTCAAGTTCCTGTATAGCAGCGGTTCCCAACCAGTGGTCCGCAAGAGCTAAAATATGGTCCGTGAAAGATTTAAAACTTTTATTCATTTTAAATTATTATTCCCATATTCATACAAACTGAATTTAATTTTTACTAAAAATGTTATGTTTTCTATTATAATAGTACTGTTAAAGTATGTTACTAGAGTTTAACGATTACTTATGTTAAAAGTTTTCATTAAAGTCTATTTTTAGATTGACACAGTTTATTTTTCTTAAACCTTGTGGTCCCTGCTAACAACAATGAAATCAAAGTGGTCCCTGGTCAAAAAAAGGTTGGGAATCGCTGCTGTATAGGAATGGCTCAAAAAAATACCAAAAAGCTTTTACATACATAAAATGTAATAATGGATTAAACATTTCTAAAATGTTACTTTGAATTGTAATTATGCTGCAAAATGAATATGTATAATTAAAATAAAATTTTTTTTATTACTTTTTAAAAACTGGTTGTATTATTCTACATCTCAAACAAATTTTATAAAGTTAAAAATTTTATTTTTCAATTAATCCGGAAAGGTAGTGCGAAAGAATTAGAGAGAGGAGATGAGTTATTGAATCTGATGCAGGGTGAACAAGAACAAATTGTAGAAACCCCTTCTATAACTAAAAGTGGGATAGTGAGAGATTCAAACATTCAAGATTACTTTGCAGTGGCAGCGGAAGAGGATGAATGTGAAACGGAAGAGACCCAATATACTTTAAAAGGAATATACGAGTTAATTCAGGAAAAGTTTATGCAGTTAAATTCAGATTTAAGTACGATAAAAGTAGAAGTAACCTCACTAAAAGTAGAAGTAACCTCACTAAAGGAAGAGAATAGAACTGAAAGAGGAATTGGATAAAGCCTTCCAGAGAGTGACCGACCTCGACCAGATAGTTAAGTCTGGTAAACAACTGCAAGGTAAGCTGGAGTTTCAAATTGATTCTTTGAGAAACGAGAAAGTAAAGAATAATATTATAGTCCTGAACTTCCCGTTTAAGACAAACGATCTCACGGATGAAATTAATTATTATATTAAGAACGAACTAGAATTACCTGGCTGTTTGCCTGATAGTTTGGTCAGAGTGTCAGGCGGGGATGATAAATCTATTGTGAAAATTATATTAAGTTCTATCTATGAGAGAAACTCGATTTTGCGAGAGTTCTGGAAAAAGAGGTCAAAATTGTCAGGTACAGGAAAGGGAAAGCTTCTATTTATAGCAGATCTATGTAAGAGATCCAGGATCAGAAGGAAAAAATTAACTTCAATGATAAGTCAAGAAAAAGCAAAGGGACATAAAATAAAGGTTAGAGACGATTACTTCATAAAAGATGGTAATATCTTTACGCATGATTTAAATTCGGAAGAAATAATACAGATTATTTTTATGAGTCGCCAGACTGTTGATAGAGAGAGGCGTGAGCAGGAGAGGTTGGAATCTGATGTTAAAAAACTGACTAATATTAAGGAAAATTGTAATCTCCACCAGGAGAGTTCATTAAACTTGTTACCTCTAGACCAAGTCGAGGAGAATATTCAGGCTATCCTAAATAAAATTAGCATAAGCTTTTGGAATATCCAAGGTCTATTTAAAAAAATCTATAAAGACCCTGTTAAACAGTTTTTACAATCGCATGAAGTAATGGGATTCACAGAGACTTGGATACCAGATATAAATAAGATAGGGAAGAGACCCCTAGAAGATAAGTTTTGGATTCTATATAGTAATGCTCAAAAGCCACAAAAATTTGGTCGACCAGCTGGGGGCTTGTTACTATTAATTAAGAAATCGTTTGGTCAACTAGTGCAAACACATATTACTTCCAGTTTTATATTCGCCTTGGTGGAATTAAACCAGAGGCTACAATTGTTGTGGGGAGAAGCGAGATTGGGAATCGTTCTAGTATATATATCCCCATCGTCAGCTGCTCTAGGGCATATTGAAGAGATACAAGAAAAAAATCAACCAATGGTTAATATATTCCGACCTTTCGGTGTTAGATGGAGATTTCAATGGACGTATAGGCGACAAACTGGATACGATATATAAAGGAAAAAGTTTGAGAATTGATAATGCGAGGATATCGAAGGATAGAGTGTCGAACAATAATGGAGAAGTACTGTTAAATTTTACACGTGAAAATAATTTCTTTATGCTAAATGGGAGATTTACCGGAGATATTCCAGCGGAATATACGTTTATAAGCCACACTGGCAAGTCAGTCATAGATTATATCATTTGTTCAGAGGAGATGCTTAGTAAGTGTATAAAGTTGTCGATTCTTGACCTTGATCACTCAGACCATTTTCCAGTACAGTTGTTGTTGTCCGAAGATAGTCCAAGAGTGGAGTTCTGCCAGAACAAACTACAGAAACATAAAGAGGCGGGATCGTTGGGAAGTAGAAGGTTTGATAAACAGAAATTGTCACAAGATTTGCCAAAAAAGTTTGAGGAGATATTAGTCCAAGAATCACTCCACAGACCGATTGATAATTATGAGAATCTAATTGCGATAATAGATGCGTGTCGTGTAAAGTATAGGCAGGGATGTGAACCACGGAGATTTAAACAGATTTGATATGACAATAGATGTTACTACTACAAGATACGGAAGCAAAAGAGTTTAGCTCAGTTTAGGAAAACAAATCAAGAAGCAGCCTGGAAGAAATATGTACAGAACAAAAGATGGTACAGGAATTTTGTGAAGGCAAAAAAGAAAAGATATTTATCCGAACTTAACGATAGGCTGATAGAAGCTAAGGACTCGAAAGTATTCTGGGATATCATAAATGATTTTCGTCGACCCATGGGTTATTTACGAGAGCCAAGTTGTGTACCGTACACTAGTTGGCTACAGTATCTTGAAGGGTTCTCAGCCGATTATCGTAATAAAATGGATCAAGTTTATGAGGAAGAATCTTATACTGAGGTAAAAACTAGTGAAGAAGTGTTTAGTGTCCAGGAATTACAAAGATGCGTTGCGAAACTTAAAGTGAAATCAGCACCAGGTATAGATAATATTCCTAATAAATTAATTAAAAGTTTACCAGTATCTATACTTAGTTATCTTGCAAGACAATATAATGGCTTTTATTCAAGAGTAGTAGTTCCAGTTGACTGGAACAAAGTAATATTCTTCATGTTATACAAGAAAGGGGAAAGGTTAATACCTGGCAATTACCGTCCCATTGCATTATTACCGACGTTTCGTAAGCTGTTTACATCAGTGCTGCTTTCCAGGTTTATTGCATGGATTGATAGAGAAAATCTTAGGAATCCCACGCAGTTTGCCTTTGTCAAAAAAGGTGGGACTCGGTTAGCTCTATTTGTGTTAATGGCCATTGTACAAATTCAGCTGTATAAGAAGAGACAGAAAGTTTTCGCCTTATTCCTAGATATAGAGAAGGCATATGATGCAGTAAATATTAAAAACCTTCAAAATAAAATGCGATACTATCAAGCGGAGACTTTAATGGTAGAAATGATAGGATTGTTATTTGGAAGCTATGAAGCGACTATTAGACAAGATGACATGCAGTGGGCGCCGTTTAGGATAGATCGTGGGCTGTTACAGGGTGACCCATGGTCCCCCCACCTCTTTAATTTTTATACTTTTGATTTAAATAACAGTTTGGAAAGGGAAGAGGATGGATTCTTGATTGAAGAAAATATAGTTCACTCCATTGTCTATGCAGATGATATTGTGATAATCGCCCCCACTGCTGCTGCTCTACGGAGGAAAATTCAGCAAACAATGTTATATTTTAATAAATTAAAATTGAATATTAATCCGAAGAAATCGGCTATCATGGTGTTTAGAAATGGTTCTAAGCTTTCAAAGAAGAACATGTCATTTTATATTAATAAAGAGGAATTAAAAATAGTCAATGAAATAAAGTTTTTAGGGGTAATCTTAACCCCTATGTTGTCCTTTGAAAAACAAGTCAAGATGTCACTGGTCAAGGCAAATAAGTTAATAGGAAGTATAGGAATGTTATTTTCAAAAATTAAATTAAAAAACACCCAAACGCAATTTAAATTGTTTAATTCAATAATTGTAAATGCAACAAGCTATGCAGCCCCAATTTGGTGTTTGCCAAAATATCAGAAGTTAGAGGCGATTCAAAATAAGTTCATACGGAGAGTGTTTTTACTGGACTATAAAATCCCTGGAAGTATACTAAGATTAGAGTTGAATAGATTCAGAATGACGTCAATGTTGGTTAAGAGATGTGTAAAATTTTTAATGAAGGTGAGAGACAGTGGGCAGCTGTTATTTAGTCTTTTGAACCAATTATATAGGAAATCATTACGAACAGAATCGAGAAAGAACTGGGTAAGTCACCTGACTAGAGTAATTAATAATTTTGGATTTTCGATGGGCCCGTTTATACACCTTCCGGAGATTAGTGAAGATTTATGTAAACAGCTTACTAGAAATGTAATGGAGAATTCATTGATACTTGATGTGGAGGATATCCGGACACGAAAGATGCCGAATTCATATAATATAATACTGGACTATCCTAATATTAATAATTACATGTTGTTTAATCTCCCCTTTGGTGTTAAGAGGTTCTTTGTCCAGCTTCGCCTTAATAATGATGTAATAACGATTGAAAACAATATTTATATCTATTCTAAAATTGAATGTCCAAGGTGTTTAGAAAACTTCTCTAAATTTCATCTGGTCTGTGGATGCGAAAAAGCAATAGTCCTAAGACAAAGTTTCGATTTAAATATTTTAAATGAGTGCTCCTCGGAAAAAGAAATGTATATGTTTTTTCATGTGGCTAAGTTAAAATCTATTTATAACTTGTATAATTTTGTTAAAAAATTTGTAACTATATAACTGTTTATTTAATGAATGTTGATCATAACTCCCCTTGTAACAGGCCAAGGCCTATTACAAATAAAGATGAATTGAATTGAATTGAATTTTTCAATTAATTCTCATAAAAATAAGAAACGAGTTTACTTACATCATCTTTTTTTTCTGATGATTCTGATGGCAGATAAAAATGTGATACCACACTAGATGTCTCTTTAAATATTCCTACATCATACCACTGATTATCTTTTTTAATAGTTTGTTTACCTGTAATTGTATCTATTGAAGAAACTTCCTACAGAAGAAAAAAAAACTAAGTTAAACATTTTAAAAGAATGAAATTTAATCTTTATTAGCATTCATGTATTCACTTTAAATTTGTTTTATAAATGAACAAACTGTAATTTTTATAATAATACCTAAACTCTTCTTTTGTTGGAACTTGCAACTTTAAGTTTCTCTCTCTCTCTCTTTCTTTTTTTTTTTAAATGCAATTCAAGCAATCAAGTCCATCATTACAAGAAAAACAGTGTCTGAACTTCTCTACAAAATCATTTGTAGCTGTTCACTAACATCTTTGTAAAACTAAAATCATAAAATTGTCGACACTTGACTAACGACTTCCTATTCTATGCAAGGGAAACTAACTTTATTTTTGTACACAGGCAACATTTTTAAATTCCTGGAAACTTTCTTCTTCAAAGAAATGAGAAAGAATATCTAATTTAAATTTGTGAATTCCAATAAGCAGAGTTTGGGTTTTATTATTCTTATTCATTTTATATTTAATGCATTTTAATTATTATTTATAAATGTTTAGCTACATTTAGAATGCTCATTATTTTAAATCTGAGACTATTTAAAATAAGTAGACAAAAATACTTGATTAATTATTATAAATTTTAATCCATTTGTTCTGCAAATAAATTTAAATCTAAACTATTTAAACAGAAATTTGTTTGCCCTTATATGTGTTTTATTACTTAGTGAGAAAAACATGATAATTTAAATTTATATACATGTGTTAATTTTCATTTTAGTTAGAAACATTTAAAAATTAAAACTATTAATTTTTCTTCATTTCATCAAAAGGAAGAACAATAATGATTATAATTAACAAATACCTGTTTTGGTTCTGGAAGTTCAGATTTAATGGACATTATTCCATTTGTAGTTGTATTGGATGCTAAAGACTGTGAAGATAATTGTGTATCTTGTTTGACTGCAGAAGTAATCAAAGTGGAAGTTGTAGATGCCAATGATTTGGCTGATATGGCAGCACTAGCCAATGTGGCTAAAGGATCTATTAAATCAAACAGAGCAATTGTAAATCTTAATTATTTGAAACATTTTTCATTTTTATTAACATTGCAAAATATTTTGCAATGTTAACTTTTCATTATTAATAAATTATAATTAATACATACCAAATATAATGCCAAATTTATTGAAATATTGGATAATCTAAATGACAAATCAAATAATGCTTGATTTTCTGAATTATAGTTGTTTTTTGTATTCTATAAATGCATTTATAATTTAGATCCAATACTAACTTGCTTGAAGAATAACAAAATCATAATTCAAGAAATCTGGCATTATTTGGTATATGTTTAAATATTTTGAGTTATCATATTTTTGAAAGACAAGTCTAGTTTATTTTCATAATCAAATAATTTGAAGGAATCATTCAAATCTATACAACTTCTTTCAGCTAAATTCTTGGAATTTCTCAGCTGTTTAATACTAAAATGACATAATCAGTTCATACTTTTGTGTTTGATGTGAAAAATGTAAACTTTATCAAGCAATTTTTAAAATTCTAGTGTTAACAATGCAACAGTTTAAATACAATAAAAAAAGTTTTTAATCACACTATATTTTCAACAGAAGGACTTGAAAACAAATTACATCTAAAATTTTGTAAATATAAACGACTATGTAATAAATGCATATATCATAATTGGTTTGTCATATTTTTATCAATACAACATACTCAGAACACCTTGTAAATTTGCAGCCGTGTTTATTAAATACTAACGTTTTCGGTCATATTTAATGACCTTCTTCAGAAAAAACAGCAAAAAATCAAACACTTAAAACATTTGCACTAATGAACAAGCATTTGGAACATTTTTAAAAGATATTCTAGAGAGAATTTAAAAACGTTCAAAACGCTTGTTCATTAGTGCAAATGTTTTAAGTGTTTGATTTTTTGCTGTTTTTTCTGAAGAAGGTCATTAAATATGACCGAAAACGTTAGTATTTAATAAACACAGCTGCAAATTTACAAGGTGTTCTGAGTATGTTGTATTGATAAGTTATGCAGTCTACGATGAGTTCATATTTTTATAATGTTTTATCTTTTGCTCTCTCTTTCCTTATTTATTTATTCTTTTATACTGTGTTGTTTTTGTTTTAAATTTATTTCAATGTTATTTCGAGGTTTGTTATAGGGCAGTAATCAAATGCTGTTAAGTAATATGTGTAATAACTGGATAAATAACTTAAATATTTCAATTCAACTTAAAACATTACTAAATTGTTGAAATGTTATTTTAAGTACAGATGATTAAAAACTGAAATTGATATCAATCATTTATCACTGCAACAAATCAAGACAATCTAAATAAAACGTTTATTTAGCCATTGTTTCTGAAGTACCCAATAGGAAACTGCCTAACTGTTTAGTCTAATGTTTCCTAACAAGAATAAACTTCTTTGTGGAGAAAAATATTAAAGAGAAGATAGTAATTTTTGAGTGTAAAATTTTAATTGTAGACTAAGGGATTTTTTTTATTTTGGATAAGTTTTTCTTCAATTTAAAGTTAAAAGTATCAAAAGGGGATTAATTACATCCATCTCATGTGTATTTATATTAATGTGCATATAAATAAACACACAAAAACTGATTGTGATCATTAAGGAGAGGAATTTTAGGTTTTATGAATATACAGAATATGCACCTTAATATTTGGGTTATAAATTTACCTTCTACTTTGGGTGTAAGTAAACTACTTTTTGGATTACTCATTTCTGTTATTGAATCAGATTCAGAACTCTTTTGTTCCATAATAATAGGACTGAATTTTAACGGAGTTGTTTCAGATTGAAGTGGAGGATCATCTGCACACATCTGAGCTGGAGGCTGTGCACCAGGTTGTTCCAAAGTAAGTTGAGGTTGGCTTTGAACTAGGGAATGATCAGTATCTATAGATGAATCTGGTTGAATCAATGATGATTTATGAGCTGAAAAAAAATTAATTAAAACTTTTAAATATTTTCTTCTACAAAAAAAAAAAAAACTAGATTTAATATATTTAATCCTGTTATTTATAAATGACTGAAACTGATATTATTGTGACATTGTCACAATGCTGGGATGCAATTTTTAATTTATTTAATTTAAAATATATGTTTTCCACATCAAATTAGTAGTATCTTATCCCTGTATATCATACTTTTCCTGTTATCAATAGAGTCATGCTAGTTATCTATCTAGCCCCTTTCAGGGGAAAAATTTTTAATTAAAATAATGTGACTTTGGGCAGTGGAAGTTCATAATTGGGGTCTCCTGCCGGCAAGTTTTCTTTATCTGGTCTCAATTTTCATCTAACTTCATACTCAAGACTAAGGAAAAACAGACATCAGACAGATGGAGAACAATGGAAATTTATAGGTCTACAGTTTTTTGAAATTGCATCCCAAACATTGATTTAACATATATATATATAACTATTTAAGCATACATATGTTATGGTAGGAATGATTAACCAGTAATTATGCATAATCACCAATCATCTTGGTGAGTAATAAATTTCACTAAATTTCTCACTTTTACCAGTTTTTATGTATAATTCTCAAATGAATTTTATAACTTTGATAAATATCATAGAATATATTAATTTTGAAGTGAATTTTGCATAATTTCCAAAATGTCATTCATAACTTTGATAGATATCATTAAATTTCCCACCTTTGTTGTTTTAATAATGTAACTTATGGATTTAAACACTTTTAATAAAATGAATCAAAAATGCATTTTTTTGTTTTATTAATTATTAGAATTATATGTATAAAAATATCAAAAAATTTCTTTGAAAAATATATAAAACTAATAATTCTTACTGCTTATTCAAACATGGCAAATTATCATGACATTCTGAGTTGCATAATTTTTCATTTTTGTTGCATTTGCATTTGGTTGAATTACACTTTCTTTTACATGAGCACATTTGGTACCCGTGACTTGAAATTGATGTTTTATTTGTACACTCCCTAAGAGATTGAGTGATATTTGGTACTCTCTCTACTGTAAGAAATTCTTTGTCACATAGCACAAACTAGTTTCTGATATTCGTAGCTTCACTGCATTTCCTACTTCGACTACAGCAAACTTCAGCTCTGATATTTTCTTCATTTTCTTTGCTTGAGCTTTTAATTCTGCCTTTGCATTCACTCACTTCTCAATTTCTTCCTTTCTGTTATTGATTGTAGAAAGACTGATCACTTCCATACTAGACTGTTGACAAATCAGGGATTATAAGAGTGAATGAGTGATGGCTGTTCACTTTCAATGCTTTTTCTGAAATATTTTCATTGGGTACTTCTAATTAATTTTGATTTTAATCTAGATATTCAATTATTTCTTACAGCTCCTCTTTTGTGCAAACATCTGCTACAGCATTATTAACAGATGATGTCTTCAGCCCAACTTTTAAGGGTGAACTGAACATAGCTTCACAAGGACTACACGTAATGCCTTAATGATATAATCTATTCTTCATGAGCTTCACAATTCTCAATCCTGTGCTGGGTTTGGTTACTTTCTAACCAAGAGTTATACTTGATGAGAATGCATTATTTATCAAATTTACCACTATCATGGAAGTTTACAGTCATTTATTATTTAAGACAAACTACAGTCCTGGATCTGGCCTGCAAACCTATTTGTCACATCATCTGTAAACAGTAAAAACAGGCATACTTTTTGTATACATGTAACACAAAATATTTGTTTCCTGTTTATCTATAATTATATGTGCAATTTGGCCTGCCAATTGAAAAGTTTGGGCACCATTGATCTATTCATTCTAAAGCACAAGTGTTTGATTGAATTATAAAATTTTTGTAGTAAAAAATTCTGTCAACAATAAACTAACAATTGCATGATAATTTTGATAAAAATAAATTATTTATTGTATATAAATAAATTAGAGAAATGTCAAGGAATTTAACACATGCTACTTAATATGCATGGTTACTCCATAAGAAAGAGATCCACAGTTTCTTGAAGGTACAGCAATAGTGAGCTAAGACACTATCATTCAGATATAAAGCCTGATGAATGCTGTTCCAAGCACACAGTCTGATGTCATCATCTGGAATCTAACTAGAAATGTTTTTGTTCTTAACCATTTTTTTTCACAACAAAACTAAATAATGCTAAATACAGTGGAACCTTGATCAACGAGAAAAAATTACTCGCTTAATGAGCAACGTTTTGCATAATGAATGATGAGAAGAGGAAAAGTCCCGAATTGTGCACATGCTACATCAGTCTGTGTTTACCACTCATCCCACTAGCAGCTTAGCATTGCTTGTGATCACACATTTTTCCAAATTTGTGTTCAGACATATTACATATTAATGTCAACAACCATAGTATGTTATATAATAAACACACCAAACGATATGCCAAATTCTTGGACTTTGTAAAGGCTATAATTAAATATTAGAAATTAATTAATTTGGCTACAGGTAGGCAGTTATGATGCCATCTCATATTAAATTTAATGATCAATTCAATTCCAAATTAAATTTTAGAAATGTCTAAATTGAAAATTAATTATTAAATTTAATACGAGATGGCATCATAACTGCCTACCTGTAGCCAAATTAATTAATTTCTAATGTTTAATTATAGCCTTTACATAGCCCAAGAATTTGGCATATCGTTTGGCGTGTTTATCAGACATATTAACAGTGACTTTTTTTGTTTTCTGCAAATCAAATTTGCATTCTACATTGGTTCATTCCATGCTAGAAGAAAAGATGATGATGATTCACACCCCTTAACAATGTATATTGTATAAATTTCTTTGAATAAACGTGATTAGGGTTTCTCATTTCCCAGTCTTTTGCTTGTCTTGGGATTCCAGATAAAAGTGAACTTGTTTCCTGAGATCCAGGGACAAAATTAATTATTTTTAAGATATACAAAATATCATGAAATCAAATGATATAATTATTTTTTGTCTTTTAAAGTTATTTAATATGTTCTGTAACCTTCAAAATCATATTAATAATGCTATGTAAGATATATATTAAAAATTATCTTTGAATTATGCAGAAATTTTCATAAATAGAAAAAATTTATTAAAGTTTGCTGGAAACTGCATACAACAACAACAAAAATGCCTTTGAATTGAGTTGAAAATTTAAAAAAAAAAGATCTTAGATCAAACAAACTTCTAACTTAGAAGGTAATTTTTGTTTTTTAAATAATATATTATACAAAAAATTGTAAATTTTCATAAGATTTTAAAAAGCAAAGATTGTCAATACTCTGATCACTCAATCCAATTCTTATTTTAGTAACAAAAAGTCTTGCTAACGAGAATACCCTTTACGATTCAATTGATGTGATTGGAATCGTGTTTAATGCATTTAAGAGAAGACAAATATTACGTGTTTTTCACCTGTATTCTGAAAGATTTCTAGTTTGTTTTCGAGACTGTAGTACTTCTTTTGTTCTCTAGTATTCTTGATTTGTCTACCTTGGCTGATTTAACAAAAACATCATAGCCCAATAATTCAGCAGTTCGTTTGTCTTTAATAATCAGGTTTATGAAGAAAAACTTCATACTAGCAGACTTTGTACTCGTTTGTATCCTTGCCCAATTTGCACAACCTGGCATTACGCAGTTATTGAAGCTACTGGACATGGTTAAAAATTAAGACAGCGTAAGCACAATTATTCCAGATATTACTAGTAAAGAATTTTGGGAGTCCTGCCACAAATAAGCTACGTATTGATTATTGACCATTTGTGATGTGCCATAACCAGCAAAACTTAAAAAAAACTAATAAGTAGGCTTAAAATTAATAAATACAAATGTATTCTGACGGTTTATGAGTTAATTATACTTTCTATTTGCAAAATTTCCTCAACCTTAACATAAAATAAGAAAAAAGTGAATTTTTAAGAAATTTGCGGGATTTCCCAGGTTAAAAAACAACCGGGATGCCAAGATCACGTTTGAGAAACCCTAAACATAATACATAAAATATTTGAGTATTTTTTTTGGCATGGAACACATCATCATATTTTACATTAATTTATATGGGAAAAATTATTTCACTTAACGAGTGTTTCACATTATGAGTAAGATTCTGGAACGAATTATGCTTATTAAGCAATGTTCCACTGTAGTTTTATCTATTTTTGTTTGTTTAATCTTTAAATATTTATAAATTTACATCAATTCAATATTTTTACCCCCCTTTGTATTTTGTTCTATAACTGTCAAATTAAACATCTGTAATGTTCTATTTAATACCTGAACTTTAGAATGTTTTTCTTTGTTTAATTTGAAAACCATGTATGATTGGTGAATATAATAGTATGGAATTTATCTCACCACATTCTCACTATTCGTATGTCACAAATGATTCATCTTGTTTTTATATACAAATTTGAAGTAAAGCAAATTTGGGATAAGTAACGTTATGAAATTGTTGTGTTTTTGCTACAAAGTCATAGATCATCTTTGTCTAAGATTTGTTGAGATAAATATGATAATTTTGTATATATATATAACACTTTAATATTTGTCAGCATGCTAAACTGTGTCCAAGCACAGAGTACTGTATTTTCGAATTATGTAGTTATTACTGTGTCAGACTTGTTAAACATTTAAACAAGTTTATTTTCAGAATATTTCCAAAGAAAAAATATAGAGAAGTTACAATTGATGATATTTTCTAAATTTGTAGATAGCAATGCCTCTCATAGATTGAAGAAAACAAACTTCTAGCTAATAAAATTCATCTTAAGTCCTATACTCTTTGCAGTGTTTAGCATTTTATCTTCAACATTCCATAATTTTTTGATTTTTTTATGATCAAACCAATTAATTGATAGAACAAAATGTATGCACACATACAATTATTACTAGAATATGTAATGCAATGTTTTCAGATTTATGATGATTCTTGTTAATATTGACTAAGAAAAATTGTTTGATCTGATCAAATTATACCATTCCATTATTATAATATAAATAAACATCACTAGGCCCAATGAGTATATAATGAAATACTAACGATCGCCTTAAAAATCAGGCTATAAATTGGCTAATTAAATGACTGGTATAAAGTAATTTGTTACTAGAGGTAGACGTTAGGCACCATCTCTTATCTAAGTTAATAATTATAATTTAAGTAAATATTAAATAAATGTAGAACCTTCTGGAATAAAAGAACTGACTCAGGGCGGTGCTTGAACCTGCAACCTCCACTTGCCATGCGGTGCACTTGCTAGTTATGCCACCTGGACCCCAAGCAAGTCTTCGCTTCCAGAAGTATATTAATTTAAATATAACCTTACTTGGTTAAATATGGTACCGGCTGGAGACAACTCCTACGTCCACGGCCTAAGAACAACTTCACAATGACACTCAGCCAGTTATATCTAAATTAATATACTTCTGGAAGCGAAGACTCGCTTGGGGTCTGGGTGGTGTAACTGGCAAGTGGAGGTTGCAGGTTCAAGCCCTGCCCTGAGTCAGTTCTTTTATTCTAGGTTCTAAATTATCGTTGGTATTTCATTATTATAATTTTCTAGAGTTATTTAATCAATTACTCAAAATCACTGAATTTGGCTATTATGATTGAGCTAATTAAGTTATAGTATTTCCAATTTTGCAATCATTGAGATTGAAAAATTTTTGTAGTTTAAATTTCATAACCACTAAACAACTTAGTCCAATTGCAACAAATTGAATTTTGTCAGATAATAGTAAATGATTAGTTAATATCCAATTTTGAAAATATATTCATTTTTTTATAAAATAGTTTCACAAAATTTTCATTTCTTTCATATTAATTAGTTTGGCAATGTTTATTTTGTAAAGTGATGTATTTGTATCACTATTTATTGATATATTTGAACAGTTTTCATAAAAAATGTATTAATTAAAATGTATCTTTATATATTGATAAATATAATTTTTTTATAAAGTTAGAAATTTACCTTCTGTTAAGACATTTTCCTTTTCTTCTTCAGTTTTCTTAATCTCATCAAAATTTGATTCAACAATATTAATTTCATCTTCACTTTTTACTTTGATTTGTTCTTGCTCTGAATGAAGTTTTCTGTCTTCAAAACTCTGCTTATCACCATCAGTTATTTCAGTTTCATTACCATTATTTTCATCTTTAATACATTTTCTCTCAGAATTTTCACTATCTTCACAAACTGTTTCTCCAGTTTTATTCCCATCACCACCACTTTCTTCCCCACAGTTTTTTTCATCACTATCATTTTTTTTATCTCCTTCTCCACAATGTTTTCCATCACTACAACTCTCCTCTCCACAGTGCTTTCCATCACTGCATTCTTCTTCTCCACAGTGCTTTCCATCATTACACTCTCTTTCGCCACAATGTTTACCATCATTGCACTTTTCTTCCCCACAATGTTTTCCATCACTGCACTTTTCTTCCCCACAATGTTTTCCATCACTGCACTCTTCCTCCCCACAATGCTTCCCATCACTGCAGTTTCCTTCTCCACAATGCTTTCCATCACTGCACTCTTCCTCCCCACAATGCTTCCCATCACTGCACTCTCCCTCTCCGCAATGTTTCCCATCACTGCACTCTCCCTCTCCGCAATGTTTCCCGTCACTGCACTCTCCCTCTCCGCAATGTTTCCCGTCACTGCACTCTCCCTCTCCGCAATGTTTCCCATCACTGCACTCTCCCTCTCCGCAATGTTTCCCATCACTGCACTCTCCTTCTCCACAATGTTTCCCATCACTGCACTCTCCTTCTCCACAATGTTTCCCATCACTGCACTCTCCTTCTCCACAATGTTTCCCATCACTGCACTCTCCTTCTCCACAATGTTTCCCATCACCACAATCCCTTCTTCTGCAATGTTCACTATGACTACAATTTTCTTTGCAGTTTTTCTCATCAGAACATTGACTTTTTTCACTAAAATCTTCTCCACAATGTTTCCCATCATTACATACTTCTCCAGAACTCTTTTCACTATCACACTTTTCTCCACAATTTATCCTATTGTTACTACTACAACTAGGATTTCTATAAGCTTCTCCAGATCTGCCATTTTCAGTGACTTCACTACCACAATTCTTTTCAGTACATTGCTCTTTATTATAACCATTTTCCCCACATTCCTTTTCATTATCACAAATCTTTTCAGTACATAATTTTTCTTCTTTGTTTTCATTTTCAAAATTTTTTACATCACAACCCCCTCCTTCACATTCATTATCATATAACTTCTGCTTATTATGCTGACTACTATCAGAAAAATTTTCTGTACATTCTTTTTCTGATACTTCTGAATCACAAGCAGTTTTTTCACGACTTCCACTTCCTGCATTTACTGTACAACCTGTACTTATATTTTCTTCCACTTCTTTTGGTTCCTCAACTGAATTTTGTGCTGTCAACATATTTTCTGTTTCTAATGAAACAGCCTGAAAAAATATTATATCCCATTAACATTTAATTTTCATATTTATCAATAACTGTATTTAAAATTTATTGAAATAATAAGTAAAAATATTTTTTAAAAATCATTTAGAACATTTAAAATCTGTAAAAAGGACAAACTAGAATAATTTTTGGACTAAGAATAATTTTTAAATCATTAAAAATTCATTATTTTTTAATCAAAATCATCATTATCAGAATGAACTCTAAGAATAAATATAACTAAAAAATCATATTAACCAATCACTAAAACAGTACACATGCCCATACTAATGCATGGTGTTTTATTCTGTTTTTCATATTGTTAAAGAGCATTCCAATATGTTTTCCATTTTTTAAATTGGTTTGATCTTTAACAGACATTGTATTTTGTTTGGTTTTAATGGACATTGAAATTTTTATTTTTCTGTGATTGTATTCTATCAACAAAACAAGGAGAATCACCTGAAACAAAACTCAGGTGGAGCCTAAAAACATTTGTACAGTGTACATATTACCAACACCAAACAAAAGGTTTATAGTGCAATTTATTTGTCATCCAATGTGAGTGTTCTTTTTAGTTTATTCTTAATCTAAATTTGGCATCATTAGTGAGTACATTTTTATTCAATTCTCCCTCATTCAATGCTTTAATCATTGTTGTTATTAGCAAATGACTTTAATGCTAAAACAGGATTAAAATATGTGACATATCTGTATGTGTCTTTTATGATGTTAAGAAAAAACTGCAATTGCAGATACAGATATCTGTAGTGAATAAATTTTTACTTTTATATAAAGATGCCTCTTGGATAAGCAAAGGATAAAGTGTTTAAGTATTTCTTAATAAATTACAAGTTGTAAATTGGCAGATAAACCATTCTATCACATCACTCACATCTAATTTCAAATAGTTTTTACTTTCCTGGCTGTTATGTATATATAACAAAGAAAAGTATTGAAATTTTGTGTCAAATTTGGCCTCCTAGTTCTTTGCAAATCTCCATGTTTTGAGATTCCCTGCCTTGAACAAAAAAAAGGGGGAAATTCCATGTCTCTTTCATTTAATGTCTCAGGATGGGGTAATGATAAAGAAATGAAATTTTGCATGATATTTGTGTATATGGATCATTGATGCTATTAAATTTTGATGTGTAAAGGTTGAGGGGATGAGGAGATAGGAGGTTGTCATGTATCATATGAATGGAGTTGGATTTAATGAAGATTTTATTTGTTATTAGAACCTTTTTTATTATAAAAAGTTTTTGTAATAATATCTCATAATAGATGGTGCCACATCTGATTTTATTCATTTGTATAATTAATATTACAAAAGTTGTTTTTTAAATAAAATCCCATAATACCCAGAAAAGTTATGCAACTCATTGCTAATTTTTTTATGGCTAACCTATAGGTTAACCACAACAGTTACCTTCATGAAAATAAAATATTTTTAACTTTATACAAACTCAAAATCTTAAATTAGCTGGGTAAAAGTAAACAGTCATATATTTGATGACCCCTTTCACTTAAAAAAAAAGTAAAAATTTTCTAAACTATGTATAAGTTTTAATCTATTGCAGTCTGAATACATTCTTTATAGAAATTTTAAAGAAAAACTATAGGCAGAGTAATGAAGGGAGTAACTAATAGGAAGAGTAACTAAACTATAGGTAGTTTATTAATCAAGTTCATCATTTTCATCATTCTAACACATATTGTTCCAATAAAATTCTTGTCTAAATTTATCTGTAGATTGGTAAATTTCAAACCTTCTATAATGAAAATAATAAAACAGCACTAAAACTGTAATGAAGAATTATTAATTGATAATATTAGCAAAAATAATTATTCTGACACATCTAAATAGTAATTTCACTTTGTGTGTCAAACTATTTTTTATTATGTCAACAACATCCATACTATACCAGGTAATTAAAATAATAAAAATGAATTATTATAAAATAAACTGCTACCATATGCTCATAAACAGAATTGTCACTAATAAATAATTAAAAAAACCAAAGCTAAAATAGGAAATTTAAAAAATGATTTTTCAAAATTGCATTTCTCCAACCGATATCTGCACATTAGTTCCAGAGGGTCTGCAAAATGTTCAAAAGTTAACTAGCAATATATACCGTATATTTCCACAGATAAGACGATAGTTGAATCATAAAAAAAGGCCCCCAAAATCCAGGGTCATCTTATAGGACAGATACAAAAAAATTAGATTGAAATTTATATAAATTAAAACCATTATAAAAAAAATGGATAAACTGTAATTATTTCCAAGAAGCACTAAAGTACTGTGGTTTTAATGCATTACCACATCCCTGCCCTATCCAGTCACACAATTTTGTACACTCATATTTCTGACTATAACATATACAGTAAAACCTGTCTATGGCGACCACACATGGTTCCTTTCAAAAAGTAGTCTGTTAGACAGGTGGTGCTGTAATACCATATTTCTGTATGTATTTTGCACACTATTTAGCCATTTCTACTAAGAAAAATTCTAGGTGAGCAAAAATAAGCAAATTTTTTCAATGATAGAGCTATATTAGTATTGTATTTTATTCTTATTGGATAACTCCATTAACAGGAGTTATCATGATTTTATAAGACATTTAATATCAATATTTTAAAGATTAATACAGTATTCGCATTTTCTTGATTATAATGCATACTTTCTTTTTTCCAACTTAATTAATTCAACTTGGTTCTCTTCGTTTGCTCCTCAGTTACTTGCATTATGTCATTGATATAGAAGCACGATGTACCTCTCTGGTTTTGATTTTCATTACTTTAATCTTATTTTAACTTTAAATAATACTGTATTTTTTAAAAAATATTTAATATTTTCTTAAGTACAATAAGAAAAATTAATTAATTAATAATAAAATGATTTTATTATTTCTTCTCATGATATGATTTCATTACATCAATAACAATTGCAGAGTCAAAAAAAGGAAGATTGCCTATAAAACTGACTTTTGCGTTAATGTGTTTATTGTTTTTTGAATATTTTGCATGCGAAAATTACTTGGCCATTATTTTTTTTAAATATTGTGAAAATAAGATAGGTTGATACAGAAACTGTTTATCACACAGGTACTGTATATGTATGAGCTTCAAAAAATATAAACAAAATAAATTATATCAAATGATGAGATTAGCCAATTAATTGTATCATGTACAGTATTTTTATACCCCTAAAGAAAATACTGTAGGTCTACAGTACAATAAACTGCGTTTTCCCACAGTTAAACTTTGCCGCTAATTGCCGTTGTGATAAACCATTTTCACTTTCTCTGATAACTTTCACATGATCTTCTAACCACAGCACTTCACATTTCTTTTGTTTTTTGACATTTTTGAACAAACTGAAATGACTTTCCTTTTTAGCTGGACTAATCCATTAACACCTGCACCTAATTTCAAGAGTGGAAGAAGTGCCCGAGTTGGGTTTGAACAATAGTTTAGACCAGATATATTTGCGGAAGCAGTCGTTTATTACAGTTGTTGTATGTTGTTTCCGACCAAAAATCAATGTCCACAGTTGCGTTACATAGGTGGTCGTTTAATACAGGTAACTTATGTGAAGACTATGTATAAACTATTCCATACCAGAAATGAAGGTGGTCACCTAAGCAGTTTTTACTGTGTATGAATCTGCAAACATTAAATTTTTGAGTCTGTGGATCGCAAAAGTTTGGGAACTACTGTTTCAGAATATTACATTTTCATAAAATTAACTTTACATAATCTTCAAATAATGTTTGTAATCTAAGATAAAAATTATTATATAGATAATATACTAATTCTAAAAATACCTCAGACTGTTGTAAAGAATCAGTAAGATCAGAAGTTGATTCAACTGAAAAAGTAGTAGATTCATTACTTTCTACAACCATTCCTTGATTCTGCTCAAGAATTTCTCTATCTGTGATTAATGATGTTGCATATTGTGGTTCTACAACATCTTTATTAGTATCCAAAGTAATCATGTTTGATGTAACTATAAAATAATGAAAAAATAATAATAAAGATTAATTAAAATAAAAATATCACAGTTTTATTATTAAATTTTAAAATAAAAATTTAAAATGTATATGATATATATACAGTGGTATTTTGTACTTCAAATGACTGACTTTGGACACAAAACACAACAAAAATTTGCCCCAGAGTTTGAGCTGCACACACAGTGAAAGAAATCTGCTCGAAGCATAAATGTAATCAGTTATTTGTCAAAGTCATTTCTCGCTCTTGCATTATACTTGTATGTTTTCAGTGCTTTTTTCACTTTATTTTTGGTGTGTTTGGTTATATATACTGTATTGAGTATTATTTATTGATTTTTAACAGTTTCTTTCTGCAATATTTCTTTGTTGACAGCTTTTGGGTTTTGTATCCTTTAGTTTAAAATTATCCAAATAAAACTTTTCAAACCACATTTGACACACTCAAAGTTTAGGAGTATCTTCCCCTTACACATTAAATCTGTTTTTTTACTGTTTGTATGGCATTATATGCTTTTTGAAACTCAAAGCATAATATGTCTGACATGCTTTTTATCTGAAGACATTACAACTTTATTACTACAAAAAACAAACATTTAAAGCAAGCTTCTAAACAAAAAATAAAATCTCAGACTTCTATATGTTTTAATTATAATAGTTGTAAAATCTATCACACATCATGTTAAGATGTGGAAGATCATAGTGTGCAATCAATAAATGCAACTTTTATTTTACTATACAGTATTTACTTATTTCACTTATGGTTTTCACATTTTAATTCATTATTCAGTCATTTAATTCTGTTATTTTTGTCTTAAGTTGTGTATTTACTGTTTTAAGTTTTTCAAAATGGGTATTGTTCAGGGTCTAGGAATGGACTAATTCACTTTCCATTATTTCTAATGAAAAAAATTGATTTGAACTTCAGACAATTCAGAGTCCAAATGGTCTCCTGAAATGAATTAAGTTTGAAGTACAAGGCACCACTGTATAACAGACTTAAACTCACATGTAACAGATAATGATTAAAATATTTTTTAATGCAGCGATTTATTAATATAAAATTTTAAGATACATTTGTTAGAACAAAATTTGATCTTAGAAATTTTTTAAATAAATGCAAAAAATCACTTAATTTTTAATAATTAAAACAAAACATTTATGCATTACCTATAAAAAACTGTAAAAACTGCAAATATGTTTTCTAGCAATTTTGCAGATATTTGTTCTTTATTTTCCATTGAAAATGAATGACTTATTTTCTAGTATTATTTTTAAAATTTATTTGTATATTTTTATTATCACCCCTTTTCTCTACTATTACTACTACTATTACTCAATAGAACTTTACTTTAATCATACACCTCATTTAAGCATAATTTCAAGAACAGAGTCAAAACATACTTAAAAGACTAAAAATACAATACTCTATTAATTTTTTCACCAGAACAACTGTATACAAAAAAATTTAATATAATTTTCTAACACACAATGATAGACAAATTCAATAAAAGTAAAGTTAAATGTACCTATATTTATAAAATTAAAAAAATGTATGTTTTTCAATATAGTATAATGTTTAAACATTTTATGAAACAATATATAAAAGTCTTTGTGTTATATACTAATCTGTGTTAAAATTTTCCTATAATATTAATATAAATAACAAAATGAAAAATAAACATTCCTCCTCCATTTTGTTGTCTGAACAAGTGTGCACTATGATGATTTTCTTTTCATATAAATCATACATTTTGCCAAGCCCACAATGGAGAGTGCTAAATGATGAGAGTATTTCATAGATGATTTGGACTAAACTATGAAAATTTCTTTAGTTTCAATTTACAAAACAGTCCAAATCCTCAGAATAGCAAAGCTAATACTTTCACCTCATACTTACATTCAATTCTCTTAGTTTTAGCAAATATTATGACAATTATAATTTCTTTATATTCTGTAAATTATTTATGGATTTATTTAATATATTTTAAAATAATATAATTTTCATCACTAAATTATATATTCATATTATAAAGATTTTGTAATTTTGGGATGTGTATGTATGACTTGTTACAGAGTGTTACAGGAAGTAAAATGGTAGTTAAAAATTATAAAAACAACATTGAGTAATTTATGGGTGATTCCTTATGCCGATTTCTAAAAGATCCTTATAATTATTTAACTGTAATAAAAACAATTACAATCCAAATTAAAACATAAAGAAATTGAATTCAAACTATATCAGTAGTGAGCAGCACCATAACATGTCTTTCATGTATTTACTAAAAGTATAAAAAGTAAAATAACTGTAATAAAGAAGTAGGGAGTGCCACATGAAAAAATCAAGTTAGGATGCAATTGGAAAAACATTGAAAAACACTGGACTATATCATGTACAGTAATACTAGCAATTTTATTGCGCTACATACTTGCTAATTATATATAGACTGTTAAGTATTTAACAATCTTTTAAAGTTATCATTATATACAAATCTATATATATAATCGAGACGAGATGATGATGATGATGATAATAATAATAATAATAATAATAATAATAATAATCATCGCAGAGCCCAAACGGTTAGGAGTTGAAAGTTGATACACAGTTAGGGTACATCACGAGAACACACACTAAGAAGGGATTTTTTGAAATTCCTCCCCACGGGGGAGACGGACAGAATTAAGTCTTAACACTTCCATCGTTGATGGAAGGGTTACGTAACAACGGAAGTGTTAAGAGAGCGACGGGCAAGACGCAGATGCAGTCTTTTTCGTTTTTGCGGGAAATCGAACATATTTTTAGACCTATCTAAAAATTCTGTAATTAGTCTGGAAACAGGGAGGACCCAATTCTTGTATTCTGTGAAAACAGATAAGGTTGACTATAATGTAATAATCTTAATATTCACTAAAATGGTTAAGAGTTGAAAGTTGAAATTTGGTGCACAGTTAGGGTACCAGATTTAAGTACCAAAGTGTTAAGTAACGATGGAGAACAAGAGAAAGCAACGTGCAAGATTTACGGGTGCTGGAAAAAAAGAAAAAGAGTAATATGTTGGAACATATTCGATTTTCAAATTTAAACAGATTAGTTCAGTTTTTCTCGACCTTTCTTCTTTACAACATTCGATGAAAATCAAAGGATATAATCAGAACACGTGAAAATCAAACAATATTAGAACATTCGATTTTCAAATTCGACCTTTCTTTAGAAAAACTTAGTTCGTTGATGAAATTACTCTTTTTTTTTGTGACTACAATGTAATAATCTTAATCTTCGCTATCGTTACTTTTACCCGAGCAATGCCGGGCCTACCTGCTAGTTTGATAATAAAACAACAAAGTTAAAAACTTATATTCATCAAAATAATTTTATCTTTAAAATAGTTAAGATTTCTTCAGCTTCACATTAAACACACACTGCCAGAAATGGAAATCCCGACACTGAGGAGGAGTTATACTAGATGAATGAAAATTACAGAATATTTACCTATGATTACATTGATACCTGTTTCAAGGGCATAACTCACAGGATTCATGTACAGTGCCACAACAAATGCAAATTAGTTGGCGATAAGTTTCTAGTTGATATATGTGACGCTATTATGAGCATTAGTGTCATTGAAAAATTGTGATGACATTAGCTACAACATACAGAATGTCTCAAAAGCAACAATGACATGCATATCAGCAATTAACAAGGTTTGAATGAGGCCTTGTGATAACTTAGTGTAAGTTTTCAACTATCAACCAATTTCAAAGTCTTCTGGAAGATGAATGAGAAAGAATTCCATTACAAAAAGTGCATGTATTAGTAGAAGCAATGCACTATAGCAGTGGTGGCCAACTTTTGTGTACATAAGATCTACTTTTCATCTTAAAAATATGTTGCAATCGACTTGTTGTCATAGTCCTAGTCTAAGTGAGGAGGGAAAGGTGTGAAATACATACTATGTTTATACACTGTTTTTCATTCCGTACAGGCAGTACCTAAAAATTTCAATTTTTTGACTCTTTTACAAGATAGATTTTTAGTAACTTAAAATATAATTTAATTTTTTAATCAATTGCAATGTATAAGTTGTGGTACTATTTGTTCGTAAATATGAAAAAGTTGCTATAAAAATGCACAGTATGGCTGATAATTTGATTATAAGATTTCACTTTTGCAATTTTTTGGCCAGGAAAATTTATCATTTTTATACTTATTTTTTGCTAATCTATCAATAGCTTGCGGGAGTGAACCTTGTACTGAAACACCCTGTATATCTACCTATATAAAAAAACAACAATTATTTAATGGGCCAATAAACTCACATCCAGGGAAATTAAAATAACATGAGTAATTATTAACAATATTTATTAATTCAAATTAGCTATAGATAAAGACAGATTTAGAATTTATTTTATTACCTTAATATTAATGGAAGGGCTGAGTTTGCATGTCTCTAAGCAAGAAATCATAATTAGGTGTATATCCTGACAAAAATGGGTCTTTAGTATGGTAATCAGTCAGGACAGAATGTTGTTTAGTCTTTGTTAACTTTAAGTATGAAAATGCCGATTCACACAGGTATGTAGATCCGAAATAAAAATAAATATATTCACTACATTTGGTGATACTGGGATATTTTTCTTGGTTGATGTATGACAGTACCAAATATTCAAGCTAAATGGTTGTGTTTTTCTATGAGTCGAGTAATAACTGCATGCATACCGTTGCATTTGCGCATTAGGTTCACACGTTGCAATCAGTTACAAGTGTAACATATTAAGTCAAGACATCGTGAGCAATTGACCAAAATGAATTTGTGATCAACTTGTTGGCCACCTCTGCACTATAGAATTAGTAAATTATTATAAATTAAAAATTCAGAAAAATAGCAAAATCTTAGTACTTGGTTTAACTTATGTGGTATGAACTATTTTAGTTCTGTAGATTTTTGATTTGGAACCAATTAATGTTTTTATGTACCTAGAGTGCATGCTGAAAAATAAAGCATATAGCAAATGTTAACCGTCTTTTTGCTGTACTATTGTCTCATTTTACATCACCATCCATCTTTGCAAGCTTAATGTCAGTGATATATGCAATGGTACAAATTCCTTTGCATTTGACTGTTTGTTTGTGTTTTGAATCTTGACATATTAATATGTGCTAATAACTAGATGTAAAACTAATCTCCTAATTTACTGAAGATAATGGAAGCATTTGAGTGATACAGGTATTTCATTTCCGTCATCATCTTTACTAACACATCATAAACGATAATGATCTAAACACAGAATCAACATAAAAATGTTCTTGATGTTTCATAACTTTCATCATACACACACTAGCTTTATCTATTTAATATTTGTCAGATCTTAAAATTTGTATGACTTGATAAATATCTAACAATTTTATGTGACTGTATCTATGTATGAAGCTATAATTTTAGCCAGATATTTGACAGTGACAGTAAACTTTCTTTCCATAACATTTTTGTTTAAGAGTTTTTGCAAAGTTTGAATCTATTTAGATATAACTTAATTAAATTAATTTTCCTATAACTTTAATAGATTTTTAAACCACCATGTGATGTTGCCATCTGTATAAATTTACTAAATTCCTGCTCTCTGTGTCAGCAAGAAAAGTAGAGATGGTTGTGTTTATTAGTACATGGAAAGCTACTAATTTATATAACATTCTGTCATCAAGAATTCCACATAAGCATCTACAGCAGTATGTTTGTAAAATATATTTGATCTTGTGACTTAAAAAAAATTGTGATATTTAAAAACTACCTTTTTGATCAATATTAAACTTAATATCAGTAAGGTTGTTATCATTATCCATGAAATCTTATGGAAAAACAAACAAAAACCTACAGTGAGATTTATGCTGTTAAACCTAATTTTTATGTAAAAGATTTATATATGAGTTTTGTAGGCTTGAAAAGTTGTTGGTCATTTAAGTTTTGTCTGCAATTTATATATGTGAATTGTTATTCTAAGTGAAGGAAAGTAAGTTTAATCAATAAGTGGATGTTTTAGTATAAGAAAATTAACAAACAGTACTTAATTTTAAGATTTTAGGATTAATAAAATTATTATGGTTAATTTTGAAATAAATTTTGACTTTTGGAATAGTATGTTTTAACATGGCAAAATAAACAAAAATGTACTTAATTTTAAGTTTCAGAAAATCCAGTTTGGTTAATTTCAAATAAAATTTGATTTTGAATAGCACACTTTTTCAACTCTGATGCAAAACAGCATTATGTAATGCAGCATGACATTGGAATGTGACACACAATGCACATACCCATAACATAAAAGTGCCAATTGTTGTATTAACTGTTTACAAATTTAAATGTAATAATATAAACAATAAATAATGTTTTGTATAAAACATAACATTAAAAACTATAAATAAATGAAAAAAAAAACTCACTTGCTGGGTCAATCACTGTAGTTGCTTCTTTTTCAGAACTATTGACAGGAATTGCAGAAATTATTGGCACTCCAATTGTAGAAGAAGGTGCAGTAACTATCATAACTTTCGCCGATGTTCCAATGGATGTTTGTGTAGTGATAGGAAGACCAGTCAGAGCCTATTAAAACAGAAATTTAGATAGTGTTTTTACTTTTATTATTCTATCTTTTAGATGTTAATGTTTTCTATATTTTATATCTCATAAGTTTAAAAATATAAAATATCAGATGCCATAAAATTTAAATTGAAAAAATATATTTTCCTTTTCTAAAGTATAAGCATGGTCAGATATATTCAAAATTATATCTATATATAAAATAATATAAAATACCAACCAGTGAAGTATCCACCATGATCTAACCATGATCAAAATATGTCTTTTTGATTGTGAAATTTAAGATTCTCAAAACTTAATGATAAAAAATTGCTTTATTTTCTATATAATTTTAATGCTTATTATATAATTAATATACATACCTTGTATATTTTAATTTATTGAGGCAGTGTGTTAACAAAGCCTCTTCTATATGGCTTACAGAATTATGTTTGTTCTGAAAATATGCTTGATTAAATTTTGCCATTTCCCATTAATTGCAATGGGAAATCCAAAAATGTAATAAAAAATGGGGGCCCATGACTTTTTTTTGGAGATATATGATTGTAACACCAGCATATGCAACAAAGTGATGTCACACAAATTGTACAATTTTGTCAGGCAATGTCTAAAGGTCACTTGCATCTCTTCTACAGGCTTATAGAATTGAGTTTGTTCTCAAAATTTGATGAATGATTTTGATGAAACTGCCATCTTCCACTAATTTCAAATTCCAAAAATATAATGAGGGTCCATTAAAATATAAAAAACAGAGTCCATAACTTTGTTTTCAAAATACAGTGAAGTCAAAGTGGCAATATCATTTGTGTGCCTAAAAGAATATAGGCCTAAGGGTCAAAATTAAAAACAGCATTGCACACACCTAACAGAAAATCAGTATGAAAAACAAACAAAGCTCTCCCTGTCAGCAAATACAAGAATAGTCTCTATAGCCAGTTCAAGGAAAGCCATTTTTATGCCTAACAGGTGCAGGGATTGCTTCTTTCTTTCTGGCTTCACCTCAATTCTACCACAATAAGATAAAGTCACACAATGTCCTAGTTTATATTAGTTGTCAACTTCATTCAAATGAGAACAAATTTAAGATTACAAATTAATGATTATAAATAAGATATAGAAGCATAATTACTGTAAAATAATAATGAACTAATGCTAAAATAAGGTTTAAATCTCTGCATCTATCTACTACAAAGAATATAATTACATAAAAAATTGTTTTACTAGATTAGTTTGAATTGAAACAATTATTGAAGCAAATAAACCAAACAATCACTGTAATTAATCAGGCTATTTTTTGCTATTATTAATAATTAGATACTAAGTAATTTGGTATTACAGGTAGACTTTAGGCACCATCTCTTGTCTAAATTAATAATTATAATAATTTAATATTTATTAACTAATTTTTAATAAATATTAATATTAGCAAAAAATAGCCCGATTAATTATGGCAATCACTTGGTTAATTATTAATACATTGGGCTTAGTGATGTTTATATATTGAAACAGATTTCAGAAGAAATTTATTCTTATTGAATCAGTTAATTTGAAAAGAGTGTAAGTCATTTGTGTGCCAATTAAAAAAAACTGATGCTCATTTAAATGCTGAATAAATACAAGTAAATATATTCTTTACAAGTGAAAACTTATTAATAAAATACTTTTTCTTAATGCTTCCTATCCTTCGAAAAGCTGATCAATATATGTTTTCTTTGTAAGCCAATTTTTGAAATATCCTGCCCTTTTAATAATCTGTACTGAGTATTTATTACATATTACACAATCAATTCTCTGGTAAGTGCAGACGGCAAGTTCAGCATTGTTCTAAGTGTTTGCTTTGTTTCCCATAAAAAAGAATCAGTACTTTGGATGACACATTTGCTTTGCACAAAGTTTTTCCAGGGAGATGCAAGTTTTCTTTTAATGTTCATCTTCCCACTTTGAAAAATTAGCACTTCCTTCAGTTTCAGAATTGACATTCAACAGCTCCAACCTGGCCACAATAATCATTGTAACATACACATTAGGTATGTACTGTACTGTACATCCTGTAAATTTGCTTAATTCTCTCAAAAAAGGCAAAATCTCTATTGCATGACAAATAGAAGTGCCCCATTCCAGATAATATTGATAGATTTTCTTAAACTGACATGTCATTCTCTGAAGTACATTTGATTCCTCTTCACCCATTAATTTGTAGTGAAGTAATGGCGTGCCCTTATAAACTCTTTAGACTGAAACATTAATGTTGAAATATGTGTAAGTCATGACTTGTACCAGTACCTTTTTTCAAGTGCTATGCAAACCTTTGGTAAGTTTGCATAGCATTTGAAAACCATTTGAAATCCAGACTTTGCATGAACCTTATGTACATTTCAGTGTCAACTTTTATGTCCTATATGTATACAATAGAACTGCACTTTTAGTTTAAAATGACAGAAATGTTGACTTTCACCCTTTTCAAACTAATCAATTCAATTCTATGGTGTTCTCTTTATACAATTATATTACTTCTAATAATAACTGTATTGTAATCATTTTTAATAAAATTTCTTTACAAATTTACACCTGTATATTTAATTCTATGGCCTATTAACTCAATCTTTTCCAAAAATAAAGCAACAAACATGAAAACTGAGTTTATGTGTATGGAATTTAGTATCCTTATCATCTTCTAATCTAAAAGAAATGATACAATATAATTTTTTTAATAGGAAAAAATAATTTAATTAGGAAAAAACAAAAATGAAAACACTGAATTTGTATATGGATTAATTTTCAAAGTAAATGAGATCAACCTGCAACTTCTACGAAACATTCAGTTCAAGCTGTTCTTTTTTATGCAGGTAAACTCAAGTAGTAATGTACAATTTTATTAGTTTTACAAATATAAGAAATAGCACAAATTCATATCAATGTTTTCACTCACCACCACAATTCAAGTTTTCTTAGATTTGGGTAAAGAAACATAATAAAATGTAAACATTTTACAGAATAATTTCACTTTTTAATTCATTTAATGCACACTACATTAATTATTTGGCACACTTCTAATCTATATATATAAATGAGAATGCTTGTTTGTTCATTCACTATGCATGCTTAGGCAGTTTGACCAATTGCTACAAAACTTAGCAGTTACATTTACATACTTCTAACTTAGACAATGTCATACATTCCAACCCAAAATATTAGATTTCTGTATATCAATTAATTTCTGCCTACACTAATTTGCTGGCTTTATATAGCACCATCTATTGGCAAAAAATTTAAAATAATAAAACTATATATAATTCTCACAAAAAATATATATATATATATTATATTCACTTAATTACTGCAACAATGACAAAGCCCAAGATAGAAGTGCTATTATGCCATTACTGCAACAGGTAGCATATAGCACTTGCCTATGTGGGGTAGTGTTTTGCCCCCATACAACCATCTTTTCCTGTTAGGAATAGAGCTGTGCCAGTTGTGTGTCTAACTCTGTTCATGTAAAAATTTTTAAATTCAAATTATGTGATTTCCAGTGAAAACTGGAAGTTCATATACTGTATAGTTAATCCAGGCTTCCAGCTCTTAAGCTTTTCATATCTTGTCTCAACATTCATCTATCTAACTCTGTTCGGTACTCTTTGCTTAACAGGATACCAGTTAATCGATGAAATCCAATTTGCATTTACATCTTAATATATGCTTTAATTTAGATTAAATTGTATATAAAGTTAATTAGAATGCAAACCTACCCTTTTCTTTAAGTATGTATAAAAGTTTTAAAAGTCAATTAAGATTTTAACAATGATTGTTAATACATGTTTTATATTGAAAATGATTAGCATATTTTCGTGCTGGTTTGATTAAAAAAAAGTTGAAATTCAACTTCTAGTTGTATATTATACGTATAACTTGTTATTTTATGTTATTTGGTGATAAAGTCGAAATTAGGATAATATTAACAGTTTTAAAAAAATTTATTTTTAACTGACTTTGCATAATACTGCCTGCATCTCATAGTTGCATCATTCAACATCATGTAGTTATGTAAATTAAATTTCTTTGCAGGAGTGATGTACTGTACCTCAAAGTTAGATATTGTAATTTTTTTTTTCAAAGTTTGCCATATTTGTTCCATTTGATAAGTTTGTTATCATTTGATTTCAACTGGATTTAGAATATGGCAATTGTCAAATGACAAAGAAATTGCGATTCGTTTTTTCCTAGAAATGTGAATCTTACATGGTAAGTTAGGAAATAATCCCAGTACAATTGTTGATCAAAATGATTATAGGTGTTATGTTTGTACCAATTTTGTAATATCTTTAATTGTTGTAAAATTAAGTGGTGCAAACAGTTGTTGATGTGTACGAAAGTCGATTTACACATAGAAAACAAAACGTCAGATGTGATCTTCCACAGCACTGGGTATTCGATGGAATTAGCCGTGAATTGAAAGAGTGTTTTCTAGTCACTGTGCGAGACCTCCTTTCAGCTAAAACATCAATTGATGCTATATGAAATAACATGAAAGAAAGAAGTATAATATTTTATGACCTTTAGAAAGTGTACAAAACTGTTGGGTTAGAAAAAGACAGATATGAACTTTTGCAAGTAAACTACAGGTATGAACTTTGTAGACCCTGAAACTTGATGTCATGCTCAAAACAAAAATAACTGTACTAAGTTTATTCCTTTGTTAAATGTTCAGTATTTCATTGTAATTTTAAACTGGTATGAATTACAAAATAAAATATCAATTTTGCTAAAAATAGTAGTAAAAATGACTGGTGTCCTATTAAGCAAAGAGTATCCTCTGTTCTTGAGGTTAAAGAAAGATTGATAGACAAATGGATGATAGTAAAATTTTTAGGTCAACAATTTTTCAAATTGTAGCCCAATAAGTATCCTCCAGTAACCGAGTCTATAAAACTACCAAACACCAAAAGTCAGTCATGGATTCATGCATCACCAATGGAGTTATCCACATGATGCACAAACCCACCTGACCACAAGGAGTTATTTGGGTTTTCTTCATGTTAGTAACACCTAAATAGGAACAAGCATTACACAAGTCTTCTTGGGATGCATCCTCACTTACGTGTCACGTTTCTGTAACCAAATAAATCAAACCAATTCTAATAATTTTTCTATAAATGCAACATTTATGAGGACATGTTTAACTATCACAAAACCTGGACATTCTGCTCCCTGATTTCATCTCCCTTTAGTAACTCATAAACTCATTGCCCCAAACTTCTTTCACTGATACAGCTTAAGATGTTCTAACATTCAGCCAAATTAATGTACTGTACATGCAATGATTATAAAGCACATGTAGAGCTTGAAGTCTTTCTGTGCCAATGTTTATTTTTCCTAATTATTATTATAGAAACATTACTTCATTCAAAATTTCCTGTAGTTGTAGTCTGTGTAATGTGCACTTTATTCACATGTTGAGTCTTACTGTCAAATCTGTTTTCCAGTATACTTATGCCACAACTTTCAAAGGTTTCCTTTACTTGGATGTTTTTATTTAAATAAATCATATGAAGTCTTTCAGACATTAAGGTTAACAACATTGATCACATGCAGGGGAGATCACAACCTAACCAACATGGATCACTTTTCAAATATTAATAAGAGACTGGTATTAATTAGTAATTGCAGACCACTCTCTCTTCTGGGAGAAGGTCAACGGCTACTTTTGGTCAAATTACTTCAACCCCCTTCCACAACAGTCTCTTCTTTCTATTGGACTGGCTGTATGGTGGCATTTGAATAGGAAAATTACATAATACAAGGTTACTAGCCTGCACAAAATATGTTTTGAATGGTTTTGAGGGTGCAAAGTTTAAATATTTTATTCCTTTTTGATAAAATTTGATTCATTGACAGATTATCATTTGATATTTGACTGTGAATAGAACAGTTTGTTAGATCTAACATTAGAAAAAATGCTATCTACTTGACCAATGAAATTGTGCCATTTTGTACCATCCAAGTATCACAATAAACATGACAATGGTAGGCTAAAATAACCAAACTCTTTATATAGTTTTTGTTTTAATGTTTCTTATAGTATTTGATTTATATAACAACAAAGGTTATCTTATGTAAGGGTTTATCACATCAAGTGACCAAAACACATTTTAAAAATTCTTTAAATTGTGTACAGTAGAAGAATATAGAATTTAAAAAATGTGTTAGATTGGTCACTTGGTGTGATAAACCCTTACATAAGATAACCTTTGTAGTTCTATAACCCAAATACAGTAATGTAATATAATAGAAGGGTTTGAAGTACAAAAGAATCTACTAATCATAATGTTTGTTTTTATTTTTTGTGCAGGCAACTCTGGACTTACCTGCTGGTAAATGTATATTTAACAATATGTTTAAAAATAATCAAAATTTGGTGCTGATTCACCAAGTTTTGCTGAAAAAAATCATTCTGGTAACTGAGAGAAACTCTTAGATTTCTTCCACTGGTCAACAATCTTCAACCTAAAAAACAATCATGAAAGTGAGGAATATAAACAATATAATCAAGAAAAACAAACCATGGCTGAACAACAACAGCATTATCTTCCTCAAAGCCAACAAAAGCAGAACAATGATACTACCAAAAATCATCCAAAGTTTCTCTATGGAAGAGCACATTAAGGCAAAGGAATGCCAATGCATTGACAATGACTGTGTACACAAATTGCAAAACAGTTAATCTGTCTAATGCACATCAACCTGGCCAGAATTATTAACTTAAACCATGATACCATACAATTCCAGAAACCCTGCAGCTCTTTCATTTGCAAAGACCCATAAGCCAGGTAAACTACTATTCCAATTGTAGACAAAACAAGATCATCCACAATAGGCATAGAAAAACAAATTCATAATCTGCTAATTGACCACATTTAAACCTATGACTTCACTGTCCAGCATCTTTTTCAGTAAGGGCTTAAAAAAAAAAAACATTACATTAATGGATACGGATACTGAATACATGTCATTGTTTGATTTTGTATCCATGTTTCTGTACTGTACATCAGACAAGAGCCCTGTTTTTGTGCATTAAAACCTTTTCTGGGTGGTTAGACACCAATAAGCATATATAACATGACTTTTTCATTACTTGATAATGCAACAACGCCCTTAAGCATAAATTAATTAAAGAATTAATCAAAAAATTTGATTAATTTGTGTTATATTCGAGTTTTCCAGTGATCTTCACTTTAATTCACTCTTCTGTAGGTCAATTGACTTTGTTTAACCCTTTCCCGGCCAGGGTACCGATCTATCGTTACCCTAATTGTTTCGCAAAACGGCCAGGGTACCGATTCATCGTTACCCTGTTAAAAATCGATTTTTATAAAATTTATCGACAACAGATGTCAGCACTTGACGGCATCGTCTTGTTTATCGTCTGTTTCACATATTTTTGTCCAGGTGAAGTTTTGTCGACTTAAAAAATTTTAATTATCGATGGTTTTTTTATTAATTTTTCATTTTTTGATTATTTTTTATTTTATTTTTAGCATATTTATGCAATAATATTACTATAATAAGTTCATTAATGCTATAATAAGTTTATTCAGCTATAATATGTTAATGCATCATAAATATTCAAGTTATGACCTTTAGTTCTGATATTTTATATATTTTTTTAATTTTTAATTTTTAATTATTTTTTAAATCTAAAATATCCGAAAATGTTACATCTATTGCTACTGGTAATCATATGTTTATTACGAAAATAAATAATCTTGTTTGATATAAAATGAATAAAGTATATTAGTTCATTATATTAGTTAAAAGCAGAATAAAGTTCAGATTTTAAACAAATGTTTGATATAATGTGCGATAATTTCACAACGAATAAACGTACATGCATAAATGTTATATCAAATTGTACAGAACAATATTGTACTTGGTATTGGCTCAGTGACAATAAGAATGAAGTAACCAGGCAATGTTAATTTTGACAAATAGTAACAAATTTTCAAATCTGAATGTCAGTTATCATATATTTTTTTTTTTCCTCATAAATTTTTCAAACAAACTTTATTGAAATATGTCGTATTTAAAACTAACTATATTGATAAATATACGTGATTTTTTTCATATGAATAAAATAATAATTTAATTTTTAGTGAATTTTTAAAATAATATTGCCTGATTCACCTGTTTTGACCTTGGCCGTTTTACAAAATAAGGGGGCTTGGCAAATGGCAGGCTAAGGGTTAAGCCAATAAGTGTTTTGTTACCACCCCTGGGCCATAAATATTTCAGTAAATACATCCACCTACCATTCTACAGCAAATCTTAGCAGTTAACTACATAGTTGGCTGAAAACAATCAAAGGAAAACTCCTTCTAAGGTTTTATTGGTTATCTTCTGTCTTTGTTGACATTACTTTAACTAATCACAGACTTATGAAAGGAAAAAATTGCTGCAAAAAGCCCTGCTTCCAACCTTCAAAGTAAAATGTAAACAATTGTTTTTTAGCTCTAACTAATTTAATATACTTAGACATTAAATTAGCTAATACAACAATATTTAGGTGAGTAAATATGTTTTTTAAAACTATCTAGCAATAAATAATCCCAGGAAACTCCACCTCCCTATAGTAAGTCTATGGAAGATCTTCTTGCTGTTAATTGGCTTTAAAATATTTGTTTCTACATCTATTACATTCTAATTGGTAAATTATATTATGACTGAATCAACTTCAACAAATGAGAGTTTTTTCAGAACCGTCTGGTCTGGATTTTCCCACAAAGAACCAATCCACGTGATTGGAGCCAGAGTGTAAACAAACATTAAAAAATAGCTATATTCTTTATTTTAAAGTGTAATTCTACTAGTTTCATGTTATTTGACTCTACTTTGACAAGAAGATTTCTTATCAAAAGCTTCCAGTGAAAAATTTACCAGGAAACTCATTACTTCTGGATATTGCATAATTGCAGGAAAAAATTAAGTAATCACTTATTATAGTGTATTATTGTATAAAGCATTGAAAAAATATATAAAAAGTCAAATATTCACTATTTGAAGCAGAAATATATGTTGATAAACTTGGACGAGTCACTTCATGACAATAATGGACTCCTCTCCTGGCTAAGTAATTTGAGACATAGTGTAAATAATGGCAATAACTTCTCCCCCGCTCTAGATAAAGAGCTGCGGTTTGTTTTGTTTAAAAGAAGACAGCTGTGTCTAACTAACAGATGTACAAAGTTCAACAAATCTCTGTAAATTAATTTTTTTTTTTTGTTAATAAACTTCAAATTTTATTATTATTTTAAATTTATATTAAACTAAAAATTAAACAATCGTAAACTGTAATATGTTTTAATCAAACACAAAAAACAAACTGAATATAGCGTGATTTTGAAGTGAAATACAGTAGAGCGTCGATAAGTGGAACCAATTGGGGACTGGGGTCCTTCCAGTTAATGATTTGTTCCAGTTTCCGACTTTGTACGAAAAAATACATTAACCTGTCCGATGTTCAAATTTTTCTCCGTTGCGTGTCGCTTCGTGTTGAATTTTCGTCGATTTTAAGCCTAACGAAAATTTTTATAATAATCATCGAGGCTATCGTATCATTAAAAATTATTTCTGCATTTTGTACAAACAAAATAAATATATTAAAGAATATAAAAAACATGAAAATTATACTTTAGAAGTAAATTTAGTATCAAAAACATTCGATTCAGCACGACACAGTCCGACTGAAAATCGTTCCACTTTCCGGCCATTCCATTTATCGACGCTCTACTGTATTGTGATTATAAAATTATCCAAGAAATGCACCGCATGAAAAATTTCACCTAATTACTTAATTTTTTTTTTTGCCAGCCCAGAAAAGGTTGAGAAATGTTTTGCTTAACATAGTGCCTTCAGTACATGTACATCACCACAAAATCCTGGAATTAATCCACATTCTCCTTTATACCTCATTTTTTGAGCTTTAACATGTGAATATACCTACAAAAATGCATGGATAGTCCACTATCAGGGGATTTATATGAGTTGGAGGTTAGAAAATTGGAGATCAGCACATTGCAGGAGCTCCTACTGGTATTATTCTACATACCCAGTACATAGATAACAACTTAATTTTATGGCAATCTAAGCCAGACATTAATGTCACTTTGCAAAAATTTAATGTCAATTCATATGGGCTCACTCTGAACTTGGAATAGATTAACAATAAGGATGCCTATTTCCTCAACCTCAGCATTTTATTAAACAACAATAAGAGAGTAGTTTTCTTAAACCAACATATTGCCTGCTGTTTATTCCTACCACTTTCAATGGTTCAAATTCCTATAAAGTTGGTTTTTAGAGCATTGTGTAAAAGGAAATTTATGCACTGCTCCAACACTAAGGACACTAAGAATGAATTGGAGTACATTAACAACAGAGGTATAGCAATAAAATAATTTATAGCCAACCTCATAGCTTTCAGTTGAATACCCAATGACACACACATCAAGAGAAGAAACATGAACACAAGAAAAATTGTATTAGTATATACTTCAACCCAAACCTACAGACCACATATAAACATAGCCAAATTCACTAAAGCCAAGGTAACATACAGACTCAAGCCAAATATTTTTCCAATTACCATCCAACACTAAGGATAAGCCTAATGAAAACAACATGCCAGGGATGTACTCCTGTCCCCTTACACAATAGCAGATTTGACAGAAATCTGATCTATGTGGAGTCTACTGATAGATCTTGGACTCAGAATTGCAGAACATATCTAATAATAAACCCACAGCTGGACTAGTCCAATATGTGAACAAGCCTAGGGTGACAATGAACTGGGAAGATGAAAAATTAATTAGAAAAATATTTGATTTAAAAATACCTAAGAGCCCTGAAGGGGTGAAAATTTTTAATACAATATTTAATAGAAACTATAAATAATAAGAACGATGAGATAATATTTACCATATATCATTTGTATAGACAAACAACCCTATGAAAGAAAATACTACAGTGATGAAAGATATGCTTGTGATTTATGACAATTGTCCATTAAATTAAAAATTTATAATATTTAGTATTACATTTTGAGTAAGAATTTCTATTATGTAATAATTTTCACTCTAGGTGAATACATATAATTTCAAAATATCTCAAAATCATTTAAATGCTATGACAGAAAAACAATCTTAAAACATTCTATATTTGGAATTCTGAGTGTGTGTGTGTGTTTACATTTCTTTTGTGTAAACCTGACACAGCCCTCTGAAGACCAAAAATGTTTGCTATTGTGAAAATTAAGACATTTCCCTGCTAGAAGTGGGTTTAAGGTTCATTGCATGTTATTGGATTTATTACGTAATAATTAAAATAAAATGTGATAGTTAATTTTAGTAACATTTAAAGTCAATGAAGTCAATGTATAGACAAATTACTAAAAGTATAAAAAAAATTATAGATTTTTTTTTGTTGATTTGAATAACATGAAAATTTGAACAATAACACTTATTTCACATTTTTCAAAACAATAACAAATTTTTTCTATCTGTTTTAATTAATCAGCTATGCAGTGACTTTAAATGTTAATATAAGTACAGGCGGCCTTCAACTTTTGCACATAACTGGTTCTTGAAAGTGTGCACGAATGATGAATGTTCAAAAGTAGAGGGATCTAAAAAATTATGCACCAAAAACTGTGTTTTAAAGTATTTATTTATCAATATGTATACATAATAAAGTTAACGTGGCATGTTTAAGTGCTTTCAGGTGCTTTCTTTATAAACTTGTCAAGAGTTAATTGAATATCACCCTTTTTTCTTTTCTTGATAAAGATTTCTATAACATGCCATATCTTTTGGAAACAATCTTTGAAGATATATTTCCACAATTTTGAACATATTCCTTAATTTTACTCTTATTTTTCAAAATTGAACATATCGTAGATCTGTTTACATCATATGAACATCTGATTGAAGCAAAAGATTCACCGTTTTCAGAATGTTTAATTATTACCATCTTTGTCTCGATCATATGAGTCCTTAATTTCTTTTTGTTCGTATCAACACTGCAGTTTCTCCATTTATCATTCATGTTTACCAATTTACAAGGACGAAATATTTAAACATAAACAAATAAATTAGAAAAAAACACAGCACGTTGACGCACGTCCTAATACAAGACAAACTGTTTTGACTTCTTGCTTGAAACAACACAAAGTGATTAGGATTCTGAGAAGTCCGCTATTGTAGGAAGTAATGTGTACGAGAACATAGAGTGAGCTACCACACTTTGTAGTATATGAGCATTCTGCATGGAAGCGAATTTTTTCATTATCGACAAAAATATTTTAAAAGTTGAATTTTTAAAAATGTGCGAAATAGCGAATTGTGTGAAAGTCAAGGGCCGCCTGTAATGCATTTCATTTATAATAAACCTTTAAAATTAATTTATATTTTTACTTAGAATTAGTAATTTTAATCTGTAGTATTATATGTTATTACAATTCATTATGAAATATAATAGACATTCAATTTGCATAAAGCTTTCAAACATAGTAATAGTCCATCCAAATCTATCAAACATTATTAAACACTGAATTTTTAATCTTATACAATTATGGATAATAATTGTGTTTATCTATAATAAAAGTAATAAAGCTCAGCATTCAGAATAGATAGTTTGTAAGAATGGGTCTGCTTTAAATATTCCATTTTACTGCAAATGTTTTAATATATAAATAATGCTAAATCAAAGTTTAGTAATTTTACAAAGTATTTTTTATTTTTAAAAAATAGTTTGTAAATAATATATCAATATGCTTATCCAAAAAAATAAGCATAACCATCAAATTGGTCTGTATCTCAAACTACTGATCAGAACAGCATAAAACTTAACATAAAAGTAGAACATTTTATTCTTTATGCAACAACATAAATGAAAAGCAATAATTTGATCTAAATTACATTAAATCAAAGACAAGAAAATGTACATAAGCATTGTTCTAAATCTTTTTGCACAAGAAATGATTAATATGGCATGTGATTGCCTCCTGCATATATACAGCTGCCCAGCAATTGTTCACGCTGATAAGTAGAGTCCTGCTAGTCAAAACATGTTTCAATTGGTGGAGAGTTAATTTTTTAGCTCGCAAAATATACGTTTTTTTTTTAATTTTTCAGTTGAATTTAAATGATATTAAAAGTACAAAAAGATTTAGAATTCCATAACAAAAAAAAAATTATTTTATTATAGTACTGTACAAAATTGGATTTTATTAATACTGTACAAAATTAATAAACCAGTGTTTGATATGGCCTATTAAAACAGCTAACAATTATTCAACTAATCCAAAAATCTGCTAATCAAAACAGGGCTCGGTCCCAATTAGTTCGGACTAGCGGGACTCTACTGTATTAATATTGTTTATCAGCTTTGTCAAGAGCAAAGCCCATTTTTGAACAAAAGCTCCTGAAATGGTTTTTGTTGGAAGGTGATAGGATGCAACTTGTCTCCCTAGAGCATACCACACATTCTATGATATTTAGGTCAGGAAATTGTGAAGGTTCGAATATAAGAATAACGAAATTTTTATTTTATTTGCCAACCGATTTTCGACAGTTAGGGAAATCAAACACAGAAACAAAAAAACGGAAAAACACCGACAAATTTTCTCGTAAAAATTAATCATAAACTATCGTTCCCACGGTAATACTTCCTTGTAGAAGATGAGTTAACTGTTGAAAAATAATTATATCATGTAATTCACCATTGGTCAAAAAGGACTTCCACCCTTGACGTACTTCACAAAATCTCGAACCCAAGATCCAGAAATAAAAGGAAAAACGAACGCAGAGAGGGAGAGAGAGAAAGAGTTTCGACAACTGTCAAGTGTGTGTGTGCCGTGGATTATCATCTCCCGCCGTTGAAGCCGTCCATTTCATCTATCTACAGTCCATTGACTCTTATTTTCAAGCGAACTCTCGTTCCTCGGACTTTGTGCAAATCTCAGGATCACAAATCTCCGGATCACTAAGGTATTTATCCTACTCGCGATGTTTTGTAAACTCTCTCTCTCCAATCACTCGAGACGCAGTTTAATAATTCGATTCGATGATATAAATACTTCCAAATATGTTAATTGATGTATTCCCTATCAATCTCAAAATAAACGGGTATTTTTGTTTAATATTAGAAGAGTGTGCGTTTCTTCCTCCATTACCCTCATCATCGGCATCTTATGCTTCCGAAAACGCGTATCTATCCGCGAGAAGTTTGATAGATTGGTGTCAGTTCCTGACGTAAACCGGATCTTACGATCCCAAATCCGTAACTAATCATTGACCGCTCGAGCCTTAATCATCCTTTCGACAACCGAGGTCGGACCTCAAGGTCTTGTGCCATTAAGAGGTAGAGAAGATAGGAATCATCCTCCATCTCCTACCCTCGGTGAACCTCACAAAATCTTGCTGGCCACTCCATGCAATGAATATCTTCATTGTCAAGAAAATCACTGATGAGTGTAGCCCTATGTGATTGGGCACTGTTGTCCATAAAAAAAATCTGCACCCATAACATCTCAGAAAAGTCTTACATTGAACTCCAAAACTTTGTCTCTATCTAATATTACCTCAGGAGTTTCTGGCTCCATATTATCATCTATATTAAATGCTTATTTCAGATATTGTGTCTATCTTTTTTCAGTAATGGCACTCCTTGCAAAAACATTAGAACTCTGTGAAATCATCAAATATAATGACATTCCAAGCTAGGATATCACCATATGCATAATGGTTTCTTTTCACAATGGACGACAGGATATATCAAGTTTACTTCTAATAAAATTTAAAAGTAAATACGTCTTAATCAAAGATGAAATCTTTGTATTCTGTCTTTTCTTTTCACCGTTTACACCATCCTCCATTTATCAAGTTTACTACTTTCTCCAAATTTTAATCAGATGAGAATCTAGATAAATCAGTGAACAGACCATTGCTTCCATTTATTCACAAGTTCTTGACACCATCTTAAAAGGGATCATCTCTCTACAGGGTTTAATGAAACATAATGACTGGGCATCAGACGAAAAAATCATCTGTCTGAAGCTTCCAGTAGATAGTAAGTTGTGAAACTAAACTTGAGACTCCACTAGTGTAAAAATCCTTGTTAAATACTTTTATAATCACTTGATCTATTTGTGTTTGGATTTCAGTGCAGGTCTGGCTCTATGGCTCCACTAGCAAAGTTTTTACTTTGACAGTACTATTACAGTTATGATTGTACGAGATGTGGCTATTAAATAATGAGACTGATGCTGTAAAATATTTTACTTTGATTTCATACATGCTTACTTATTATCACCTTCAATATACACCCTTCCTCTATCTCTACAACGCTCCATGCAAATCTTCCATTGTTCAAAACAGTGCTGGAAGTCTTCTGTCAGCTCCTCCAGGACACATGCCACTTTCTCTTTCACAGCTCCAATAGACTCAAATCTTGATCCTTTTAATGCAGATTTTACCTTAGGAAACAGATAGACATTGCATGGCGCAAGATCTAGTGAATAAGGCAGATGGTCTAACATTGGGATTCTATACTTGGCTAGAAACCTCTTGACAGACAATGCAGAATGAGCCGGCACATTGTCTTGGAGGAGAACCCATAACTTGTCCTACCACAATTTGGGTCATTTTTTCCTTATTCTTTCACGGAGTTCAGCAAGAACGTGAAGGTAGTAATGTTGATTAATAGTTTGATTTTCAGAAACCCAGTGAAGGTATACAATCCCGTGAATATCGAAAAAAACAATCATCATTGCTTTAAATTTTGATTTGCTCATTCAAGCTGTTTTGGCACTCAGTGAGGTTGGACTCTTCCAGTGCATGGATTGGTGTTTTGTTTCAGGATCATAAGTAAAAAACCACGATTCGTCATATGTTGTTATCCTTTCCAATAAGTTTGGGTCATTTTCAACGGCATTCAAAGTGTCAGTACAAACATTTTTGCGAGCTTCTTCATTCAAACATGAGATTTTTAGGCACCATTTTGGCACACACTTTTTGCATGTTAAAATTGTTATGTAAAATTTGCCATACGCATTCTTTGTCAATTCCTACAGTTTCAGTAATCACATGAATACTTAACCAACAGTCAGATCGAACCAGATTACCAATTTTTTTCGAAATTGTCATCCATTTTTGATGTGGAAGAGTGACCCAGGCGTGAATCATCTTCAATGTCTTCTTGGCCATCTTGAAAACGCTTAAACCACTCAAAAACACGTGCACGCGATAAACATTCATTGCCATACACTTCTTTCAATAAATTTTAAGTTTCATATGAAATTTCACAACAATTCATTGTTCTATTGTTACACTTAACGTTTTTCCGGCGAAACAAAACAACAGCTATAATATGAATGAAGGCTATCGATATACGGATTTGTTTACAGAAGTGAGAGGTACTGCATTTGAAATAGAAAGCTTCACGCTAAACAGTTGTCAGTCGCTGGCATTTGGTGCATGTGTACTTCTGTAGCAGCGTCAGTCTCGTCATTTAATAGCCACACCTCGTATGTGTGATATGTCGACATAAAGACAATGATTATATTCTGAAATTTTTTTCTATTATAATTACAAATGTAGTAAAAATAATATCTTTACTTTCCTATATTAACTTTTATCTTCATATTATTAAGATACTATACTACACTTACACACTTAGCTTTTTTATTATATACTCAATAAATTGAAAAATTTTCCTTTGGCCGTCCATATTGCTTGTTTTAGGCATCCATTCTTATAATCAGAATGCCCCTTGTCATATATACATGAATACTTTCAAATGTTTTTGATAAATCTTTCCAGATCTATTCTAGGAATTTTCTAAGTAGCCATGAGAGAATGTACAGTACATGAAAACTTGTTTCCCACCAATTTTCGCATGATGTCACAATGACATAGATTCTACTGACTTCTGATTGATTGATAGTACTGTTTTATGAAAGTATTTGCATCAAAAGTTGAACACTGCTCAACTTGCTTTACGTTTGTTTTATGACCTGCTCCAGCATAAAATATCATGGTCACGTGATTAAAAGTATTTATGGCAAGGGTTTTTATGGTCATTTTTACACTATTAGAATCTTGGCTTAACAATGATGGACATAGAAAGTTGCCTACCGGACATTCTTCTGTTACAAAGTGCTTGCTGGTGAGCAAGATTTTCTCCAATGCCAGCCCTGAATCCATTCATCATCTGATTGACAAATATAAATTACTGGACACAATCCACCAACTGATTGATGATCTCTTGAAATTAATTCCTTAGATATAAACAAAAACACCCCAAACTATCAAGCCATGATGTATAGCACGGTTCTAAAGTCTGGAAATTTTGTTAACTTTCCAAATAAAATACATCCACCCACCTCAGGCAAGCATGTGCTGTTGGTGTATGACAGAACCGATAAGAAAAACAGTGATCGTGTTAAGAAACGCTTACAGGAGCAAATTAAGCCGAGTCAACTCAAGATCGGAGTAGACAAAATTAGAAGAATCGGGAATGGCGGGGTGGCTGTTGAACTAAAAAATAAGGAAGATCTAAGAAGCTTGGAAAGCTGCATTAAAGACAGACTGCCAGATATCATCATGAAACTTCCTCAGAAGAGGAAGCCCCATGTGATCTTATATTCTGTTCCAAAGTTAGAAAACCAGGAAACAGTGAAAGATAGCATTTATTGTCAAAATGACATAATCAACGAAAACATCACAAAGGAACAATTTGTAATGGACTTCAAAATCAAGTTCGCTACAGGAAAGAGGGGCAGCGACTACTGTAATCTAGTGGTTGAGGTCACGCCACGATTGAGGAAAACCTTATTAATAATAGAAAGAATAAATATAGAATGGTCTCGATGTAAAGTAGTGGATTTTTGCCCTGTCTTACAATGTTTTCGATGTTGTAGGTATGGGCACTCCTCTCACAACTGTGAGCAACTACAGAACAATTGCAGTCATTGCATGGGAGACCATGCTATTAAGGACTGCCCCAAATATGAGGAACAACCTAGATGCATCAATTGCATGCACCAGAAATCAGGGAAGACTAACCACAATGCTCGTGATCCTGCTTGTAAGATATACCTCAAAATGAAGGCCAATCTAATTGCACGAACAGACTGAGTCAAGTTAGATCACCCTACATCCGTTTTCTTCAGGTAAATCTAGGGAGAGGCATTGCTGCTTCCTCTCTACTCTCTACTGAGGTCCACAATTATGACTTTATTCTCGTGCAGGAACCGTACTGTCAGCAGGGCGTTCCTGCCGCCCTGCCTTTATACTGTACTGTTATCAAGGGGACTCACTATTACCCTTGGGCCATCATTCTGGCCACTCACAGTAATATTGCTATTTTACAGCACTTCCCTTCCTAGCGAATTTGTTGTCTGTATTGAGATCAATGTTCAGGGACAAAAGTATATTATTGTTAACATATACTGTCCCTATCATGGCAACATAAACCTGATTCTTAGGGATGTACAGAATTTAATTGATAGGTTTCCAAATGAACAAATCTTAATTACTGGAGACGTTAGTGCCCACTCCCCAGCCTGGGGAGGGGAGAAGCTCGATCGCAGGAGCAAAGCCTTCGAAGAATTCTTATTTTGTAACGACCTGCTAATTGTAAACAACAGCTGTTCCCCTCCAACTTACGTAAACAGTAGGTATCATAGCTGGATCAATATCACCTCTTCCTCTACCAATTGCCACAGCCAGATCACCCATTGGAGGGTCCATAATTGTGATACTCTAAACGACCACAAATAGATTTCGTTTAATATTGACAGATCAACTCAAACTGATCGGAACAGTAGCAGCAAATTGGAACCTGCTTGCTGATTTTCTCAATAGGGAATGGCCCTGTGAGGATGTGAACAATGAAAATAAGGCTCGCACCTTCTTGGCGACATCCATCAAAACCATCAATGCAGCTTGCGATCTTCACATACCAACCACCACTCACAGAAAAAGACCTGTTCCGTGGTGGGACTCCAAACTAACCCAACTTCGCAAAACTAATAACAACCCGAGAAGAAGGTTCCAAAGATGCCACGATGACTCTCTGCGTAACACACTGAAACGCAGCTACTTGACCATCAGAGAGCCTACAAAAACGAAATACTCCAGGAAAAACAGAGATCATGGAGAGACTTCTGCTCCAGGGCATCTTGGAACTCATGGGGTTACTTGTCTAGGATGTGCACTGGAAAAATGAGATCGAACATCCTCCTACACACTCTTGCAGATGAAACTGACACTGCTGTTGAGATCCATAGCATTGTTAACACCCACCTAAACAACTTTTGCTTAGACGATCCAACTGACAACGATACCAAATGACACCAATCTCCGAGAGACAGTTATTTCCTCCAGGTAGATACTCCAGATGCTCCTGATTTCACTCACCATGAGGTGGATGAAGCTTTTAGAAATCTTAGAACAGGAAAGGCACCTGGAATGGACAATGTCAGTGCGGAAATTGTGCGGAAAATTTGGACAATTATCCCTGAGAAGCTCCTCCACATGTATAAATCCTGCCTTAGATATGGAGTCTTTCCAGAGCAATGGAAGAAAGCAAGAATCATGGCCATTCCAAAGTCTCCAAACTCCAATGACCTTCGCCCGATTCCCTCTCCTTCCATATTTGGGAAAGTGTTGGAAAAGATTTTAGCGGCCAGACTCACCTGGATAATTGAATCCAGTCAGCGGTTGAGCAATTTTCAATATGGGTTTCGTCACCAATGTTCTTCAAAAGACGCTATTCAGGCCAATGTGAGTAGCATTAGGGAGCTTCTCAATACTAACAAATATCTTTTCTTTTCTTTCGAAGACACAATGTAGTGACGTAAACTTAAACACTGGGCGAATTTTTCATCCTTTTTATTCGGTTGGTTATCTATCTCACCTTTTATCCTTTGTTGGTATTTGTTGTCTTGGTATTGGGCCATGTTCTTCTCTTAGGTGATGATATTCGCCGTTTCAATAATAATATTTTAGTTCTATCTTGAGGAAACCGTGTTTTGTATTTTCGTTTCTTTTCTTTTCTTTCGAAGACACAATGTAGTGACGTAAACTTAAACACTGGGCGAATTTTTCATCCTTTTTATTCGGTTGGTTATCTATCTCACCTTTTATCCTTTGTTGGTATTTGTTGTCTTGGTATTGGATTCGTCCCAGTGTTTAAGTTTACGTCACTACATTGTGTCTTCGAAAGAAAAGAAAAGAAACGAAAATACAAAACACGGTTTCCTCAAGATAGAACTAAAATATTATTATTGAAACGGCGAATATCATCACCTAAGAGAAGAACATGGCCCAATACCAAGACAACAAATACCAACAAAGGATAAAAGGTGAGATAGATAACCAACCGAATAAAAAGGATGAAAAATTCGCCCAGTGTTTAAGTTTACGTCACTACATTGTGTCTTCGAAAGAAAAGAAAAGAAACGAAAATACAAAACACGGTTTCCTCAAGATAGAACTAAAATATTATTATTGAAACGGCGAATATCATCACCTAAGAGAAGAACATGGCCCAATACCAAGACAACAAATACCAACAAAGGATAAAAGGTGAGATAGATAACCAACCGAATAAAAAGGATGAAAAATTCGCCCAGTGTTTAAGTTTACGTCACTACATTGTGTCTTCGAAAGAAAAGAAAAGAAACGAAAATACAAAACACGGTTTCCTCAAGATAGAACTAACAAATATGTTCTTGGCATTTCCCTAGACATAAGGAAAGCTTTTGACAGCGTGTGGTGGCCTTTAATCCTCCACCAGCTGTGGAACATGGGCTGCCCAGCAAATATTTTCTACCTTCTGAGAGATTTTCTGAATAACAAGCAGGCTCACATTCAAACTGGTGACATCAAGGTCTGGAAAGTGGTGGTCCGCGGTTGTCCCAAGGGCTGTGTCCTGAGCCCACTTTTGTGGATTATACTATTTGAAAGATTTTTACAACATAGCTTCGGACAGGATTTTACCGCCACTTACGTGGATGACGCACTCTTACTCATAGGTGGGCGCTCGCGTGCAGTGCTCGAGAGAAGGGGGAACAAGACTTTGGAGGAAATTTATAGTTGGGGCATTCAAAACAAGTTCTCTTTTAACTCTGCTAAGACAAAAGCGATTGTATTTAATAGAAAAGGTGAGAGAAATCTGTACGTGAGGGTGCCTACATTGAAAATGAATGGTGAATCCATTAGAGTGGTCACTGAAATCAAATACTTGGGGGTATTTCTGGATTACAGATTGTCGTGGGAACAGCACATTCGTTATATCTTTGAAAGAACTGGTCTCCATACTACAAGCCTTTTCCAGAGTGGCGAAAATACGTGGGGCCTTAATGCCACAGCAACACAGACTATTTATGATAGCATCTTCTTGCCAATTGTTCTCTACGGCTGCAGTAGCTGGGGCAAGGTAATTAGCAGGGTTCACCCCAGGCAAAGAATCATAGCAGTCAAAGAATCATTCCTGCTCAGCGGAAGGCACTTCTCATGATCACTAAGGCATACCAAACGACTGCTACAGTTACCCTTCAAGTTATTGCCTGCCGCCCCAATTGACAAAGTGATTAACCTCCATCAACAACTCTGGAACCTAAAGTGGGGAAATAACAGTGTATCCCAAGGCGAGATCATCTCAGCAGATATAATTGAAAGACGGATTCCTTTTAGCCAATCACATAACCCTAGTGTTCCTCTTCCAATCGTTGAAGATTTCACAGATACTGTACCATCTTCACAGATGGTTCTGGCATTGACGAGCAAAAAGGCTGTAGCTTTGTCTGTTATATAGACAACAGCGAAGTGTTCAGTAAGCAGTATTGCCTGGATCACTTGTATTCTGTCTTCCAGGCAGAACTTTTTGCAATAACTCAAGCTATTAAATGGTGCAATGACACCTATACAGGATATAATATCACAATCACCTCTGACAGTGCCTCTGCACCGAGTCTCATCAAAAGCAACAGCCTCCACCCTATGATTGCTGAGGTGCACAAGCACTTGCATGATTCTGAGAACAGTTATTCTTTAAAGTAGACTCAAGCTCATGCCAGAACTGCTGGAAATGAGAGGACAGATGTCCTTGCCAAAGAAGCAGCTAGAAATGATTCCCTCCCTTTCTCCTATAATAAAATTCCTCTTAAGAAAGTGAAAAAATTACTATTCAAAGATCTCACCGACTGGCAACACGAATGGGAGGAAGACAATCATACTATCACATACAGCTTCATCCCAGATATACCACAATATTTTCTCAACAATTGGATCAAAAACAACCATTACAGCATACAATTTTATACAAATCATGTCAGGTTTAACACTTATAAGCATAGGTTCTCCATTGGAAAATGTAACAAATGTAATTTCTGTGATAAAATCGATGGGAGCTACCATTACATCTTCGATTGCCCTATAACCGAGACCGAGCGAAACGAACTTAAATTAACTGTTATCAGGAATGGTGGTAGTTGGCCTTGTCAACCCTGGGCACTTCTTAACATGCAAGAAATATATGACCTCTTTCAAAGGATTATCAAGAAATATTTCCGGGTCATGACTGTCAGGTAGGAGTTGCTACAACCAGGTCGACTGATCTACCAACTCTTTGCATCTTCCTCATGTTAACCTTGTATTTATTTTCCCTTCGCGTCTCCACATATATCCTTGTAATCACACTTGTTGTTGTGCCTTCTTCTCTTGCCAGCGCTGGGCACACTACACGTAAAACAACATGTACTTGTTTGTAAATAGTTTAACTCTCTGTTAACTCAAATCACACAATTGAATGTGTTTTCTCTACCAATGTACAAAATTTGTTATTCTGTTACCTCTGGTCTTCACCTGATAATGCATATGCGGGATCAGGCTATGTACGTTTAATACATTAATAAAAAGATAAAAGTGAAGTGGACATCAATATTGATTGTACCAACCCCCACCCGGCTCACAGTATCACTTCCAATTTCGACTTCCATTCCCTCCCAATTCTGAAAGGGCTCAGCATCTACACTGACGGTTCCAAGGCTACAGGAGTAGTTGGCACTGCCACCCACCTAGAGGATCCTCAAAAATGGCTCTTCTGAGATGCAGCCTACAAGCTGCATGAGAAGTGCTCAAACAATCAGGCAGAGTCTTTGGTTATCTGGAAGAATTTAAAGTACATTCAAGACAATACTCACTTGTTCTCTGGGAAAGTTATTAATATCATCAGTGACAGTCAAACCACACTGCAGCAGATTAGAAAAGAAAATCGCAAACTACCTATTATCCTCAACAGTCTTGACATAATTAGTGCCTTAGAGGGAGTTACTACCATTAACTTATTCTGGGTCAGGGGCTATTCCATAAACAGTGGCAACAAAACAGCAATCAAGCTTGCAAAGAAGGCTCATAAAGTGACCTCTCATTACTCCTACACATCAGTTTCAGTCTCCTATCTGTGCAAAGAGCTCCCCACCATCATCATGTCAAAGTGACAGAAAGACTGGGACAGCAGCTCCACTGGGCACATTACTCACAAGTTTCTTCCAGATGTTCATCAAAGAACCTGCCTCACCTTCCTGAGTACAACCCACACACTAACAAAGATTCTTACCTCTCATGGCAACTTTAACTGCTACTTGCTTCGTTTCCTAAAAACGGAATTGTGCATGAATTTGTAATTGTACAGTCAAGGAGGAGGATGATCTATTCCACCTCATTTTTACCTGCACTAAGTACTCTCAGCATCGTCAGTAACTGAGGGACAAAATCACAAAAAGTGGACACAACTGGCCCTGCCAATTCAGTGCTTTTGTTGAAAACAAAGACACATTCAAGTCTTTTCTCAAATTCATCAACACTAAACCTAGCAGACTACCAACCCTCATCTTCTGCCCGGACCCACACTTCAGCATCACCATCAATCAGCACAACCAGTATCAACCCTCTGGACTGAGGTAAACCACCAACCATCAACCGACTCCACGTTTGATCACCAAGACCTTCTACCACCAGAACCACCATCATCAGGATCAGTCATGAAGACCCACTTCAAGGACCTTGCTCTTCACATTAGACTTTATTTCTCAGGTGCACTTACCTGAGTTGTTTGTATTGGCACCCATGAAACTGTCCTCAACTTTATTGTCTGCCTCAAGAAGGCACTACCTATATGTTAATGTTTCCTTTCTCTTTGTACTGATTATACCTTATTCCACCAAACAAACGGTTTGTGACAGGCACTCACAGATCCCTCACTTCCCCCAATCTTTCATTCCTAATCTCCTATTCCTTATTCCTTCCCCATCCCCCCTAAATCCTCTATCCCCCATTTATTCCTCCTTCACCCCCCTCTCATATTCTTTCTAGGGCTACACCTCTGAGTAAAGCCCTATCCTTTAATTGTATGTATGTAACAAATTGCTGTAAACATTAAATAGCAGTCCTATTAAAGGGTGTAACTCTTGGACATCAAACAACATTCTCCTGTTTTTTGAAATTAGCCCAAAGCATGGATATGATGCTCTGACACATTCAGAGTCCTGGATATATCTATCTGCAACTGACTTGTTTCTAGTCTTCCAATAATTTATCCGTTCATAAAATTGCTGTGTGATATTATTGCAAAAATAAAATACTAAAATTCAATATCATCCATTAAAACAACAACAAACTGTCCTTCATACAGAAACACAACAGAACTTAACAGAACAAACTGTACACAACAGAAACAATGGCATGCAACTGCCATATTTATAACATCTGCATATTTTTCATCAACTTATGCTTTTTAATCGAATATTCAACTACATCCTGGGTATTTTTATTATCTGGAAAAGTTCATATAAATTTTCTACTGTTTAAAAATAAAAATAAACAAAGCTTACTGGAATTATTTATCCGATAAATAACAACCTTTAATAAATAACAACCGACGGAACATCTTTAAAAAAACGCCATTTTTAGCGTGTATGCGCGTTACCGATGATCGGCATGAGCGCATTCGAATTTCATTTAATTTTCATACGTTTAGAACGCCACGTGCGTATTTTAGAATTCTATGTTCTTTTGTACTGGTTAACTGAAGATGGCTGCTGAAGGCAGTTGAAAACATTTTTTACAAAATAGAATATTGCTGGAACGTAAAAGAAGGTTGTTATTTATCGGATTTTTCTACTGTTTATTTTGTTTATTGTTTTGCTTTCTCTATGATTAACTAGGACATCACATGACAATTGTTGTGTGATACAATTGAGGTGGAGCAAAAACAAAAAAAGAAAAAAAAAGAAAAAAAAAACAATCCTTGCACTTGCCACCACAAAAGACTATCCTTGCAACTGCAAGCCATAGGAGAGGCAATCCTTGTATCTGCCAGCCAAAGAAAAGCAATTGAACAAAGAACAAAACAATCAATGTAAACTGCTTTGTTATTGAGTTTTGTTTGCTTTTTGCATCTATTATCCGTTAGCTGTACACAATGCTTTTCTTTGGGGCATCTAAATTCCACTAGCTGCACTGAATCATGTCAGGTTGCATGAACATTATCACTTTTACTCTACTGTATCTCAAAAATAAAGTTGTAAATTGCCATTTTTTAAAATTACATTTATGGATTCTTCATTCCAAGTAATGGAAAATGATAAAATTTTATCAAAATCAGTCCATCAAATTTTGAGAACAAACCCAATTCTATAAGACACTAAGAAGAGTCTGTGCTAATGCTTTGCCTCAATGATTATGCTTATTTTTCAATACAAGTGCATATCTTAGTAAATTCCTACAATACAAAACAAATTTTTGTTTTTGTTCATATGTTTAATTAGTTTGCATGTAATATGCAAATTGTATAAAGCAAATTTTATAAATTAATAATTTAATGATTAACTATTCATGTAAAAAGCTATTTCAAACCGACTAAAGAAAAAAGGTTTTTAATTTTCAATGCTTTTGTATGTAAGAAGTAATCAGTATCAGTAAATTTGACTCTTATCTCAAAAAAAAAAAATTTTAACTGCAATAATTCTGAAAAATAAAGTTAATATAACATTACCTGTGTAACAATTGTCATTGTAGGAGTTGTTTGAGAATTAATAACTTGGGTTTGTGTTGATGATATCACAGAGGACTGAGTTGTTACCACTGTTACCACTTTTTGATTAGTGCATGTTGTCATAGAGGAAACTGGTTTTGTTTGAAAAGTAACTGCCTGAGATCCACTAGGTAGAATGCCTTGTGCTGGTACAGCAAGTAATTGTGTACCACAAGTTTTCTGGGTTCCTGCAATCTATAACAATGCATTTTACATTAATTTAATGAGAAAGCATTTGATCATCTTAATGTTATTACTTTTATTATCAGTATTCTTTTTGATATGTAATTTCAAGTTATTTGTATATTACTGTTGACAATATAGCAATGATTTGATCAAATATCAAAAACAAATCATTAGTTAAATATTTATTAGTATGTATAAGTTAAACAGAAACTCTAAAACATTATAACATTATAAACAAAAACTTCTTGAAAAATAGTGTAATTCACTTACTATCACAAATGATATGTTATATTATTAAATCAATAAATATGCAATTATAATACATAAGGGCGAGTCTCTATGTTAAATAGATCAATTTGATATGTAGATCTCACCTGATCATGTCCAATTCAAATAAAAGTTAATACAACTGTTCCATAACTTCTAAAACTTATCTATAAAGTCATAAATCCTTGGAAGAAATACTTGATTTTTTAAGTTTTAAGTCTAGATCTTAAGTGAAAGCCTAAAAGTGTCATAAGCTGATATAAAACAAACTTCCAATTTTCACAAGATATAAGAACAAAATTAATAGAAATAGAATTCTAAAATTTGGCTATCTGTTGGACCTCAATAAACTCATATAATTTCAATACATTGTTATAAGCAAACAAGTAAAGCTAGTTTGTTGAAATTTTGTTAGTTGAACACAAAAAGGTATACAGTAGTACTGAATTTTAAAATTTTATTCCTAGAGCTTGTAAAATTTTGTAGTTTAGGCTTTCACTTAAGACTGTGCACAAGCTCAAGGGCAACAGTGGGCAACCCCTGGCCCGTGGGCCAGCTACAGCTCGCGAAAAGTTTCTATCTGGCCCACAAGATCTGTAGAAGAAATTATAAATAAATATTTTTCGATGTAATTTGTCTAGTTTAAATTGAATATTATTCTCTGAAGCATTGCAGCAGCAATGACAGAAAAAAAAAGGGAGTCATTTCCTTATTTAAACAAAAACTGGGAGAACAGAATTTTTCTAAATTATTTATATCTCATTGCATCATCCATCAAGAAAATCTATGTGCAAAAGCTATGCAATTAGAAAATGTAATGTCTGTCGTATCCAACTACATAAACACAATAAAAAAATCAGCACTAAGTCATCGAGAATTTCGAGAATTGCTAATTGATCTTGAAAGTGAATAAACAGATGTTCGACATTATTGCCCAGTCCGTTGGCTCTCGAAAGCAAACATATTAAGCAAATTTTATAATTTGAAACATGAAATTAAACTATTCATGGATATGAAAGGAATTCCCATTGAAGCATTAAATAATAAGAAATGGTTGTCAGACCTGTCATTCTTCGTTGATATTACAGGACACCTGAATGTTTTAAATGAAGCCTTACAAAAGTAAAATCAAGATGTGACACAATTATATGGACATATTAAAGCTTTTAGAAGTAAACTCCATTTGTGGCAATCCCATATACAGAAAAATAATCTTTTTCATTTTCCACCATTATATAATTATCGTGACAAATATAATCTTCAATTTTTTGTTAAAAAAATCAAAGATCTTTATTCAGAATTTGATTGACATTTTCAAGATTTTGACAAGTAAAATATATTATTTAACTCACCCATTTCCATCACTGAAATCGAAACTGTTCCAGGAAAATTTCAAATGGAATTATTGGATCTCAAAGAGAGGGTAGGTTTATAAGAAAATTTTAATTTTACAACTGTCCATGAGTTTTATAATAAGAATCTGTCAGCTGAAGAATTTCCAAATTTATTTGATAATGCAAAATATATTTACTCTTTATTTGGCTCAAAATATTGATGTGAACAGCTGTTCTCCAAGATGAAGTACTTGAAATCGAAGTACAGAACCAAAATAACCAATACGCATTTGGAAAACAACTTGCGTTTAAGCACCACACAAATCGAACCAGATATTGAAATGCTAACAAAATCTTTGCAGCACCAGATGTCACATTAAATTCACACTTTTTTCACTTATACACGTATATTTATTGTTTTATGATTAATATTTATTTTTCCAATTCTTTGTAATTTTCGAAAACGACAAGAGAAATAAATGTAGTAATTAATTTTTTTTATTTTATATTTGCAGACTAAAAAATTACAGGTCACAAAAAGGTGTCAATTAACTACTACGGCCTGTGGAAAAAACGAAAAATTTATTCTGGCCCATGTTATAAAAAAATATTGCCCACCCTTGCTCAAGTGTATTTGTTCATGGAGCCTATAACTTTTTAGAGGTTATGGAAAACCTGTCCCAACATGTTATTCAATTGGACAAGATCAAATATGACAACAGGCCCACTTGACATGGAATGACTCAAAGTAAAAACTGAAGGATAATAAATGGTAATTGGGTTAAATGTCATATTACATTTTAAAATTATTTAAAGATCTTATTAAAATGTATTATACAGACAAAGTAATTCGTTTTAAAACAAGAACTGAATAAACATTTTCTAGCTTATGTGCTAATCAATTAAGTAATATAATTACAAACAGATTTTAAAAAGTTCATAAAAAATTGAGTAATTGAAGTATTTAAAATGAAATTCATACATTAGTATAAAAACACAAATTGATTTATTTAATTAGGAATTACTTAGCAAAGCCAATGGAACAATATTAAAAATAATAGTGAGTTATTTAATGATTGGTGAGTTATTTAAAAATAAAGTTTTCTTAAAAAGTTTGAAATTCTCAAGAAATTAATGCTTGGCTAAATATTTAGAGAATGAATGAAAAAAAAAATTTTTTGAAAACAGAATTATACCAAAGTAGCTGTGTTTATCTTACTAATATCTGATTTAAAAAATACAAAAATTTTTGAACAAAGTTAATTAATAAATCAGAACTTTTCAATTAACCCTGATACACAGAAAAAAACATTTTTCTTACTTATTCCAGCTTTTATTTAAGGACCTCTAAATGCAGCTGAAAATGTTTGTAATCCAGAATAAATGTTGCTGAAATAAGTAAAAAAGGTGTTTTTTTTTTTGTGCACAATCAGTGTCTTTTGTACAAAAACCAAGGGAGACAACAATATATTTGTCCAAGTGCATATACACAGATATATAACCCTTATTTACAAAAATATGAATTTTTTCAAAGTTCATATTAAAAGACTTCACTTTTCATGTAAATGAACACCTCTCTCTCTCATAAATCCACACAACACTCATATATTTGTAATGTAGAGAAAAATTGTATGTTGAGGTTCACCCATTATCACAAGGCACAACCTTACATTACTTTCTTCTTAACATAAAACAACCATAAATCTCTATCAAATATGTTTTAATTATGAATATTTTTGATCACTTTGTGTTCGCCTGAAAATGGCCATTCAAACAAACAGAATAACCATTAAAATAACACAGTTCAAATTATAAACATAAACTAAGATAAAACATTAGCATAAATGAAATCTAGAAACATCTATTGATAAATGTTACAGAATGTGTTCTTTTAATGATTATTCTACTTTGTATGTGGTTTTACCTGAAGATGGCCATTCAAAATGGTCAACATATTTGCTGGAGATTTAGGATTGTTTTATTTTGGAGTTTAACAAATATGAAATTCTATTTATTGATTCTGTTTTTTGAAAAAGTAAAATGTCAAAAATGAAGTCTACTATTAGTGCCATAAATATAAATTTAGAATTCCAAGATGGACGTTAGTATTGTTTATTGCAAAATGCAAGTGATGCTCTCTCAATGGTATTCTCTCATAGGTTGAACATAGAATATAAATAAACATAACTAAGCCCGATGAGTATGTAATAAAATACCAATGATCACCTATCGTCTACCTCTTGAACACAGAAATAATGATTATAATTGGGTATAATACAAACACTAAATAAGCTTATACAGCAAATAATGAAATACCATTCAAATATTTTAGAAATAGAAACTAATATAAAAATAGGTTTAAAATCTCTATTAACATTTTTTAAATTTTGCTTTTAGATCTAGCCTGCCAAAAATGGTACTTTCAAATTTTTTGCCAAAATATTAATACTAGAGTTGTCAACTTTCTAATATCATTCTGTATATATTTTATCCTTCTGTCAACAAACTGAGGTAAGTATTGGGTTGTTCGGAAAGTTCGTAGCGATTTTCGATAGCCGACAGTTGAGACACCGATTGACGCAAAAATTATTAGAATTGTACAAACCAATGAATATTACGATAAATGACCTTGAGACGCGTCCGTTACAAAAAAACCATTAAGATTATTCAAATAGCGTTTAATTTGTCTCATTGCAAAAATGGATGTGAACAACGTGCATTATTGACACTTGTTTTTTTATTTTTTTGTAAAGGCAAAAATGCTGTACAAACAGCAAAAAAGATATGTGATGTTTATGGTGGGAGTACTGTATCAGAATCAACTGTTCGAAAGTGGTTTGCAAAATTTAAAATGGGCAATTTCAGCCTTGAAGATGCTCCTCGCTCGGGAAGACCTCCTGTTATTGAAGAGGACCAGATCAAAGCATTATTGGATGAAAACCCTCATTACACAACTCGAGAGATTGCAGACATAGTGAAGTCATCAAACAGTACTATATTTCAACATCTAAAGAAGCTTGGATACGTGAATTGTTACGACATTTGGATACCTCACGACTTAACGGAAAAAAACTTATTGGATCACATCTCCATTTGTGATTCTCTTGAAAGACGAAATGAAAATGACCCTTTTCTGAAGCATTTAGTGACAGTTGATGAAAAGTGATCATTTATATCATCATCAGCCGAAAACGATCACGGGGTAAGAAAAATGAATCGCCGTTAAAAACTCCAAAGATCGGTCTTCATCTAAAGAAGGTCATGCTCACTGTCTGGTATGATTGAAAACGAATCGTGTACTACGAGCTGCTTCCACAGAATCAAACAATTGATTCTGATAAGTATTGTTCCCAATTGGATAAGCTGAACATGGCAATTAAAGAAAAATGTTCGGAACTGGCCATTAGAAAAAAAAAGGCATTGTGTTTCACCAAGATAATGCCAGACCTCACATGTCTTTACGAACACACCAAAAATTATTGGAACCAGACTGGGATGTTTTACTCCATCCCCCTTACTCACCCGATCTTGCCCCGTCGGACTACCATTTGTTCCGTTCTCTACAAAATTCCCTTCATGATAAAAACTTTGATACTCTGGAAGCTTGCAAAAACCACGTGGATCAGTTTTTCGCGGGAAAAACTGGAAAGTTCTACGAAGAGGGTATCATGAAGCTGCCCCATAGATGGCAACACGTCATTAAAAACAATGGCACATACATAATGGAATAAAAGTATATTTTTAGTTTTAAAACAATTTAATTTATTTCTCTTAAAAATCGCTATGAACTTTCCGAACAACCCAATAACAAATAAGCCTTAATGTAATAAATGCAAACAAAAGCTTATCCACTTGTAATATTTTCCAATTTCCTTCCATCACTTTAAACTAAAACAGAAAAAAAAAAGTTGGAACATAAATTTACTTTCGCTGTATTAAAAAAAAACTTTAATGTTATTCAAACAGACTAACTTACAAATAAGTTACAAAAACTGCTTTAAATGTCCTCTGTAGACAAACACTTACTTCTTATAAAAACTGAAGCTCAATATACTTGTACTAAAACAAATTTATATAAAAAACACCTTAAATACTTTTTCCAGACACTCTACTTTACTCAAAGAAAATTTTTTTTGCTCCTTTCATAGACCTATGTCAAGATTTAATATATAACATTAGAAGGTTTAAACTGACAGTTCAAATTAATGTTCTTACAGCTTTTTAAAAAATTTAAAATATGATTTTGAATGCAAACAAAATATGTATTTTAATTAGATATTGAACATAATATATATGCTATGCCTAAAATATTACAAAATTTGATGCAGAGATAGAGTGGATTCTGTTTAAATGAAATTTGATTAATTTGTCTTGATTAAGCAGCTGTCCCAATATAGTGAATTTTAAGGTAACAGACAAAATCTAAGATACAAAATGATCATTAAAAACAATATATTTATTGAAAATTATTATAAATGTTCAGTATGTTCAAGAATAAAATTAAAATATAATCATTAAACAAAAAAATTATTTTTGAAGAAATTTAACTAGCATATGACACATTATTCTTTGCTAGTGTACAAAATTGGTGCAGACATCCGAAGCAGAAATAACACTTCAATTCCATCTTAAATAAAATATCTTAGTTCAAATTTAAATTTTCTGGTTTCCTAATCAACAAGTCTTGATCAGGAGTATCATCTCCATCACTATTCTTATCTTTAATTTTTAGATGTTTTCCAAAGTACCTTATTATATTTGTTATAATAATTGCATCTACACAATTTTCACTTTCAACGTAACATAAAAGGTTGTCATCAATGCATAAAAATTCTTTGCAATTTCTTTATTTTATAGTTCATAAGCAATTTCACTATTGTTATTGGCTGCATCTGCCATTTCCTGTTCTGAAGTCTTAAAACCACTATCAGAAAAGCAGTTTTGAATTGTGTTACAGTTTGCTTTTCACCTATTGTATTGCTTGTAAAATAGTAACCTTAGAACTATTTTTGTCTGCTTTTGTAGATAATATTAAGATATTTTCTTCAATTGCTTCAAGAATATCATACCAGACTTCTGCAATACAATATTTTCAAACTTTTTATGACTCCCATATCTTATGGTTGTATCAAGATGTGGTATTAAACATTCATCTGGAAGAAACTCCAGATGAATATTTTTCAAACACTACCCAAGGATGTGCAGCAGAGTCGTCCAAGAGTACCAGAACTGTTATCAACTTTTCCTGTAGTTCTGCATTCCAATTCATAAACATCTCAGAAGTTGGAAGTCATCCATGCATTATAAATAAACAACAACTAACCCATTATACATAAAGACCAACCACTGCTGAATTATCGGGCTAGAAAATGGCTATAGTAATATTAATAATTTAAGATAATTTGGTCTAGAGTTAGATGTAAGATTACTGTACGACCATCGACGGTCATTACATGGTCGTACAGTAATCTTATATCAATAAAATAAAACACTTACTGGAATATAAACAGAATGAAAACAAAACACCTTGGTATTTCCAGCAAACAAGTAAAATTTATTAAAATAAAAACGTTTTCGCCTATTTTTAATAGTCCTCTTCAGTTACTCTTTAAATTGAAAATAGAACATAAAATAGAATGCTTCTTTAAACAGAATTAGAACAAAAAATAGAATGCCAGCAATAACATCATTTAAATTTAAAAAATAAAATAAAAATAACATGAAATAAAAGTAACATAAAAATAGTACAAATTAAACAGTAAAATAAAACAAAGTATTAATATAATTAATTGTAGTAAAAAGATTTCCATGCACTAGAAAGACTATCAGCATCTCTATGGTTGATGCAACCTTTGGTATTATGCGCCTTGTAAATCTCGAGTTTTTCAATGTATTTAATAAAATGTTTGTTAGTGGCAGTCTTAATTATGGAAGCTTTATCCCAATAAATATTGATATCTTGTTCTTTTGCAAAGGCTGCCAGTACATGATGTTATTGCTGGCATTCTATTTTTTGTTCTAATTCTGTTTAAAGAAGCATTCTATTTTATGTTCTATTTTCAATTTAAAGAGTAACTGAAGAGGACTATTAAAAATAGTCGAAAACGTTTTTATTTTAATAAATTTTACTTGTTTGCTGGAAATACCAAGGTGTTTTGTTTTCGTAATCTTATATCAACTGGAAAAGGAGATCGAACCAAAGGTCCGGGTAGCGTAACTGGTAACGTGTCTGCACGGATAGCAGGAGTTGTGGGTTCGAGTCCCGCTTCGGGCTGATTCTTTTCTTCCAGTTAGGCCTAAATTTATTTAAAATTATTTAATTAAAAATTCTAATTATTAAATTTAGCAAGAGATGGCACCTAACGCCTAACTCTAGTACCAAATTATCTTAAATTATTAATATTACTATAGCCATTTTCTAGCCTGATAATTTGGCAGTGGTTGGTCTTCATCCATGCATTACATATAAGTCTCCAAAAGCTGGAATGTACACAAATTAAAACTGCATACTATACATACAGTCTTCCAGCAAATAATATGTATTGAAATTAAATAAAAACAATGTTTTTGGTCTCTTTCAGGAACCTGCACCAATCATTGATCATTACAGAACATTACAGATTCTAAATTTAGAGGGATTTTTTTTAAAACTATGTTCTTTTTTGACATCAAGTCATTTTGAATGTTTAACAAGTATTTGATACATTTTGCATATACTTTACAATTATTATTATACAATAAAAAATTAAACAAATAAAATTACAAGTATCCCTCATTATAACACAGTAGTTACATTCCAAAAATGAGCCATGTTATGCAAATCCGTGCTATACAAAACAAAGGACTAGTGCAAAATATAAGATTACATTCCAGAAGTTAGAAACAAAAAAGGCAGTATACTTTTGCTAAGAGAAATATGTTTATTTAAGCAATCAATATTTTATTTCCAATCAATAATTAGTTAACAATAACAATTAAAAGAATGTATTACAAATTAATATTTATTTTATAGTTAAACAAGTAAGAGTTTTTTTTTTACAAAGTATCATCATCATCTGAGCATTTTTGTTAATCTTGATCAGAAATATCATCATTTTCATACTTTTTATTTTTTTCATAAAAAATTTCTATGGATGAAAAAATAAAAATATGTTATTGGGCTACAATTTTAAAAACTTTTACACCTATAAATTCCCACTGTTGTCCACCTGTCTGCCTTTCCTTGATCTCAGAACAGAGATAGATAGATAAAAGCTGAGACCAGTTATGGAAAACTTGGGGCACAAGGCCCCAGGTTTTCCATAACTGGTCTCATCTTTCCATAACTATAAACAAACTTCTGACGTAAACTGGAAGTTACGTTATTTCAATTCAAAAATCTTCCCTTCAGAGCAGTTAGATAGATGACTAGTTGCTATAGGAAAAGTATGATGTACAGGGGCAAGACACTACTAATTTCAGGTAGAGAGGATATATTTTAAATTAAATAAATTTAAAAATTATGATTAAAATTGCATCCTGGTATTGTGATGTCACAATAAATAATTGCTTATTAATAGAAAATTTGTTCTAGCAGGTCGTGTTTGTTCAGTCAAGTACAGAGTGACTTTTTTCCAGAATGTGTACTCTAATGTTGTGAGATACCACCATATTTCATTTGTTATTTTACGAATTATTGCTTATCTACAGTCTAAAAAAAAAAAAAAAGATGTAATAACACTTAACCTAAAAGTGTTTAAATGAACATTACTAAATATAAAAATTAATCTATAAAAAGAAAACACAATGACAGTCTTAAGGGCTAAAGTCTGAAAGCAATAACCATGTCACCTGGTTGATATAAAAGTTAGAACAAGAAAAAAAAATTGCACTATCAGTTTTCATTACAGTAAACCTGTCAAAAAGCACAAAATAATTTGAAAATCTCAATATTCTAAAATCCATCAGCAAATTTGAGACAACATGTGTTTATTTAAGTAAAAAAAAATCAGACAATGAAATTTACATTTAAAAACTGAAATTTTGTATAGAGGATTTCCAAAACTGCATCAGAATGAAACTGGAAATCATGTTGTATGGGAAATATCCCCAATTTTCAAACCATGTTGTACTATGGATAAATATATTATATGAAAAGAAACTAATCATGCATATTACAATAACTTATCTCTCTATAGTAGCCTGCTGCTCTAATATTATTTATTTGTTTTCCTTAACCAACACTGACATGTGGCAGATATTGTCTCAATCTTTACTATTAATGCAATTCCCACTGATTGAAAATTTCCCACACTTCTAAGGCTCTTAGTTTTTGAATGTCAAAGGTTTTCCTTATCAGTTTTGCCATATTTCAGATAATTGACACCCCAGATATTTTTAAAAAACATTTAAATTTAGAATCTCTAACATTCTATAACAATCAATGCTTGATGCAGGTCCCCAAAAAAGGTAAAAAATATCATGTGTTTATATAATTCTAACACATATTATTCACTGGAAGACTGTGTGTATGATGGGTGGCAAACATTTTTGAGTCTGTGTGCCATATAGTAAGAATACTTAGTTTTAAAGATGTTTATGAGTGCCAAAGTTTTGGAGATTTCGAATAATGGTATTTAAATAAATTAAATGAATATGCTTTAATGAGAATAAATGAAAAAAAAAGAATGATCAGATGATAAAGTGAATAAATGATTGAAAACTACAGATAATAAATAAAAATCATACGATACGTTACATGCCACTTTGAGCATCCATACCATTTGCCAACCCCTAGTGTATGGTGAGTAGTTTTAATTTCATTCATACATTCTTGATGTCATATTACTCAATTGTTAACAGTCCATTCTAAGATCTTGCACTGAAACTTAGCATGCATTCCAAAAAACTTTCTGACAATACAGCAGCACAATATGATAATGTGATCCATTTCTTTTTTGAACCTGACAGTACTTCATGTTTATAACTCAGGAAACCATTTGGGGTGGAACAGTAAACAGTCCTGTTTCATCTTCACTGTAGATTTGACAGGATTAAATTTCTGTAGAAATTCAGGTAACTTAGTTGATTTTCACTCCTCAGTGCTCATAGTGTCAGCACTATTCTATTTTTTTATTGTGCGCCCTTTCAAATTTTATTTCACATTTGGTTTTCCATTTCGATAAACATCCATCTGTAACTTTAAAATTCATGTAACCCATCGTTTTGGCTAACTCTTCTGATTTGGTTTTCAATATCAGCCCATTAATACATATTTCTCTTTGTTGTATGTTCTGTTCTGATAAAGTGGTAAGATGTCCCACATAAGCAAAACAAATTTGCTTATATTACATCTTTTGTTTCAGTCATTAAATATATGTTCCAAATAAATGATAGTCCCAATCAGTGCCATAACTAGCCATTCCTGTGCCCTGTGCAAAAAAGAATTTGAATTTAGGCCCTTAATTAATTAGGTTTGGGGAAAATAATAAAACAAACATATGCATTTTGGGCCCCTTTCCAAGTGGATCCTGAGCGGGTGCACCTGTTGCACCTGCCTAGTTATGGCACTGGTCCCAATTAACAAAATATACCGACATTGTAAAAGAAACTCAACATAAAGAAATAAACTATAATAAAATTAAGAATATAAGAATTAAAAAAAAATTTATTTGTTTGTTTATTTTCCACATTCAAAAAAATTTCAATATTTAAAATAAAGCTTCAGTTTTACATGTTGGTAACAGTGGTATCCTTTTGATAAGAGATTTAGATATGGTTTCTGGTATGACTTTTTGGCAGGCCAGATCTTCAGAACATTTAGAAGATTTTAGTCTTACTTTCTATCTCAGAATTTATCCCCACAGAATTTCATTACACTCAGTTTATTTGTAATTAGTTACTGTGCATATATACCGTAATATAACATAGCAATGACATTTAGGTAAATCAACTTCATCCACTAATGTTTAATATTTTAATTAATTGGTAATTTTATTCACACCAAGTCATGAAAATGCATTTATTAAAGTAATTAAAACTGATACTGAGGGAATATTGTAATCTTTTAACTATTTTTATTCTTAACTATTTATTAAAATTAACTATTTTTATTCTTAATCTTAATTAACTATTATTATTCTAACTATTTAAAATTATTATTCTTAACTATTAACTATTTTTATTCTTAATTCTCTTAATCTTACACACATACAGTACTTCCACAATTTTCCTGTATATATTTTTTTATTAAAAAATTTCTTATAAAAATATTCATATAGAAGTTTAAATAATACTTTGTTAATTATATAAGTTATTTTTGTTGTTTATGATTTAATTGTTAATATTCTTCATTCTGTAGCAAATCTTTATTGACTAGCAATAAACATTTAAACAAATATTTTATTAACCTTTTATTTACAATTTATGTATATGGTTAGTGGTGGTTATGTATTCAATTAGAACCCTTTTAAGAGTAAATTCTGATATAAATCTTATTTAAATGACTTATTTATACATTTTATATTTAACACAATTTTGGACAAATATAAAATTATATTAATTAGGGACAGTCAATAATTTTTGCACATGTAAACAAATTATTTTGATGTGTCCAAAACTTTGCATAATCTATATAATTATGTTTCGTGGAAATTTCTAATATGGCAATCTTTATAATCTTAATTATATTGAAAAAACTTATTAAAACCTGTGATAATAATAATAATAATGTTATAATTAGTTTTATATTAATGTAATTTACCTGTATTGTAGCTGTTGATCCTAATGGTTTTCCTGGAATGGTAACAGTAGCAGGTTTAGTTGAACCAGCAATTGCAGAAGCTGGCATTGTAATTGTTATTGGAGATGTAACAGTACTAGTTGTCATTTGTGTACCTAAAAATAATCCAAATACTTAACTGAATATTGTTAACATAAAAAATTCAATTTATTGTTACTCTTAATATTCTGATGATATATCATATATATATATATATATATATATATATATAATGTATGCATGTGATGCAATTTATGAGAAGGTAAATAAGTGAGAAAAATAAATTTCTTTATTGGAAAAACAAAATGTGTATAAACAGGTCAAAATTGATAATTTTTAAATTTCAATGCCAAATCTTTCTAACAGAGACTATAAGAGGGACAGAATAAGAGGAATATATAAGAGGGAATTTATAGGCAAATGTCAAGTAACATTTGCCTATACATTTGCTTATAAATTCCTTCTTATATTTTCCTCTTACTCTGCAGAATAAGATGTACTCAAAAAATGAAAGTTGGGTTTTCCTAACGTGATGTATCTTCTTAAAGATTGCATTTCACACAAACAAACAATGCATAATGATGTACTGTACATCAGTGGCAAATTATTCTACAGGAAAAATGGCAATTGCCTGGACCCTCACCAACAGGGGGCACCAAACCAAGCTTTTATAAAAAATATTCCTCCAAAAATATTCCCTCATGGGAAAATATCTGAAGTTAATACTATATTTGGAGCTCCTTAATTCAAAATCTCCTGAGCCCCATAAACTATAATATACTACTGATGCATATAAAATTTTATGTAAACCAGCAATGAGCAAAGATGCAGATGACTGAAAGTAAACTTCTGGTGGAATGCATGCAGTTTTTTCTTATGGAGTTGCAGACTTTAAATCTGCTCAGTACTAGCATATTCTATAACCACCAAAACACTAGGGACTAAAATAATATATGCTAATGATATGCAAACTAATAATGTATACTTTATTCTCATCTTTTCACTGATCAAGTTTAGTTTGAATGTTCTTTATCACAAATATCAGTTTAATTAAAACCAAATAACTACCAGATTACATCAGGGTACAGGCTACAAATGATTATTAAACACTGATTAATTTGACACTAGAGATGGATGTTAGATACCATCTCATTAAATTTAATAATTATAATTAAATTAATATTTATTAAATAATTTAGAAAATTCTGGAAAAACAGTAAGCAACAGTTGTGGGTTCAAGTCACACCTGGGCCAATTTTTTTCTTCCAGAATTTTCTAAATTATTTAATAAATATTAATTTAATTATAATTATTAAATTTATTAAGAGATGATGCCTAACACTGCCTCTAGTGTCAAATTACACAGTATTTAATAATTATTGATAGTGGTAATGTAGTTACCACTTAATCCGATTAATTGTCTGGCTTTAATACAATTATCAGGCTTTGAGCTGTTTATGAGTGTATGTCAACTTAATTAAAGTTCCATAAGGGTATGAGGCAGAAAACAGGAAAATAAAATATGTTGCCAAAGCCCCAGGATCTGTAAATTAGAACCTTGTCGGCAACAGGATGCTCATGAATGATGCAAATTTTATGATAAAATACAATGTGAACATCTTTGATAACTTACAACTGAGGAATTATATGGAATAAAGTACTTAAGTGTATTTAGATATCATTTTCAGCTAAGCATTTTATTATGCATAACAAGTAAGGTTTTATGAATATGATTATTCCCTTAAATAAACACTTTATTTAAGCATGTTTAACATTTACATTTTACTCAGTTCCTAACAAACCTCATACAAAATGAGCTTCTTTGAGAATTCTTGAAAAACATCAAAATGTGACTTTACATACGTTTTTCCATAGATATACTACCAAAAATATTTCAGTTTAGAAACAATCAGCTTCTGCCTGATACCCAAATTATTTATGGACATTTGTTTCCTTCCTTTTTTATGACCACCCTGTTTCTCATAAGTGTATAAGTATAGCCTTCAGAATTCCTAACATGATTCATTTCATATATATCAAATTATGTATTTTTACAAATAGAGGTCTTAATATTTGTTACTTAGAGACATCTGAAGTTTTTGCCTAACTCAATTTGCTAAGTCAGGGGTCCCCAACCCTATGCCCGCGGGCACCATAGCGCCCGCCGATCGTTTTACGTGTGCCCACCGCTGTGTGACCACGATAAAAATAAAAATATTTCAGTTTTCAATAAAATGCTATGTAAAAGTTTTTCTCGTTTTTAATGATTAACCACTCAAAAGTAGAAATGGCGTCCAACACAGATAAAAGCACAAAGCGAAATGCGACCGATCTCTTTTTCCTCTCGCGCCAAATCTTCACCAACCAAATTTCCCATACCTGAAATGAAATAAACCGGTCCGTTCTGAAATAGAAATAAACCGGTCCGTTATAAAATCAAAGTACAGATCACTACTTACAGATGAACACCTTGACGATTGCTTACGAGCAGGAATATCATCATACTCTCCTAATTACGAAGCAATGGCCAATGAAATGCAATGCCAAAAATCACATTTACTTTCAGATTTATATTTTTTATAAAGAATTTTTATACTTTGTAGATTTTGTATGCATTGTTTAGTAATTACTTGTTTTGTAAAAATTATTGTTAATAGTCTTGTGTATGTTTTATTACATTTTTGGAATTAAATGTTTTCTGTACATTATGTGTATGTATTATTAACTATGTCCAAATATAAATTCACCTTGAAAAAATAAACGGTGCCCGCCGTCCAGCCGGTATTCTAGAATGTGCTCTTAGTTACAAAAAGGTTGGGGACCCCTGTGCTAAGTAATAGGTAAGAGATTAAACAATAATGGGTTAATGTTACCTATGATAGGGAACATGGCAACTCGTCTCTGGAACAGTGGGGATGCACGTTCTAACCTAACCTAACCTATTCTAATAAACTACCATAATTATTGCCAACCAAATTATTAGAATAGGGGTAATTTATTAGAATTGGTTAGGTTAGGTTAGAATGTGCGGTCCCACTGTTTCAGAGACAAGCCGCCATGTTCGCTACCATAGGTAGCATTAACCCAATAATGTATATGTTTTGGTTTTCATATTCAATTAGTTGGAACTGCCATTTCAATTCAAAAAGACAAGAATTTGATTACTTATATGATTGATTGAAGATTCAATTTGCAGGGTTGAAGGAAATTGAAATAATAACTGCTGATAGATAACAGCATATGTTAAATCTGATTAAGTAAAGTTTTATGCTTCACTTAATGAAAACTAAAATTGTAGCATTGATGTCATTTCCCACACTCTAGCTTAATGGAAGTATTAGTTTATGCACATCAGACAGAATTCGTAAGTTCTCACATGAAATCTGAACAAATTACCAGATAACATTATCTAAATACTAAATGATATTTGTCCAAACATTTTAATTTTAGATTAACAAATAATCTAACAATAATGATTAAATGACTCAATTACAATATTTCAGGAAAGTGAAATGTAAATATGACATATTAAAAGGCATTCATTTTATTCTGATTGCATCTCAAATGAAAATGTAACAGTCCAGTTACTAGTACTACTGTGAGAATTGGGGCTACAATTTGTATTTAAAATAATTATTTGTTAGAAACAATAATGTTTTAATATTAAATAGAAATTAAATATTTTGTTAACTCTAACAAATTTGTCAGATAACAAATGTAGAATACTTTCATTATTGAAAGGAAGTTGATTTTCTTTCAAAAGATGACTAGAGAGTGAATCATAAACGGGACTTGACTGTCAGTCGGCTGCTTGTCCCTATAAAAAAGGGGCCATTGTCTCACCAAATTGCACAGTTCTTGGATATCAAGTCGACACCAGAATGAGCCATACTAGTTAGGCAGTTCAGTAGACATACAGAATCGACTCAGTTCACAAAAGATCTAGAAGATACCTGAATTCGCCATATGATACTCATACGATAATTCATACAAGTTGGAACACATTTTGTTAAGTGCCATACTACAGGAAGGACCTTCCGAATATATTTGAATGAAGAAAAGTATTGTAAAGGTAGTATAAATCAATGATAGTTTAATGTAATACTCTCTCACAGCACATAGTATTACATTTAGAGTGAATAGGTTAAATATAGATTAAGTGATAGTTTATTCCTTTATGAGTTAAATCTGAAGTTGTATTATTTGTAATTCCATTTTCCATTTGTATATTACTTGTAATCATGCTTAGTTTAGTTTTATTAAATATTATTATTTGTTTATAATGAAATTGGTTTCCATTTTGGTTATATTATCAGTGCACTGCCACTCGTAAAATCTTAAAACCCCCTATATTAAATGCAAACATCAATAGATCCTAAATAGACTAAATAGAAGTAAACGTATGATAGGGCATGAATTTCATTCCTATCTGGTGTCGGGAATCCTGACGTAAGGAGAACGTTGATCTTAGAATCATCAGTTTCCACTATTTTTCACAAATTAACTTTAAGTCCCTCCAACTACTCATTATTCAAATTTGAAGTCATCTCATATGACAACTGAGAGTCAATTTCATAATTGACTGCCGATTAAGTGACAGAAAGTACTTTCCAGACTTCCTGCCCCTGGCCGATCTCACACTAGTATATAAACATAACAGTAGATTTGTTTTGACCTCCTACAATACAATAAAAGTTTTAATTATATTTCTCAAACTAATTTTATATCTATAGATTAATAAAAACTTAAATTTTCGTAACTAGAATAATTTCAGATTTTAATGCATTTTCAGTTGATAGCTTTACAATGTCATGAATTCATTTCACTCATTTAAAGGATCAGATAAACTAACAAAAATAAATCTCTATATTTACATTTAACTTTCTGAAAAGTAAGAAAATATTTCTAAGGCAAAAATAAAATTGAGATGATTGCATCAAGAATATCAAAAAAAAAGTATACAGTACATAAGCAAGCTGTAATTAGGATTTCTCATTTCCTGGTCTTTTGCTTATCCCAGGATTCTGGGAAAAAGTGAACTGTTTCCCCGGTATCCCGGGATATAATTAATTATTTTTAAGATATAAAAAATATCTTAAAATCAAATGATATAATTATTTTTCCTTTTTAAAAGTAATTTTAATACATTCTGCACCTCCAAAATCATAATATTAATAATGCTGTGTAAAATATATGTTAAATTTACCTTTGAATTACATAGAAATTTTCACAAAGAGAAAAAATTTATTAAAGTATGTTGGAAACTGCTTACAGAAAAAAATGCCTTTGAATTGAGTTAAAAATTTAAAGAAAAAATGAACTTACAAGGGGAGGGCACGACCTGGGAAATTCACTTTGGGATGAGACTTGGTATATAGGTAGTACTCCTTTGGGATGTTCAATCCTCAAAACAAGAAAGTGCAATGGCCAGCCAATTTTAAGAAAAAGGCCTTTAAAAATTTGAGCTCAGCTTATGCACTACTAAGTTTCGTTAGGTTAGCAGCTGCCGAGCAGCTCAGTTGACATCGTTCTCGGCTACCGCCAAGTCATTCAGGGTTCAAATCTCTGTCTCAATTAGTATTTTTTTTTTCTTTTTAAAGATTTTTTAAAAAAGTATTTTGAATATATATAAATATTAAAATTTTATTATAATAAATAATTCCATTTAAAAAATGTTTAACACATATTACGTGTCATTTTAATTATAATAATACAAAATAATTAATAAGTATATTAATAATCATCATCATCAACTGTTGGTAAACATAGTATCTTCATTCACAGACATTTTACTGTAAAATATTGAAACTATTTGTATTATGGTGTGATATATTACGGAACACTATGATCTCTTCGAAATCCAAAAGTAAACTGACACTCCAAATATCAGGTTAGTCCATAAGTCCATGCGCATTTTTATGACCTTGAGAAAAATCTTGTTTTGCTGTTGAAAATGTCAGTCTAATGTGATACTTTTCACACTGAAGTGTTAAATTGGATCTCATATATATAATACTGTTGGAATTGGAAACATTCTAGTTGTTTATTTTTGTTAAAATGGAAGTAAAGAATGAATATAAAAGACATGTTTTATACTTTTTATTTTTAAGTGGTGAGAATTAATAAGAGTAGTAACCTTTGAAAAATTTGATACAATAGAATAATAAATGAAAACTATTGTTTCATAACTAATTATTTATAACTATTTTTATTAATTATTTTGTATTATTATAATTAAAATGACATGTAATATGTGTTAAACATTTTTTTAAATGAAATTATTTATTATAATAAAATTTTAATATTTATATATATTCAAAATACTTATTTTAAAAAATGTTTAGAAAGAAAAAAAAAATACTAATTGAGACAGAGATTTGAACCTTGAACGACTTGGCGGTAGCCAAGAACGATGTCGACCGAGCTGCTCAGAAGCTGCCGACCTAGCGAAACTTATTAGTACATAAGCTGAGCTCGAATTTTTAAAGGCCTTTTTCTTAAAATTGGCTGGCCATTGCGCTTTCTTGTTTTGAGGATTGAACATCCTAAAGGAGTACTACCTATATACCAAGTCTCATCCCAAAGTGAATTTCCCAGGTCGTGCCCTCCCCTTGTTAGATCAAAATTATAACTTAGAAAGTAATTTTCGTTTTTAAATAAAACATAATACAAAATATTACTGTAAATTTTTATAAGATTTTGAAAACCACAGATAATCGATACTCTGATTACTCAATCTTGTTATTATTTTAATAATGAAAAGTTCCACTATTCAGAATGCCCTTTCCAATTCAATGGATGTGGGTGGGATCATCTTTAATGCATTTAAGCAAAGACATTAAGCAAAGACATTAAGCAAAGACAAATGTTATGCGTTTTTCACTCACAGCTTTGAAGATTTCTCGTTCATTTTGAGATGCGTTGCAGTACTTCTTTTTCTCTAAAGTATTCTTGATTTGTCTATCTCGGCTGCTTTAATAGCAGTATCAAACTTATAGTCTGATAATTCGGTAGTTGGTTTGGCTTTAATAATCAGGTTTATGAAGAAAAACTTCATACTTGTTTCTATCCTTGCCCAATTTGCACAACTTGGCATAATGCAGTTATTGCAGCTACTGGGCATAGTTAAAATTAAGACAGCATCAGCACAATTATTCCAGAAATTACAGGTTCTGACAAATAAAGAATTTTTCAGAGTTCTGCCACAAATACATCTTGATTATTGACAATCTGTGAGATGTCATAACAAGCAAAAATTTAAAAAACTAATAAACAAGCTAAAAATTAATAAACACAAATGTGTTCGGACAGTTTATGGGTTAATTATACTTTCTATTTGCAAAATTTCTTCAACTTTAACAAAAAATAAGAAAATAGTGAACTTTAAAGAAATTTGTGGGATTTCCCAGGATGAGCAGAATTTCCCAGGTTAAAAAAAACAGCAGGGATCCCAGGATCCCATTTGAGAAACCCTAGGTATAATATGGCAAGTAGCTAAAGATATCAAAAATTTAGATAAGATAAAGTGCAAAATAATATAATTGTAAAGTGAAAGAAGTAAAAGAAAAAACATTGCAAACATGAATACACTGTAATAAATTAAGGAAATCACATTAGGGAATTTTTTCAGAAGCAAATAGAATATGGAAGAACAGACATTCTACTGAAATAAAATATTTACAGATTATTTTCATCAAAATGCACAGAGATGATTAACACCACTATTAGAGACATTTTACAGAAGTATAAAAATTTACAAAATAATTGGTAGAATTGTTCATATATATAAAATAAACTAAGTATTAATAGATATGAAATAAATTAACTAAATTTTACTTACTTGTGTTATTAGCAGTAGTAATTATTGTTATTGCTTGTTGACCAGATGAAGTTAAACCAGCAGATGAAACTACTATCATTTTAACACCTCCAGCTGTGTTAACTGTATTCAGCTGTGTACCACCTAATAATATAATCTTGGTGTTAGAAAAACAAGTAAATTATTTTTACATGATCTTGTAAATTAAATTACAAAAAATATAATCAAGCTATATAAGGTTTTATTTACTGCTTCTGTACAGTAATATACAATAGTTCTGCAATATGCAACAGAATATTTTTGAAAGATCACACTGTTTTTTGAGATTGAATACATTTTTAAAAAATACACTAGACATTACAACCAAACAAAATTTCTGATATTTCAATTATCTATGGGGGCGTGTCTGAACGTCGACGCTGAGAGTGACTTTTTGGTGAACCTTTCATTTGTGCTGCGAAGTGATGAATCACTGTTCGTTTGATTAATTTATTACTAAACAAGTTTAAACTAACAATATCGAAGTGAAGGTAAAGGAAAAAGCAATAATATAAAAATAATAATATGCAAAGATCTCCAGTCAATCGTGGAAGACCTCCACAGACCAGAACGAGAACAGAGAACAAACAAGCTCAACCAAGCACTTCAAACTTCAAACTCATTACGGATTATGGAACACAACCAAAAAGTGATTTACAAGAAGGAACAAAAGAATTCTCGAATCAAAATATGGAACCTGGTCAGCAGAATTCATTAGGTTCAACAGGTGAGTCACCTAATATTAATTCAAGTCTTCTTACTAATTCAGCAAGTCAACTTAACACCTCATCCGCACTTCTATGGAATAAAATATCAGATTTAATAAATGTCTCAAATGATAAATTGTTAGAACAAATGGCCTATATAAAAGAAGATGTAAAACGAATATGTCAAGATATATGTGAAACTAAGGAAAGACAGATAAAAATAGAGGAAGAAATTAAAAATTTAAAACAACAACTAGAAAATCAAAAAAGTAAAAATGAATTAACGCAATTTAAAATAGACTCCTTAAGTAATGATTATAATTATTAAAAAATAATTGTATACAAATATCCGAGTTCAAAATCCATATCTAAGTTAGAGGTATATAACTTTATGACAAATGTACTTAATATTCATGATATAGCCCAAACTGAGATTACAGAAACAAATTTAATCACAAAGTAACCTAATACAACAGTAAGAATAACATTCAGCAATAAGCAACTTTGTGATAAATTTTTTTATACCTTTATTCACAAAAAACAACAAAAAAATGTATCAAAAGAATGGGAAGATATGCAAATATCCCCAGATTTGACTAAAAACTCAAGGATAAGAAGGAAAAATTTACTCCCAATACTTCATGAATTGCGAAAACAAAAAGACCAAGTAAAACTCCATAATGATATATTAACGATAAACCAAGAAAAAATAACATATAGCCTAAGATTGAGCAAATTGGTTTATGTAAATAATTTTCGTCCTTATAGTAATCAAATAAATATTGACAGTTGATATCACGTTAAGCAAAAATTTACGCAATACAACAAAGTCATAAACAATAATCAAAGGCTTCCATTGCAAACTGGAATGGCCAAGGAACAAAAAAATACGTCATTAATAAATAACATTTGTGCTAAATACGAACCGGATATCTTAGCAATTACTGAAACTTGGATTACTTTGAATTTGTATTATAAAACAAAATCTTTCAAAACGTCATAGTGGAATCGATCCAAGCTCAAAACCTACAGGTCCAGGCCGTCCAAGTGGAGAAGCCTACCTTGGTGAATAAAATGAATAATGTAATAATATTATTAATTGCTTATATTCCGCTGTTTAAAATACCATCTGTTCAATTTATAGGTTATATTCAGTAAATTTGAATGTAAAATGCCTTGTGGTACAACTTCGTTTAAATAAATATTCGTTGTATGTTAACAACACTTATATAAGCTTATCAACAAAATGTTTCTTATGTAGCGCCGAAGATTTAACACCTTGTCATTTAATATTAAAATGTCCAAATTAAACGACATTCGTGAACATTATGATATAGCTCAAACTTATAAATGCAACTCGCTAATAGAACTGTTAAAAAACTTCAACAAAACAAGTAAAAAAGACTTATATAAAAGTTATAACTATTTTGGTAAAATAATTGACATTTACAAAAATAAACTAATCAACACTGAGGAAGTATTAAAATATGTTATTATTAATGAAAAAGAGTAATAAGATTGTAAGATTCAAATTAAAAATTTTTGGAATGTATCTGCAGAAAAACAGGTGTAAATTAATAAAATCAGAGTATTGTAAAGTAAAAAAGCAAATAAACATTGTAAATGTAACCCCCTTGTAATAGGGAAGAAATTCCCATTAGACAATAAAGGATGATTATGATGATGATGATATTTCAATTATCTATTATGATTTTCTCGATACCTGGACTAAAATGCAGTATGCTGAGTAGTAGAAAAAAGTAATGAGTGAAATTCTTCTTTCATCTATAAAATGAAAAAGAAAGATTCTTGAAAAAAACATGCATATAAGTACACATTTATGACTGAAAAACAATTACAAAATATAAATCCATCAATTTAAAGTGCTGTCTTTTTTTAAAAAATAAACTTTTAAAAAATTTTTCAATAAATTTATATTTATTTTTTTTAGAAACTATTTATTTTTAAAATGAATATCTCTTAGCACACAATAGAATATGCATACTACCAAATTGACAAACCTAATCATCATCATGGATTGAACATAAACACTCTTTAAAATTTTTTTTTTTTTTTAAATTAAAAACAAACTGTAATATATAAACTTCTACATCATTTGGCTAAAACAGTTATGTTAAAATTTATAGGCTGACACACAAATATAAAATATGAAGTTAATACATAAACTAAATATTATAACTAACTCATTTTATAGTAGTTTATTAACCTCTCAGCAGTGACTGACGTATATATATTTGCTAAATTCTTTTGGGGGTATCGCCAAAAACTACCGCAAAAAAAATTCACATAAAAAATGAATTATGTAACAATAAAAAAAAAGACTTTTCTTTACTAGACATAACTGTTTACAAAATCCTTTTCCGAAATGGTAATGAGAGAAAAACGCGTGAAAAAATACTTTAAAAATTTCCCACATTTCTTATCCACAACTAAGTGGTAGCGCCACATCTGACTGTTCCACTGTTGAAAGGTTAATAATTACTGGTAAAAATTATTTGGTGTTCGAAGTTTCATCTTCAAACCTCGTTTCTTTGTAATATTTTGTTCTACTACATTGTCTTGGCCATTAAAAGTGAAACATGATTCAAAACAAACTGCACATTATATTCAAAAACTGGTATAATAGTTTTTGTTGTAAACAGTTAAATATGAATTCTTACATGATATTTTCTAAAAATAGATTTAAAAGTTTTTATCATGAACTGTTAAACACATTTATGTATGATTTTATTGTGTTTACTTTAGGAACCATATCCAGAAGTTTGAAATCAATCCTTCATTATTTTGATTAATTACGTCTATTAGTGAAATGGCTATACAGATTTCTCCAGCTGTTCTTAGCAGAGATGTTCTTGTTGTGGACCTAACTATTCTTCTGTCTTTCCATTTAATTTCTTCATTTTTATTTGTTTGATCAGTGAGAACTATGTGCTCTTTCCTATTTTTACACATCTTATATATGTTTATAAAGCATGTTTTCAAAATGGACTATGTTCTGATTGCACTCCATTATTAAATGGTCAAGGCTATAAAGCAGAATTAAATTTTACAAAAGCAACAACCTAAATATAAAAAATAAAAGCATTAAAAATTTTAAGAAATGTATGCAGAAAAGTAAAACAAAAAATAAAACAAGAAAAAATATAGCTAAAATCTTTAAGGGATAAAAATTATAAAAAGCTCAACTTCAAATGATTTTCTTATTCGTCTATTTTCAAAATTAGGAATTTGAAATCTAATATGCTGGCATCTATTATTCTTTATTCTGAACTTCTTTATTACAGATCCTTTATACACAGCTTTAACAATTTCTGTTACCTCTTTATTTAGAGCTGAGCTTAGTATTAATTTTTCATTTCTTAATTTGTATTTAGTGTTTGATGATTCTTTTATTTAATTTTCTTTCTGTAATTATTAGCACATTCTTTTTCTTTTTTCTTCATGTTAAGAATCTCAATCTTGTAAATCTGTAGCATCATATAAGTTCCCCCGTATGTAATTAATTATAAAATTATGAAGCTCTTCTAGAAGATCAAATTTAACTCAAAATTCGTTTAGAGCCTATCTTTTCTTAATTTTTCTCAAACATTTCTAATCATGTAATCTTTATCTTCTGAAAGAAGTGATAATACAATAAAATCCTGATTATTCAAGATAACAGAATAATGATATTGAATCATTCAGAATGTCTGGTACAAAGTAATTGACAAATTACAAGATTGTTGTTATAGAAGTCAAGTTTTATTATGATTACAATTAATATTTGTAGCACTCTGAGTCATTCTCATTTCTAAGATTCATGACACAAACTATACTATATTATGTTCTCTTGTCTTTATTGACAAAATACTCTTTCACAATTCAGTTTGGAAAATGCAGAACTTTGATTAAACAGATCTTAATTAATTGGGACTCTACTACAGATATATTAATTAACTGTATCCCAAATAATAATGAACTTTTTATCCAAACATTCTCAGACCAGAGAATCAATGGAATATAGTTTTCTTACAAGATTCTGGAGTTTTAGTGTCTGCTGGAACATAAACAAATTTTTCTTATAAATCACTATCTATTCTTCCAATTCTTTCCTTATTAAAAGATCTAAAAAGTATATTTATTAAAGGAAGACTACTTTATTTTTATCATCAGACCCAAATTCTTTTTGATAGTAATTTTTACCAAGCTCTGTTTCTAGTACTTTTCCAAACAAAAGATTCATCTCTTAATTTCATACAGCATTTAATTTTGTCAGAAAATTTTCTACTAACTTCTTTAATTACCCTGATATTTTCTGCTGTGATGCCTACTAAAGAAGATCTGATAGATAATCTTATTCTGTTTTAAAAATTTCAGAAATGTTATTTCTAAAAGTAAATTGTTTAATGTGTCAAGCTTGTAAAGTTTCACTTGTAGAAATAACAGAACAACTTCTAATTTAATTAATAAGTAGAATTTATCATAGTCAATACAGCATATAGCAATCATTTTATCAAAACTTTGATTACAAATACAAATTATTATAACTCAAGTACCATTTACTATAAATACAAACATAGTCAAATTACAAAATAACTCAAATTATATTATAACAACTTATAGCTGTGATTACAGATTTTTAAAAAAAATCCATTACAACTGGGCAGATAATGATTTTATTTCATTTTCAATGAATATTGGCCTTATTTCATATTTTTAACACTATAAGGCAGTTTAAAACTGCCTTATAGTGTTAAAAATATTTTACAACTTTTTATTGTTTGAGTTTATTTCATATTTTTAACACTATAAGGCAGTTTAAAACTGCCTTATAGTGTTAAAAATATGAAATAAACTCAAACAATAAAAAGTTGTAAAATTACAAAGATAATTATTATTGGGGGAAGAAAAACTCTTAATTATATATTATTGTTTTCTTGCAATTAGAATAAAGAAGAAATAAGAACATTAAAAACAAAATAAAAGACATTATATTTCTTGGAACATACATTTAAAAATAAAAACTGCTATTTAAAATTTTGAAGTTAAGTAAATAAGAAGAAATAATAGAAAAAGAGAATAATGATATTTATATATACTAAAAGAAATTACCTTTTCCTGCTTGAACAGTTGTACAACCTCCAGAAACTGTTTTTAACTGAGCATGTGTTGTAACTACAATAATTTGGGATGTAGGTGTAGATAACTTTGGTACAGTAGTTAGTAATTTTGCAGGTGTTCCTGTTTGTCCAGATTTTGGTGCCGCAATTACGATAGTCTGCTTTGCTAAGTTTGACAGAGCAGATGATGTAGTGATTGCACCAGATGTGGTTGGTTTTGCAACAGTAATTATATTTGTGGGCAAAGTTCGAAGAATTGTTGTTATTACTTTTTGTGTTTGTATAGAACCCTGTAATAAGATAAAGTAGTAGTATTTATTAAATTTCAAAATTTATAATGGCTTAAAATAAAATAAATTATGAAAAATGATGAGAGCTGATAGTTTAATGAGAGTTGCTATTCTTGAAGGATTTTGAAAGTCTAACTGCTTAAAACTCGTCCATCTGGGGTACAACTGGCCTTGCAACCTGCACCAACTCATTCACACGCGTACAATGTTCCATCATCTACTTGCATTTATATCTCTTAGTGGGGTGCTTGAGAGCACTCACTCCGGAGGCGTGGATGGCATATGATGTCATACATAGTAAGCACATTGTTGAGCAGTAAACCAGTGATAGTCTATCACTCACGTTGACTGCATTATGCTAGAATGTCCTTGACAGCAAATGCTCAGTCAATAAGACTTATAACAACATAAGTATTTCATAACTGTTTTTTGTAACATGTAAAATACTCATAAGCATCATAGTTTAACTCTGTCACAACACGAATTGAATTAAAACCTTATTTTAAAAAGTATTGTATGAATTTTTTCCTTATAGTGATTCAAAATGCATATATAACTATAATAGGAATAAATTATATTACAAACAGTTGTGTTTGTTAATTTAGTCAATGCAATTATAGACAATTTAAATTCAGCATAAAATATTGCACCAAAAAGTTTTTTGGTTTATGAACCATAAAAGAAATAAGAGAATTACTTAGACTCCAAATCCCAGTAAAATAATTAATGAAATTATATTGTTTATTAATTCTTTTGAATTAATAATTTTGTAATTAAATTTAACTTTAGGTAATTTTATTCAAAACTTTTATAGTAAATTATTTAAAACATCTTTTTATAGATAAAATTTTAAAAAATGTCCTTTATTTTAATTGATACTTAGCATAGATAATCAAATCAAACAATAACAACAAAAAAAAAAATTATTCAAAAGATATTCATGTTTTTGTTATCAAAATTTGCAATCTTTTTGATCTTGAGACACAACACTAAAAAGAAAATAAGGAGTATTTATTTCATTTTTGTTTTTTAAAAATACTATTATTTATTCCTAAAATAATGAAAAAGTGGCATTTATCCAAATCTTGATGATGCTATTCTTTCGAGACTTTTCTGATTGATGACATATTTTCCAGTTATTTTGAAAATAAATGCTAAAAATTGTTTAGAAACAAATAAAAAATACTAAATTAAGTAAAGGCAATTTGTTTCTATTAAATCAAGAACATATATTATAAATATAGTATTCATTTTCATTAAATTTAATAGCTCTCCTTCTCTAAAAATTTCTTATATAAGTTCATAAACACTGATGACACCTAAAAAATGTTTTGGTGTTTTTGTAGGCAAATGCATCTTTAGAAGCTAAGGATAATATCTACAAGCAATAATAAAAATAGTGACCTGTTTATTTTCTTGAATAGCTTATTAACTTAATCAATAATATTTATTACTGTTAAAATTGCCGGTTAATTTTTAAATTGACCAGCAATTTTAAACCTTTCCCAATCAAACCCAATTTTAAACCCAATCAAAACCTTTTAAGGTTTTGGTCAACATTTTTTTCTGTAACATTTTTATTGATTTATCAATACTTTGAATAATATACCATTTTTCATGTGTTAAAATTGATTCAAAAGAGCTAACTTCTCTGATCACAAAAAACTGATTATATTTTGTTGTTCATTAATAATGAAAATATAAAATTAAAGCTGACAGAATTATACTCAGTACGAAATCAAACTGATTTCAAATGTTAACATTTTTAGACTTGTTTAACAATATAGCAAACATGATGGCTTTGGAATCAATTTTTTACAAAATTATTAATTTTCTATCCAAATTGCCTTTACATTTTGATCTGCTTTCTTATATATATATATATATATATAAAGCTTTAGTACCTGAGGAGATACAGATGAGATTCCAAGAATTGTGGGCTGTGTAGTATTTGTTTGAGAAGTTAATATAGCAGTTGGTTTTCCTCCAGTACCACCAGCTTGTGTTGTAACCAATTTCACTATGGTAGCACCCGGTATAGTTGATTTTGTCTAAAGAAAACATATCATCTGACATTCATACTACAAAATTTATTATTTTATATAATAAAACACTGCTTAATCTACAATCCTTACTTTTACAAAAAACAAATTTTTTAACATAGCTGTTTGAAATTCCAAATATAAATGCAGTAACCATTTATTTATTTTTAGTCGATCATCTAATATGATATTACATATAACTTCAATTTATGATATTAGCTCTGAGAAATTTAGAGCAAATTGCTTACTTTCAGCAATTTGCTTAAAAACAGTCAAGCAAAAACAAATCAGATTTGTTAAATGAGAAATAACTTCAGGCATTACAGTAAATTCACTGAATTAACTTTTTCTATTTACAAAAGAGAATAAAAGATATCATTAAATTCAAGTAAAGTAAAAATTATAATATCTTTTAAACAAATACATGTGATTACATACAAACATAGCATAACAGTTGTTTTAATAATTCTGCTTTGATTTCAGTCCATTATAATAATTGATACTACTCTCAATCAAGAACAAAATAAAATGCCTTTTCAAAAATAAATATTAAAAATTAATTCAATGCAGTGGGTAACAAACAGATCGGTTAACGAACAAATCAGATAACTAACATTTTCACAAGATTTTTATTTTCAGACAATGAACACTTCACAGAACAAACATAAAAAGAAGCGACATAAAATAATGAATACCGATTGATCTTCCCTTGTCTTCAGGCAACAATTCAAAACTTTTTGGAGCACAGGAGACGTCAACATTGACGCTCAACCTGGTATATAATGATCAGATAGTATCTATCTATCTATCTCCTTCTCAGCACTGTTTACTTAAAATGCAAATTCAAATAAATTCGAATGTTACCATTCGAACAAAAATGTAAAGCCTGAGGATGGCCTATTATAGTAGGCTAAAAACGTTCAGGGGAATAAAACAATAAGCTCAGCAAATATAAAACAGATGTGTTTATTTATTAATTGATCAGATAGTATTTTTCAAAACTTTGAAACTCTCCCTTGTAATTCCAGCCTTTTATTTTTCTGACAGAAACAATTCTTTTATAGTATTCGCGAGAGAGGGTTTTTATTTTTGAAAGGTGAGAGTATAATAGCAAAGTTAGAGAGTGGGCAGAAGATGTCTGATTTTGCTAGGTAGTATGGCTTGAACAGGTCTACAGTAGGCTGCAATTCAATCTTATCTAAAAAAGATGCTGTATTATCAAGAATTATCAAGGAGCTTAAGGAGTAACAAAAAACACATCTGAGAAATAAAGAACATTGAAAAGCTCATAATGGAACCTGCAACTGATCTGACGACAAGAACACCAAGAAATTTGGCAAGATTAATTCTCTTTTTCAGAAGAAAACAGATGTCAATATCTGCTATTACAAATTTTTTTGAAGAAGTGGGAGGATGTCAGAACGACAGTCTTAGAATGGCATCCGAACTGGGTTGAGGTTAATAGACTCAGGGATCTCTACGTCGATAATGCTATTAATTACTTCTGAAAAATCCTGAAGAAGAGAGAAAAGCAAACGACAATAGACAGATTCTTTAACCCCCACAAACAGAAAAAACATGACTAATAAAAATGCAAGACTGTGTATATATGTATTTTTATTATTACATACGTAATAAGAGTAGTAAGAGTAAGAGTAATAAGAGTAAATAAACGTAGTAAGAAAGTATATATTTTTTATTTTTTGGGGCCTCCAGAACAAATTAATCAAATTCCCATAAAAACCAATGGTAAATTAATAATCGGTTACTGAATAAAGTCTTGGAATGGATTATGTTTGTTAACCGATCACCCACTGTATTTTGATTATTATAACAGTTTAGTTATGATTAAATACCATATTTACTCACATATAAGACAAGGTTTTTATTCATTTTTCACTGCTTCAAATTCCTAGGTCATCCTATATGCTCAAGTCAAAGATTCTTTGCATTTTTGCAAATAATTTTTGTGAACAGTGTATTCACATTTTTTCCCCGAATGCTTACCCTCTTAAATATATTTTAAAATATAAGTATTTTATCTGGGTCATTTGAATCGTTCTTGTGTATTGTCAAGAGTAAAGATGAATAGCAATAGGATATATAGCAAAAATAGCAATAATTTCAAACTGGAATTCATTTCAAAAGCTTTGCTTTTGAAATGAATTCCAGTTTGAAATTTCAAAATCACACAAGAGCCCAATATAAGTTATAATCCATTCCCACATGAAAACAGATGATTATTCAGAAATCAGAATTTGGAGAAACTCGTAAGTGTAATTGACAGAGAGTGGATTAAATTGTTAAGAATTGGCAAAAAAAGGTTTCCGATTGTCCAGCTCTACATGAACAAATTATGTTGTAGATTTTACAAGATTTTTCCTTAAAGTTTAAAATGCCAGTAATTTTTGTGGGACAATGTGTTCATTTACATTCTTTTGATAATTTTATTTGTGATTAAATTATTTATTTTGATCTTTAAAGTCATACCTTGTCCTATATGCGAGATTGTCTTATATGCAAGTAAATACTGTAACAAATAACTGAAAAATCTTTGTGAATATATACTAATTCTACTGATGTTATTAAAATTTATTATTATTATTATTATTACAAAACAACAAAATAGAGATAGTAAAAGAATTTTATCTATAACTATATTTACTTTATATTTCCAATAATATTAGTTCTGAGAATTAGAAGTGCTATTTCAATTGTTCAATTACTATCTCAATACTTCTTGTTTTAATTACTTTGCATTATTATGTTGTTAACAAGGCATTTAATTTCATATACTAACAACAAAACTAACTGTAATTATCACTTTAAGTCTGAAATATTTATAAATTGAACAACATTAGAACAAAAATCAGTTTTATTTTGTAAATAAAATAATTTTGTAAAAAATAAAAATTATTTTAAAAAATTTGAAAAATTCTAAATAAATTATGACATCGCTTGTTCATATGAAACAGTTGTAAAGTTGAACAAACGCACTTTAATCAATCTGAACTTAGGAGCCAATCAAGAAGCTAATCAATCAAATTTTATCCAAAATTATATCACTCAAGTTATTCAGAAAATGATTAGTGTGACTAAAAGTTTTTGTTTGCTAGTTTATTTTCCTTTAATCATATGAATGCTAATTCAGCAAACTAATTATTGTGTTAAAATTAATTTTGTAATTAAATCTACATGATAAAATAACCAAAACTACTTTAAACAGTCTATTTCAGTAATTTTTAACAGGTGTGCGATGAAAATTTTTGAAGGTTATTAAATAAATTACTTTTGAAAGAAGCCCAAAGAATAATTAAATGTATGTGTCAAAATTAAAACCTCTGAAAAACTTGTATTTAAATTGTTATAACAAATAAACATAAACATAATGTAGTAAAAATAATACATTCATAAGAATAAATTATGTGCATAAAACCAAGTTATTTCATTTAAAATGAAATTTTCTTTAAATCAAAAATGTATCTATAATTGTCCATATTTAATTCAAATTATTTTAAGTTAGAAATAGTGAGATAATGAGCAGGTTTCAAAAGGCAATTATCATGCTACTTTTAAATGCAAATTAAGACTTAATGTTAAATGCTTTTACGTAAATAAAAATTATTAATTTAAATAACTATTGTTGTAACCTGCTGCTATTTTAAGAAACAATAATACTGTTTTATTTAATTCACAAAAACTATAGACAAAAAGACTAACGTTAAGTTGCAAGTAATATGAAAATACAGGGTGACAATAATTAACCCGTACAAAGTTTGTAGCAATGCTGCACCTGAACTTTTTTACTGTCACCAATTTACATAATATTGTTTAATTCTCCATGATTTCCTGCCCGTGTAGATATACTTTCGATGTAATAAGGGTTAGTTCTTTATTTTTTTAATGGTGTCGAACAAATGTTGTGCAATTTTGGAGCTATTCCGGCAAGGACAGCATCAATGTGAAATTGTTCGTCTGCTCGGTGTTCCAAAAATGACAGTCTCAGATGCAGTTCGGCGATTCAAGGAGCTTGGCCACAATGGTGACCGTCCCGGACGTGGAAGAAAGCGCACTGTCAACACGTCTAGGAACCGCAAGATCATCACAAAGTGAGTTGACTGACATGCGAAGGTCTCCATGAGAAAAATTGCTCGTGAGATCAGAATCAATCGCAAATCGGTGCGGTTAATGGCAAAAAAGGAACTCGTACTCAAGCCCTACAAGTTCCAAAAGATTCAGCTCCTCACCGATGAAAACAAGTGCGTGAGACTCCAAAGATCCCGTTAACTCAAGCGTCGGGCCGCAGGTCGACAATGGGAGTGCATTCTCTTCACAGACGAGAAGCTTTTCTCCGTACAACCATCAAAACGACAGGAACTGGTCCGCGGGGGCTCCTGGACGCTCAGCCGTCATCGAACATCACAAAATCCAATGTCAGTCATGGTTTGGGGCGGAATTTGTGCGAGCGGCAAGACACCCCTTGTTTTCGTCGATCAAGGGGCCAAAATCAATCAAGATGTGTACCACCATGACATTCTCGAGGCTGTGGTACTTCTGTGGGCTCAGCAGCATTTTGGCAGTGCGAAATGGACGTTTCAGCAGGACTCGGCGCCGACACACAGGGCGAAGAAGACTCAGGAGTGTGCAAGGCTCATTTTCCCGATTTCATCTCGTCTGCGGAATGGCCACCGTACTCGCCGAATCTGAACCCAATGGACTACAGTGTGTGGTCCATTTTGGAGGCCAGGGTCTGTTCTAAGCGCCATGAAAGTTTGGAGTCGCTGAAGCAATCTTTGCGCTGAGAGTGAGACAAACTGTCTCCAGAAGAGCGCGGCCCATCGCTGAGAATTTCAAAACGCGTTTGGGGCTCTGCATCAAAGCAAAAGTAGGCCACTTTAAAACTGGCTGAATATCCGATTAATACGTAAAGTATTGTCACTGTTATATGCTGTTGTTTTGCTAATTTTCATTTCTTTAATAAATTTATGATACAAAAAACTTGTACGGGTTAATTATTGTCACCCTGTAGAATGTTTACAAACACAACTACACAACTTTAAAATCACATAATTTTTCCCTGGAAATTTAATTATAGGTTCAAGTGTGCTGTGAGATAAAAAAAAAAACAAAGTTGAAAAACACTGGTCTATTTGCTAGTTTAATAGTTTTAACTTTTTTCAAAATTCTAATGCAAGATATTTTTGTTTTGTCAAGGGTTACCAAGTTAAAACACCATAACAGTTAATAAGATTAGAAACTTTCATAGTCTATTTTAATTTATTAACTGAATTATAAATAAATTTTGTTATTTCTGATTGTTAAAATTATTGCACAACTTCAGAAATACATTCATTGACAAAAAAGTTATGCATCCAGACAGAATTGTCCAATTACTGCAAAACACATCAGGCAAGCTACAGAATGCCTTATAATCACTACCGCAATGTCAAAAAGGCTGTTTTCACAATTTTCAACATGTCTGTTGTTTGGAGATCTTGCTAGGCATGGCCAAACAACACAATCAAAGATGTTATGCAGAGCTGATAAAGTTTGCAAAAAACTTTATCATTGGCTCAGATAAGAGAAGCAAGATGGCTATTTCATTGAATTTCTCACCATCTGGATTATTCTGATTTGACTATTAACAGGTACTGAGGGGGAGTGCATATATCAAAGCAAACATACATGGTTAACAGGCTCTGCACATCCCAAAAAGACCACCAGCAGATTGTGATTGTAAGACAAGGACAAACAGCTGCAATGGAGTCTTTGTTCACCATCTATAGAAAGTTGGACAAAATCCTCTCTCTTTTGATACCACTGACTGGCAACTATTAGCAGCAAATTTGCATACATGGTGACCACTACACATCCCATCATTGGCTCCATTTGCAATGATATCATGACAGAATCATGTACTGCTAAGACCTGTAGCATATCATTTTTAGTAACAAATCCTACTTCCATTTGGCAACGGATATTCACATTGTTAGAATGTAGAGGACAACTAACGAGTATTTCAATCTTCTTTTATTGTTGAGTGTGTCACTCAACAATAAAGCAAAATCAGTAGTGGGGGTAGTGTGCTACACTGTCCCAACTGCAGCAATGATTGAATTGGTCTGGAAAACCATTTCATAAAACAGTTCTAACAACAATACAGTGGAACCTCGCTTAACAAGCACCTCCACAACAAGTATTTCGCATAATAAGCAAACCAAATTGTAACAAAAATGACTCGCTTAATGAGCAATGTTTCACATAACGAGTGACAAGGAGAGAAAAAGTCCCGATTGTGCACATGCTCCGTCAGTCTGAGTTTAGCACACGTTCCACTAGCATCTTACTGTTGCTTGTGATCAGATATTTTTCCAAACTTGTGTTCACACATATTATGTATAAACATCAATAACCATAGCTCATTATATAATAAACATGCCAAACGATATGCCAAATTCTTGGGTTATGTAAAGGCTATAATTAAAAATTAAAAATTAAATAATTTGACTAGAGGCAGGCAGTTATGCTTCCATCTCGTACTAAATTTAATGACCAATTCCAAATTAAATTTTAGAAATGTCTAACTTAAAAATTATTTATTTATAATTATTAAATTTAATATGAGATTAAAGCATAACTGCCTACCTCTAGTCAAATTATTTAATTTCTAATATTTAATTATAGCCTTCACATAGCCCAAGAATTTGGCATATCGTTTGGTTGTTTGAGACACATTTTTTTGATTTTTTCATTTTCTGCAAAATCAAATTCTCATTACAGGTTGCTTCATTCCGTGCTAGAATGAAAGATGAGGATAATTCACGCTCTTTAACAATGTATATTGCATAATTTTCTTTGAATAAACATTATACATAAAATATTTGAGTATTTTTTTTCACTGTGGAACACATTGTCATATTTTATATTAATTTCTAGGGAAAACTTGTTTCACTTAACGAGCATTTCGCATTATGGGTAAGATTCTGGAACGAATTATACTTGTTAAGTGAGGTTCTACTGTATAAGAAACATTGATGGCAAGGAGGTACATTTGGAAAGTCTTGTGACTCATGCTGCGATCATGGTAGGACTGCAAACAGATATTCTGCAAAAAAATGCTTGACCATACACAGCTAAGATTTTTCAGGAATATCTCCATCAGATTTCATACTTCCTTGGCCTGCATAGTGTCCACATGTGTTATCCATCAAGTATTTGTGGGATCAGATTGGACACCAGTTTTAGACATGGATGTGCCTCCATGCCTGGACAATATACTACCACATGTATCCAGGCAAGAGATGGACTTATAAGATACTAAAGGTTCCTTTAAATTGAAATGTTATATCACAGGATATTCTCTTTTTGCTATGATATTGTAATCATCTATTACCATCATCATTACATTCATACCAATAAAGTTTCATCCAATTCTAACACCACTTTGATGCCCAATTTTCTATCAATAAATGTACATTATTAGAAATAAATTTAACTGTCAAGCACTTGATTTAAAAAGCTAACGTATTAACATACTAATTTTTTTAACTCTTTAAGCACTAAAATTTTTGTTTTTACTATGTATTTGTAGACTGAATAGTTTTTACCCTAAGGATATACTTTAGTGGGGACATATGGTCTAGTTTCTCCCCAGTTGTGGAACAGTTCAAATATATTATCTATTTGTGAAGTTTTGTGATATTTTGTTGCTATTGTTTTTGTCAATATTTTTAAAATTAACATGATTTTAAATATTATCTTTTGTATATAATGAGAAATGCTCATTCTTTGCTTTATATATAAAATAAATTATATATTAGTTACTCATCTTCTAGAAAGAGATGAATAATCCTTTCATTAAATATGATAAATTTCAATAAAACGTTTCGTAAATCATTTTAAAATAGCGTAAAAAATATTAAAATATATGTGAAAACGAATATAACATAATTAACTAAACAAAGATAACTAAACAATAACCTTAATACCTGAACATTCTAACCTACACGCCATCAATGCCATAAGGCATCAGGCTAGATAAAGGCTATAATATTATTTAATTACGAAATAATTTGGTACTAGAGTTAGATGCTATTTCTTATTAACTTTAATAATTATAATTTAATTAATTAATTAATTTTAAATAATTTAGAATAATTAAGAAATAATTATTTCTTAATTATTCTATATCTTATGTCTTCTATATTCCAATATCTTACAACATTGATAGCACGTAACATAATTAACGATATAAAGTAATCTGCATTATAACAATAAATAATATAAAATATATTATTTATAAAGAAGTCAGAAAAAAGTGTAAACAACATTTCATTCAACAATACAATAATATTTAATTTATATAAAAAATATACAGTATACAAAATAACAAAGATTTTGTAAACATAACTAACTGACATTCGATATCACTCTTAAATGAAAATGAACTCAACCTAGCGGGAAGGGAGTAGACGAAACGTAAACAATAATAGTAAACAATTTGTAAAATGAGATCAGTAAAACAACTTTTATTTAGGCCAACTTCATGTTTAAAGAGTTAAAATTATAAAAAATCTCAGGTATAAACTTATTAACATAAATTTACTTACTTGTATTTGTTGTCCCTGAACTGTTCCAGATTTACCTTGAATTAAGCTAACTTTTGGTACCTATTCATTAATTTGAAAAAAATAAAAACTTTGTTTAAAACAAATAAACATTGTTTGACATTGTTATAAAAGTTAAATATAAACTATAAAATATTTATTAGTAGATAGTAGCATTAGTAGATTTAATAGCAGATAATAATAATAACTATAAAATCAACACAAATAACATCAGTGTGACCTTCAGGTCAATGAAATGCATACACTATCTGGATATTAATATCAATTTTACAAAAGGGAAATACATAGAATATCATTTTAATCTTTTGAAGTGTAATGTATGTACTGTACAATAAAGATCCTCTTTGGTACAAGTTAGAATGTTTCTGAAATTGGATACAGTTAGCCATTTTACTTTTGACACCATAAATGCTGAATAGAGAAATGGGACAAGCCTGTAGCTTTCCATAAAATTCATATGTAATGTTTTCCATCCTCAACAGATTCTGCTAATTAATGATGACAGGAAAAAAGTTATTTTCTTTGTTTCATTAATATATGTCAGAACATTGAAGAAGCAAGTCACTAAGAATCAAAAGGACTAACAATAATATACAAAATGTACAAACCAATTAAATTTTAAAACATAAGAGAACATAAGGAAATTTCTTTGTTCTTAATCTAATCAGATATACAAAACAATGAATACTGTTTTGAGCAACAAGTTTTGTAATAATGACAAAGTAAATTTTCTGTACATTAGTTTGATAAATTTTCTATACTAAACAGATTAAAGGACTAGAAACATTAATTCGTTTAATTTTATTTTATTAAAATTAGTCTATTATGACTATAATCTATTAACAGGACTTATAATTGTTAGTAAGAAAATATATAAATTTAATATCAGATCTATTTTGATCTGGTATTAAATTTAAAGAATTATTCTGCACCAAATAAAGAATTATTTAAATTATACAAGTAGAAAAGATAAAACAGTAAAAGAAAGAGTGGTTTATTTACTTACCCTACTAGAAACGTAATATTTCTAGCTTTAAAACGTAACATTATGTTTTCAGCAATCAAAATACGATTTGTGTGTGTATATTATTGTCTGTTAATAAATAGTGGAACTGTTTATTCAGAAATTTCAAATATAAGCAATTTCGTACAACCACAATCATCATCTGATTCGAAGTTTCTTCACCATATTTTGCAAGCAAATATCGAGTCATATTATTTTTTATATAAGAGTTAAATTTAGATATAGTGCATTAACATACTAACCAATGATTGTTCGAATTCATTAATTAAAAAAAAAAAAATACAAATAAGCCACATAATTTCGTTATTATTTTAAACCTATATAGTTTATATGATATTACATAATTTATATACTTTTTAGATATTATCAATACAAAAGTGGAATTCCTATATTTTTGATAGTGCTAAAGCCATCTTATGTACAGTACATTTGCTGAACCAATGCATTTACAAAAAACAGCTACAATCAGAAAAAGTCTACTGATGATATTGATATAGTACAGTACATCATTATTATAAATAAATTCATAGATGTAATATATATTTCATACATAAAAATACAAATTTTAAAGCTATATTGTAGTTTTTTAATTATTTTTCATTGTATCTTTGTCTCTAAAACATGTCCAAATAACATTAAAGCATAATACATAAAAATAAAGGCCACACACCACAAAACTGAGTAATGCACAGATAAATGTTCCCAATATCAAACTATTTTTACTTTTTATCTAGCTTTAGTCAACTTTTTTTTTTTTAATTTTTAGTGGAAAATACTGTAAAATTGCTTAAATCAGTCAGCACACAGGTAAGGAATTAGGTCAACTGGACCAGCAGGGTAAGTGTTAAATTGTAGTTATCTAAATTTAACATATGTATGAAAAACAAAAAGAAGATTGAAAATAAGAATTAAAGAACATAGATCAGTTCAGAAAAATTATGCAAATACAGTAGCACTTTGCAGCAATGAAAAAGGATGTGAAATAGTAAATAAAGAAAAAAGCATGCTTAAAAGACAACTTTATGAACACAAATATAATAAAACAAGATAAAAAAATCAATGATAATAATGGAATAAATTTAATTTGAAACAATTATATTTATAGAGGACATCTTAATAATAATGCTATTTTTGGCTTTTAGCCTGGTCAAAAAAAAAAATTGATCAGGCTAAAAGAAAAATTATAGAGGGAAAAAAACAACAATCTATTTGATACTTTATCATTCAATAATTGGAAAAACTTTCAAACTTATAAGTTATGAAAAAGTTGTCTGAAGTATTTTATGTATATAATTACAGTTTAAATCTTGCAATTAAAAAAAATTTTATATTTTAGAAATATAACTGATAAAACACCTGCTGATGAGGGATAAAAGGTTTGAAATACAAGAAAATATTGTATATCAGTGCAAATAAAAAAAAAGTTTATTCTTTTGAACCAGACTAATAGACTAATTCAGTCTCTCTAATTTTGTCTGCAGGTTAAAGCAGTATAATAAGTTCTACTAATAGATAATAGTCAAACTAATATTAATAAATAGTAAAAAATATTTTGCTATCACCATAAATAAAATATTAAATTCTGACATATATAATATAGACACTTGTATGGACAAAAAATTTAATAAAAATTGCCAATTCAAATATAAAATAATATAAAAATTTAAAATGGCATTCATTTAAGAAACTTTTAAAAATAATTGCTAATTTTATTTTTTAGATGTTATAACAAGTATTTAACATACAAAATGATTTAGCCCATTTACTTTCACAGAGTGATTATAATTAGACTGTCCCTACTCAGGGCCTGATGGTGCGTGCTGGTTATAACAAACTTATGTAGATGAAACTTGGTATATAATGCTAATCACATCATGGAGAACAAATTTTGAGAAAACAAAAACTTAGTTCAAATTGTCACCACTAGAGAAAAATATGGACATTAAGAACAACAACAAAGGTCAGTAAAGCAAACATTAATTTACACTATGTGTTCAATATGCAAGTCATCTGGTCAATTACATGATGGAAGCAAAATATGGCATGATTAATTGTTGCACCAAGCTTTTTGATGGGAATATTGGTAATGTATGGCAGTACTTTTTTAAGATTTTACATTTATCAAAATTTCATTTCTAATATATATTAACTTTTTTTTTTGCTATTAAATTAACATAAGCTTAAAAAGAAAATCTTACATTTCACAATCATTGTAAATACTCACTGTAGCAACTGTTACTCCTTGACTTGTCTTAACTAAAGTTACAATTTGTGGTTGATTAGATGTCGAACCTGTCTTTCTTACAGTAATAATTTGTTTTCCAGGTGATCCACTCATTCCTCCCGCAGCATTAATCAGTGTTGCTGGATTACTTACACGCAATGTTTGAGTTCCTGTTGCTCCACCTATTACAAAATTATTTGTTATTTAAAGCTTTAAAAAAATTTTGATATTAAATAACAAAAAATTACAGGGTTTTACTTTGAAAGAAAAAATATTTTTAAAAGTATAATGACCAAATTAATAAAGCTGCAATTATGTTTAGAAGAATTTGCAGTAACAGGAATAATCCAGTAAAAAAAAATATAAGGCTCCTCTAACATAAAAATCAACTATGCAGAAGAAACAAAGGGAAACAATGAAAATTGTTGCTGGAAACATTAACTTAATTTGATGGAATGATAATAGTGTCATACAGTACAATCAAAGAATATTGTGAAAAATTACATTGTTGATTACAAGACAAATTAAATGTCCATTACAAAAAAACTCCATTAAGATTTAGATAATCTTAGCAAATTTTTTGTATCAAACATTTAATTTGTCTTATTGAGAAAATGAAAACAAACAAGTTACACTTCTAATGCTTGTTTCTTTTCTTCTATCAAAAGGACAAAAATGCTGTATAAACAATAAAAAAATATGTGATGTTTATGGTGAGAGTGCTGTAGCAGGGTCAACTGTTTGAAAGTGGTTTGCTAAATTTAAAATGGGCAATTTTAACCTTGAAAATGTTCCATGCTCAGAAAGACTGGCCATTATTAAAGAGGATCATATCAAAACATTATGAGATTACAATCCTCCTTACACGACTTGAGAAACAGCCGACATGGTGAAGTCATCGAACAATACTATATATCAACATCTGTAGAAGCTTGGATATGTGAATTGTTAGGACATTTGCATACCTCACAACTTAACAGAAAAGAACTTACTGGATCACATGTCCATTTTGATTTTGATTGGACATGTGATCCAGTAAGTGAACAAAAACCTTTAAAAATGAAAATGATCCTTTTCTGAAATATCTATTGACAGGTATTGAAAAGTGGATTTTTATAACATCAGCTGAAAAACATCGTGGAGAAAGAAAAACAAACTGTCATTAAAAACTCCAAACGCCGGTTTTCATCCAAAGAGCATGCTCACCATCTGGTGAGATTGAAAAGGAATTCTGTACTATAAGATGCTTCCACAGAACCAAACAATCAATTCTGATAAGTATTATTCCCAATTACCGTATATCTCAGCAGATAAGATGATAGTTAAATCATAAAAAATGGCCCCCAAAATCCAGGGTCATCTTATAGGACAGATACAAAAAAATTAGATGGTTTTAATTTATATAAATTTCAATTATAAAAAGACAGACAAACTATAATTATTTACTAGAAGAGAGTAGGGTATGTGCACAAAATAGAATAGCCCATAGGATGTTTTTGTGAATAGTCAATGTCATTACCAGAATACTCGAATTAGTGCAAATGTTTGCAAAAATCGCAAGGTAGTGCTGCCAGATGCAAGAAAATAAAATTTATTCATTTGAAAAATTACAAATAGGACATAATTCCATATATGCTATACAGTATTATTATTCAGATAATGATCACTGATCTAAACTAAATTCATAGGCCGTTGATAGTTTGCGGGTTGTCTTATAGGACAGATATATGCTAAAACTATAAAACTTTGACGAAAATTTATACATCGTCTTATCCACCGAGATATATGGTACATCAATTGAAGAAAAATATCTGAAGTTGACCAACAGAAAAGGCATTGTGTTTCATTAAGATAATGCCAGACTGCACACTTATTTACAAACACTCCAAAAATTATTACAACTAGGCTGGAACATTTTACCGCTTCCACATAACTCATCTGGCCTTGCCCTGTTGGACTACCATTTGTTTTGGACTCTGCAGAGTTCCCTTCATGATAAAAACTTATAATTCAGAAGCATGCAAAACCACATGGAACAGTTTTTTGCAGGAAGAAACAGAAGTTCTATGAAAAAAGTATTATAAAGCTATCCTGTAGAGAATAACACATCATTAAAAATAATGGTGCATACATAATTTAAAATTAAAAATAATTTTTTATTCAAACCATTTATTTTATTTCTCTTAAAAATTTCTATGAACTTCCTGAACAACCAAATAAATCTCTTGTTACTGCTCAATGAAATTTTTTCACAAGTATGTTAGTAATGCACTTTCACATAAGACTATTCATTAATGTTGAAACATTTTAAAAATGAAGCCATCTGGAAGGACATGCATATCAGAAGATAAAGTGGAAGGAATCAGAATTTCCTGATCTCAAAGTATAGTACATGAAGTCATGAGCATGATGCAGTTTGGATTTAGATCCCTAAACCACTATACCCAAAAGGACCTGCTCCACCTCAGTAAATGCATTTCTGTAGCTTTAGATAGCAGATTTCCTAACAGGATAAATTGGAAGAAGTGGTATGATTGAATAGCCATCTCAGAGTCCAAACCTAACACCACTTGGCTTTTATGCGCAGAAACTTAAAGAGCATAGCATATACAGAGAAATTCTGTAGTCTTGACTACTATCTGTGTGAGAGAATAACCAATGCCATTGCGACTGTCATGTTCAACATGCTGATGCAGATGCTGGAAGAAAAACTATCACTCAAATGTTTGCAGGGCTACAAAGAAAGAACATATCAAAATGTACTAAATAAAAAAAAATAAAGATATATCTTAATTTCATCTTGTATTCAAGTGAAATTTCTTATCTATCATTTATTAAATTGTGTATGAAACCATGGGATTATTTTGTGAAGATCCTATATTTTTTAAAATTGAAAATGGAATTTTCATTTCTGAAAATAAATTTTTTTAATTTTAAATTTCTTACTTTTAGTTTATTTTACCTTGAATGGGAACAGAACTTATTTTCATTCCAGGTTGTGCAATAACAGAGGGAGTAACTACTCTTATATTAGTTGTCCCTGAGGTTGCAGAACTTGCTGCTGTTGCAGTTGTAATTTTCTGTGTAGCTGCAGCTGCAGCTGCTAAAGCTGCCATTCCACTCATACCTGTTGTAGTATTGACAGCTGTTGTTACCTAAATTAATAGTTAACAACAATTAAAAACCAACATAATTTGAATTGAAGATAAAAAATTTAATATATTTAAACATTAAATTTAGTAAAATCTACTATGAAAAAGATATTCATTCAAATTTTTTAATTTTGTTACACAGTTCTGAATCTTCTCAAAGCTGGTTATACATGATTAAATAACTCTACTAAGAACCTTCAAAAGTATCAGCACATTAATATATTTAAGATTAGGTTTGGTTAGTTGCAGTTTTTTGGTGCAAGGGCCACAAAGGCCAAGCTGTGCCGTGCTGAATGGTTAATTCATCAAACACTATATGTATATATTATATAAAATAACAACAAAAAACAACAGAAAATAACATAAAAACAACGAGTATATACACAATTAAAACAAACAAACAACAAAACACAAAAAAGTAAAAAATAAATAAATAGTTAAATCTCTTTGTACAAATTAGTGACCTTTAAAAAGTCTAATACATTATATACATTGTAACTCTGGCCCAGAATCTCTATCAAACATCCTGTCCCAAGATACTGTCTACACATAATCTCAAAGGCAGAGTAATCAAGCAGTATGTGTTTTATGGTAAGTGGACATTTGCAATAGTGGCATACTGGCTGATCATCGCCCTTCAAAAGATATTGATGAGTCAGCCGAGTATGTCCAATTCTCAAACGAGTAAAAATAACCTCAGATCTCCTGTCATAGGGTTGCTTATGTGTCCAATTTTCTATCATAGGTTTGATCTCATGTAGTTTATTGTGGACTTGTGCATTCCACACATTTTGCCATCTCTCCTCCAGTCGTTTTTTAACAACTAGCTTCAAGTCACCTCCTTCAATACGCATTGTATGCTGAGAAGGACTTGCTGACTTTGCAGCTGTGTCAGCTTCTTCATTTCCTCTTATACCCATGTGGCCTGGGACCCAACAAAATTTTATAGAGAAATTAATTGCAATAAGATAACAAATCAGTTTACGAATTTTAATCACTATGGAGTGAGAACTAGGTTCACATGAGATCAAAGCCTGAAGTGCACTAACTGAGTCAGTGTAGATTCAGTGTAGATCACACAGCAACGATGACCTTTCTTATTTATATACTTTAGGGCTAAATAAATAGCCTGCAACTCTGCAGTAAAGAAGGAAGAATTCAGTGCTATTTGTTCTGCCACGATTTCATCCTGGCAAACAAAGGCTAAGCCAACAAAGTCATCCGATTTAGATCTATCAGTGTATATAGGAATTAAATTCCTGTCACAATGTTGAATTTTTGCGAAGTGCTGTCTATAGACGTAGTCTAGTGTGGTTTCTTTGGGGAACTGCTTTAAGCTTAAACCAACATTTATCACTGGGGTTAACCAAGGTGAAATACTATTAAACTCAACCTGTGAGATATTGCATGTGTCCAAGTCGATCGTGCTGCTTACATTCTCCATTCTTATGTCAAATGTAGGTACACTACTTGGACGAGCTGCAAATAATCTTTTCAGCTGAGTATCTGAACGATCAGCTAACAGTTTATTCTGAGATTTCTGTTTAATGTAATAAAAAAGAGACAACTGTTCTCTCCTAAGAGATAGTGGAGGCTCATAAGCATCCACGTACAAACTTTGAACAGGAGAAGTTCGAAACGCACCAGTGCACAAACACAATGCTTGATGGAGAATTGGATCAAGCATCCGAGGAGTAGATTCTCGTGCAGAGCCATACACAATGCATCCATAATCAAGCTTAGAGCAGACAAGGGATCTATGTATTCTGAGCATTGAGCATTTGTTTGCTCCCCAGGATGAGCAGCATAATACCTTTAAAAGGTTGAGCTTTTAAACATCTACTCTTCAAATTGCGCAAGTGTGGCAAGAACGTCAATTTATAATCAAACACAACACCAAGACACTTAGCCTCATTGACCATTGGGATTTTAACCCCATTTAGATGAATTTCAGGATCCAGGTGCAAACCATGCCTTCGGCAAAAGTGGATGCACGAGGTCTTATCTGCGTTAAAAGTAAAACCGTTGGTCTTGGACCAATTGTCTATGCGATTTAAAGAGGTTTGCAGTTGTCTCTCAATAAAGCTCATGTTACTAGACTGGCAGGAGATCTGAAAGTCATCCACATACAGGGAGTGTTTCACACTGGGAGGGAGACATTTCGCCATGCTGTTAATTTTAATTAGGAACAGAGTCACACTCAAAATAGAACCTTGAGGAACACCCTCTTCTTGTGTGAAAGGCCTAGATAAAGTGTTGCCCATCCTGACTTGGAATCTTCAATTCTGTAGGAATTTTTTTTTTATAAAAATTGACAAATTACCCCGCAATCCAAATTGGTGCAGATCAGATTGGTGCACGGATTGGTGATGCAGATTGGTGCACGGAGTATCCCATATCGCCAGCAGCGATTGTAGGCCTTCTCTATATCAAAGAAGACAGACACTAAGTGCTGTCGTCTAACAAAACGCTTCACATATGGATGTTTCAAGGTTTACTAAATTGTCCGTGGTACTTCTGTTCCTACAAAATCCACTCTGATGTGTAGTAGTTTTTTTCTTCTAGGAGAAACATCAGGCGTCTGTTTACCATTCTCTCTAATAGTTTGCAGAGACAACTAGTCAGAAAAATTGGTCTATAATTAGAGAGAATCTTGCAGTCTTTACCTGGCTTGGGAATGGGAATAATAATCAATGACCTCTAGGAGTCAGGAAAAGTATGTTCTGTCCATATTCTGTTGAACAGATTCAGGAGATTACTAAGGGAATTGTCTGACAGATTTTGAATCATGCTGTAGTGAATTTTATCCAGGCCTACAGCAGTATTCCCTGAGCAAGAGATTGCTGTATGTAGTTCTACCCTGGTGAATGGCACATTATATTCCTCAATAGACAAGGAGTATAAATTTAAATATAGTTTTTCAGTTTGGGCTTCATAAACCTGAAAATTCCTTGTATACATAATATTGCTGGAAGAAGAAGAAAACGATTCACCTAACAAATCAGCAATACCTTTCATGTCACTGATTATTGTGCCATTATTTTCCAGCATGGACAGAGAGTGAGAAGCATATTTCCCATTAATTTTATGAATTTTATCCCAGACTGTTTTTGAGCTGGTGGAAGATGTTATGCTAGAAACATACTTCCTAAGAATCCCTTTGGCTTTGCCTTCTTATTTTTCTGGCATTTGCCTTTGCTTTTTGAAAAGCAATCAAATTGTCAGCAGTGGGGTAACTTCTGAAAATCCCCCATGCTTTCTTTTGTTTTTTTAAATGCTGCCTCGCAATTCTGATCCCACCATGGTTTCAGATGTTTTGGATATCTTGTTGATGTTTTCTCCATTGTATTTTTGGCTCCTGAATAATACTGGAAGTGACAACTTCAACTGCATCATTGAAATCAGCAGTATTGACCATTTCCTCAGTGATGATAGCCAACGAGGAAAATGCAGGCCAATCTGCTGTTTCAAGTTTCCAGTGTGGTGGATGGGCTGTTTCACAGCTTTCTCTGCCTTGATATTTTAAAAATATTGAGAAGTGGTCACTAGAGAGTGGATTAGATCCAACCTCCCATGTAAATGCTGAAAACAGGTTCGGAGTTGCTAATGTTAAATCAATGGCAGTGAATGTTCTTGTTGGGGCATGAAAGTATGTCACTTCTCCAGTATTAAATATATACAGTTGGTGATTACCTATGAATCTCTCAATGGCTCTGTCTCGACAGTTGATATCGTAACTGCCCCATATTGGATTGTGGCCATTGAAATCACCCAGTAAAAGGAATGGAGTTGGCAGCTGTTCAACCAAGTCATCCAATTCATCCTCATTGACTCTGACATCTGGTGGCAAGTATATGGAACAAACTGTACAAACAAACTACGCCAATTGAAATTCTGACTGCCACAGCTTGCAGCTCTGTTGTTATTTGTACCGGAAAGGACAGGATGCGGTTTGAAATCAGTACAGCGACACCTCCACTGGTGCGAGTGTGGCTATCATCATCCTTACGGTAAAGATCGAATCCTTTTAAAGAAAATTTTTCTCCAGGTTTTAGATGTGTTTCCTGGAGTGCCACGCAGAGAGATGTGGTAGATGATGTCAAGTGTTTAACGTCAGAAAAGTTGTTGTGGAAACCACAACAGTTCCATTGGATTATTTTACAATCCATTATGTATTTGAGGCAGCATTTTTTGTGAAGGTATCCCTATTTAACTTCACAGACGATTTTCCTTTTGAAAGTGAGGTTGTTTGTGTCACCTCCATATTATTCTCATCATCAGAGATATCAGAGAACTCACTCATAGATTGAGCCTCTGAATTTTTAATTTAGAGAGAGCTGCTTTCACTCTGTTTGTTTAGTGGGTTCTTACTTGCCTTTTTAGAACCCATGTTTCTTGTTGTTACCCTTGTTTTAGGTAGGGATGTTTTAGGTTTTACATTCTCCTTTTCTGATGTTTCTTTTGATGGGATCAGTAGACATTTCACATGGTGAGTGAGACATTCACTTGGTGAGACAGAAATATCTGTTTGAACCCCACATCTTAGTCGATTTCAGAATAGCAGCAAATGTCTTTTTTTCACTGGTGAACTTAAAGTGACCATGTGACGTGCCTCAGGGTAAAGTATATTATTCACAGTTTTCACCCGTTGTATCTCTTTCTCTCTCTGCCATGTAGGACATTTCCGTGAGGAGGAGGATGGGCATCTTTACAGTATACGCAGTATGGGATACTCTTACATTCAGTACTCTCGTGATCTTGTTTTCCACACTGAGCGCATGCACCTTTCCCTCTACAAGATGTTTGTGAATGTCCAAACCGCTGGCATTTAAAGCAACACGGAGGATTTGGAATGTATGGCCGAACCAGACAGCGCAGATATCCTGCCGTAATGAAAGATGGCAATGTCAGTTTGTTAAAGGTTAAAATTAGGTGTTTACTAGGAATTAACTTGCCTTCTTGATGGATAAAGATATGTCGAACAGCAATTATACCTTGATCCAAAAGGCCAATCTGAATATCTGATTCATCTTCAGACATTAGATCGATCTCTGATATCACTCCACGTGATGAGTTTAGACTTCCGTATGGGGCGACAGCGACTTCCATGTTTTTGAGGGTCTTTATTGCCAAAAGTTTTGCTGACTGTTGAGATGAGGTTGTTTCTACAAGCAGATCTCCTGACCTCAATTTTCGTATTTTTTTCAGGTTTCCAACTGTAGATTCAAACAATTTCTGAATCAGAAAAGGGGAACATTTTGATAGAGGTGTTTCTCCAGTAGCATGCACTATTAAGTAGGATGGTTGACTGGCATTGTTGTCGTTCGTGTTTTTTGGCTTGTCTTTAGTTTTTGGAAGTTTTAGAATCCATGATTGAGAAATACTATTTCGGCTCCTAGTGACCCCACCCACCATGGAGCCCAACGAGGGGATGCCGTCACATGGGAGACTCCCATAGACCGTCACAGCAGGGTTTCCTAGAAGCTATACCCTCACAATGCAGTCAAGAAGAGCACATCATCTGATGTGTCCGCCTGGTCTGCATCGATCAGTTGACTCCAAGCCGAGGTCAAGAATGACTCAACGACCAGCCGATTGACTCAAACAGAGCCTGATTTGAGCCTCCCGTTTATCCGAAGCAGGGGCCAAAGCAGTGTGTTGGGGACGTTATGTTGCCCCTCAACTACCAGGATACCCCCTTTCTGGCATACAGGCCACCATGCATGGCAAACACATGGGTGGGCGTTCAGATCCCAGGGATAGTAAAAAAGAGATACTAAACCATCTCTGAGAAGTCCCCTCATCATGGACAGGAATCCACATCGAGGGGTAATATATTTAAACTAATTACGAACTGACAAACGTTTTCGATCCAATATGGATCTGCTTCAGGTAATTAATGTTCTACAGAATTAAAATGCAAGCTGTTCGAATTTAAATATTTTAAAATCGTTCTAACAGTAAAGCTTTAACATGTATACAACAAAACATTACATCACATTTAAAAAATTATAAATTTACAATACAAAACACGCAAAGTCTTCTAGTAGAATTGCACAACATTGCACTGACCAATAATGAACACATCACTGTTTTAGATTTTGCATCATTATATCCATCCCTTGCTTCTGTGCCTTATAGAATTGGTTATTCCAGGTAGTTGAAAACCTTGTACGCCACCAACAGATTTTAGAATTAGTGCACATGCTATGCTACACATCATGTTTTCAGTACGATAACAAAATTTACTTACAGAAATGGAGTGCGCCTTTGTGCAGCCCCCTATTAGGGAACCTATGCAAACTGGTGATACACAACTTAGAACAGGATATACTACCATCGTTCCTCCCTGAGATAATCATATATAAGAGATATATAAATGATATCTTGATAATTTGGAGAGCTGAATCTGATATCAACAACTTTACACAATGCATGAATAATAACCCGTACCGTCTTACACTTAACATAGAACAATGCAGTGACAAACATGCCCACTTCCTAGACCTAAATATCTAGTTTAAAAATGGCCAGATCAAAATAGACATTTACTATAAACAGGGGTACCAGCCATTATTCATACCGGCTGCTTCGAATGATCCTTATAATTATGAAATAGCAGCATTCAGAGTCCTTACAAAAAGAGCCTTCACACACTGCACAAGTATATTTAGTACAATACAAGAGTTAAAGCATATAGAAAAATAGCAGCTGCTCACGGTTACCCCAAAAAATGATACAAAGTCTAGTGAAAAATTACAGTGGTGCCTCATATAACGTACTTAATCCGTTCCAAGTGCATGTCGTTAAGTGAAACGTCCGTTATACAAAACGCATTTTCCCATAGAAATACATGTTAAAACATCTAATTCATTCCGCAGCATAAAATAACCGTACAATATCATTAAAAAAAATGAACATGGGGTGCGTTCTTTTATTCCTCCGCGTAACTCTGTGCGAGCGACATCCGTTTAAAAATTCCTGCAGAACGCGTTCCTAAATTCCGGTGGGAGTGCGCACCGTCGAACAGCAAAAACGGCCGCTTGTAGCAGTAGTTTACGGTGGAAAGCAATATGGCGTCCTCCATGGTTCAGATAGTTTCGTTTCCGGGTCCATTATGTGGTTTTATGAATGAAAATTTAGAAATTGTGAAAGTGCAAGTTAGCGCACGCGGTGATGTGTCTTTATGAATTTTTTTCGAATGGTAGCTGGCGTTCAAATTTTTTCGTGGCTATTTTGAATGTTCTTTCAACAAATAATCCATTTTATGATTAAATTTTACAATTGGGACCCTTCTTTTGCCTTTAAAAGCTCATATTTTAGAATTATAGATTCCTCCATCATGATACTATTGATAGTGCGGCACTGCCATCTTTTTTTCTTTCACCGTCATTCCTAAATGCCTACAAACAGCAGCGCACTCCCGCAGTAGTGGAGACGCAGAGCGACCGCTATTAAAGAACGCACTCATGGAGCAGTCACCAATTATGCCGGAAAGTCCGTTGTTCGCAGCCAGTCTGTTATTCGAGGCGTACGTTATACGAGGCACCACTGTATATTAAAAGAATGAATAAACACACCACTTCCAATCTTAACAATGGCGATAATAAGGGTTGCGAACATACGGGCAAACGTATAATAATTGATTATGACCAGGGATTAAATGCTTTATACTAGGATATTGCTACCTGTAGAAACTGTTCAATAACATATATACTGATGGATTGCACATGTAAGTTATTAAGAAATGGCAAAGATGCCATTAACACCTACAAAACACCAGGGGTGTATAGTATATCTGTCACAGACAACAGATTTCATAGGGATCTTGTATACATCAATTCAACAAAGAGATCACTTAAAAAAACAACTGGCAGAGCATAGATATGATATACAACACAAAAAACAGACCACTGCCCTGTAATATACACTTCAGAAACAGACATAGAAGCTAAGCCAGTCTTATTAAACACTCTCTGTGTATGGATCAAATCAGAACTGTAGAGGCTCTAAAAATTTTTAAAGCCGAACAAAAGGGGATCCATCAATTTTAAGGAGGAGGTGTATATCTCATATGCCTGGCAATCCTTTTTCGACAATCCAGGCAACATTAAAAATTAAAAAACAATTAACTCACATATTATTTTAAAATGTATACCTAAATATTTGTGATAATTTTATTTCATTTTAGTTTTAGCATTAATGTTAACACATACATGTGATTTTTGTTGTTTACATGTTATAAAGCTTTATGGCGATTGTAAAATATTTAAATTAGAATGGCCTGCATTCTAATTCTGTAGAACATTAATGACCTGAAGTAGATCCATATTGGATCAAAAACGTTTGTCAGTTTGTAATTATTTTAAATATATTAATGTGCTGGTACTTTTGAAGGTTCTTAGTGGAGTTATTTAATTTCTTACACAATGAAATCCCACTGTACTTTGATACACAAAAATTTAATACAACAAATTATTTTAACTCAGTCTTTTCCAAATTTATGAGACAAAACACTCATTATGACCAATTGATATACGTGAAAATATCGATAAATATCCTAATAACAAGTGCTATACGATTAAAATTTCCATGTACTCCAATTAAATGCCTTTCATTCAAGATTCAAACCTCCATTTTCTTTGTTTCATTCACATTGTTTACTCATTTGTTAGAGATAGTTCTAACACAGGTGTGCAGTTTATTAAACTTTAAATGAATTTCCAACTGAATGCCAGTGACTTATATTCATCATAATGATAAAGCTGATATAAAACAGGACAAAAATGTTTTTGTGGTAAATTTAAACAGTTGGTTACTTGAGATTAATTATTTAATACTTATAATACCTAAATTTTTATTTCTTTTCAATATAGAATAAAAAAATTTTAATTACTTTATGTAAATCTTACAATTTTACATGATAACATATTGAAGAGTTATATAATAATAAATCAATTTTCAAATTAAATTTTGAAAACACTAATTAAATTAAATATTCATGTTAAAATAATAGGACACAACAAAAAATTCATTGTAATCACATGTGATTAATTTCTAACAATTATATATGATCAATAAAAAAATCTTGACATTTATAGTACAGTAAGATTTTAATTTTTATACTTACATTTCCACCTAAAGTAGCAGCAACAGTTCTTACTACTTGAGTTCCAGTAGGTGTGGCTGCAACGACACGAATTTGTTGTCCAGTTACAGGTGTCTGTCCTCTTGATTTTACTACTGTCACTGTACCAGCTATGTTTAAAATTTATTATATAAAAACAAAAATATTTTAAATCAAGAAACATTAGTTACAAAAGGATAAAATATGAAAGTGTTTTTTTTTTCAATTATTTATACAATACAATAAATTTATAAAATTTTGAAATAAAGTAGTAAATTCTACTAATTGTAACCATTTCAAAACTCATCTACACTGATGATAACTGATCAATAACATTAAGTGAAGTATGTAAATAAGATCCTGATTTAGAAATGTACAGGTATACCTCACCCTACGTCAGTAATTTGTTCCATTAGAGGAGATGTAAGTCAAATTTACTTGTGTAGTTACGACGTAAGTCGAAACTACGGTGGAATTTACCAATAATGAGCACTTAAAGACCGCTAAATAAGACGACAACACAGAAACGCAGATTTTTTATGTTTTGTTCTCTAGGATTTATGATGATTATGTTAACATTTACTGTAAATGTACATATTTTAATATGATTTATGTGCTTTTAACACTTTTCTAGTGATATTACGACTTCAATATTTCTGGCGGACGAATGTAAAGTCGAATAAAATGACTTAAAGTTGATTTTTATTTTTCCATATACTTTTTTGACAAACGACGAATAATCGAGAACAACGTAACTCGAAACGACGTAATTCGAGGTATACCTGTATTAATTTTATCTGTTAATTTGTAGATACAATTTGGTTCCTTACTTTTCATCGTTTATTTTATATTTTAATTAATTAAGTATACATTTAGCCTGTGAGCAGAAATCTGGACCACTTCCAGTACTAAGTTTGCTTGGTACTATACTTGGAAAAGTGTAATCAATATCCGAGTGGATAGTGAACTAAGAGTAAATTTGGGTGTTTACATATTAGAAAATTCATTTAGTAGATTTCAAAATAAGATCATCACTCTTGTGTGCATTATCCTTGTTACTGTAGTAAGTTCATATCTCATCTACTTTGGCAGCTTTTGCTGTAGATGATCAAGTTCAAGTGTATCTATATTAATACACTTAATACAACACTCCAGCAAGATCAACAACATAAAGCACTTGGAGAAACTGGAGATATACAAAGCCTATGGGAAAGACACAGCCACTAGTTACAAGGACAATAACATTCTTTCATAAGCACGGAGATTTTATTTTGAAATCCTCCAAATAAATTTTCAATGAGAAAATTGGTACTAGAAAAATTAAAATGAACATAATGCAATAGTATATTTAAAAATTTGCCTTACTTATACTATTTTTGCATCTTCTCTAAAAATGTGAACATTGAAAGAACAGTTTAAAGGTTTAAAACAAAAGAAAATGTTTGTTTTGTTTAAATATATTCTGTCTTACTATTTATTGAAAGAACAAATATTAGATTCACAGATATTCTATATATAGTAAACTTTGTTTATCATCATCACAAATATTTATTATGTTTTGAAGCTTTCTAATTTTAATAACTTATAAAAATTTGTTTATTGTGATTAGAATTCAGTTATTTTTATCATCTTTAGATGTACAGGCATTACTTAAGGATAAGTTTACCTGGTAGTCTCAATGGCCACACCTCCGGAATCTCAACAGTAGGCACAATTTGAAATCTGATCAAGGTGGTGCTGATCATACTGACGTATCTGTATGCAAATCAGAGACCAACTTCCCCCCTCGGAGAGGAAGAAGAATTATGCAAATTTTTGAGTTCCAGTTTAATGTTAACAGAAGTTTCAGGTTGTGTTGTTATGACAGCATTAATATTATTCAAAAGTTTGTATTTTTATTATTTTTGTTTTGAGTTAAATATTAACAAAAGTAGAAATATTTATTTTTCATTTAACAAATTAATGTCAGAAGGAGTGAAATTGTCGTCTGAAGACTTTGGAAAAATTGCAATTCTAGAATTTTCTTTCACCTGTTCTTAGATTCTGAATTTGTTTATTTAGATGTCAATAAAAGAATGCCTTCAGGTATTAAATTAGCTGTTCAACTTGGTTTGCAACATGTAGATGAAATTTGTACTAATTGCTCATTTCGTCAAAAATTAATTTACAGGAAGGATTGTAATTCCATAGCATTAAGATGTAAACATTGTAAAATGAATAGTTCAGCATTCAAAGAGACATTCAAAGAAAAATTCAGGAATATGTCTTGCAGTACATATTTTCTTTTATTTGGCATTAGGTTAGGTTAGGATGGTTTAAGAAACCTGGAGAACATTTTCAGTTATTTGCTAAACATTTGAATTGGATATATCCAGGATCAGGTAAAACTCCAAACGGAAAGAACCAGAAAGTGTGTTTACTGCCCCTAAACCAAGCAAACAGAAGAAAGGAATACCTAAAAAGAAAAAAAACAGAAACATCTACTAAAAATGTAGTGAAATTGTCAAATAAGAGAAAAGAAGGTTCTAAAACAGAAGTCGAATCTAGTTGTCAAGCGGAAAAAAAAACAGGAAAACAAAATAAAAGTATGGAAAACATGAGTAGCATATTTATGTTTTAAATATATTATAGTTTTTAAAAACGTTAAAAATAGGCATGTGTTGGTAAGTTTGACAGTCGCCATCTTGTTTGCATGTGCACATTCACAAACAAAATGGTAACCAGAAGCACGGCCAATGGAACTACCAAGGTAAACATTTACCTAGTTAAGTACTCTTTTAATGTTATTTGCTTGTAATGCTACATTGTAAGTTTAAATTGCTGGTATTTCCAACTTCAATTATATGCTAATTCTTGTTAAATGCAGCAGCATACAAACAATAATGGATTAATTACAAATTAATGATAATTAATAAATCTTCAAGTTACACAGATTTTAATTGTTTTATTAATAACATGCTCTTTTAAAAACAGAATGAATAAAGGAAAAAGAAGGACTAAAGCAAGGTGTTTACAGGTGTGAAAAAGTCGTATTTATACTTTTATTTTTTATTTATTATTTGTATTTATTTTATTTATTAAATGTAAATAACACTGGCCATGTTCCTTTTATTTTTTACTTAAATGTAATATTATGATAGTGGCAAAGAACACCAGAGGACACTCTACCTGTTTTTATATCTTTACATTTTTTTGTGGAGACAGTAGCCTAAAAAGGAAGGTCGTCTTCGTAACTTTGTGAATTTTAAGGATTGCTGATAATGTAATGGCGAAAAAGAAAAACTAAAGCAAGCTGTTTACCCGTGAGGAAAAGTCGTATTTATATTTTTATTTACAGAATGAATAAAATTAAAATTTCTATTAACTGCAGTCTTATTCACTTACTCCATTTAATGTTATAAATTTACTGTAGATGAGTCTCAAAGAAATTACGATAAGATCTGTTGCATTAATAAAGTTTATATTGTACAAAAATAAAGTTATCAATAGCAAGCCAAATGAATACATTAAGTGACCACTACTGTATGTAAATCCATATTTGGAATCCATTAGCAATATTTAGAAAATATAACAAATTAAATAATGAAAACACTACTATACAATAATACTGTTAATTTACATATAAAATAAATTACAAACCTCTTGGCCCACATACAGCACTAACTGGCATTCTCATTGGAGACTGGGTAACAGCAACTAAAATTGAGAAAGAAAACTTATAATTAACTTATTAATTTTAATGTTATAACTATAATGAAATATATTTGAAAAATCAGGATAAAAAATGGTATATCCCACTCAAGAATTGTTTTGAAAAAAATGCATTTAATAAATTTTAAATAAATCTTAAACCTTAAATGTTTGCTTCTATGGAAATATATGCTGTGAAAATATGTATAAAAGAAACTAGGACTATGATTATATTACGAAATAGAATAGATATTATATGCATATTAGTAAAAAAGATAACACTAACTAAAAATGACGTGGCACTATATAAATTATAATCCTCCTCAACAACTACCTCCACTTCATAAATCCATCAATTACTAACTCATACTTCATATTTTTACATATATCATGATAAACAAATACAAAATATGTTCAAATTATCCTAAGTAATTAAAATTGGCTTACTTAATAGACAGGCCATGAGGATACTGCAGAAGCTATTGTTTGAAAGATGACAGATTCTATTGTAATTAATTTCTTGTTCTATTTGTACCATATAAAACTACCCTATCATACTCATTACCAATCCATACATATAAGAAATGTATAGTATGGTAGAGAGTGTTGTACAAGAAAAAAAAAATCCGTGGAAGTTATTTAATAAGGCAAAGAAGTTAAATATAAATAAAATGTTTTGCTTTGTATAAAAATTATTTAAAAGAGTATACACTGTTAAGTCAAAAAATAATAATAAAAAAATATAAAATGTCTTACTTTTGGAACTTAAATAAAAAATTGATTACATTCAATAACTCTGAAGTATTTTGGCAAGTAATTAATATCCTTAAACATAAAAGTTCATCAGATCATAGTTTAAAAATTTCCCTGGAAAAATGGTTCACTTTCTATGCTGCTAAATTTTCTATAAATCATTCTTTGTGTGTTAATGATAAACAATTGTTCATGGATGTATATAAAGTGTTTCTCATAATGACAATGTTTTTTAGATTTTATATTGAAGAAAGTAAAAGAAGCAATTAACTGCTTTAAATGAAGTACCTCATCCAGAACTGATTTTATTGGAACATAACATTTAAAGCATTTTTCTGAAAAATTTCTTACAATATTGGAAGTTTCTAACTCAATTAAAAGAAATTCAATTTTTGGAAACATGGACTGATTCTTTGATTATTCCTATACATAAAAAAGGCAATGTTTATGATCCCAAAAATTATTGTCCTATATCTTTAGTTCATGTAATTGGAAAACTACTTGCATCTTTATTTAATAAAGGATTAGAAGAATGAATATATATACGTACTTAACACCTTACACTTGCCGAGAAAAAATATATTTATTTGCAACAAACACGCAAACGTTTTCAGCCTGATTTACAGGCCATCTTCAGGCTTGGAATACATTTGAAATTAAAATTCCATCCATGGAATACAAAAATTCAAATTCAAAATTAAATAAGGAACAATCAAAATACAACATTGAATAACTAACATAAAGCAAAAAATAACAAAAAATATATAAAAATGTAACAAATGAATACGTAAGCATTAATAAATGCAAACTTCTAAGACATACAATAAAACCACTATATTGATTTATTAGAGCCCTTATTAAACTTCTTAACCATAAACTTCCATGCAGAGGGAAGACTTTCTGCGTCCCTCGCATTAAGACAGCCTTCTTGTAATCTACTTCTAAAAATCTGCAACTTTTCCGCTGTCAAGGCTAATGATGGAGACGATAAAGGATTTATGACGGCCGCCTCATTCCATTTGACCGTAGCTAAAGGGGTCTAATGCAACAGTTTTGTCCCAAATGGCGCAAGCGCCAGGAGCTACGGTCAAATGGAATCAGGCGGCCATCATAAATCCTTTATCGTCTCCATCATTAGCCTTGACAGCGGAAAAGTTGCAGATTTTTAGAAGTAGATTACAAGAAGGCTGTCTTAATGCGAGGGACGCAGAAAGTCTTCCCTCTGCATGGAAGTTTATGGTTAAGAAGTTTAATAAGGGCTCTAACCAATCAATATAGTGGTTTTATTGTATGTCTTAGAAATTTGCATTTATTAATGCTTACGTATTCATTTGTTACATTTTTATATATTTTTTGTTATTTTTTGCTTTATGTTAGTTATTCAATATTTTATTTTGATTGTACCTTATTTAATTTTGAATTTGAATTTTTGTATTCCATGGATGGAATTTTAATTTCAAATGTATTCCAAGCCTGAAGATGGCCTGTGAATCAGGCTGAAAACGTTTGCGTGTTTGTTGCAAATAAATATATTTTTTCTCGGCAAGTGTAAGGTGTTAAGTACGTATATCTATAATGATTTGCTGAGTGCTTTATAATATTATTGATATGGCGGCACCGGTGAAACTTTGCAAAAGATACAGGAAGTTAACCTTAAGGTTGGTTAAAGCTAAATGCAAATTGGATTTTTTAAAGGCTTGTTTAAGGAATGGAGTATTCCCTATGTCAATCTACCGAATCAGCGTTCCTACGGAATGCAGTTCACTGAAATTCAGGTTTTGTATGGCTTGCCTGAAGAAGTCTATTCGGATTGCGAAGAACAAGAAATTCGGATTATTGAATGATCTCGTTAGCCTAGAAAACGCTATATACAATGAGGATCCAGAGAAACTAGTTGATGTGAATAAAAGAGTGGTCGATCTAGCTGAAGCAGTCCAGAAGAATTCTACTAGTAATTATGTAAAGAAGTTAAAATGGATTATACGTAAACAAAAGGTTAGAAATACAAAGAAAAATCTTATTACTTTCTGCGCGTGGGACCAAATTGAGGTACCAGGAAGAATTAAGAAGCTTCTAATAAAAGGCCCAAATTTTGTACCTGTAGAGGCTATGAATTGGGAAACCTCAGTACAGGAAATTGAAAGAGGCATTGTTGGGCTGGACGATTTAGAGAAAGAGTACTTCAGATGGAAAGCAGTCCTCAACAACAGGCAGAGGGGCCGTAAGCAGGATTTTAGGAGTAGTGACATCCGGCTCACGAAGAATTGGTTAAAACATAATGATTTGGTCTTGACTAGGGCTGACAAAAGTAAACAACTAGTCATCATGAAAAGGCGTACATATAACGAAGCACTAATGGATTACATCGAAAAGACGGAGTGTGAAAAGATCAACAGCAATCTTATTGGAAGCTTGGATAGAAGGGTCAGGAAACTGGAGGTCTCTAAGCTTTCCAAAGTTTTGCCTTTTCTCAAGAAATGCAGGAACCCTAGGCCAGGAACACCTAGATTATTTGCTTTCGCGAAGGTGCATAAAACCGGTAAAGAAATAAGACCTGTTGTAGAGAAGTGCAGGGGTCCCACATTTGTGTTAGAAAAGAAATTGCATGAATACTTATCCTTGCAACTAGACACGGATACTCTTGTTGCCCGTGATCCTATGAAGGTGGTTAAGGATCTGCAAAGTATAGCATTAATGGAGGATGAAGTTGCAACGGTTTTCGACTATGAGAGCATGTATCCGTCAGTAAGGATAGAATCGTGCGAGGAGGCACTATTGGATTTCTTATACAGCAATAACTCGGAATTGCTTAGTTATACAGAAGAAGTAGAGAGTTTAACTAGTTTGGTCTGCCGGGAGTCTTGTTTCGTGTTTAATGGACAGGTCTACAGACAGAGAAGAGGGGTCCCTATGGGAAGTCCACTCTCAGGGATCCTATGCGAATTGGTAGTTAGGAGGCTGGAAAGAAGAATTTTTCATGGTTTTAAGGATGATATCGTGTATTTCAGCAGATACGTTGATGACCTACTTATATTATGGAGAAGTAACAGCAGAATTAAGGATTTTTTAGATAAGATCAATGATAACAATGATGGCCTTACTTTAAGATTGGAGCAGAAAAGTTCCTTGAATCTGCATTTTCTCGACATCGATATCACATTCAAAAAAGGCCACTTGTCCACTAGTGTTTTTATTAAACCATCCCACAGCCCATTGTATATTCCCTCCCAATCCAAGGATCCGTATAAATATAAAATTGCAGCTTTCAGAGCTTTAATAAGAAGAGCCTTTTTGTATTGCGAAAGAGTACAAGACAGGACGAAAGAAATAAATAGAATAATAAGTGTAGCCAGGACCCTAGGTTACCAAAAAAGTACAATTCTAGGAATAATTAAGAAATATGAAAACAACATCAAGAAAAGATGTTTTAAGAATGCTCCCAATAAGTTTGTAAAGTTTACATATAATGAAAGTATGAATACAGTCATGAAAGAAATAGCACACAGAAAAAGTTCGAGGATGCTTATAAAAAGGGCCCCTAATTTATACAAAATCCTCAGGAATGATAAAGATGTTATAAAGGCAGAAGAGAAAGCAGGAGTTTATAAAATTCCGTATGAAAACATGCAATTGGGCGTTAAAAAAGATTACATCGGAGTAACCACTAGAAGTTTAGGAATTAGAATCAAGGAGCATGGTTATAATATCAGAAAGGGGTCTAATGCAACAGTTTTGTCCCAAATGGCGCAAGCGCCAGGAGCTACGGTCAAATGGAATGAGGCGGCCATCATAAATCCTTTATCGTCTCCATCATTAGCCTTGACAGCGGAAAAGTTGCAGATTTTTAGAAGTAGATTACAAGAAGGCTGTCTTAATGCGAGGGACGCAGATAGTCTTCCCTCTGCATGGAAGTTTATGGTTAAGAAGTTTAATAAGGGCTCTAACCAATCAATATAGTGGTTTTATTGTATGTCTTAGAAATTTGCATTTATTAATGCTTACGTATTCATTTGTTACATTTTTATATATTTTTTGTTATTTTTTGCTTTATGTTAGTTATTCAATATTTTATTTTGATTGTACCTTATTTAATTTTGAATTTGAATTTTTGTATTCCATGGATGGAATTTTAATTTCAAATGTATTCCAAGCCTGAAGATGGCCTGTGAATCAGGCTGAAAACGTTTGCGTGTTTGTTGCAAATAAATATATTTTTTCTCGGCAAGTGTAAGGTGTTAAGTACGTATATCTATAATGATTTGCTGAGTGCTTTATAATATTATTGATATGGCGGCACCGGTGAAACTTTGCAAAAGATACAGGAAGTTAACCTTAAGGTTGGTTAAAGCTAAATGCAAATTGGATTTTTTAAAGGCTTGTTTAAGGAATGGAGTATTCCCTATGTCAATCTACCGAATCAGCGTTCCTACGGAATGCAGTTCACTGAAATTCAGGTTTTGTATGGCTTGCCTGAAGAAGTCTATTCGGATTGCGAAGAACAAGAAATTCGGATTATTGAATGATCTCGTTAGCCTAGAAAACGCTATATACAATGAGGATCCAGAGAAACTAGTTGATGTGAATAAAAGAGTGGTCGATCTAGCTGAAGCAGTCCAGAAGAATTCTACTAGTAATTATGTAAAGAAGTTAAAATGGATTATACGTAAACAAAAGGTTAGAAATACAAAGAAAAATCTTATTACTTTCTGCGCGTGGGACCAAATTGAGGTACCAGGAAGAATTAAGAAGCTTCTAATAAAAGGCCCAAATTTTGTACCTGTAGAGGCTATGAATTGGGAAACCTCAGTACAGGAAATTGAAAGAGGCATTGTTGGGCTGGACGATTTAGAGAAAGAGTACTTCAGATGGAAAGCAGTCCTCAACAACAGGCAGAGGGGCCGTAAGCAGGATTTTAGGAGTAGTGACATCCGGCTCACGAAGAATTGGTTAAAACATAATGATTTGGTCTTGACTAGGGCTGACAAAAGTAAACAACTAGTCATCATGAAAAGGCGTACATATAACGAAGCACTAATGGATTACATCGAAAAGACGGAGTGTGAAAAGATCAACAGCAATCTTATTGGAAGCTTGGATAGAAGGGTCAGGAAACTGGAGGTCTCTAAGCTTTCCAAAGTTTTGCCTTTTCTCAAGAAATGCAGGAACCCTAGGCCAGGAACACCTAGATTATTTGCTTTCGCGAAGGTGCATAAAACCGGTAAAGAAATAAGACCTGTTGTAGAGAAGTGCAGGGGTCCCACATTTGTGTTAGAAAAGAAATTGCATGAATACTTATCCTTGCAACTAGACACGGATACTCTTGTTGCCCGTGATCCTATGAAGGTGGTTAAGGATCTGCAAAGTATAGCATTAATGGAGGATGAAGTTGCAACGGTTTTCGACTATGAGAGCATGTATCCGTCAGTAAGGATAGAATCGTGCGAGGAGGCACTATTGGATTTCTTATACAGCAATAACTCGGAATTGCTTAGTTATACAGAAGAAGTAGAGAGTTTAACTAGTTTGGTCTGCCGGGAGTCTTGTTTCGTGTTTAATGGACAGGTCTACAGACAGAGAAGAGGGGTCCCTATGGGAAGTCCACTCTCAGGGATCCTATGCGAATTGGTAGTTAGGAGGCTGGAAAGAAGAATTTTTCATGGTTTTAAGGATGATATCGTGTATTTCAGCAGATACGTTGATGACCTACTTATATTATGGAGAAGTAACAGCAGAATTAAGGATTTTTTAGATAAGATCAATGATAACAATGATGGCCTTACTTTAAGGTTGGAGCAGAAAAGTTCCTTGAATCTGCATTTTCTCGACATCGATATCACATTCAAAAAAGGCCACTTGTCCACTAGTGTTTTTATTAAACCATCCCACAGCCCATTGTATATTCCCTCCCAATCCAAGGATCCGTATAAATATAAAATTGCAGCTTTCAGAGCTTTAATAAGAAGAGCCATTTTGTATTGCGAAAGAGTACAAGACAGGACGAAAGAAATAAATAGAATAATAAATGTAGCCAGGACCCTAGGTTACCAAAAAAGTACAATTCTAGGAATAATTAAGAAATATGAACACAACATCAAGAAAGGATGTTTTAAGAATGCTCCCAATAAGTTTGTAAAGTTTACATATAATGAAAATATGAATACAGTCATGAAAGAAATAGCACACAGAAAAAGTTCGAGGATGCTTATAAAAAGGGCCCCTAATTTATACAAAATCCTCAGGAATGATAAAGATGTTATAAAGGCAGAAGAGAAAGCAGGAGTTTATAAAATTCCGTATGAAAACATGCAATTGGGCGTTAAAAAAGATTACATCGGAGTAACCACTAGAAGTTTAGGAATTAGAATCAAGGAGCATGGTTATAATATCAGAAAGGGGTCTAATGCAACAGTTTTGTCCCAAATGGCGCAAGCGCCAGGAGCTACGGTCAAATGGAATGAGGCGGCCGTCATAAATCCTTTATCGTCTCCATCATTAGCCTTGACAGCGGAAAAGTTGCAGATTTTTAGAAGTAGATTACAAGAAGGCTGTCTTAATGCGAGGGACGCAGAAAGTCTTCCCTCTGCATGGAAGTTTATGGTTAAGAAGTTTAATAAGGGCTCTAACCAATCAATATAGTGGTTTTATTGTATGTCTTAGAAGTTTGCATTTATTAATGCTTACGTATTCATTTGTTACATTTTTATATATTTTTTGTTATTTTTTGCTTTATGTTAGTTATTCAATGTTGTATTTTGATTGTTCCTTATTTAATTTTGAATTTGAATTTTTGTATTCCATGGATGGAATTTTAATTTCAAATGTATTCCAAGCCTGAAGATGGCCTGTAAATCAGGCTGAAAACGTTTGCGTGTTTGTTGCAAATAAATATATTTTTTCTCGGCAAGTGTAAGGTGTTAAGTACGTATATATATATAATGATTTGCTGAGTGCTTTATAATATTAGAAGAATGAATTCTTAAATATTATATTTTGTGTCAGGAGCAAGCAGGTTTGATCTGGCCAATCTTGTCAAGATCAAATATTTGTATTAAATGCATTAGTACAATTAAAATTGCAGAAGAAGAGAGAGAAACTTTATGCTGTTTTTTGTGGACTTTAGATCTGCTTTTGATAATGTCAATCAAAGTTTTATGATCTCTATTAGAAAGAATGAGTGTGAATAAACAATTTCTTAGCCTTATAATTTATATATACTCCATAGCTACTGCAAGAATAATGATAATATCCAAAATGACTAATTCATTTGGAATTGACAGAGGAGTTTGGAGTTTTGCAGGGTGAGATTCTAAGCCCATTGTTTTTTAATTTGTAAGTTAATGGTTTGATAGTGCAACTTGCTGAATTTGAATTACCTGAAATTTCTCTCTGATCAAGGGGAGATACATGTGTTAATGTATGTGAATGATACTGTAATTCTTGCCAATACTCCACAAATGTTGCAAAAGAAATTTGCAATTCTAGAGAAATTTTGTTGTGACTATGAATTAACTGTTTCAAAAATTAAAGTGATGGCATTCAAGAAGGAAGGTAGACTATAACCTAGAGAGAGATGGCTTTTTAATAAACAGCCTTTAAAGGCCGTTTCAAATTACAGTCAAACCTGTTTTTATGCAGTGGATAGGGACCACATTAAAAAAAACGCATTAAAAAAAAAAATTGCACGAAACTTCACGAATGGCTGTAAAAAATAGTTTTCGCAACACAATTAAAAAAATATTTTTTTATGCATAAAAAAAGTCTCACATAGAAAATAACTCAAAACTGTACGAAATAGAATTTATTGACAACAGATGTCAGCACTTGACTGCATCGTCTGGTCTATCGTCTGTTTTACATATTTTTGTCCAGGTGGTGTTTTGTTGACTTAAAAAGTAAATTATTTCATTTTTCGCATATTCATGCAATAATATTACTATAATAAGTGCATTTATGCTATAATAAGTCAACGTGAGACATGACGAATCGCACGAGACTAGTCGCCAACTATACCGCACAAATAAAAAAAAATCGCACAAAAAAAACCGCACAAATTAAAAATTCGCATAAAAAAATCGCACAAAAAAAGACTGCATAAAAACAGGTTTGACTGTACATATACTTCAGAGTATTATTTCTGTCCTCCAGACAATTTTTACAGGCTAAAAATTATAGTATATGTAAGGCTAAAATGGCATTGAGTTCTATGTGGCCTATTTTTTCAAGAGCTAAAATTAATTCTGCTTATATCTACATTAAGTTATTTCACTGAATAATTTTTGTCAATATTACTTTATGCTGAATATGTAGCAATGATAAAATGGGAATTGTCCTTGTTTTATATCTTTGAAAAATTTTTACATTATATAATAAAATTCCAGCTTACATGTTGCATTTAGAGTTTCATATTTCTAGAATATTGGTAATAATAATAAAAGCAATAGTTTCATTTTGGATTAACCTTTTAAAATTAGATGATAAAAGTTATGTTAAGTAGCATATAACAAACTATAAATTGTGTTTAATGATAAATAATTATACATATGTAATTGGTCATTAGTGTTGAAAAATCTGCTAGATTGACATGGTTTCTCTTTCCTGTGGTTGTCTCAAGATCCTCATTTGATCAAAAGTTATCAAATGTTAATTATAAGTGTGTGTTGTGAACAAAGCGTACAAGATTGTTCTTTGTTTGAAAAGAACAAACATTTTCAATTATATCATAATATTAAAACAACTTTTATGTGTGAGGATTATTTATTTACAGACATAAATTATTATGCAAAATGATTAATCCTGCAACTGAGATGTGGTCAAAATTATATATTTTGACATATAGACTAACATTAGATCTCAAGACAATATGCTGTAATTGTAGTATGCAAGTGTATGAAATTTGAAAACATGCATTGTTTTCATTGTGTGAAATTTGAAGCAAGCAAGAAAAAGTATTTGACAAGATTTAAAATCTTGGAAAGATATATAACCACAAATCACTATAAAAGACAAAATCCAGATAATTCTTTCAAAAATGCCAAAAAACTAAAGATAGCTGACTCATCTTCTAATCATTACACAGAAGAAATAAGCACTGAAGAACCAGCATGACACTTACAAAATAATGCTGCTGAAACTTCATTTTATATTCGGGGTTCCTACTCAAAATTTTGTTTTAAATTCCATGGCTTTCCCTGACCAATTCTGTACAAATTCTCTGACCCTCACATCCCTCACAGCAGGGGTGGCCAACAAGTCAATCACGATGGCCAACAAGTCGATCGCCAAGCCAATTTTGGTCGATCGCTAGCGATGTCTTGACTTAATGTATTATATTTGTAACCGAACGCAACTGTATGTATGCAGTTATGACTCGACTCATAAGCAGTGAGTTCACTTCGTACTGAAACAGTGTATAAACATAGTATGTATTTCGCAATTCCCCCTCCCCGCTTAGACTATGCCTATGACAACAAGTCGATCGCGACACATTTTTACGATAAAAAGTAGATCTTATGTACACAAAAGTTGGCCACCCCTGCCTTACAGCATGGCACATAATAAAACCACATTTGACTTACTATGCACTTATGCTATTGTTTCTGCAACTTTTTTTTATTAGTTATTTTTTCTAATTGCCAAACTATTAATATTAAAAATAAAATGTTTCATTATATTAAAGTAATTTATTCTGTTATTAATCCATAGTCTAAATGGTTTAAAATAAATAAATAAAAAAAGGCAATTATTTATTCATTATTCATTAATAAATCCTGTACAATCCATGTACAAAAGTACAGTCAAACCTGTTTTTTTGCGGTCTTTTTCTGTGCAATTTTTATTTGTGCGATTTTTTTTGTGCGGTATATGAAAATTTCAATCAAATTGGAACATAATTGACTCCTGTAAAATTTTTAAAAACTCTATTGGTTGTTTTCTATGACATCAGCAGGTTTTTTCATTTTTTATTCAGAAAAATTTTTTTCTCGTATGTTTATTTCGGTCCCCTCTTATTTTAATAGCATAAAAACCATAAATATTATGTTATATTTGAACAGATGCAGTAAGTTAGCTCCCCTTCAGCTTTAGACTGCAGGTGTGAAATTTCACGCCTTGTTAAATGAAATAACACTTCCTGCAGCTATATTTATCAAATAAAATCATTATTTAACAATTATTTTTAAGTTTTTAATGTTAGATTGGTATTTAAGTGGAAATAATTAATTAATATAAAAATTAAAATTCTTAGAGGATTTTTTTCCCCATTAGGTGTTGCAGAAAAAGGCCCGAGGAGTTAAAAAAGCAATTCCTAGTTATTTCGTACGGTTTCCAGTTATTTTCTATGTGAGACTTTTTTTATGCGGTCCCTATTCACCGCATAAAAAAAAATATTTTTTTAATTGTGTTGTGAAAACTATTTTTTATAGCCACTCGTGAAGTTTTACGCGATTTTTTTAATGCATTTTCTTTTATGCGATCCCTATCCCCCCGCACAAAAACAGGTTTGACTGTATATGCAGTAAGACCCCGCTTAATGCTGCCTTAATTAATGCTGATTCGACATAACGCGGTCCACTCAAAGCCTAAAAACAAGCTCAAAATTTGTGCTGATTCAAATTATCGTCACATTTCAATGATTCGTATATATTATTATTCCCAAACACAAATCAATCAGCAAAAGATGGCAATTTGTCGTAGTGCTGTTCTTTCCTTAAATCTATGTTTGTTTGGTGCAATTTTGGAAAAAAATATAACATCATGGATGCCATAGGAAATACTGTCTTTACTCGGCAAAAATTAACTTATAAATGCATAAACAAAGTGTGTAAGTTATGGCTGAAAGTATCCAAGAATTCTCAATGAGAAGAGCCTATTGCTGTATCATTAGGTTGACCAAATTTTCAACCTAATTGATACAGCAGGACTAGGAGATATAGATGAGCAGGATATTGAGAAGTTATTGTAGGTTTTTGGTAAGAGCCTTACCAACAACAACCTTCAAGAACTGGCAGAACAAGGAATTCATGTAGAACTGGAAAATAATGATTCTGAAAACAAAGAACCCAAAGAATTTTTCTACATATTTCCTTAGGAAAAGTTTGGTAACGATAACTGAAATTGTTGATCAAATTGTAGTGAATGATCCAGATTCTGAAAGGAGTGCAAAAGCAAAACGAGGTGTTTTGGATGTGATCTCTTGCTACTGACATTTGCTTAAGGAAAGAAAAAGAAAGTGACAAATGAAACTACACGACTTTATCACAAAAACAAGAATTTTCAGAAGAGCCAGGACCTTCATCACAAAAAATGAACTTTACATTTCTGTGTGCATATGATTGTGTGTTATTTAACATATTATTATGCAAATTAATATAAAAATAACTTAAAATTAAAGTAAAATCTGTTTATTTTTGATCACGTGTTTCTCCTTTTCTATTTACTCTGTGTTAAAATGACCTCGTTTAACACTGTTTTGCTTAGTGCTTTGTTATCTAGGAACATATCCCCCGCGTTAAGTGGGGTCTTACTGTATTTATTAAATTTCTCTCTTAATATATTTCCTGAACTTTATAAAATATTAATAAACTGAAAAAAAAATAATCAGAAATTGTTTTGTGACACAATCAAAATTATTAAAATGAAAAATGATAAATAATATCATATCATTTAATTTATTTATAATTTTTTTGTACTTTGTAAATTTTTGGAAAAATTGTGTGTATGCTTGAGAGAAATTTTGAGTCCTGAAAATATTATGAAAAGGGAGTGCAGAAGTTGTATTGCATCACTGTACTTCTTGCTGCCTGTATTCAGCTACACTTAGTCAAGCATATTGCCAGCAAAAAAAATCAACAAGACTTACAAGGAGATAAATTCCCTGACTTTTTGACAAATTTCCTGACTTTCCATAACTTTTTCTGAACACTAATAAAAATCCCTGGCTTTCCAGGTGCGTAGGAACCCTGTATATTAATTAATACCATATTAGAAGAAAATATAAAATTAAAAAAATGCTACTTACATCCAAACAATAGTGAGTCTAGAAAAAAATGTTTGATCTTGCAAATATTGCTTGTAATATTCTGTTCTCTCTCTTTTTATCATTTCATAGTGAATTACCAAATAAGGAAGTGCTTACCAAACTGTTAGAGTTTATTAATACAACTGAAATAATTACAGGTAAATTTCAGTTTATGTTGACTTTGATGAAACAAATAGTGATTTGTTAATAAATTTCTAAGTTTTTGATTTGGAATCATTAAACATACAGTTGTAAAGATATTTGAACTGACTTAATCCTTTATTAATATATTGTACTAAAGAATACAGTTATATGGCCACAGAGGATACAGTTAAAAAACCTGCCAGATATTTTCAAAGATCCAATGTTTCAAAATATTAGCTGAATCATTGACTAATAAACACCCAAACTTTTATATGTGTAAAGATCACTTTTAGCGTCCTAGGTCGAAAAGCCACGCAACAGAGATAATTAGTCCCACCTGGGGGTTGGGGCTATAAACGACGGGAACAACAAAGGGAGTAGCATCTCTGTTTATGGTACACGTCAATGTGTTTGCCACGTGTTGCCCGACTTGTAAAACGTAAACAAGGGACGGACGCGTTGGTAAGCTACGTTGTCGGGCATAGGGCGGACGTCTTTGGAAGCTCCCAGGGGAAAAGAAGGACCCTATTGGTCGCAAGTGGTCGCCGTAGAATCCCTTAAAAGGTAAGGGTGGCGAGAGAAACGGAGAGAAGGGCGAGAGACCGGATACGTGGTAGTCTCTGGCACTAGGTAAACCTTTGAGGTGTAGAGAGAGTGTTCTCCTCTTAGAAAGTCCTCTGAGAAGGGTTAGTGCAGGGACTGAACGGCCACACGGTTGAGCCAGCTCCGAAAAGCGACCTGAGTTCCCCGAAGTCTAACAGTCCCCAGTAGACAAGCCGACGTGAGATACCACATCCTTGTTGCATAGTGTATGTAATGTTGTCGAACTTGTACATCCTGTAAATATTTGTTGTGTAAATAAACTGTATATATTCACTTGCTGAGTGTGGAGGTGTAGCTTTCCTCGAACCATCTTACGGACATTCTCGAGTCATAAAACCCAACTCGAGACGGATCATCGTAAAGATCGTAACGGATTACGTAAGAATCTTCACTATATGCTTTAAAAGTTTCTTTTGTATATGTACACACGGTTTACAAGTTGTACACGGTTGTACGGTGTGTACACGGTTGTGTACATACGGTACACAAGAAAGTCTTCCCTTCAGAGCATGTGGATGTTTTTCTTTATCCACGAATACAGTTTACAGATCTTGTGGAGCTTCATTGGATGGATTGTTGTTTTCAACAATTCATCCAATGAAGCTCCACAAGTTTGTCTACTTCATCTGATGGAAGTCCAACATTGGCTGCTTCAATTTAGCTAATATTTGCAAATAAATTTCTTGTCTATTCAAATCCAATCTCAAATTCTGAAAAATACATACCAAATTTCTCATGTAATCCTCATAAGTATGCTGTGAAATTATTGATAATTTTATCATTGGTTTCCATAGTTCCAACTTTAAGCACAAGCTTTAACCGTAGATGAACATTAAAGAAAGTGACCTCTCTGTTCTACAATGCTAGGTTCAATCCATTCAGAAGTGTAAAGGTATCAGTAAGATGTGTCAGTTGAGCAAACTAGAAAAAGCCATGTAAATAAATTTTGATACCATCACCCAGTTCAAAGGACTTTTGTATTATGCTCCAAGATAACCAATAAACTTCAATATAGAGAAGAAATTTTATGTGCTTACTTTCTCCATCTCTTTATACAAAACTTCAAAAAAAAACAAAAAAACATGTGCATTGAGAAAACTTCCTTTCATAAGATTTGCAATTTTCACTCTTTCAAAATCATTTTAAATTTGTCAGGCATCTTTTTTGCATCCAATTGTTCACAACGAATGTAACAATGTGCGCTAGAATCAATGGTGCAACTTTTCCATTGTGTGTTCAGAACATGATAACATCTAATTAAGTTAACAAAAAATATTTGTTGGTTTGAAAAATATTTGCTAGACACAACATTGATAAAAATATAGGAAAAGTTCATATATTTTAGAAAAATGTAAAAAATGATCAACATCAATAAAATAGATATAGGAAAAAATATTAAATAAAAAGAATTATAAATAATTGTACTTTGCAATAATTATAAACAATATCAAATATAAAAGCACACAATAGATACAGTAATAGTTTTTGCTAATAATGCTCTGGATGATATTAAATGAATGAATATTTTTAATTATAATTATCATCTTACTTTTCCTGTTCGTAATTAAATGACCATAAATGAAATGTTAAACTCATTCACCTTAATAAAGTTATGTACAGGTACTCCTAGACTTACAACCAAATTCTGTTAAGGGATCTCTATCATAAGTTAAACAAATAAAGGGATATCATGTCCAAGATTGTGTATAAATCTATTGTAATATTGCTTATGTACAGTATGTAAATCAGATGATGTCTCATTCTCAAGTTTAATAATCATATTTATTGAATTATTAACACAAAAATTCACAAAAACATGAAATAAGACAATCACATTTTAAAGCAAAAAACTCAAAATGGAGGAATATATCAATCTTTGTGGGAATTGATTTTATTTTTTATTGTTACTTCTTTAATTTACTATTAATTCACTTTAAAATTATTATAAAATTTAGATTACAACAATAATGATAAAGCAATTTGAAAGTTCTGCTTTTGCTTCTTATATGTTAATGACACAAATTCAAGTCATAGTTAAAAATAAATATAGTTACAAGTTACTGTTATATAGTAAGGTGTTTATTGCCAATTAAAAGTATTTACATTTAGTAATACAGTTGACTCACCTTAAAACAAACACTGATAAAGCAAATTCTCATGTTAAAGTGACTTTTGATGTTGCCCTGGAGAAACGTCATTGTCACAACGTTAATTTTCATGCAGACAAAAATTTTACCAGAATTCATTAAACCAAACTGTAAATTACCTTCACAATCCCCAAGAAATAAACCTATTTCTAATAATGGTTGCTTTTTACACTTTTTGATGTAAACAATAAAAAGTGGCAGTGTAACAAATGTTCCATTTTCAGTAGAATAGATTTTATTCTCCTAAAAAGAAAAGCTGGGTTTGACCTCTGATTGTACAGCAATTCAAACATTTGGTTTCAGCAGATCATTCTATTGTATTTAGAAAATAGAGGTTAAAACTTAAAGACACATGCCACTCTGATACACTGCTCCACACTTAAAAGACAAATACTGTCTCCCTCTCATTTTGTTTGAGTTGAAGATTATTTACAACATTAAATTAATTTTATTTAACTTTATTTAGTAAATTAATTCAAAACATTATAATTTAGGGCTTTTGATTAAGCCTATTAAGCCTTAACTTCCTAAATTATGCAACCTTTACCATAACCATAAATATCATTAATACAAATCTCTGATAAAGCAAACAACCTACTGTTCCCCTAGCAATTTGTATTAAAGCAAGTTGACTGTAATAGTTGTTTCATGCCATTAGTAATGCAACATATTAATTCACTCAAAAATAATTTGTTTAATATACTTTCAGCTGTTGTAAGCTAACAGTATCTTATCATTGATTACATTTAATATCATAAATAAAATTTTTTCTATAAAAAAATAATGGGAAATAACTAACCTGATGCTCTTGGTTGCAAACCAGATGATATTTGAGAGGCTACTGGTTTGCGAATAATATGTCCTGTTGCAGTCATAATGGTACCAGTGCTATTTAATGTTCCAGATATAAGAGATGTTAATGTTGTTGCAGGTGTTGTTGGCTTTGTTAGTAATGTTTGTTGCTGCAATAATGTTTGAGCTTGAGACTGTATAGGAGACTGTAATTGAGGCAAGAGCTGTGTTGATGGTAACTGTGGCTGAGATGATGTAGAAGTAGGAATTGTATTTCCAGTGCCAGATACTGGAGTTAAAGCTGTTGAAGGAGGCATATCATATTTCTGTAGTTGTAACAAGTAAGCATCAGCTGAATAAAAAAAAAATAAATGATAATTATTTATATGTATGGCTAGTTAATAAAGTTAAATATAAACAATAATTTATAAATTCAAAATATTAATAAAAATTTTATAAAAAATTTTTTACCTGTTGGAACTGAGCCCCAACAGACATCTAATGTGGTTGTTGAAGCTCGTACAAGTTGAACTCGAGAAGGTGCAATTGGTTTTTCTGTTTCCAAATACCATAAATCCTTACAACAAACCTGCAAAATTTAGATATGAAACAATTTAGATAACTTTAAACTATTTTAAATTAGTAAAATCTAACAAAATCCATGCATACTATAAAATTTAGAATTGCTAATGATATAAAAAAAATTTAGTTAATGTTACCCTAAATATACAAAATGGCAGCTTGTCTCTGATTCCAGCAAGGAAACATTGGGAATCACGTTCTAACCTAACCTATTCTAATAATTTGGTTGCTAATAATTATGGTAATTTATTAGAATAGGTTAGGTTAGGTTAGAACGTGCATCCCACTGTTTCCTTGCTGGAATCAGAGACAAGCTGCCATTTTGTATACATAGGGTAACATTAACCAAAAATTTATAGTAAAAATATAATTATGTGGCAAAGCTAGGTCAATTCATATGACACATACATTCTATTATAGTCAACTAAGACCTACCTTATTAATAGGACACTTACACTGGTGTGATAGTTATTTGCAATAAGTATGAGTTCTTAATGAGAAAAAACAAAATCTTTATTTTTCACCTGTTGTTCCACTGTTGTGAAACAACAGGTGGTAGAACACTAATAGCAACAGTGTTCCACCACTGCAGAATTTGCATAATTTCTCTTTATTGACCTTACATGTTCTTTCATACGTATTTTTAATTGTCTTTTAGTTTCATCTACATATGTTTTTCTTGGGTTACAATTACAGTCAAAAGAATAAACTACCTCTTTTTCTTCCATTATATATCAGTTTTTTTATCTGACTTATGATGATATAAATATTTTTTAAATAAATCATTTTTTTCAGTATTAAATTCAATTTATCACTTAAAACTCTTTTAACTCTTTCAAACAGTTTTAATTAATAGCTACCCGAAAAAACTGCTTGAAAAATGGCTAAATTGGATAATTGATAACGAATATAGAAACAGAAATAAAACATTTGATAAAGATAAAAAATGTACAAATTTAATTTATATACCGAAACTATTTGAAAGAGGAATGGTAAATTGAATTGATTTTAAATGGTAAATTGAATTTAATACCGGAAAAAAATGATTTATTTAAAAAATATTTATATCATAGGTCAGATAAAAAAACTGATATAATGGAAGAAAAAGAGGTAGTTTATTCTTTTGACCATAATTGTAACCCAAGAAAAAGATACATAAGTGAAACTAAAAGACAATTAAAAATACATATGGAAGAACATGTAAGGTCAATAAAGGGAAATTATGCAAATTCTGCAGTGGTGGCACACCACTGCAGAATTTGCATAATGAAATGGATGTGAAATAGATTTAAACACAATTAAAATAAAGAAAAAAGAAAGCAACAATTTTAAATGCCAGTTATTTGAACATATCTATATAAAAAGACAAAGCAATAAAATTAGGACAGGAAATCCACCAATCATGGCAGAGCATAATCGATGACGACAGTACTAAGCAAAGGGGTATAAAAAGATGGAAGTGATAGGTGATGGGTAATTAGTTGTTCAAGCGAGCTAAGGATGGTTATGTAAGTTCAATTTAATTTTAAGAGTGTTTTTGTATTTGTAAATTTTAAACCCCCTTTTTAAAAATTTTTATGCAGAAATATGTATTCAAAGAATGTAAAATTGGTGATTATTCTATATGTGGTTTATGCATATTTTGAGGTATTCAACTACAAAAAAAATTTGTAAGTTTTTATTATATCGTTGTTGGGAATTTTTAAACTGTTGTAAGATAAAATTTAATTATTGTGTACTTTTTAGAACATTGTTGTAAACCTGCTGATGAGGGAAATATGTGTCCGAAACATAAATATGTATATTATGTGTACAGGAACAACAGGTGAAAAATAAAGATTTTATAATGAACATGTAGTACACTTCACGCCAGTGTTTAGAAAATTAAATAAATGACACTTCCATGTAGCGGCATTATTAACAGTGTTTTATCAAATCACTGTTAGTAACGCCACTAAATGGAAGTGTTATTTATTTAATTTAATATAGATTTTGTTTTTTCTCATTAAGAACTCATACTTATTGCAATGTAAGTGTCCTATTAATAAGATAGGACTTAGTTGACTATAATAGAATAAAACAAGAGATAAGGATGTAAAGGCAACTAAATTAATCATATGACACATGTTTATCATTTTTATCAAGTCATTTTTGCAAATATTCAATGCATTAAAAAACCAATTATAATTCAATAAATATTAATGTTAAATAAAGAGAAATTTTTTGTACCCATATAAACTTTTTATTGAACTAAAAATAAACAAATATGAAATATTTTAATAAATTTTTCAAAAAATTAAAATTATAGTTGAATCATCTTTTTCCACAAAAAACTTGATATTAGTTAAGTCAGACCATCTAAAATTCTGTAAAAATTTATCTTAATAGGAAAAAATTTTCTTTACATTGTTTTGCTTTAAAATTCTTAAAAATAATAATTCCTGTTGTTTTTCCATATCTTTATTCCAAGTAAAATATGTTGTTATTTTTGTTGTTTATATCCTCTATCAGATGCTCAATGGAAAGTTTACTTGTTAGTAGTAGATTTCTTGGCAAAAAGTGAGCCTGCTGTACTTGTTACCAGTCTACTATGTATTGTAAGAAACACTTAATCTTAAATATTTACTACAGACTCAAGAGATAAACAACATTTGAAACTGTTCACCTTGCAAGTAAACTTTTTCACTTGATCATTACACTTATTTGCATAATAATTTTCATAATTGTATACTTTTGATTTCTCTTGATATTAATATTTAACAGTATTAATAAAATTCACAAATCTTTTAACCTGCATATATAACAATAGGTTCGTTCATTTTATAAAAAATAATATACAAAATATTTAGAAATATGTAGGTTACAGAAGATATTAGAAATGCATTATAAAATTTTTTCATTTACAATATGTACTGGAGGAAATATTGTAATTATGCAGTGACCAATCTTTTAATTCAGCTGAATAGTCAAAATCTTCAGAGTACAATTATTTTATTGAATTTAAAACTATTACATTACTATTTAAATTCAAATTTGCAAAATTCATAAAACTACATGGATCCAAAAGGATTCTACCAGTTCCCCCCCCAAATCTACCTTAGTTATCTGTATACTAAACACTTCAGGTGTGAAATACAGAGCAAAAAACAAAAGAATAATTACAAAATAGAATATCATCTGTATAAATGTGATAAAACACATCTGTACTTAGATAATTACTATAATTGGAACTAATTAAAAATAAAACATCTTCCATGAGTTAGACTTTCCACATTGCAATAACTGAGATAATTCTGACTTATACTGTGTTCATATATTTCTATTATTTCAATTTGGTACTGTCGTTAAATGCATTGTGGAAAAAACGAAAGAATAACTGAATTATAGCCTTCCTACCATCATAGTTGTGTTCTTGGGATGTATGGAAGTACAGTACATCTAATGTAAATAGTCTATCTTTCACTTGGATATTTTTCCATACTTTCAGCTATGAAAGATTCAATGGTGACCTTGTCATTTCATAATACAATAAATTGTAGGATTATGTTTAAATGCAACTTCCAAGTTTGTTTCATTGGCAATCTTTCTGTATTTATGTGCAAGGCTTGCATAGTATTCACTTTCTTACATTTATTGGAAAAATAGCAAATAGTGCATAAAGTAGATGAAATGGTGTTTGGAGTGATTCAAACAATAAAATAAGCTTTCTAATGGTGTGAAGATAGAAGCCATGCATGATAGCAATAGTTTCAAAGAACTCAAATACAGTACTAGAAAAGGCTCAACTGCTCTCTCTGTTTTTGTCAGTTCTTTGGAATGAGATGTGTGTTGTTAAAATGTATTAAATAAACCAACATTGCTGAAATAATGGAAATGTACAAACATAACATAATTACAAGATACAAAATGTTTTATCAACACAAATTTTTTATACAATTAGTTTACATGTGTATGATAGTAATTGCATTTTAAACCAATATTCACTTTTATATATTTTTAAATTTTAACTTACTTGACAACCTTTATTCAATCTTAATTTTGTGTTTTTCATTAGTCTCAATCATTTAATTTAAATGCAAATATAAATTTAATTGATTTTATACACAACATTCTATTTCCTAAGTATCCTTTTGTTTCTATTCAATATATTTTAACTAAATATAGAAAATCATTCAAGTGAATTGTTGAAACAACTAGATTATTGCAATTGCTCAAATATCTCAATTACAATAATTTCATTCCAGTAATTTTCTCTTAAATTAGTCATTTGAGTAATGATTACAAATGGTAGATTGAGAAATCACTTGAAGACTAGTTCAAGTAATGGGTCATTCAAACATTCCTCAAATAGTTGTGCTAAATCTACTAATCACTCATTATTTTATTTATGACATTCAAAGAATGTTACGTAGAAAACCAAAACTAAATTATAGAAATAATCAAAGATACAGCTAATTGAAAAAAAAAAAGAAATCAATCCCAAAGCAAGATTCAAACCTGCAACTTTTGTTTACCATTCACATATACATCTATAAAACAAAACAGTTTGCTTGAAAGTTTAAAAAAATATTTAAATAAAAGCTTTTTCACTCAAACACAACTTTAACTTTTTCACTTGATGTTCTAGAACAAATCAAATTTGAATGCTTGGGTTAAAATGATTTAAATATTCATAAATAAAACAATACACTTGTAAAACCATTCCTTCACAGTATTTTTCAGGGATTATACTTTTGCAGACAAAACAATATGATTACATATATTCAATATTTTAAAGTATGAAAGCATTGCATGCATTCAGAACTTGCATTATTACAAATTACACTATCCAGTCACATTAATGTGACCACCTGTCAAAAGCCAGAATAACCACCTTTTGCAGCACGGACTGCTGCCAGACATGCAGGAAGAGAGTCAATAAGGTTCTGGAAGGTACTCGCAGAGATGTGGAACCCCAGACCATAATGCTCCCTCCTCCAGCTTGGACCCTTGTGACAATTGTTGCAGGGTGTTTGCTTTCAGATGCCTCACGCTGTATACGCCAAAGTCCATCTGTCTGGTGGAGCATGAAACATCATTCATCGAAAAAAGCCACCTGTCGCCACTCAGTGGATGTCCAGTTGCCATACTGGCATGCAAATTCCAGCCTTCATCACTAATGAACAGGAGTCAGCATAGGTGCTTTAACCAAGCGTCTGCTGTGGAGGCCCATATGCAGCAACATTCACTGAACTGTCGTTGAGGAGACACTTTTGGTAGCTCCTTGGTTCATCTGGGCAGTCAGTTGGTCAACAGTTGCATGTCTATTTGCTCAAACACATCTCTGCAGCCATCGTTCACGTCTGTCGTCTAGGGCCCATGTGCACCACATTTGCCACATCGCTGATTTTAGATAGTGCCATAGTGCCATTTTCCCATGCATGGTATACTTTTATCATAGTGGCACGCGAACAAAATTAGCCATTTTGGAAATGCTTCCACCCTTGTCTCGGAAGCCAATAATCATGCCCTTTTGGATGTTGGATAAATCGCATTGTACATCCATTACGACAGTGATTGCAATGTGTTTCGCTTACCTCAGATACCCTTTATATACCCTCCACTGTAATGTGTTGCTACCTGCCACCTGTGATTAGTTATTTCACATTGATGTCAAGAGTAAGGGGTGGTCACATTAATGTGACTGGACTGTGTATAAAGCCTTCACCAAGAATAAAATTTTTGATTCATTCCATTTTGGTTAATAATTTTAATCTGAAGCTAGGATGTAAAATACCAAAGATGAACAATAGCTTTAGCAGTCTCTTTTATGTTCTATAATATACAGCAGGTGATCAGTTAACAAACATAATCTGTTCCAAGACTTTGTTTGTTATTTGAATTGTTCATTAACCAATTATCGATTTACCATAGGTTTTTATGGAAATTTCACTAATTCGTTCTGAAGACTCCAAAAATAAAAAATATATACCTTCTTACTACGTTTATTTATATGTAATAATAAAAATACATATATACACAGTCTTGCATTTTTATTAGTCATGTTTTTTTCTGTTTGTAGAGGTTAAAGAATCTGTCCACTGTCAATTGCTTTTCTCTCTTTTTCAGGATTTTTCGGAAGTAATTAATAGCATTATCGTCGTAGAGATCCCAGAGTCTATTAACCTCAACTTGGTTTAGATGCCTGGAAGAGTCATTGATGTTAAGAATGAGGAAGTCCCTTAATTGACAAAAACATGATTCAATACGAATGGAAGGGAACATGGACTCAAAATCACACACGGTGAAGTAGATGCCTTCCAAGTTGCCAAGGGCATTTAATCTGTGAATCAACTCCACCATACTGAACACAGTGTACGGATATTCTTTCATGTTGCTGTTTATAAAAGAATTAAGCATGCACTCCATAAGAATAGCTGGAGATCTCAATTTGTGAATGACAGGGCATAGTTGTTTACCAGTTTTATGAAGTTTGGCAAAAGCGAATAAGCGTGGGGAAATTGGTGCCGAGACTGTTGCCTTAGTTATTTTGAGTATTCCAGCCAATGGGGAATTAGCTATATGTTTAATTTTTTTAAACTCTTGTTTGAATCTTCTCCAAATAGCTGCTGGGAGTGTTAGTACATTCAGTGTTGCGGATGTATTAATGTATGCCATTTCTATGTGTCCCTATTCATTAGTACTACGCTTCTGGATTTGTCTGCTCTTACGGCAACTATGCTGTTACAATCCATTCATTGCCTTCAATTATGTATGGCCTTCCAATAGCTTACTTCATCTTCTGCATTGACACTGTGGTTACAAATAGAGAAGAAAGCTTTCCATCGCAAGTATTCCTTTTGCATGTTGTTAAGATCTTCAATCATCCTTTCAACATTAGGTATAACCTTATTTAAATCCTTTGGAGCAGAAGGAGCAAACGAAGGGCCTAACCTGTGTTAACCAGCAAAGATGGAGGTCGTATGTTGTCCCAACATACAAGAGAACTCTGTATTCAGTTCAGTTCAGGGTTCTGTTCATAAATATAATTTTCCAATTGGATAATGTTGTTCACTAATGCATACCTTCTTCTCTTAGCAAATCTTATCACTTTTCTCAAACACAAGCATCTGACCACCAGTACCCAACATCATAATAATAATAATAATGAAAATATAAAAAAATATTGAAAAATCTTGAGATACAAATAAAATTTAAGAGAGAACATCATATATCATTCCTTTTTATTTTTTTGATTTATTATTTAAAATATTCATTTATTTATTATATCTTAAATTTCTAAAATAATGAGAGAAAAGCACAGTCCAAATCCAAGTAATGCCATCTTTCATACCTTTACTGTATTAGTTTCATATACTGTATATCTAACCTGATTATTCCATGCTTTTCTGTAACCATCTCTTCCACTCCATATATATAAACGGGTATTAATAGCAACAGAGCAGTGACCAGCACGTGCCCTTGGTATAGCTTCTTCAAATACTTCCATTGCTAATGGTTCCCATGTCATTGTTTCTGTAAAAAGTATAAAAGTTTTTTGATTATATTTTAAATTTGAATAAGTATAAAATCACACAAATTTAGAATTTTAATTTAAAAATACACAATTCAATGTTATGTAGAGCAATCACACAGATTTTTTCTTTTGCATGTGGGGCATGTCTTATTGCCATTTCATATTCACCTTAATAATTAAAATTACACTTAATAATTTAGAATATCTGAAGGAAAATACTGTATATAAATGTGGGATTAATTTAGATTGAACAATCTAATTAATACAAAATTTTGGGTTTGATTGTTTATATATATATATATATATATATATATATATATGTGTGTGTGTGTGTGTGTGTACTGATATATTTGAATTTGATCAAATGTTTTTTGAACAGGCTTTTCAATTCAAGACTTGTTTGTTTTAATCTTTGACAAGTTTTATCTAATACTAATGAATAACAGAGTATAACACATATAGCTTTTTATTCACATATCATATGTTCCATATGACAGATATACTGTGAAAAAAATGCCATAATAATGACAAAACAGCAGCAATTTTCCACATTTCAGGTTTTACAGTATTTCAGTTCAATCTATGCCCAGTTTAGGATGATCTGTGATTAATGATGGAGATAGGTAAAGTTAATAGAAAATAATCCAAACTACTGCTGTAATTGGGCTACTTTACTATTACAATTAATAAATAAATTCTAAATAACTTGGTACTTGTGGTTGACATTAGGTGCCATCTCTTATTAAATTTAATAATTATAATTAAATTAATATTTACTAAATAATTTAGAATATTTTATGGCAGTCATTTAACATTAGTAAAAACATCAGACTTTAAAATGTTTATAGATGTTAATAAAGAGGCTAATATATTCCATATCAGCATCATTTAATTCTAGAACATGTTCATTCTAGAATTAGATGATAAAGCCATACTAATGAGTATAGATGAACTTGTACCAAATCAATGTACTGTAGAATGAACACATTCTACATTGGTACAACTTCCATATTTATGCAATTTAAAATTAGCAAGATAGATGTTATAAATAACAACATTAATTAATAGAAAGTTAGCAATATTAATTGTAATGCACAAATTTGCATTAGTTTGGAACATTATTAAAAAAATTAAATAATAATAATAATAATCCAAGAACTACATTTATCAAGAAAACAATTAAAATCTTAATTCAGGAATGACAATCTTTGTCCATGCCAAAAAATTGAAAAATTGGTTTAATTTATCAATTAAAAACTAAAAGGAATTTAATATATTTTTTCATTATTATTTTTATTTTATTACTTTTTGTTTTAGGTATTTATTTATTAACAGATGTTAAAATTAATGTATTTCAAAACAAAAACAAGTTTAAATACATTAAACTTTAAAATTTTGGTTATTGTAATAAGATTTCAATTATAGTTGTCACTATCTTTGAATAAGCAGGTATTTTAAAACTGTTTTTTTTGTGCTATTAGTCTCAACATGTGACTGATAATATAACCAGTGTTTTAAACATTAATCACTTTAACCTTCTGGCAGTTGTGTGAGGTCAACTGCCTTTGAATATTTCTGTATGACATCTTAGATGCCAATTTTTATTTCAAAATGGAAAAATTATCAGCCTAACATCAGAAACTATGATTATATCTTATTTCTGCATTTTATCTTCTTTCTGATGATGTAAAATACTTGAAAATTGATAAAAATGCATTTATGTTTATTTTATTGTAATTTGATCCAATAAAGCACTACAATAAACACAAAATTTCACATCTGTAAATCATCTCATGTATAATGGAATGACATCAGGTTTGTTTGTAATTGGAGGAGGACACATTGTCTTTCAAGATTAGGATAGTAAAACTATTACTCCATAGGAAAATTATCAATACAGCTGTGATTGACCCCTACTGCTGTCAACAAACTGCTAATTGTTTTATTATCCCATCAACAAAAGTTACCTTCCCATTTGTAAGTGGGTCAAAATGACAATGTTATTGGCTTTTTTGTATTCAGAAGAATGTTGTCTTTAACATCTAACAACCAGTTTTGTCAGATCTGATTACTTCAATTTTGTTTATTTTTGTGTGATATAATAACACAGTTATCAAAAATATCTGTAATTCAAAAATTAATATCACTTGAAATATTACAGAAAGTATCAAAACTTTTGCAAGTTTTTGTAATCAGGAATGTTATCCATATGAGAAATGAAGCAATTGAAAAAATATTGCATGAACCATCAAAAATTTGGCATGATGTTGATTATATAAATTACTAGCTTTAAAACTTAAAAAAAAATTATGAAAATTTTATCAAATAAATGCATTTGTTGTAATGCCTGAATAACACTGATAAAATTAACAAAATATTTTTCAATTCACAGTTTTAAATTGCTATTGTGTCAAATTGCACTCATTCCAAACAATGCTTGCAAGAGTACACTCATGTAATTTTCTTGCAACTTTTATTATACATAGAGCCCCACATAAGCAAGCATTTTTCCCCTTTAAAAGTATTTATGTACTGAAAAAGTGTACAGTATGAGTCTTCCAAGTTAAAAGTTAAAAAGGTAGAAATTTTTAAAGATTTCTTTAACAAAATTTTTAAGTATAAAAAATGTTGAAAAATATGTCCTGTGACATCACATGACACCATGTGACGCCCAGCTGATTGATTGTTGTTTGCTTGTAATAGTGTAATTGTAGTTGCTGGTATTTTTTCAATTACCTGCTAGCTATAAGTAAAAGGCAATCTGAAAAAAACAGCATGAGAACAATGCTGAAACAATTACTTTTATCTATTTATATTTATTTATTGTTATAATTTAAATGTTTATTTGAAAAGTTTTTAACTTCCTTTCAAATCTTAGAAGATTTTAGAGAAAGAAATGGTAGAAGTGGATTCATAAAGTGATATGATTAACAGGAAAGATGCAGATAGAAACCAACCTGCTATCCTTAGAAATGTATTCTCAATAAAAATTATGATAATTGAAAGCCGGTTATTTGTAATGTAAGAATTTATATATTAATTTTAAGGTCAGTTAATATAAATATATATATTTGCATATTAAAAACACATTTAGACCAACAGATGACACCATATAACAAAATTTGAAAGACATGTTGATTCTACTGTTTTTGAACACTGAAAATCACGATTATCTTTGTTATATTATTTCTGAAATGCATATGAAAAAATGTAGAAAGAAACCTGTCTCTCAAGGTCATTCTGATCCATGACTATCCAGTTTGAAAAGTCAGTCTGTATTGAAAATCACTCTGAAGATAGATTAGTAAAAAAATATAAAAGTACTTGGAAAAATTCAAAAGGGAATGTTTCTAAACAGCTTTAAATTTTCCAAAAATATTAGAATTTGATTATTAGAATTATCTTACCTAAGTTAAGTGATGCTAATGTATTAGTACATTTCCACTCCTTTTCGTGTGTTGCAGCTTTGTTATCTTCCATTACTAAAGGAACCCAGCCACCAAATACAAACATTCGATGACTAATAAGAGTTGCAGAATGAAGACTTCTTGGTAATGGTGGACTACCATCCACAATAGGCTTACTCCATGACATGCCATCTGTGAAATTAATTATTTCTTTATTTTCATAGATTTTTATAGTGATAAATTATAAAATTTATAGAGATTAAAATTAAAAACAATATAAGCTGAAATAAAATTAAGAATCACTTTTAAATTTAAAAAAATTAAACTAGCAAAAGATTTGTAAAACATTTTGCTTTACAAATTGACAAGCCCACTGACATTAGTGGTAAAGCTCATATACTAAGATTTGGTTCATTTCATTATTGAAAATAAAATATTGAATTAATTCCTGTGTCACAGAGAACTTATCTTACCCTGTTGCACATTTGGTATTTTTGACTATTACATCATATTTAGAAAAATTTAATACATCATGAAAAAATAAATTAATATATAATTTCTATCTAATATTTAATACATTCACAATATATCATAATACACATTTATCATATTATTTTGTGATAAATTAAGTAAGAATTATTTCTGTTATAATAGAATATTTAACATTATTGGAAGAAAAGATTGCAAGTTACTTTCCTTCCTTAAATATAGAAAATTATACTGGATATGAAATTCACAGTTGTAAAACATTTAAGTTGTGAATTGTACAATAATAATAATTGGTAACTTTGTCAATGGATTATGCTTTAAAATGGGAATTCTCTAAAATAACTCCTGAGGAATTTTGGATTTTTGTCCAAGCTGAATATTGAGTATACAACTGCTGAATGACAGTCAACTGGGTGATAATCAAGTGAGTGACAGTTAATTGGGCAACAAAAGTAAAATTTTTGCATGCTTATCAAGCATATGATTTGGAGATTTTTTTCTTTGTAAATATTGGTAAAATATATATAAATATAAATATGGTTAAAACTTATGAGGTATGAGTTATAACAGTTATTTCCAACTTCGGAAAAAAAATTATTTTGAAACAATGTACTGTAGCATTGTTAATTATATTGTCAGAAGGAATTAACAAAGCACATCAAAGAAAAGCAGTTCTTTAAAAATAAATTCTTTCAAACTTTTATACTTTTACAGTTCAGAACTCTCATACTTTTCAGAACTTTTCAATATATATTGAAACAAAAAAGTATAATTTAATGTGTAATGTAATGTATTCTTAATTTTATGTAATTGTTGTCTTTGTTTTTATGTATACTTGTTAATTTTCAGGTAGATATCAACTGTCCTTCAAGACTTATTTATTTATTTTACAAATAAATAGAAAAATAAAATATGTAACATTTATAAATATGTTTGGTAATTACAAAATTGTTTTTTAATTCATTTAACTCATTTCTTAAAAATTATTATTTAAATTTACAGGAATGAATAGAAAAAATGGCAATTTTAATAAATAAAATAATAAAAAAATTTTATTTTGTCTATCAGTGATCTCTTATTTTGTTGCCCAGATGCCTGATACCCAGTTGGTGGTAGCCCAACCATCGCCTGTTCATCTTTGCCCAGTTGATGATGTCCCCAAACATTCCTCTCTCTCCACAAGGATATTGAAAATATTGTTATGGTTTTCAACAACATATTTGTGTGAGCTCAGTTTCTCAATATTAACTGATATAAAAACTAAAAATTGTAAAAGATTTACTAAAATACATGAAGAAATGAGGGTATCTATTCACATTTTTCACCAGATGCTCGCCCTCTGGTGTTTAAAAACAAAACTATTCTATCTGGGTCATTTGATTAATTCTTATGTATTATCAGCAGTAAAGATGAATAACAATAGAAAAAGCAAAGCTTTCTGTTGCATTCCAAATTGCAATTTCAAAGATTTACTGGAGCCTAATATAAGTTTTCGTCTATTCCCAAATGAAAAACAGATGATTATACAGAAATCAGTCAGTTATATTTATGAGCTTCTCTGAATTGTGAACGAGTGGATTAGATTTAAGAATTGGCAGTTTCCCAATTGTCCAACTTTACACAAATAAGTTATGCTGTCATTTTTAAAAGATATTTTCTTAAAGTTTAAAATGCCAGTTATTTTGTGTGGGACACAGGGTTGGATTTAAGCATTTCAAACCCTAAGCTGAACTCTAAGTCCCCTTACCAACCTTTCACAATTTTAGAAAATCATAAAAAGAAAAGAATTAAATCAGACTCTCTCTGATTCAATATGGTTATTGGAAGAAAAAGATGCAAGGTTTCACTAGTCTTCTGTTTTATAACTGAATTTAATTAAATTTTTATACCCATTCCATTAAAATCTTTTTAAAAATTAGTTTTATCATTTTTTTTAAAAAAAAGCCTTTTGTTAATTCTTAGAAAAAAATTAATGAAATACTACACAAAATAAAAAGTATAAGAATATAACCAATAAAAAGTATATTTTGTTGGTTTGTAAAAAAATGTTTATTACAAAATTCAACTTTAATTTTTTTTTTCTTTTGTACAAATGTTTGAGGCTCCTTGAAAGTCGAAGCCTAAGCAACAATTTACATAGCTTTTTACTTGTAAATCTAACCCTGATAAAAACATCAGCTTTGACATTGTCCTAACACAAAGGGCACAAACATGTATAGCACGATCTCGCTCACTTGTTTTGATACCATATAATGATGTATCCCGCTAGCAATAATTGTTCTGCTACTATAAAATTTCTCGATAAACAGCTACAAGCAGCATATATCATTATATCGAACAGTAATATATGATTAATTTTACATTACTAGTTACAAGCAACCCAGATAAAGTAGCCATTTTGTAAAAATTCAGCACCCTCTATAGTTCATGAAAAACGCAAATATCATATAATGCTGATATTGTTCAAATTTGCAGAAGCTGATAAACTCAAATATTGCATCAAAATTGATTTAAAGAAATTCCATTTTTATAAGACATTTTCATTATAGTTTTTACAAATATAATATTTTTAAATTAATGTTTTATTTTTTCACTGTTATGTAATCTATAACCTATAATTTTTCATTAAAAAGTATGTTCATGGATATTTTTGTTGTTATTTTATGACCTTAGTGATTTTAGTGTTCTGTAAAATTTCTTACATTTAAAAGTGTTCTGCAACTTCAAAAAGGTTAACCTCTAGCTGTTACAAAATAAACAGATACATTCAACGATTACAGTAATGTTTTGTTCAAAATTATGTTAGCAATACAATGAGAAAATAGCAGCCAATGACAACTTTACAACATACAAATTACAACAAACTGACTAATTTAGATAATATTTAATTGATTTAATTGTTCTATCAATTTAAGCACTTTGAAATGATGCATCTCTTACACAGTCAGATTAAGTCATTTTGAAAAGAACAAATGAGTAAGCAATTACCGTATTTTACGGACTATAAGACGCACTTTTTTCTTCGAAAAATTGCCTCCAAAATTCAGATGCATCTTATAGTCCGTAGTGTCTTATAGGTATTTTTTTAAAAAATTGCTTAAAAATTAAGGTGCGTCTTATAGTCCGTAAAATATGGTAAGTATGCACCATATAATAAGACTAACATTGTATTTTAACTGATAAGTAAATTGACATTAGAAATCAACAGCAACAATAAACAGTATATTTTTTTAAATTTTTGGTTAAATTCTTAAAAAATTAATTAAGAACATAAAATTGTACCATTTTTATGTAATAAACTACAGTCACATAAGTCAAAAACCATCAGAAGTGGTAAAAAATTATGTTAGCAATTTCTTCCTCCATATTGAAATTGGACATCTTCATACTCTTAACATTCTAAATTTAAATAGCATGAGATGAAATGTATCAATTCAAAATATGAAATCTCATTTGATTGGTGGACACCTTGGTTATCTTATAGACTAATTCATTATGAAGTGAAGCAGGTCTTCTATGCTAATGAAAGAGAATCCATGTCCTTGATATTAATGGCTGTGTTTCTCATAGTGGTTTTTGTATATTTCTAATAGCTCCAAAAATCTGAATCAAGTTCTATTGTGTGTGCAGCATAGAAGTCTGGTACTACATTTGCTAACAATGTTTTTTTACTATTTCTACTGGTTTTTGGTTTCTGATGATGGTTTAGTTAAATTTAACCAGTATTTATTTGTTATTATTTGATATTTTTATGTAATATTATAAGATCTTACCTATTTCTAATTGCCAAAGATCACCTAATCTACATCCACTCATTCCACCATAGATAATTAACCTTGGCTTTTTTCCATCTTTTCCATGATAAGCAACAGCTGTATGACTTTCTCTAGGCGGAGGAGGTTGTCCAGAATATTGTGGTACATCCCAAGTCATTATACTTGAATGAGGTCTTAATTCCAATGTATATAAATCATTCAAGTACCTTACAAATATAAATGTAAAAAAATAAAAATTTCATATAAAAATATTCTTGATTAGTACAAAACATGAAAATATAATTCTTCAGACTTCACTATTTAACTTAAATGTAAACATTTTTAAATGTATAGATATTTTAATTTAGAATTACTTAATATATTTATAATTAAGACTACTGAATTTCTTTTACTTTAAATATTAACTGTTTATCAATAAATTATAAAAAAAAATTCAGAATTTTTAAATTTTAAGCACTTAATTATTTTGTGATTTCAGAACAAAAAAAAAAAAAATAATAATAATTGAATAGGTAAAGTCCAAACAAATTTTTCTGATTTTTTTTATTTCATTTACTTTTTTTATTTATTAAATTTTGAAAAGCTAAAGTATTATATTTTCAAAACAATCTAAATAAAATACATCTAACTTTACCATTTATTCTTTATTCTTATTTTGTTATAATTTACCAATTAAAAGCACTCTCTCAAAATAAATATGATATATAATTTTATTTCCCTTAATTTCCCAGAACAAATAAATAACATTTAAAAAATACAAACTATTGTAAATTATACTTACTTAGTTCTACAATATTTACAGTGAAACTTAATAATAGACATCTCTAGGAAATTTTAAGATGTCTACTTTTGAGAAGTGTTCATTATTGGGAAGGAAACATGAAAGTGAACTTATAATTTTCAAAAGTTTAAATGTAAAAATAAAAATTTGCAAAAAACTAACTTAGCATTTTTAGATTTTTATTTGAAAACTCTGATTCAAAATATCTGTTATGTATTCATATTGAAATGTGATGCATTTACAACTAACTTGCTCAGTTTTTTAAGGAATGCCCTTCAATGTTTCAATTTCCATTCTTTGTCAAAGATTCTACTTAAGTTTTTCAATTTAGCATTTTAAATGATAAATCACATACTAAATAAATAATAATGTTATTTTAGAAGCCATTTATGATTGAAAAAAGTCATCAAAATAAGGAGTACATAAATGGAGAAATTGGATTTATTTAATTTTCACCGATTTTAAAAGTTGATGTCTTTAGTTTTTCACAATTTTAATAAGAATAAAAGATGGTTACTTATTTTTTGGTTTGACAAGATCAGTGAGACAGAAATATTTTTAACATTTTGTAAAAAATTTAAATTATTTAAAAGTTTTATCATTTCATACAGGCATTAATTATTTAAAAAACATTAAAATAGGTATGTTATGCTCTGTTTTTTTTAATACTTTATGTCAGCATTAGTGTTGTATTAATATTGAACAATAAAGAAAATGTAAGTAATTTTATCTTATCTTAATTATTATTATCGAGCATAATGTCATTCTTTTTAGAAAAAGATTTTTATACAAATGTTGTAAATCTGCTGAAGAGGGGTTTTCAGGTCCAAAACACACAAAAAGAGTGTACAGGTGAAAATAAAGATACTTTGTTTCACTTTTGACTAAGATATCCTCTCTTTGCTAATCAGAAACTTCACCTGTATAGTAACTCTTAATAAAAAAAGTCCAAGTAGACAGTATGTACACAGAAATGTAACAGAATCTTTTCTTTGGACTTTACTATTCAATTACTATACAGCATTTTTTAAAATGTTTCTCTTGGTCTCCCATCCAACAGTCAACTTATTTGTTTGGACAAAATTAAAAAAATCTGGAATGCTAAAAAGTTCAAGGAATCTGATTGATTTACTACATAGTGTTCTTCAAGACTATACATGTATCATCATCAGATAATCCTAATTCAAAAAGAAATAATATATTTGAACAGAGAATGACAAATTCAAACATGTAGAGTAAAAGAGAAGAAAGTAAACCCCACCAGTTTACTTTTTAACCTTTACTTTCACATCTTTACTTTCTTAGAGCCTTGTTCAAAAAAATCCACCAATAAATTGCATAACTTTCCCAGCTATTATCAAATGTTATTTAGAAAATAACTTTTATCATTTTAATTATAATACAACCTAATAAAATTGTGTGGCACCATCTGTTATAAGGTTTTGTTATAAAAATTTTCTATATTTTTAATTAGTATAAAATGATAAAAAGCTAATTTTAAGGATAGGGATAAACTTTATTTTTAAAAAAGTGTAAATGTTAATAACAAATAAAATCTTCATTAAATACTACCCCTCTTGAGATACATGACCCCCCCCTCTATCTCCCCACCTTCTTGACCTTTCACCACAAAAATTTAATGGCACCAATGCCTCTCATAAACAAGCCACCAGGCCAAATTTTGTTTCTTAATCTTTACCCCATCCTGAGATATTAAGTGAAATAGACACAACACACACATGCACATGTGGAAAATAAAGTAAAACTGAATCTGTACTAGTTATGATAACTAATTCTTCCGCAATGTCTACAGGAATGTTTTTCAATTAGTTAATCATATCTACCTTCTCCCATTTGACTGAAGCATTTTTATTTAAAAAAACAATTCCTCTACTAATAGCTTATGTCTTTTTAAGATCCTCCAATTTTACTCTACCTTCCTGTTTTATACATAAAGATCAATTCTATAGGCAATTAAGAGGCACATTCATTGAGTTACCTGTAGCTGATGACTTTATAGAACTTAAATTTTTATTGAGGCTCCAGCTATAAGAGTTTGAAGAAGACACAACCATGGTATTCTATTATATCAATAGTATGCTTATTATATAAAATAAGGAGAATAAGATTAAAGATTATGTACTGAGAATAAAACAAAACAACTTAGGAGTAATTTTAGAAGTTGACAAAGTCAAGAAAAAGAAAATTCATTATTTGAACATCTCCATTAGAATTGAAGGAGAGGTGTTTACTACATATATCATTGTATATACAGGAAACCCACAGCTGCATCTTCATATATACACTACTATTCAGAAGATCATTTCAAAAGCCACCATTCATACTTAGATCATTAAGCATAAAGCTTATCTATAGTTAACATTGAAAAAAAGATTTACATAAAAAAATTTACTTCATATGAGCAATTGCCTTAGTAATAAATGTTTTATTATATCACTAAACCAGCAAAAAAGAAAAAAAAAGAAGGAAAAACCCCTCACTCATTTTGGAAAGCAAATGTTTTTGTCTCTTTTTAAATGGATATTTTCAGGCTGTGTTTTAAAAATTAGAATTGCACTCTTTTAGAACACAACCTAAAGATGTCCACTTAAAAATGGACAAAAATATTTGCTTTCCAAAGTGAGTGATTCTTTTGCTAATTTATTGGTTTAGTAGAACATTTATTATTAATATTAACCAGTAATTAGTTGTTGTCTTTTTAGTTTCCTTAGTCATTCCATATAAGCTTTCTAGAATCTGTTAAATACAGGATAGCCAACAGAAAAATAAAAAGTAGACTATGATACCTATTGATAAACTTAAGATTGCCAATGTAATGAATGGAGTTCACAAAGTTGTTAAAATAAATCAAAAAGAATAGTTCTAAGCTAATTAGCACCATATATCCTACTTATACTATCTAACCAAAATTGAAAAGGACCCAAGGCAAAAAACCTAAAAATACTGGCATGTATAGAATACTAGTCAACAGACAAAACAGGAAACATCAAATGATTTATAGGAAGCAAAAGTCATACAATGAGAAAGAATGTGAAATAAAATTTAATCTTAAAAATAAAAAACAAAAACAGATGGCATCAGTGAAGGAATTGCTACAATTAAATTAGAGAAATATACATGATTATGATTGATTCTAAAAACATTCTTATATATATCATAGAAGACCTAGTCACAAATAACATCAATTTAGTTTTAAACATGAAATGAGAAAATAAAGATTTGAACACGAGCACAAGAATAGTTTTTATATTTTCAAAGTTTTCACCATCTATTATCTATTCAAACTGGTGCTTAATAGAGGACCTTGTTGCCTTAAATTGAGGTATTGCAACAGCATATCTATAAACTTAAAAATAGATACATAAATCAAGGCTTACTGTATTAATTTAGTTAATTAAACTGATTTATGAGATGATACATATCAATCATTTTCAAACATACCTTGGTATATTATTTTTAGGATCTTCACTGTCATTTGCAAGTCCACCAAACAAGTAAACTTTATTATTAATCAGAGTAAAACTATGACCAAGTCTGGGGCATGGAGGAGAACCAGATTTAGGAGACCGAGGCTTGAGTCTCTTCCATTCCCATCTACTTGCTTGAAGTTCATATAATTCATTTGAATATTTACCATATTCAACCATGCCACCAAAAACCAAAAGACGAGTTCCATCACAAACAAATCCATATGCTGCACATCCTGGAGGTATATCTCCCTTCACAGGTGGTACAAACCATTGATTAGTACCTAAATAAAAGAAAATTTATATAAGTATTTAAAGTCTTCATATATTTTGAAAAACTTAACTATGGAATAATTGTCTGAAATAAAAATATTTGAAAAATTTAATATAAAATTATTTTGTACATAGGTAAATCTCAACATATGTATTTTGTATTTTCGAACCGAGCAAGTTTCAATTATTACAACCAACAAGCAAATGCTATTAAAAACAGGATTGTGGCTGTTAATTTTTTTATACTTACTTTGACCACTTATTTATTGAAAAGGAAATTTAAAAATGAATTATAGTAGAAATATATTCTTTGTAGCTAACATGCTTAAATCTCTTATACTCATTGTGATTAGTAGTGAATATTTTTTGCTGATGGAAAAGTTTAATACGTTTAATACAAAAGTTTAAAGGTTAAAGGTTAATATAAAAGTTTAATACAATCACAATTTACAAAACAGAAAAATTTGTTGGAAAGGATATCACTGCTCAGACAATATTTGTTCCTCTTTTCACTTTTTGTTTCTGTATGAACCAAGCTTAAAATAGAAATTATAGTAGTATCTCATACTTTGAATTTAATCATTCCAGGTGACCATTCAAACTCTGACTTTGAATTGTTCAAAGACTAACATTGAATCAATTTTTTCCACTAGAAATAATGAAAAGTGAATTAATCCATTACCAGACCCTAAACAATATCAATTCTGATAAACTTAAAACAACAAACACACATAATTTAAGGTAAAAATAACAATTAAATACCCTAATATTAAATTAAAACATGAAAACAATAAATAAAATATGTGAATACTGTATAATAAAATGAAAATTGCATTTCCTAGTTGTATACTATCAAATTCTGCATCTTAAACATAGCTGCCAAATCAGCCACATGTGCACTGCTTTCACGCATAATGATAAATTCTTTTTTCACCTCAATCATTGATATTATAACCTTCTTAGACTTTGTTGTTCCCACACACTTCTTGGATACCATGGTTAATAAGTAAAAGTTATTTTGGTTTGAACAGAAAGTTTTTGTGTATTTTTAATGACTGTCAAATTTAACATATTATTGTTAATATTCTATTCTTTGTTTAAAAGCTTTTTTAAACTTTTCACTTCACATTTTGTTTGAATAAAATCAAGCTGAAATGTCTTTAAATAAAAAGCATATTAAGCATATACTTTACAAGTTTCAGAAAAGTTATAATCATTATAAACAATACAACAAAATTTGTAATATATATGGGGAAGGTAGCCTCAAACTTTAACATATCAAATGTGGTTTAAAAAATTTCTTTTTGTTTTTATTCATATATAGCAATGCAACACATGGACAATCTGCCAAGCAGGAAATGACTCCCAAGAGGTCTTTTATGGAAAATTGGCCCTTATTTAATTATTTCTAATGTGAAGAAAACCCAGAAAACTACATGGCCAACTCATTGGCAAGGTGCAAACCCACAACTAACTACTATTATTGTTCAAAAAGTTCATTCCAGAAATTTTGAACTAACTAAAGAATATAAAATATATAGAGTACCAAAAGCTGTCAACAAAAAAATTGCATGAAGAAATTATTAAAAATTAACAAATAACACACATTATACAGTAGAGCATAGTTTATCTGAAAGCCAATCAACCATAATTCACATAAGCCAATCAACCGAAACGTCAGTTAACTGAAAGCTTTCCAGTCGGACTGTGTAGTGCTGAATGAAACGTTTTTGATACTAGATTAACTTCTAAAGTATAATTTTTTTGTTTTTATATTTTTCAATATATTTATTTTGTTTGTACAAAATAAAGAAATAATCTTTAACGATATAATAGCCAAGATAATTATTATAAAAATTTTTGTTAGGCTTAAAATCGATGAAAATTCAACGCGAAGCGACACGCAATGGAGAAAAATTTCAACATGGGATAGGTTAATATATTTTTTTCGTACATAATCGATTATCCGAAAAATAACTTATCTGACCAACCCCTGTCCCCAATTGATCGAATAACCGACGTTCTACTATATATAATCAAGCACATCAAAAAGAAAGAAAGGCATTGAAAACACATGAATGTAGTGTAATACAAGAGATGACTTGAGTGTACAACAGTGAAAAAATGCACTCTTACTACATTTTTTCACTGCGCATGCAAGTTCAAACTTTGAAGCATCATTCAATCTCAAAAGCAAATTTTTGTTGAATTTAGCATTTGAAGTACTGTACAAGGTACCACTGTACATCATACTGTAAAACAGTAATTAAATTAATATTAAAATATTGAATATGATTCATGTTGACAATTATTATGATTACTAATATTTTAATTTATACACTAGGAATACAGTAAATAACACCTTCACTATTTCACATAAAATAATTTTGTTTTATTCTTATTTTTTTAGTTTAACACCAATTAATTCTTTGTAACATTAATCATCTTATACAAAATCAAGACACCAACACCAGGAAAAATTCTTTAGTAATTTGTCTAATTAGTTGTGAAAAATGTTAGTCGAATTCAGAAAACAATACTGCCATTTTATTAAATTGATTTATCAACTTTATATAAACTTAAAATTAAAAATGATCTTTGGTTTCTAAAAATAGCAGTCATAAATGCATGTTGTAAAAGTAACAATACACAGAGGAGCAAAAATTAAAAACTTACTCTATATGTCTAAAGTCTGCAAGGAATATTACTAACAAATAATTTTTAAACCACATGTACATATTTGATTTTTTTTAATGGTGTAAAAAATTCAAAAGCCAATCAGAAAAGTTTAGCATTAATTAGTCTTAAAAATAATTTATAATTTATATGTATATATTTTTACAGTATTGTTAACTAAGGTGTTTTTCTTTCTTTTTATCTTTGTATAAAGGTAAATTTATTGTGAAGATGAGATTTACCCTTCAAAAGTATAAACAGATTTAAAAGGTTATTCTAGGAAAAAGGTTATTTACTATCTTTAAAATTTAAGTAACTTTTTCTCAAGATTTAGGAAATGAAACATTAATTTTAAAATTAATTAAATTCAACACACAACTAACTCCACTATCAAACTTTTAGTTAGCAGAGTCAAAAATAAATCAAACTTTTGACAAAAGTTTTATTATACAACACAAATTCTTAAACACACTACGTTCAAACTGTTGAGGTAAATGTGCCTTGGTTTCTTCCAGCAGCCCATCACTGCTTACAGTCAACATGCTGCTGGAAGAAACCATTTTACAACAGTTGTCAAAAGGATGACCACAGAATGCACCATATGCTTGTTCTGTTAAAGAATTTTGAACCTTTTGTGTGTGGAGTCTTCTCTCTCTCTTTTTTTTTTAGCATTAAATTTCAGTTTATTAACATTAAACGTCACACATTTGTCATAACAACTCAACACAAAGTAAGTTTTCTGTACCTATACACTTCTGCTAGTGTTTATACTATTTGATAAAGGAGTTTTTGAAAACAATTTCTCTCTAATAGCTTTCATTGTTGCATAGTCTGCTCTACTGCTTGTTGGATTCTGATCTCTTCAATTTTCTTCCGTTTTAGGGTATAGTTAAAGTCTACAGGGGCAAAATTAAGAGTTGGAAAAGCACTATTATATACTTTTATTGGTCAGATACTTGCTAACCAGGAATGACCAATTAAAGCTGGCAGGTGGAAATAGTAGTGAGTTGGCAGAGTAATAGGAAACTTAAGATGAAAGTCATGACTTAGAGCCGTGATGGATAATGTGGCTCATTTAGATTAATTAATCATTTTTAATTTTTCTTTGTTTTAATCATTTAAATAAAGTTCGTCTAAAGATATAAAACAAAGAGTATCTGATACAGATTTATTGGAGAACATCAAATGAGTAATCATTATCATCAAATCCTTCCAATACAAAAGGGAATGGACACGTTGACGTTTTTTGCATCAACCCAGCACTTAAACATAATTAGCGTTCCCATCACATGGTGAGTTTTCTAATTCTTGGTTGCTGGGTCAACAAAGTTCAACAGAGAGAGATGCAGATAAGAAGAGAGAAGTTAGAACAGAACAAAGACTTATTGATCCAAAAGGAAAAACCTGTATTGAAGGATTGTGGTAGAGGTCATTAATAGTACTGTTTACAGTTTTTCACTTCCTGGTCTTTTGCTTATCCCAGAATTTTGAAAAAGGGATTGTCCCCAGGATATAGTTAATTATATGTGGAATATTTATAAAATAAATTATCTTGTAAAGAAATATAATTTTTTTTATTTTTAAAGTAATTTAATATATTCTACAATCTCCATGACTTCATTTTAATTTTAATTTAGAATTTCTGGAAGAAAAGAAATCAACCTGGAGCAGGACTTCAAACTGCTTCAGGTCAATTCTCTTCTTCTAGAAACTCTAAATTTAAAAGATGGCAGCCTAACTGTCTATCTCTGGACAAATTAATTTGTTTTTAACCATTTAATTAGCCCTATTATAGCCTGATAATTCAGCAGTTTGTTTGGCTTTACTTAAAAATTGTGTTTATGGAGTTGTCTATATACTTGCACAATCTGGCAAAATGTATTGGAGATACTGAGCATGGTGACAAATTAAGACAGCATCAGTACAATTATGCAAAATATTACAGATTATGACTTGTAAAGAATTTTCAAAGTCCTACAACAAATACATATTGATTATTGACAATCTATGACATGCCATAACAAACAAAAATTAAAATAATAATAAGCAAAGTTAAAGTTAATAAATACAATACAAATGTATTCCGACAACTTATAAGTTAACTATACTTTCTATTAGATAACTTTTCTCAATTTAACACAAAATACGAAAAAGTACATTTTTAAAGAATTTGTGGGATTTCCTGGGATAAGAATTTCCCTTCTTATTCAGGAAATCCCACAAATTCAAAACAGGAAATCTACTGTTGTTTTGAATTTCAAAAATTGATTTTTCAAGATTAGTCGGTCTAGATATTTGTTTGATTCTTCTTCTTTTCCTGATTGCTTTGATTCTTTAATTTTTTAACTATATATGAACTTCTGGTTTGGACTGGAAGTCACACTATTTCAATTAAAAATTTTCTCCATTATGGAGATCAGTACATGTACACAGATGACCAACATGACACTATTGTTATCAGGAAAAGTATAATGTACAGGGGCAAGACACCATTAAAATCAAGAGCACATATTTTAAATTAAACAAATTAAAATTATGATTAAAACTTGTAACCTGGCATTGTGACAACATCACAATAAATAATTGCTTGTTTAAAATATCTGGTTACTCCAGCAGTCACTATTAAACATTTCACTTTCAAAAACTGTATAAGAGGCAAATACCCTAAAATGAATTTCCTTTTATAAAATAAATTCTACATTAACCTTCAAAAGTATTCCTGTATAGAAAACAATCTTCACTAATGACTACCAGTACATATAAGATCAAATACAACCTCTTCAACCTTCAGATTCCTATATGATAAATTCTCCATAACAATTTTATGCTTACTTCCAAAGAATGATTAATTCTGTCATCAATTAACTAACTTGTTTACAGTACAAAATCATAAAAATTTGGAAAAAAATCTAAACCAAAAGAAAATTCAATTTATACTGTGTAACAGAATTAAGAGTAAAAACTTAAGTCATTAATTTTAGTTCTTTTAGACTTAAGTCTATTTATGTTTGTAATAAACTAATATGTATAAAAATAATTGTTAGATCAGTTTAGTGTGTATTTATGATTATTCAGTCAAAGATGATTTAGTAGGCTACATAACAACAGAAAACTAAAAAAATATTATTTACATAAAATCACTCATTACTAACCAAAAAATAAAATATTCAATTATTATTTCACTTTTTGTATTAAAGAATTTATTTAACAAAAATTTCAATAATTAACTATAACTTTAACAAAATGTTAAGATGTCAAAAAAATAATAATAATAATCTGTTCAAACAAAGATCTATTGCAATATCTAAAAAAATTGTTTTGTCTTAATAATAATTTTTAACTTACATTATGATTCATAACTTAATGTTCCAATGTCAAATATCAGAAGGTAATTTTAAAAGAAAAAAAATGATCTACTTTAAAATTTTATCTTTACACATAGTACTTTTAATAAAAAAATCTCATATCTCTTAGTTTAAAGAATTTTATATTAGCCAAAATTTGCCAGTATACCATTTTGATAGAGAACTAAACTATTTAAAATTAAGTCAACAAGTAATTTGATTTAATATTTAAACATCAAAAGTTAAATAATTATTTTTTGTAAAGTTTTTAAAATATCATTACAGGTACTATGCCTGGTAGGTGATGTGTACATCTGTATAAAGGAAATTATCCTAATGAGCCTAAGGTCAGTGTTTTTCATTTCCAAAGTTGGAAGGAAAAAAACATGTAGTTCTTGTAATTTGTAAAAAAAAAAATTGTAGTTTCTCTAAAAGTATGCAGATCCAGTTTCTACTATATTTCCTAAATATCCAAAATATTTAAGTACAGAATCTTTTGATAGAAAATCTCATAATATAAAGAGAAAGACAAAATAAACATATAAATAATGCTCTAAGTGCAAATTATAGAGATAAAATTATCTAGAAAACAAAGAACAACATTAACATTAAGTGACATAAATTGTATTATGTCAATATTACAAAATTATAATGAAATAACAGATATTTTATTGGAAATGAATAAATTATGCACAGTTGACTTGCCTTAAAAAGAACACCAAAAAAGCAAATTCTCCCACTAAAACAAATTTTGCCATTGTCACAATGTTAATTTTCATGTGATAAAGCAAACAAAAATTTTACCAAATTCCTTACACCAAACTATAAATTACTTTCACAGCCCTGAACAAATAACCCTATTTCCAGTAATTATTTTATTATTTGCAACAAAGTGTAAAAAGCAAAATGGTACTGAAATAAATGTTCTATTTTGAGTATATTTTATTCACCTAGCAAGCAAAGACAGTTTTCAACCACCAATTGTAGAGCAATTCAAACATCTAGTTTTAGAAGATCATTCTATTGTACTCATAAAATATGGAATTAAAATTTAAGGATGCCACCTCCTTAAATGGATGTACTCCCATGCAAACATATGCTAGTTTGGTATCAGAAATTGCATACGTGATGCCAGCTTTAGCTCATTTTTTACTGTTTTAGCGCCAAAAATACTTTCCACTTTTTCAAACAATCTTCAACAAAAAAAATTTTCAAACTTCTTTAGCTTTGTTTTATTTAACCACTCTGATATAATATACTTTCAATGACAAATAGTCTCTTCCTCATTTTTTGTTTGAAGTGAAAAATCATTTACAATTTGTTTTTGTTAATAAATTTATTTTTTATTTAACTTTATAATACTTTAAATTAATTTCCTAAATAATTTAGAGATTTTGATTGCTTATTAATCCTTTTAACTCTATAAATTAAACAACCTTAACCTTGATTCTAAAAATCATTAATAAAAATTTTCAATGAAGTGACATAAATAACTAATTCCCCTAGCAATTTATACTAATGCAAATTAACTGTAATTCTAATAAGTCAACATTAAAATTAGTACTGGAAAAAACATTTATTAAAGGTTGTTTGTAAAAAGTTGTTTGGAGAGAAGAATAAACATATAATTAAATTTATTGAGAACTGTATCTTATGTCATGTATGAAAAATAACTTTAAATATTCCCCTCAGTTATTAATTAATATTTTCCTGTTTGATGAATGCTATTTCTCCACATGAATGCCATAAATTTTTTAAGATAAAGAGGAAACCTTATATTTTCACATCTATGCATTTTAAGAAAATTTTGCAGCAATTTACAGCTTTCTCCAGAGTTGGAAAAGTTTGATAATAATCTATATTTGATTTATAATAAAAAGTTATCTTGAAGACAATGATAAAAAGAAAAGGTGGATGTTCATGCAAAGAAAAAAAATCTGATATTCTGTACAATGTAATAAGAGAAGTCATTATTGAATTATATAAGATTATTTTATCTTTCTATAAGACATCCAAACATTTAACAATTAGGCTATGTAATGATTAAAAAAATTGTGTTAACATAACTACAAATTATAAACTTCAAAAACTTATAATAAATAAAGTTTTCATCTAAATACATAAATAAAAATTTTATATATATATAATCCTGTAAATTTTTAATAAATTCAACCATTCTTCATGCTTTACTTTATATATGTAGATGATTCATGAACTGGTTAGACAATAAATACTATGTAAAATGTGTTTTGTGTTAAATCATAATTTTATAATATTCAATATCATTTCGAGTAATTTGTAAAAAATTTTTAAAATAAAAATTTCACATTACAACATTATCAATTTGTTATGACTGAGTATGACTCACAAGTGCACTCATCTTATTTCTGGCTCTATCTATGTGGTGTTGATTGAAGACCCACCCTTTTGTAACTACCTTATCTTTGCTTTCAAAGTATCACCAAATGTAGGCTACCTTCTGTTGAAGTATTTTTTCCACAAAAGTGAAAAGTGACTAACAATTTCTTGCCAACTTACCTTTGGGTATTAGTTCTTTTAACTTATATCACAGATTTTTTAAAAGGTCAACACAGTTCTTTTAGCAATCATCATAAGCACAGCACACTTGGAGACCAAGACAGTATAAAGTTTCATAAACTGCCTTTTGTATCCTTGTCTCTAGTTTTCTAAAAAATTGTCCTCTTAATTCCATTTTCAGAAATTTTCCACACCAAGTAAGTTCTTATTTCTTCAAGATATAAAGCAGGAGTCTCCAACCTTTATCTGAGAAGAGCTGTAAAACACAAGTCTGGGGGCCATGTAAAGTACAAAAGATAGAATCAAAGATTAAGTTTTTTTCTATTTCTGAATAGTAACAAACATAAATTAATGTGAAATTTGCAACCACTTTTTAAAAACAACATAATCAAAATTGGGAACAAATTTTGTGGTACCCTATATTAAAATCACTTTTAAGATATTCATTGAACAGTTAGATTCAATACAGTACTTTGATTTTATGTATTTCATTTTCAAAAAGATTTGTTAACAAAGGCACACAGAAGTAAAAATAGAAAATAGTCTTCATATAAACTTCTGAAGACTTGAGACTTTTCTGGCATAGATTTAAAAATCATTTACATCATAAGGTATTAATTCTAGATGACTTTTCAAAAGTTTATACACTTTGTACTACAACTGTTGATTATAAAATGTGTCAGTAAAAATGAGCTATGGAGACTAGATAAATATGCTTAAGAGGCTGTATTTGTCCAGCAGGCTATAGATTCAAGACCAGACATAAATGGTTAAATAGCTGAATTGCTTATAACCCATTATGTCAGCTTTAATGGATCTTTGTCACCCTTTCAGTAGTATTTATTCTAGACAAAGGCACAAATACAGTAAGGATTAAATTTACACTCAACGTAACTGGGGTTGAGTTTTAACCTTTGAAATTTCTTAGAGACTTAACATTTTACCTTCTTTTGAAGTACAAGGGCACAAATACAGTGGAACCTCGCTTAATGAGCACCTCACATAAGTGTTTCGCATAACAAGCAAATCAAATTTTTTTAAAATGACTTGCTTAATGAGCGAAGTTTCGCATAACGAATGACAAGGAGAGGGAAGTCCCAAATTGTGCACATGCTCCATCATGCTATTATCTGTGATTCTTTTGTTTTTTGCAAATCAAACTCGCATTCCAAGTTGGTTCATTCCGTGCTAGATGATAATGATTCACGCTCCTTAACAATGTACTGTACATTGTATAATTTTCTTTGAATAAATGTTATACGTAAAATACCATATTTGCTAGCGTATAAGACAATCTCACATATAGGACAAGGAGTGACTTTAACCCTTTCCATGCTGGCGATCTACAGCAAATAATTGAGTGGAATTTGTCATGCGGCGCATTTTTCGCAGTTTTTGGATAATTTTTAAATCGTGATATTTCGCTTCAAAATCGCGCTATGTTTAATCTGTTTTTTGTGTTTGATTAAGAACATATCACAGTTTACGATTGTTTAATTTTTAGTTTAATAGAAATTTAAAATAATATTAAAATTTGAAGCTTACGAACAAAAGAAAAAATAATTAATTTACAGAAAATCGCTAAACTTTGTACATTTGTTAGTTAGATACATCTGTCTTCTTTTAAATAAAAGAAACCGCAGCTTTATAGCTAGAGCGGGGGAGAAGTTATTGCTATTATTTACACTATGTCTCTAATTACTTGGCAGGGAGCGAAGTCGATTGTTATTGTAAAGCAACACGTAAAAGTTTATCATCATTTTACCGAAATATTTATGGCCCAGGGGTGGTCACAAAACACTTTTTGGCTTAACGAAAGTCAATCGACCTACAGAAGAGCGAATCAAAGCTAAGATCACTGGAAAATCGAATATAACGCAAAATAATCGAATTTTTTTGATTAATTACGCCTAAAGGCATATGCTGCATCATGAATTAACAGCAAGTCACGTGACATACGCCTAAAGGCGTATAACCGCATGGAAAGGGTTAAAGATCAAAAAAAGAAAATTAGATTTATTAATAATTCTATTTTATTTCATTTAATCACAAATAAATTATCATCAAATGAACGTATTAAGACAAACAACCATGTTTTTTTGACGCTATAACCTTTTGTCTACTCGGACTTGCCCTCTGAAGCTTCATTACAATTCTCCTCTTTTTCACTCTTACTCCACAAAGTCCTCTGATCCGTGGAGAGAATTTAAAATGCAGTATTTCCTGAATGATTGCTATCAGCTTTTGAAGAATGCTTTTCCACACACCTGACATCCATGGAGCAAAATTAAAAGATTATAATGCATGTGACAGGAAAAAGTTTATTTTTAATGATTCAGAATATACAAATATTCGTTAAAAATATCAATTTAAACAAATATGAAATAACTACATTTATAATCATTAAATCTTTTAATCACGTGACCTAAAAGTAATATCTTTACTTTCATATATTGACTTTTATTATTATATTATTAAGATATTATTAAGTGACCAGCTATTTTCGGATCATCTCTTTAAAAGCAACATTCACCTTGACCTCAATAGCACTCTGCTATAATGGAAACATGAACTATACACAGTTCATAAAAATTATTGAAAAAACACAAAGGATCCTTTGCTCGCGCATATAGGATGACCTAGATTTTTAAAGCAGTGAAAAATGAATAAAAACCTCATCTTGTACAAAAGTAAATACGATATTTGAGTATTTTTTCCAGCATGGAATGCATTATCATATTTTACATTAATTTCTATGGGATAAATTGTTTTGCTTAACAAGTGTTTCACATTACGAGTAAGGTTCTGGAACAAAGTAAGTGAGGTTCCACTGTAAGCAAAAACTGCTCAATAAAATATATTTTAGAGAAAACTACTATTTCTTGGTTCTATATGAGGTGGAACAATTTTGGGAAGCCATGTTATGTTGATAGCTAAAGATCCATTTACATCAATTTTTTGGCATTAGGCAAGATTGGTGTTAGGCTGTGACTCCACTAGCCGTAAAACCCCTCGCCATAAAAGCTTTTAATCACGTGACCTATTTGCATTCGCGCTCAGATTGCAGTGGAGGTCCGGCTAGCGAAGCTTTTTACGGCAACAGTACTATTACGGTGTATACGTGATATAGCGATATAAAGACAATAATTATATTCTACGAGTTTTTTCTGTACTATAATTACAAATGTAGTAAAAGTAATATCTTTACTTTCATATATTGACTTTTATTATTATATTATTAAGATAATATACAGCACTTATAAGCTTAGCTTTTTTATTATATACTCCTCTAAATTGAAGGATTTTCCTTTGGCTGTTCATATCGTGTGTTTTAGGCATCCATTATTATAATCGGGATACCTCTTGTCATAGATACATGAATACTTTTGGATGTTTTCGATAAATCTTTCCAGATCTTCTAGAGTAGCCACGAGAGAATGTACACAAAAGCTCGTTTTCCGCCATTTTCGCACTGTGTCACGATGACCTAGATTTCACTGACTTCTGATTGGTGGATGGTACTGGTTTACGATCGTATTCGCTTCAAAAGTTGAACACTGCTCAACTCGCTTTTACGTTGGTTTTACGACCTACTCAGGCGTAAAATATCATGGTCACGTGATTAAAAGCTTTTACGGCGAGGGGTTTTACGGCCCTTTTACGGCTAGTGGAGTCGTGGCCTTATATTGGAGACTGACAATATATAAACCACTATTAGCTATAATCAGTAAATTACTTTAAACTTATACTTTCCCAGAAAGTTACCATCATGTTTTCATTGTCAGCAGATGAGTAGACTCATTATAAATGCTTTAGGGAAACCTCCAAATTACGAAAAATGGCTTCTGGTACTACCCTATAATATATGGTGATATTACTGAAGTGTACAATTGAAGAAAGTTATAATTTTGATGGTGATCATCTATAAATATTTTCAATATAACTTTTATGAAATTAAAAGTATAATAGTACAAGTTTGGTTGATTTTTTACTCTAACATGTATTAACTGTTTCTCTGAAGGAAGAGTTAAAAACTGGTAAAATGACCATGTAGGATAAAATTAATGAGATTTTGTCTGAGATTTGATTGACAAAATGTAATAAAAAAAATTGAAGTAAAAATGAAAACAAAAAGAACAACACATTTTGTAGATGAATTGAAAACATAGCAAAACTAAAGAAGATAAATAACTGGAATTTGAATTTAAGAGAAATAGAAGAGTTTTTTGATGCCCTGAGAAATGAAGAACAGAAAAAATCATAAAATAATGGATCACATAATGTAAGATAGTATGTATATATATATATATATATATATATAGCAAATAAAGAAATACAATGAGGAAAAGTGTATGTTCAGGTAGCAAAAAAATCCTTAAGAAAAAGATTGAAAAAGTGTGAAAAGGGACTTAAGAAAAATAAATTTTAAAAACTCATGCCAAAGTTTAAATATCTTCTGGTAAAAGAAAATCGTCAAAAGTGCTTGTGTTAATACCAAAGGAACTATTTTAACGCCAAACTCAGCAAATTTTCTTTTACCAGAAGGGACTTAAGAACAGGTAACATAATAATGGGTCTAATGCAAGAAGGAATAGTAGACTAACCAAACTGCTAACGAATCATATAATTCAATATCAAAATGACATCACATAGGCCAAGCAAAAAAAGAGTTAATAAGGTCTTCAGTGTTAGTTTTGAACCTATTTGGGATGAAATGTAACTGTTACAGATCCTAGGCTAATTTTAGTGTAAAAATTAACAACCCTTATGATTCTCTGACAATTATTATCCATAGCATTGGACAGTACTTGCTAGATCATTAAAATAATTTTAACTTTTGGCATTACTAATTTGAAATTTACACTCATGTTTTTTGTATTTAATCTGTAAACTTTATTGAATTTCTCTCTCTTTTCTTTCATTATTTCAGTTTGTTATGTCTTTAATTTTAACATTAATCTACTAAGTACAAATCAAATGTTTATTCATCTCTTTCCCAAATGAAACAATTTTCATAAAAATTCTCTAAAATACAAAAATACACCTTAAATTTTCAGCAGACAGTATTTTATGTTTAAAGATTTTGGAACAACTTTAAAGATGTGTTTGTTTCCAAACAGACCAACAGTAATTTTATTATTGATCTGTTTTGTTCTATTCCCTTTTTCATCTGAAGATCATTGTTTAAGCCAATTTGAAATGTTAGTGAAGCAATAAAACAATTAAATAACTCCACTAAAAAACCATCAAAAGTACCAGCACACTAATATATTTAAAATAAATACAATTTGACAAACGTTTTCAATCCAATATGGAGCTGCTTCCGGTCATTAATGTTCTACAGAATTAGAATGCAGGCTGCTCTAATTTAAATATTTTAAAATCGTTTGCACAGTAAAACTTTATAACACGTATACAACAAAAATCACATGTAGGTATTAACATTAACACTAAAACTAAAACTAAAATAAAATGTAACACAAATATTAAGGTATACATTTTTAAATAATATGTAAGTTAATTGTTTTTCAATTTTTATTATTGCCTGGATCATTGAAAAAGGATTGCCAGGCATACGAGATATTCTCCTTCTCCTCAAACTTGGTGGATTCCCCCTTTAGTTTGGCTTTAAAAATTTCTAGAACCTCTACAGTTTTGATTTGATTCGTACACAGAGAGCATTTAATAAGACTGGCTTGGTGTAATTTAGCTTCTACATCCGTTTCTGAAGTGTATATTGCTAGGGCATCAACAAAGAGATCACTTAAAAAATGATATATATATCGTTTAAGTTGTACGTGTTAAAACGGTATATATATATATTTTTTAAGTGATCTCTTTTTTAAGTGATGTGTCTATGTTCTACAATATATATATATATATATATTCAACAGTTCTTCGAAACCATTATGTTCTGTCAGGACTACTGAAGCAGTCCTGACAGAACACAGACACATATATATATATTTGTATCGTCTGTCACCAAACTGCAGTCCATGAAGTCAGTTCATCTGGTCCACTGCCACACTGGGCTACAAATGAATATGAATATAATTATTTATATGGAAATATCATAGATTATAGATAAACTTACACTTATTTTAATTTTTTCTACGTAGTGAGTAAAAATGTCAAAATTGGTCCAATCTGATTTTTGCATCTGACAGTAATATAATTTTCAGGAAAATTGGTGAAATAAACAATTCAACGACTTTTTGCCACTTTGGCTATCGGAACACTTTTTGTGTAAGTATCTGCAATGAAGTTTTAAGAAAAGTGATTACAAGCTTGCTGTAGTAATCATGTTTGTGTATCGGTAAATAAATATGTTGGTTGTCTTTATTTTTTGTGTATTCGGTATACTGTATTGAACAAAGTGGTTATGCAGTCCACACTCGTCATTCTCTCAGTTATGTGTCCTATGTGAAAAAAGTTTGTGAGCCCAAAAGACTAAGCAGTTCTGAGGAATCATTCTGCACTCAGTACAATTCCAACAGTTCTAGAAGTGGAACTCAAATTCTCACCTAGCATTAATGCTGAAGACTATATTAGGTAAAGTATAAAGGAAAAAACACCGGAGTGAAACTAAATTAGATTGAACAACTGAAGTGCCTTTGACTGGTGTGCTTCTTCTCTCTCTCTCTCTCTCTCTCTGTAAATCACAAACGTATTTAAACCTCGTTGGGTTCTTCCTCGGGCGTAACGGAATTCTGTTCTACAAATTTAAATATCCCGTCGAAGTTGACTGTTGATTTAGAAAAAAGTGCATTCTGGAACGCTGTTGCATGTAGCTGATGTCGTCATCAAAACGAGGTTCGAAAACGTTTGCGATATACAGAGAGAGAGAGAGAGAGAGACAGAGAGAGAAGAAGCACACCAGTCAAAGGCACTTCAGTTGTTCAATCTAATAAAGACTATATTTTTCTCATAACTGATATGGTAGAAATTCACAAATGGAAAGAGCAAAAATAGTTTAAAAAATGGAGAAGAGTATATCAAATTGGCATAAAATAACTGGATTTTCAAATAGTTTGAAAAACAATTATACATGACAACAACTTATAATTTGCTAAATGCCTGGAAATGGATGATTAAAAAAAGAATAAGAAATTTCAAATATAGACAAGTGGAATAAAAGTGCTGTAGAGGGTCTAAAAATAAAATTATTTGAAAATGGATGTTAATGTTTCACACAAATAAAGCCCACAAACATTTAATTAAATAATTTTTCTGAAATAAAAAATATTTCTGGTATATTTCACACTGTATTTTCATATTATCAATGTTACTAATATAAAATTATGTTGACCCATGTTGAAGACTATGTTTAATTAAGCTTTATATCAGAAATCATACTTCTTTGTGAAAATTTAGCTAGCCCACAATTTCTAATATATTCCTATTGCTAGAGTTCATTCTTTCTATATCTTTCACTTTCTTCACCAGCTTAACTGATGAAATACTTTTTTCAATTTAGTACTGATTAAAACGTCAGATTTCAATGTATATACATAACATTTAAAAATGTTTCAATCAATATGTCATATAGTCTATAATGCTTTTCCATAAGATATTTTTTTAGAAAATATCTTTCATAACCATTATATACTTACTATACTAAAAAACAATAAAATAAAACATTGATTTTTCCAGCATTTCTTTATATTTTATACAGATCCTACATTTACAAGGAATTGCATAAGTCTATACAACAAATATATAACTATCAGGCTTAAGATGTTTATATTTAAGCAGAAATATAGACCAATATAGGGTAACAGCACAAGTGTTTGACACAGACCCAGCAACTGACAAATACCACTAAAATTCCTAATAAATGATGCTTTAAATTTAAGACACTTAATACAGTCTAGTGTTATATTTTTACTACTACTAAATGATTTGATATAGTTCAGTTTTTGAATACTACAGAGAGTAGAAGATATTTATGGCTCATGTGTGAAGCTAGAAGACTAATTTTTAACACTAAATCCGGAACCTGTTACCAGTGTAAATCACGTGGGGGAAAAAAAACCTTTCTTCACAAACATTTTCGAACTTTCTAAGACAGTTCTTCCTCAGGCAAAAAATCTGATGGAATGCTTCAAAAAAATAGAACATGGAGATTTAAAACAAAACTGAATGCTCGCATAACAAAACTCGTTGAGATGGGCATGCACACTTGTGCGCGGATGGTAATATTTAAAAGTCGCCGTCTATAAGAGCCTGTCAAGCTACAGAAAGACTAAGTTCATCCTTTCAGTTAATACTGGTGGTCACATGGTTAGCCTTGTAGATGCATACAGCTTCTAGCCATTTTAGATGTTCTAGGTGGGGTACAGTGATGATGATGTTGACCTTGTCAAATTTAGCCTCGATGTCGGGATCAGACGCATATGTGGCCAGGGCAGTAGTGTGTTGCCCATATCGAAAGTCTGCCTGGTGCTCACGTATTCTAGTATTTAAAAAGAGCGCTTGGAGCCTATATATATAAGGCTCTTGTCACATCTGTTATCCTTGACTGGAATGGAGTACACACCAGGAAGTCTGTTACGATCCAGAGAATCTTTTCCATTTCTGAGGATGTCGAAGATTGTGGGATATCTCCTATACGCTATTTGTATTTGATGCCTGCTGGTGATCTCCGCGTACACTGCTTTAACATATGGGTTAAACGTGACTGATCTTCCGGGCCGGTGCTGGCTCTCACATGCGTAGTGGGTGTGTATTGTGAGTGTTGATGTCGCTCAACCAGATGGTGTGTTAGATTAGGATGTATGTGTCTGGCTGCTATCTTCTTAATGTAATTTAACTTGGTGGCTAGGGCTTGTGAGGTGGATGAGTGAAAAAATGCCCTTCTAACCAGAGTATTAAAGGCTGCAGCCTTGTAGGAGAATGGGTCGCATGAACCCACAGGTATGTATGTAGAGGTGGCACATGGTTTATGGTATACCGATGTGAGGATGGCAGATCCTTCGACTTTAATGTTTAATGTCCAAAAAATGGACTTCAGTATTGCTAGACTGCTCAACGTCTAATGTTAAGCCATATGGGTTATCATTAACAGCTTGCACATAAGCCAAAAAGTCAGATACTGCCTTCCACATGATGAGAATGTCATCTATATACCTCCTATAGAACATGATGTTTGGGAAGAATGATGGAAGAATCTTTTGCTCAAGTTGCCTAATGACCATTTCGCAAAGGTCTCCAGACACTGTGCTACCCATGGGAACTCCTCTTTTTTGCTTGTAAACAGCTCCAGCAAATGCAAAGATAGAATTATAACAGACCAGATGGGCCATTTCAAGTACTTGTTGGTGTAATGCTTGTTCTTGTGCCAAAGTAAGCAAAACATCCCTAAGGGAGCAAAAGGCTGGAGGGAGTTCCACCGAAGGGTAAAGATATTTAAAGTCCAAGACGGTAATATACTGTGGTGCCAAGGATAGATCTTGAAGGAGGAGGACAAGCTCAACTGGATGGTATATGGATAGCCTTGAGGTGGGGAGAAAGTAGGTTGTGGATGGCCTTCTCCAGTTTTTGCGTGGGAGCTCTGGCTTTATCCATGATTGGACGTAGTTGCTGACCTATCTTGAGCATTTCGGCAAAGGCAAAAAAGCCTTGGTGTATCTGAGGAATCGACTATTATGTTGCCCAATGTTAGGCGTTTTGCTAACTTAAATCTTGCAAATCACTTGACCTTATTTTGTATTCTGTCCACCATGTCCTCGTTCTCCTTATCGCATTGGGTGATATTCATGTACTCCTTTAAACATTGGTGGTAGGTGTTGCATTTCATGAAGACCAGTGACTTAGGTTTATCTGCCCTGGTGAGAATGATCCCATTTTGTTGCATCCATTTGCAACAAAACGGGATCATTTTGTTAGAAGGGTGTTTTACCACTCATCCACCTCACAAGCCCTAGCCACTGAATTAAGTTACGTTAAGAAGATAGCAACCAGACACATACATCCTAATCTAACACACCATCTGGTTGAGCGACATCAACACTCGCAATACACACCCACTACGCATGTGAGAGCCAGCACCGGCCCGGAAGATCGGTCACGTTTAACCCATATGTTAAAGCAGTGTACGTGGAGATCGCCAGCAGGCATCAAATACAAATAGCGTATAGGAGATATCCCACAATCTTCGACATCCTCAGAAATGGAAAAGATTCTCTGGATCGTAACAGACTTCCTGGTGTGTACTCCATTCCAGTCAAGGATAACAGATGTGACAAGAGCCTTATATATATAGGCTCCAAGCGCTCTTTAAATACTAGAATACGTGAGCACCAGGCAGACTTTCGATATGGGCAACACACTACTGCCCTGGCCACATATGCGTCTGATCCCGACATCGAGGCTAAATTCGATAAGGTCAACATCATCATCACTGTACCCCACCTAGAACATCTAAAATGGCTAGAAGCCATATGCATCTACAAGGCTAACCACGTGACCACCAGTATTAACTGAAAGGATGAACTTAGTCTTTCTGTAGCTTGACAGGCTCTTATAGACGGCAACTTTTAAATATCGCCATCCGCACACAAGTGTGCATGCCCATCTCAACGAGTTTTGTTATGCGAGCATTCAGTTTTGTTTTAAATCTCCATGTTCTATTTTTTTGAAGCATTCCATCAGATTTTTTGCCTGAGGAAGAACTGTCTTAGAAAGTTCGAAAACGTTTGTGAAGAAAGATTTTTTCCCCCACACAATTTACACTGGTAACAGGTTCCAGATTTAGCGTTAATTTCACCCCCAGTGTTAAGGTGATGTTGGGTTTCTTATTTACCTTAATTTTTGTTAGAGAAAAGCAGAGAAAATCCATTTATATCTAATTGGTGTTAAGTGTTTCTAATAATGTTTTACTTTATTTCCCCAATTTAACCAGTGAAAAATTATTAAAAAATACTGTCTAAAGCTACAAATAACTATTTAAGGAAATAAAATGTAGGGTCAATTAGTAGTTTCAATATCTGTTATCAAACCAGTGATTGATTTTAAATGTCACATACTGGATAAACTTTGTCAATTACTGGTTTTCTTATTGGGTGACAATTTGAAAAAATTGTAGACCTATAAATTCCCACTGTCAGTCATCGTCTCTATTTCCTTAATCTTGAGAATGGATTTAGATAGATGAAATCCAAGATCAGATGTGGAAACCTTAGGGACAGGAGGCCCCGATTAACTATACATGAACTTCCAATGCAAACCAGAAGTCAAGTTATTTCAAGTCCAAACTTCCACCCGAAAGCCGTTAATAGATGACCAGCACGACTTTACTGTTAAAGGAAAAGTATGAAGTATAAAGGCTTTATGTAAATTATGATGCTTGCCACTACTAATTTGAAGTGGAAAGCATATATTTTAAATTAAATAAATTAAAAATATGATTAAAAATTGCAACCTGGCATTTGACAATGTCACAAGAAATAATTGCTTGTTATTAAGTTATTTCTTTTTGGTTTCATTCTAGATTTTCATATATCCAACTGGTGATTATGTCTCCTATGCAGTCTAAGCCGTTTGAAAAACCAAAATTCAAATATTCCAAGTCTACAATGAATGAACCTCTTGTAGTACAAAATAAGATGTCATATAGCCAGTAGGACTTTTAATGTTCCTCATTCCATTCTGGTGTATAAATATTCTGGGAAAAATCCAATTGGAAGAAAAATGGGGCCAACCATTTGGAGTTAGATCCAAGTCTCCAACTGCAATGATGTTACAAGTTCAGATTTAAAGATGACACTTCATGATAGCTGTAATAAAATCTGTTTTCATGATCTTTTAGAAGAAATGAAAGCTGAAATTCAATTTTCTCAGAATAAACCAGTCTTCAAATTGACATATTGGTGTTAACAGAGCTTTCAACTGTGAACAATGCTAAAAAACATTATGTTTGACTCATAATTAGTATAGAAAATGGACCTGTTGTAGAATTTGTGAGGAAAGTGCTAAGGAACTTGTGTACAGTAGAGAGTCGTTAATTCGAACCCCGTTAATCCGAATCGCCGGTTATCCGAACGATTTTCAGTCGGACTGTGTGGTGCTGAATCGAACGTTTTTGATACTAGATTTACTTCTAAAGTATAATTTTCATGTTTTTATATTCTTCAATATATTTATTTTGTTTGTACAAAATGCAGAAATAATTTTTAACGATACGATAGCCTTGATTATTATTATAAACATTTTCGTTAGGCTTAAAATCGACGAAAATTGAACATGAAGCGACACGCAACGAAGAAAAATTTGATCATCAGACAGGTTAATATATTTTTTTGTACATTATCAGTTATCCGAACAACCCCAGTCTCCAATTGATTTGGATTAACGACTCTCTACTGTATTTGTATAACCTGATTATGACAATATTTCAGTGGTTTGGAAATTTTCTTCTGAAATATCATCACTAAAACATTATAAAAATTTTAGCTGAACTAAATCTCGGATATAGAGAATTAATTTTCAATGTTTACTTCTCTAGAAATACAGTCAAACCTGTTTTTATGCGGTCTTTTTTTGTGTGATTTTTTTATGCGAATAAAAATAGACAACCATTCCAACTTCAGCAAAAATTCTTTAATCCTAAGAACGTTTTCAAACGCATTAAGCGTCCATCTTCAGTTACTTCTTTAAATCGAATATGAAATTCGAACAAATATTACGTAAATTAACGGTACGATTACAATAAATAAATTAATTAATTAAATAAAATAAACAGGATTATCGTAATTTACAAAATTATGCCAATATTTCATAAACAAATAAAAATAAAATAAAAATAGAACAAAATATAAAACGAAACAAAAAACAAACATGCGGTTTAAACCAATCACGGATTATCGCAGTATTTCTTTACAATTATCCTCATCAGTTATTAAAGACTTAAAATAAGACCAATATCAGCTCTAGGATTATCGTACTTCTATGTTTAGTCCAAATCATCGCACAAAGATTTCCAAGCCGTGGAAAGCCCATCAGCGTCCCTATAATTAACGCATTGCGTACTTCTCTGAGCTCTGTGGATTTCCAATTTTTCGAAAAACTTTATTGCGTGTCTCGATCTAGTAGACCTGATGATAGAGGCTTGGTCCCAAAAGACCGTGATGCCCTGCTGCTTAGCATAATTGGCCAGGACTGTACTATCTACTGATTTTTCCACCGATCGTTTGTGTTCATTAATCCTCTTTTTTAAATTTCTCAAAGTTGCCCCTATATATACTAATTTAGAATCGAACCAATGATCCCTTAATGGTATCGAATAAATTCCTGTTAGTGAGTTACGCTCATACTTCATCTTATCATTCCTTAAAAGCTTGTATATAGTCGGATTGCGTCGATAAATAACTTGCAAATTCCTACTCCTGGAAATCCTTTTAACTAACGGCGTAAGAAAAGGAATGTAATCGAGGATCACTTTTTCTCTTGGTTGGTTTCTATTCCTCCCACCTGTTCGGTTATAGTCCTTCTTGATGAGAGCATCTATTTTTTCTATTGTTTTTTTGGAGCCATTCCTTTGTTTATTTAATGCGCTGCTGGAAAACTATATTTGTTGAGTTGTTACGTTTTACTTTTTCGGTATATATTCTCGTTTTCCATCTGTAATAATCCTGTGTAGTTAATTTCATACCCTTTATGAGATTTTCAACGTTTGGTATAATAACGGCTTTGCAACATGGCTACAGAACAGAAAAAATAGATGCTCTCATCAAGAAGGACTATAACCGAACAGGTGGGAGGAATAGAAACCAACCAAGAGAAAAAGTGATCCTCGATTACATTCCTTTTCTTACGCCGTTAGTTAAAAGGATTTCCAGGAGTAGGAATTTGCAAGTTATTTATCGACGCAATCCGACTATATACAAGCTTTTAAGGAATGATAAGATGAAGTATGAGCGTAACTCACTAACAGGAATTTATTCGATACCATTAAGGGATCATTGGTTCGATTCTAAATTAGTATATATAGGGGCAACTTTGAGAAATTTAAAAAAGAGGATTAATGAACACAAACGATCGGTGGAAAAATCAGTAGATAGTACAGTCCTGGCCAATTATGCTAAGCAGCAGGGCATCACGGTCTTTTGGGACCAAGCCTCTATCATCAGGTCTACTAGATCGAGACACGCAATAAAGTTTTTCGAAAAATTGGAAATCCACAGAGCTCAGAGAAGTACGCAATGCGTTAATTATAGGGACGCTGATGGGCTTTCCACGGCTTGGAAATCTTTGTGCGATGATTTGGACTAAACATAGAAGTACGATAATCCTAGAGCTGATATTGGTCTTATTTTAAGTCTTTAATAACTGATGAGGATAATTGTAAAGAAATACTGCGATAATCCGTGATTGGTTTAAACCGCATGTTTGTTTTTTGTTTCGTTTTATATTTTGTTCTATTTTTATTTTATTTTTATTTGTTTATGAAATATTGGCATAATTTTGTAAATTACGATAATCCTGTTTATTTTATTTAATTAATTAATTTATTTATTGTAATCGTACCGTTAATTTACGTAATATTTGTTCGAATTTCATATTCGATTTAAAGAAGTAACTGAAGATGGACGCTTAATGCGTTTGAAAACGTTCTTAGGATTAAAGAATTTTTGCTGAAGTTGGAATGGTTGTCTATTTTTATTTTATATTGTCTCTTCAGTAAGGAAGTATAGTTTTATTTATGCGAATTTTTAATTTGTGCGGTTCTTTTTTGTGCGATATAGTTGGCGACTAGTCTCGTGCGATTCGTCATGTCTCACGTTAACTTATTATAGTAATATTATTGCATGAATATGCGAAAAATGAAATAATTTATTTTTTAAGTCAGAAAAACACCACCTGGACAAAAATATGTAAAACAGACAATAGACGAGACGATGCAGTCAAGTGCTGACATCTGTTGTCAATAAATTCTATTTCGTATGGTTTTGAGTTATTTTCTATGTGAAACTTTTTTATGCGGTCCCTATTGACCGCATAAAAAAAATATATTTTTAATTGTGTTGCGAAAACTTTTTTTTATAGCCACTCGTGAAGTTTGCAATTTTTTTTATGCGTTTTTTTATGCGGTACCTATCCACCGCATAAAAACAGGTTTGACTGTAATATTAACTAAGCAGCCCAAGTAAGCCTATAGTTTACTCTAGTTAATTTTCTATCTCTAAGAATTGCTACTGTTTACGTATTTGTAATAATGTCAAGTCAACAGCTCAATATTCTTATTATAATTTAAAAAAAAAAAAAAAACTCTCTCTCTCCATATTCTACAGAGAAGTTTTCATAATAAAATAACTTGAAATTCACACCAATAATCGTATATATAGTACACTTAGGTATTGTGGCATTACCAAAATAAACTTTAAAAATGAGAATGTTTGCTAGTACTTTCAGTATCATAAAGTTACTGTCATCAGGCAAATATCAAATACAACAGCTATCAAACTTTAAATATTTTAAAAATTGTTTGAAAGGTTAAAGTTTATTTTGGTAATACCACAACACCTAAGTGTACTATATATAGAGAAGTTTTAAATCTAAGTTGAAGCCATAGTACATCTCAATTCATTAAAATATCTTTTTAATTGGAAATCTTATTGTTTAACACATCTGTGTGGTGTTAACTGTGTCAATTACTGGGATATTAGAATAAAGAATACTTTCAATTAATATATTCTTTATTTTAATATATAAATTAAATATATTAGAATGAAGAATAGAAATAAATATTTTCTTTTCCTTCACCACAATAATTAGTTGCAGCTGTTACCACCAAAATGCTTTGGTAGTAACAGTTGCAACAGCATTTTAAGAGAAATCGAAATGGTTTCTCTCAAAATGTTGTTGACAGTAGAAAGCATTCTGTGACTTCAAAACTGAAAACCATCAACAAACAGCATAGAGCATTCATTCAAAATCCACATGTTTCTAAGAGAAAAATACAGTAGAATCTCATTTTAATGAATCACAAAACAATGGATTTCTTATAGCAACAAATTTTTTTCCAGGTTCTACCAAATCAATGTAATTTTACCTCCTTTTAGTAGATCCATAACTTGGAATAATGGATTTTTTTTTCTAGCCCTATCTATTGTAAACTTCATGTTTTTTCAACATTTAGTTAATATTTGAGATTTCCAGGAATTTTAAGAGTTAGACAATGCACTTGTTACTTTTAGGATATGTACAACTGAAGAATTGTAGCAGTTGAAGCAGGCTGATACAACTGAGGAGGAGCCATCTAGTAAACATTCTGGTTCAAGTGTAATGCCAAAATTTAGCAAGGCCATGGAGTCTTTCCAAGTCTTGATGATCTTCCTGACAAGTTTAAGCATAAACAAACAAGCTGTGCCTGACACTACTAATGTCAAGTGGTTGTTATATTCAATATGCAGAAAAGCAGCATCAAAACAAACCAAGATGGTCAAGTTTTCTGGAGAAGTCAAATGGAATGCTAATGAGCATATGTAATTTGTCTCATTGTGTTTACAATATAAAGTTTTTGTCAGCATTGTTGTAAACACAGAGCATAATATATCTTGTAACATACATGTTTCTGTCAAATAAAGAACAGAGATCTTGAGACACTAAATAATTTCAAGTACAGGTATTTCTTATACGTATATGGTTTAAAAAAAATAAAATTGGAAATTTCTTCAGATAATGGATATTTTCCAGGGTGTGCAGAAAATCTGTTGTTCATGATATAACAGATTCTCAGAACAACAGATGGTTTTCAGCAAGCCGAGCAATCCATTAAAATGAGATTCTACTGTATATGGACTATTCCTTTCCTGGGAAGAGACAATTACTGTAATGTCCTATCTGGACATGCTGCAGCAGTGACTCCTCATCCAACTATGCTATACAGTGAAACTTTCATTTTTCAACAAGATGGGGCATTACCCATTACCATACTGCAATTTGCATATATCTCAACAAGCAGCTACCATAATGCTGGATCAGGCACAATGGAAGCAATGATGCATAACTTTTTTGTGGTGGATATGTCAAGGAATATGTACAGTGGCATTTTCCAGAATTTTCCTATGAACAGTCCACTCCTGACTGCATAAACCAGACATGTAACACCTATGCCTCAAGACATTCAAGAATTTTCACATCATATCACAGTCACAATTAACAACACTCCAGATATACTGGAATGTGTGTAGACAGAATGTGACTACTGGTTGATAAATCTGCCATGTGATAAATGGAAGTTGCATTGTGCACTTATGAAGTCAGAAAAAAAAATTTCTCTTCTTCCTTCTTGTAAGTAACATAGTTTATGTATTACAGTAGAAACTCGTTAATCGGAACCCCGGTAATCGGTATCGCCAGTAATCAGAACGATTTTCAGTCGGACTGTGTCGTGCTGAATTGAACGTTTTTGATACTAGATTTACTTCTAAAGTATAATTTTCATGTTTTTATATTCTTCAATATATTTATTTTGTTTGTACGAAATGCAGAAATAATTTTTAATGATACGATAGCCTCGATTATTATTATAAAAATTTTCGTTAGGCTTAAAATCAACGAAAATTCAACACGAAGCGACACGCAACGGAGAAAAATTTGAACATCAGACAGGTTAATATATTTATTCGTACATAATCGGTAATCGGAACAAATCACTAATCTGAACAACCCCAGTCCCCAATTGATTCCGATTTTCGATTCTCTACTGTATAAATTTTCTAATTGTTATACAGACTTATTCTAAACACAGTAAAAAAAGGTGTTTCATAAGTATTTTAGATAATTTTGAATAATTAAAAAAAAAAAGATAAATAATAAGACATTCATAAATTTGAATGTGTTTTTATAGTATGTTTAAAAAATTTATGAATAATATTTAGAGACAAAAAATTTTATATTTTGATATTGTAGTTTTTAAATCAAACTTAGCATAGCTATTTCCCAAGTATTCATGAAAAATTTTCAAAATTAATATAAGACTAGAATGGTTTTAAATTCTGCAACAAGTTCAAACATGTTTGAAAATCCCATTCTAAGAAATGTGCAGTCACACAATTGAAAAACACGGTTAATTGAAGTGTAGTCAATTGAAAACATAACAGAGGCATCTTTTCACAAGTTATTGCATTGCATATAATTATGAAGCTCATACAATTGAAGAGTTGCTCATTAAGCCTTTTGTGAAAGACATTGTATCATGTATGTTAAATGTGCAGACTGTTTAGGTGACCAACCATCCTCCTTTTGTAAGTTCTGTCCTCCCTCGAAAAGTGTCCTCCTTTTTGATATTTGAAGACAAATAAATTGCGAAATAAACCTTGATAACGCGCTTTAACATTAAGTCATGGAAAGTTCAACCAACTCAACAGCCCATGACTTAAAAAAAAAGGTCAACGGGTTCACACTAGTCAATATAAACGTATGTGATGATAATTGCTTATTCAAGATAGCATTCAAGTTTGCTCGAGTGTGGGCATATTACAATTCAATAATCTGATACTGTTTTATAAAACAGGTAAGAAGGGTGACACCCACGGTGTGACTTGGGGTGACACCACAATATCCACCCCAGGTGTCACCCATGCTAGCTATGCCACTGGACATGCAGTAGAGATTATTATAGTGTATTATTATTGCAATGAATAAAATGTTTCTTTTATTTACAATATTTTTTCCTTCAATTTGTGTGTCCTCCTTTTCATTATAAAAAAGTTGGTCACCTTAAGACTGTTAAAAAATAAATTTCAGTACAATTATCAAATAATACTGTTTCACACTGCATCAAAAATTTCCCTATAGACAGAGCTAATTCATCAATTTTAACAACTACTCTTCCAACCTGTTACCAGTGCGTATTCTTTCTTCACCAAACTCGTAACTCCCAAAAATAGGTCTTTACACACATTTTCGAACCCCAAACTTCGGTTCTTCATCAGGTAATATGAATTTCGTTGGAATTGCAGTCATCAATTTTAGATTTTGCAGTAAATATTATTGCAAATGAATGATTCTACAATGTTGCACGGCTTCCTGTATTACTAGTGTTGTTAATATTTGATAAAAAGCATTGAAGAAGATTTACTCATGTGCAAATATCTACAAGACAAAATTACCAGAGAAGATATATTTAACTGTATTAATTATTACATTAGAAAACAGGAAATTTGTTAACAGAAATGTATTGATATTAGTACAGATGGTGCTGAAATAATGGTATGAAAGATAAAGGTAGTAGTAACATGTCCAGCAAATAGCTACAAGAGCCATCAAATGTCATTGTGTTTTGCATTGGTAAGTAATAGCAACAAAAAACTTGCTACATATTTAAAAACTATTATTTCTCATGAAGACGTAAAAATGATCAACTGTATAAAATCTTGACCACATCAATCTAGATTTAAAATTTTATGCAATAAAATGGGTAGTGAACATAATATATTTTTATTACATGTTACTGAAGTGAAATGGCCCTAAGAGGAAAAGTATTATTGAGGCTTTTTGAACATCATAGTGAGTTATTGGTTTTCTTTGACTTCACATAATTTAGGACAAAATTTTATTGAATTTTTAACAAATTCTTAATGGTTGATGAGTCTTGGGTATCTGGCATATATGTTTACAAAGTACATTGAAATGAACTAATCACTACAAGAAAAGCATGTTACGATGTTTAATACAAAATATAAAATTGCATCTTTTAATAGGAAGTTACAATTCTGGATTTCTATAATTGAACAGAATAATCCTGTGTTTATAATTTATTTTAGTAAAAAATTCATTTAAATTGATGAAGTTTCTAATGTAATTTTAGAACATTTACATGACTTACAATATTTTCCAAAATCCAGTGAGGACAATTCAGAGTTTGGAATCCATTTATAGTGACAACTAAGCCTTCACTAATCAGAATCACTTGTGCTGAAGAACAAGTGATTATGAAAATTGAATTGATTAGTGACTCTGATTAAAACAAAAATACAAGGAACTGCCATTAAATGATTTCCGAATAAATTTAACAGAGGAGTACCCAGCATGACAAAATTAACTATTCTTGTTTTACTTCCTTTTACAATGACATATTTATGCAAGACTGAATTCATATTATGTTGTAAGCAAATCAAAGTACAAAAACAGACATCTTGAAATCATCATCGTAGCTGTTGTTAGATGGTATATATGACTATTAACTGGATATTGGTTAAATCTTCAGTATCAAGTCTTCAATCAGCCCAAATGATTGAAATATCAGTTTAACTTCAGAGACTGCATCTACTTTAAGATCAACAATTAATCTGCCACTGGGTTTTCCAGGATCCTTACAGCTATATGCTACCTTATGATAAACTTTATATAATGATTAGAAAACATTGAATCAATTGTGAGAGGTATCTACAAGACACATCCATTCTGTATATCAGATTCTAAAAGTTAGGAAAGCAATATTTATTATTTAAACTAGCAATATTATAAAATAAAAGTTTCATGTCATTATTATCCAAGTACAGAACTTTATATTTGTTATCCTTATCCCGTTTTAAATCATCATATTGTTTATCATTGTAAACTATATTGCTAAAAAAAAATTGTTCTCCATCTGTCCAGATAATTTCACCTTTGTACTTGCATGCAAATGTTATTGTCTATGATTAATGTTATATTATAATTTAACATTCCTAACTCCTTTTGGATGCATTTCTTTACTATATAGCCTTAATTTGTTTCTGATAGTTCTTTGTATTCATCAAGTAGTCATCATTAATAAATATATTTAAACCTTTTAAATTACTAACATTTTTATATACTTTTAATTTATCTTCAAAACTGATCAACTCACAAATAATTAATCTTTTTCCATTTGGTTTAAGTTTTCCAATTCTAGAAGCATGCTTAATATTCCATCTGTAAACTTTAAGTTATTGTTAAAAACTTTTTGAAACTTAAATAAGCTATCATTCATTTTATCGTTATCCTCTATACCAGAGATTACATTATTATTTCTTCTTTCTTTATCTTCTAAACTCATTATCTTTTCATGCAAATTATTACATATTGCATCAATTTCCATAATTGATTTATCACTTTTAACATAACCTTTTCTCTATAAGTTTCAAGGACAAAGAGCCAGGATTCAAGATCTACCAAAGAAATGTCTATATTTTCTATCCACGCTTGATTTCTATCTAAACGCTCTAAAAGAATTTGTAATTTACTATTTGAAGAAGCTTGTAATTTCAACAACGGTCAAATGCCTTCTTGAACATTAATCTCCTTTTCCGCACTTATATAAGACAAGATCAGCTGTTCCGGTGACTCACCTGACACATTATCTTTGCTTCAGATTCATTTTCTTAAGACGGATCTCCACAAAATGTAAGAAAATGGCAAAAAAGTTTTCCTTTTCTGAGATGGAAAATTGTCATTTTCCAAGAAAAAGACAAAAATGAGTCAAATCAGAGAAAAGCAAAAAATTCATGCCAGCAGCCATGACAGTCAGATAATTAATAGGGGGTGCTAACATTAAACATTGTAAAAACAATGTTTTCTTTTTATACCATTATTTCAGTTCAAGAAAATAGTTTATAGCAAGTCCCACTTAACATTCTTGACAGATTCTTCAAAAATGAAATATTAATGTATAACAAAACCAATCTTATCATAGGATAATTGAAATAAATCAAAGTTTCAAAAACACATTTATAGTAAAAGAAATCACCAAACTTCTAAATAAAGAACCAAAAGTCTTCTAATATGAAAGATGATATAAATATGAGTTCTACCTGTCAAATTTAAGGATTAATGACAATAAGTAAAGTAATTATTTACCCAATTTTTAGTGAATCTGTGCAGGAAGTGTTATGTATTTGTTTTCTTTTCTTAATAAAACAGCAAGCAAAAGCATTATTTTAAATATTTTTAATATAGTTGTGCTATAATATGAATTTTTTTCCTAACTTTTGATAATATAAAAGAAATATAAGTTAAAGACACTAATATATTTATGTATCATTTAAACTACATTGTTATTTATAGATGTATAAATAATAGCTAGAATACATGTTTAATAATAATTGATATGTAACATAAAAAATTAATATAAAATTTTAATTAAAAACATTTAATAAAAATAATTTCAAAAAATGCATTGTGTATAAATAAATGTATTTATGATTAAAAAAAGATTGTAAATCACTTAAATCTGTATTTGGGTAATATTGATATCATACATATATAGTAGCAATAAATTGAAAATTAAAATACAAAAATATTTTTTGACATATTTAAATAATTAACTAACCAACCACAGAAGAAAAGAAATTTATATAAAAACTTAAGAATAAAAATATTTGAATTTCTTACATTGAAAAAATTATTAAAAATGCTAAATGCATAATTAAACATATTGTACTGTACATGATACATTTCAAAATCTACTAAAACTCAATTATTGAAATTTAAACAAATATTCTTACTATGTATGAAAAATGTCAAATTTTTATGCCTATTAGAAAAAGTTATAAAGAACTAGACAAAGACAATTAAAAAAAATATGTTTTTTATTGTAACTTGACATTTGAAAATCATTCATTAAATTTACAAATCTATATTTATAGAACTAAGTTGAAATTAAAAGCGTCACATTAAACTACCACTTCATATTTCTTTATGTATACTTACTGTTAAAACTAATGAATAAAAAAACAAATATTTTTTCAATAATATATGTCAGGGGTGGCCAACTTTTGTGCACATAAGATCTACTTTTTATCGTAAAAATGTGTCGCGATCGACTCGTTGTCATAGGCATAGTCTAAGTGAGGAGGGGGAAGTGTGAAATACATACTATGTTTATACACTGTTTCAGTACAAAGTGCACTCACTGCTTATGAGTCGAGTCATAACTGCATGCATACAGTTGCGTTCGGTTACAAATATAATACATTAAGTCAAGACATCGCTAGCGAGCGACCAAAATTGGCTTGGCGATTGACCGGTCGATCGCGATCGACTTATTGGCCACCCCTGATATATGTCATCAAAAATCAGTGACAGCATTCTGAAACTAAACAACAAGCTTAATAAATGTATGTTTTATTGCTACAAGATATCAATACATAAGATTATGTTATAATACAGCTTCAATTTTTTTCATTAACAGCAGATCATAGCAGACAGATTGGCTAAAACAGGCAAGAAATAAGGAATGATACACAATCTAAATTATTTGTCAAAACTTGAGTTGAAATTAGATTAAACTCTAAATTTATTACAGTACTCTGTATCATGGGCACCCCAAATGATATGAAAAGGCTCAAGTATTGTTAATTTAAAAACAAAAATAATTTTAAACAACAAAAAATATAAGTACTTTTGAATTGTCACCCATCTTCAGATACCAATGATTTAGAAAATTAAAAAGGATACAATTATGATAATCAAATCAAAAATAACTATTCCATGTATAAAAAGACTTTAGACTTTTTGTGTAATAGTACTTTATTTTAAAAGTTAAAATTATTTTAACAAATATTTGAATGTATTAAGCATTTATAACTTAACACAGAATGATATAAAACAATATAGAATTTTAATAAATTTTAAAGTGTTCTTTAATATATTACTTTTATTAATATGTTTTTGAATCCTAAACTCAAGTTACTGGTTATTGATGATTTCTCTATAAGATGATAACTGTTCTTCAAGAACTTGGAATAGTAATACTGAATTTACAAAAAAAAAAAATTGGCAAAAAATAAAGAAATGAAATTAAAAATGCAATTTTGAAAAGACGAGTGAGAAAAAATAAAAATAAGCAATAATAAATATAAATTCTTATTTTCAAAGTTTTTTCTTTTTATATAGAAAGAAACTACAAACGAACATCAATATATACTAAAATAGGCATCTTATTTTGTTCGAATAACTTTTTTCAAACTAAAACTTAATTTCAATCAATAAAAACTTCAAAGTAAACAAACCAAAATAAACAAATTCGGAAGCAATGTTAGAAAATATTTTATTAGGAAACACAATTATTTGTATGTATCTCATTTGAAGTTTAGGATTTTATTTTAAATATGTATTTAAAGTTTTGTTCATTTGACAGCTGAATGGCTAAACAATTCAGTTTAAAATCTGTCAAAATATTAGCGAGGTTGCAGCCGAAGTTTTCATCTCTGAAAGGCAAACATCGCTATCTCATAAGCAGCACTCAATGTTCACATTTTAGAGTCAAAAACTTCGTCTGCAACCTCACTATTTAACATTCAGTCAAATTACTGTATTCATTGCATATTGAATCAATATCTTAGAAAATTTAAAAACCTAATAGTATTTTATTTTTTATGTAGAGCCCAAGTTAAAATCGTAATCTTTAAATAAATAAAAAAAATATATATATATATAAAATAAATTTGGTAGATGATGATATAAATAAAAAAATTTTGTTAAAAATTTTAAATATTTAACTACAAAAGATATATAAAGCATTCATTAAACTTTATACGGTAAAAAAATAGCACTGAATAAAACTTATCGTAACTAACGAAATTAATTTGATGGAAGAAAGCAAAAAACAATCGGTATTGGATGTTGATCTTTGTACAAACAAAAACGATCTGGCAACCTTCAAGTTAAGCCTAACCATAAACCACTGTTATGCAAGACAGAAAGTTAAAATATAACAGGCTTTTTTACAATTAATAATACATTTCTTCCAAAAAGGAATAAAACAAAAATTTCAAAATCTATTTTAAACAATATCTGAGAAAACGAAGTATCCACTATGCCAATGTCAAAAATGATGCCCGGATGTGCAGACGATAATTTTAAATTGTAACTTTCTCCTTGCCGATTATCTGGTGTCTAAATTACATTTTGTACTTATTAACGATAGTCAATGATATAGCATAATCATAAACACTTGTAAATCCCTTCTGAGAAAAAGAGAATACGAAACACTTTGTACATCTTGCAAAATGTCATTCTCTAAATGGGCGCCGCCATCTTGGATTCGCTACAACAACTTTAAATCATCTCTTTATCCTAACGGAATTTTTCCTAAACTTTTTACGGAATAAGTTTTATAACTAATTCCACTATCTAATAACGTTTTATTCAATTTTATAATAACTTGGAAAATTTACTAAAGTTGACGGATTCCGTTTCGCGCCATTCATAGAAGACGCCATCTTGGATTTTTAAGGAAATATGATTAAAACTCACTTGTATTATAAACGTGCAATTCATCGACGATGCCTTCGTTGCCACCACCAAATACGATCATCAGATCTTTAATAGCAACAGCACGATGACCATGACGAGGTCGTGGGATAGGGCCGGTTGTATTCGTCACCCGCTTCCACTTCAAGATGGGTGCCGCCATTTTGCTTCATACCCACCATCAACGAAGCACCCGGATGATCAACAACGACTCGATCAATTACAGATCATACAATTTTAATAATAATAATTTAAATTAAAAACTTTATTATATTTTCCTGTATTATTAAAGTTTTAAAAATGTATTTAAAATATTAATTTGCCAAATATTATTTAAGTACGGGACTTGGAATTTAAAGTCCCGGATGTAATCTCGAACCTCTTTATATTATGTGATTTTTGATTTTAAATAAGTAGCTGTGGTGTGTAAGGTCGTTAATGCCAATTTTTTAAATAACAATAAGTTTTAATTCCCATAGTACTTAAGTTAAAGTTAATGCATAAATTCTATTATACAAGTAACTAAATAAATTATAAATTCATAGATTAATTGATTTAATTGACTGCATACAATCTTTCAGTCCATTTAATGTAAAAAATGCTATAAGCTTTCACACAGCATTTATATTATACTAGTCTTTAAAAACACTTAAGGTCAAATATAGTAAAATCTGAATACAAATATCAGAATTAGCAGGTCCCAAGACATGCAAGCTAAAATGCAAGTTTGTCATCAAATTTTCATTATAGTTATCATATTCTCCTCATAAATAGGCATTTTTAAGCTGTGGTTTTGTGCTAATAACCTTCACATGTGGTAGATAACATTTAATTATCATCAGTCTTAATTAATGCTTTAAACATTAAACATTCATCATTATTAGCTCACAGTACAGTAGTGTAAATTTCATATTTCAGCTAGTGTTGTGTTACTGTTATACTATACATTAGCTGTTTTACAGCTAATGTATAGTATAGCAGTAAACACAACACTAGCCGAATTACTATTAATTATAATAATTTATAATTATTTTTGAGTTATATATTTTTTAACAATCCTGTTAATGTCAAAATTAATGGTTAATGTAACCAGGATTTCCACTGTAATTATATATACTTTCTCTACTTAATGTTATTCCTCAGTTATTAACATCAGTATAGACAAATCCTATGGTGATTATAAATAGCAAATTCTACTATATTTAAACTGTGTTTAGCAAGTATTGATTTAAGAATTTCAATTATTTTTGTTTCCAAAATATTTAAATGTAATGAAGCATTTAAATATTTGGAAATATTCCCATGTATATTAACGTTTTAAGCACTAAATTCTGAACACACTGGAAATCAAGTTTAGATGTTCCAAATTTGACTCAGTATTTCACAAGGAATGTAAGAATACAAAGATTCAAAATGTAATTTACAGAATCATTATATTTAAACAAAAAATATACTAACTATAATTAAATAATAACAAAGTACAGTAGATTAAAATGATAGAATTACAATAATAAAACATTAATTATAAATAGGACTTGAAAATTCTTGAAAAATGTAAATATATATATAAGGTATTAAAACTGAGAAGAAACTATTATTAATTATTTCGTTTGGAAAGGCAATTTCATAAAATTTAAATATAAAATGAGCAATTATGGCTCCAAATTTTAATTTATTTAATTTAAAATACCATATTACTCACATACAGGACAAGGTGTGACTTTAAAGATCAAAATTAAGAAAATTACATTTATTAATACAATTCTAATTTTATTTTATTTAATCACAAATAAAATATCAAATGTAAATGCACACATTGTCCCACAAAAATTATTGGCATCTTAAACTTTAAGGAAAAATCTTGAAATCAACAACATAATTTGTTCATGTAAAGCTGGACAATCTGAAACCTTTTTTTGCCAATTCTTAACAATTGAATCCACTCTCCATCGATTACACTTGAGTTTCTCCAAATTCTGATTTCCGAATAATCATCTGTTTTCATGTGGGAATGGATTAAAACTTATATCATGCTCCCATATGGTTTTGGAATTTCAATCTGGAATTCAATTCAAAAGCTTTGCTTTTCCTACTGCTATTCATCTTTACTCCTGACAATATACATGAATGATTCAAATAAAAGACTTATGTTTTTAAATACAAGAGGGTGAGCATCCAGTAAAAAATGTGAATACACTGTTCACAAAAATTTGCAAAAAGAAAGAATCTTCTGCTCGTGCATATAGGACAACCTAAGAATTTGAAGCTGTGATAAATAAATAAAAAACCTCGTCGTACGTGCAAGTAAATACAGTATATGCTCTCCACTTCAAATTAGTAGTGGCTTGCCCCCTATATATTGTACTTTTCCTTTAACAATAGAGTCGTGCTGATCATCTATTAACTGCTTTCAGAGAAAAAGTTTTTAATTGAAATAATGTGACTTTAGTTTGCATCAGAAGTTTTTATTATATAGTTAGTTAGCAAATGAGCCCGGCATTGCTTGGGCAAACGATTTGGATGATTTGGTAAATATTGTACATTTGGAAATTATAAAAATTCTATTTCATTTTAAAGAGGCTTAACTGAAGAGGACTATTGAAAATAGTCGAAAACGTTCTTATTTTATTACATTTAGTTTGTTGCTGAGAACACTAAGGTGTTTGATTTCATTTTTACATTTGGAAATTAAGTTATTACTATCAAAAAGAAAAAATTGCATCTGAAATAGTACAGTAGAAGCCATTCTTCAGGTTAAGCCTTAATCCTCTCCCCCGCAGGGGAATTTCCAAAAATCCCTTCTTAGTGTGTTTTTTCTTGCACACTAAGAGGTAAAATTTGGTACCCTAACTGTGTACCAAATTTCACTTCTAGGTTCAGCAGTTTGCTCTGGGCAATGATGAATCAATCACTCAGTCAGTAAGGACATGTAATTTTATATATTTAGAGTGGGCCCTCCTGCCTCTAAGGTTTCCATATCTGGTCTTGGATTTCTTCTATCTAACTCTATTCTTGACATTAAGGAAAGACAGACTGACAGACGACAATGGGAATTTATAGGTCAACAATTTCTTCAAATTGCAGCCCAATTAACTATGTAGCTTTTAAAAAGATTACTGCAACATCAACTTTTTTAATGTCAATATACTGGTACACTTCCATTCATATAGTTTTAATGATACTTGTGCAAATATTTTTTTACTTGTATAATATTAAATGATATAACAAAAATACATTTTTTTAAGGTCCACTGTTTTGTTTTTATTGGAAATCCTAATAAAATTACATAAAAGAAAAATGAATTTTGGCCTTTCTTATAAGTAAGAATTATATTTCTATAATGCTTTCAAAGTATTATATTGAATGTATTCTACAGTATGTGTTTAGAATAAGTTATATTCAATAATCATTTCTAGTGTAAAAGTGCATAAAACACTTCACAAATTTAAAAAATGAAAAATATTTGTTTTAATGAAACATAAAACAATAGAATATATAAAATAGTTTTAGTACTTTCTGACTTGGACTCTAAAAATGAATGCAAGTTCAAAAGTATTATAACTTTTTTCATGTTCTATTGTGTTTATTTGCAATTAAAGAAAATTTTTTTCTTATTCTACAATTAAATTTATAGATAAAATTCTAGAACAAAGTTAAACACTACTATTAACATTATTTTAGAATTTAAAAGATTGGATACATTCAGAACATGGAACCAAATTGATTAAAAAATTTTAATAAATATCAATCATTAATCAATCAATATCAATCAATTATTTTTGTTGTTCTTTTTCGTATTTCAGATCACAAAAATATACTTTGTCTGAAAAAATAATATGCTAGAATCAATTTCAAAATCTAACAGATTGTTAACATTGAATATGGAACTATTTTGTCAGAAACATTGTTCAATATTTGGTTATAAATATATAACAGCTTTCTTGGATTAAATTTCTAATTACATTTTTTGAATTACTGATTTTTTTAATTTTCTAGTTATATACATACATAAAACAGAATTAAAAAATAAATTTTAAAATTATAAACTGTATTTTGATATCAATATAAATCAGATAAATGTGTTCTTTATGTATTTCAACTATAATCTTTTTCATGTCATGAATTGTAAATTGTGTTACAGGATAAAATGGTAATTCTGAATATCATCATTATTTCCTATCTTATCACATGAGTTATAAATTTATATGAATTTTTATATAAAATAAATTCATTGATCATTGGTGGACAAATGTATTAGGCTCAGTTGAAATGCTTGAAATGGCAGTAAGTTTTTCAAACAGAAATTAACATTTCTGATCTTAAGATCACTTTTATTGATTGTTTACTTTTTCTAAGGATCCAATAAAGGATGTTCACCATCAAGTAATGGCTCAAACAGGATAAATTAAATTTTGTTTTGTCAAATTTATTATAACATAAAAAACAGAGGTGTTCTGTTCTTTGTTATAATATATATTCCAGTCTTAGTGTTTGAACTACAGTCAAATTTATTGTTTACAGTCTTCAATAAGTATAATGACAACATAATTAATTTGATAATCATTACTAAATTATTATATTTATGCAATAAATGCAGAAACAACAACCAATATTTCATAAAAATAGCTTTATTAAAAGATGAAGTAAAATTTTAACAATTCCAATAATCTACTGCATTAGGAAAATAAAGTTTATTAAATATAGATGAGTGAATATATAGTTCCAATTATCTTCATGTAAACTTAGTTTTTCCCATTCTGTTGCAAATTTTTTAATATCCATAAAAATAAACAACTTTCTAATTTGGAAAATTATGAAATTAAAAAGCTGATAATTTTTCTCTGAAAAATTGTTGCTTAAAATTCAGAATTAATCCTTTTGTTACTTCAATAAATGTTACCATTAATTGTGTTCATTCTTCAGTAATTTCATGATTAAACTTTATTGTTTGTGTTAACTGTGTTTTTGTGTAGCTGACGAACACTAGTTATTCCATTAATGTTATCACTTAGATTTGTAATATTTTACAAAGAATGCATTGTTTAGCTGTTATTAATAGATAACACCAACAAATTATTTTTTGATCAAGTTATTCAACAAGTTGTTTCTGTAAAGATTATAAAACGAGTAGACAAGATTCGCTTTTAGCAGAATTTAAAAAAAAAAAACCGTTTACTCGTTCGTGACGAGTGATAATCTTTAGTTGACAAAATGTTTGTTTTTTACTTAATATAATCATCGCTTTCATTTACATAAAGCATGTCATAGAATTGGCAGTATCTATCTATCTTATTGGTTTATATGGAAGTGCAGCCTTTCCAGCTATAATACTCCGAAAGAGCGATGGCGTTAGCATCCGATAATCCGGCCGAAGCTTTTAATTGCATGGCCTTACGTGAGAGCGGGGAATAATGCCTTCCCCGCACTCACGGGAGAAGGGAGGTCTTTCAAGGGTAACTGGACCCTATTTCTTGTTTTGTTTGGTGTCACAACTTGGTGAATTTAAAGACACTTGGCAAAATTCATCGATGTTTATTTCATAAACTTTACAGAAACGCGTTTCGGGCTTTTCTGTAAAGTTTATGAAATAAATATCGATGAATTTTGCCAAGTGTCTTTAAATTAAATTCACCAAGTTGTGACATCAAACAAAACAAGAAATGGAAGACATGGTTTCAACAAAACTAATGGACCCTATTTGTTACAGACGTGGAGAAAACCCGGAAAACGCCACGTCCTGGCCAGGCACAAACTGATGACCAAACTCCCAGTCCCAGTGTTCAGGGAACGGAACCGCTTAGCCAGAATGGGCAGTGTCGGTCTAGCGTGTATTTTATATCAATTTAAATGTTTATCATGTGCGTTGAGACACAGCAGTCAACACTAATGCATATTTTATAATGGGATATGGCTAATAATCAGGATTCGTGAAGGGGGAGAGCTGGGAATTTTTTCCCGGGCCAAGAGCAGGACTAGAATTTTCATTCTGGAAAACAGAAAGTGGGCGAAACATTGTTTTAGTGAAGCAGGTGTTGTCTACACATTTTATCATTAAATAAACTAATTTTTAATGTTTAGTGATTGTTCTTCATTAAACTATAGTAGACCCCCCCCAATAACACGGTAGATACGTTCCGTGTTGTACGAGTCACTTAAACACACGAGCCAATCATAGCCCGGCACTTGTGCAACGGCTGTTTGAAAAGTTTTCTTCCATAAAATTAATCGATTCTAAACTAATTTGACTGAACATTTCCAAATCACATATAATTTTTTGGGAATAATTCATATAAACTATGCAGTAAACAGAAAATTGTAGGATTACCTACCGAGTGTGCACCGTTCGACTACGCCATTGCTTAAGCTTGTTTTTGTCGTGAAGCGGCTCATCCAATGTCGGGTGCGTGTTTCCTGATAAGTTATTTTTCTGCGTAAAATTCGCTGAACTTTGGAGACATTAATAAAAATATAATTTTTATGGCCGTTAAATAATGAATTTTTTTAGTAGGTCCAGTGCTCGTTTAAACTCAACGATTTGTACAGTACAATATCCGCTATCGGTCCAGATTCGACCAATTCTGTCGTGACACGAGTCGGCGATGACGTTTTAACGTGTTATACGAACACGATCGCAATTTTTTCGCCGTGTTATACGAATCCGTGTTATATGAACCCGTGTTGTAAGGGGTCTACTGTTTAAAAGTGGAGTTCCCCCATTTCTGTAGAAAAACATCGTTAAAGTTCCAAAGTGATAGAACCATAAGCCTTGCGCTCATAATTTAGCCCGTTGTTTGTGATTTCTATCGACAATCTCCGGGCATAGTCGACGAAAAGGTGTCGAATAGACGCCTCGAATCGGACCTTTTTCGTGGCCCGATCAGGTCTCGGTTTTCACCTGGAAACAAAGGAGAGCCAATCGGGAAGCGAGGAATGGGACGTGGGCCGCCAATCAGAAATACGGATAGCGGGAGAAAAACTATAAAAATCGGTAATTCAAGGTCGAAAGACTGTCTTCCTCTGGATTAAGCTCAAGGTCGTGCTCATTGTGTTGAGTTGCCAACGACCACATCTTCGCCGATCATCTGCACCCGTCCAAAGGTCCCTTCCGGGCTACGACCGATAGACCAAAACTCTCGCCACTTCAAAGTAACACCGAGACTTAGGAACTGTCTAATATCGATGTAAGCATAAATTCGACAAAATAAACGGCTTTTAACTTTGTAAGACACTTGTCTTCATTTGTCTCCCCCGCCACAACCCCCTAAAAGTCGGCAAGCTTATAGAACGTGTAATTATTTCGTGAACAAACAATTCATATTTAAAGAAATTCTCAACAATGGTCAGTGTTTGTAAACTTGAAAAAATTATTTTAGAATGAACGGACGGATGGGCAAGGAGATTTTAGCGTCATTCGGAGAAAACTTACACGGTCATATTGGTCCTTACCTTTATAAACTAATGTTATTTTTATTACAAAAAATAAAATCTTTAAAACTTCTATTTATTAATACAAAAACATTCTCCACATATTTCATTCGTTCAAAAGAAAAAGAAAAAAAAGCCAAAGGGGTCCGCTCGACCATCTGGACCCTATACCAAGCACTCGACGACACTGTCATTAATTTATAGCAATGAGTTTTGTATTTTTGACATATGAAATTGCATTTTTTGTGATATTTACAGCGAGTCTACGTTTTGATAATTTATAAAAAATTCTGCGCCACCAAAAGTAGAATACGAATGTACAGTACAGTACATTTAAATGCGCATGTAAATAAGATAATAGGCCATCAAACTATTTATTTAACACCTTTCCTTTGTATATATAAACACATATGTATAATCCTGTACTGTACATATATATATATATAAGTTCCGCTGGGATATCGGCTCTCGACAGCGCAATAAATATCAGACATTGCAGAACGATTTATATAAATAATGTAGAGAATCTCTTATGTTTTGGCTGTACCTTACAGGATCTTAGTATGTCCACTTTTAGTGACGCGTCAAACATCAATCCTGTATTCAATTCCTGCCATACAAGTTCCAGCATCATCACTGTCAGTGTCAGCGACTGCATGGATGATTTTTTATCGCAACTATGCTACAATCACTTGGCATAAGGAACATGCACAGTACAAACGATCAAAGCGGCCGGATGGCCGAGCGGTCAAGGTTAGCAGCCTACCGCCCTGGGGGACCCGGGATCGAATCCGGACGGGTCGAGAAATCCCCAGGAATTTTTCGGGGGGTGGTCCGTCCGGATATGTCTGTCCCCGTCCCTCACCACCCGGCCGCCCCATTGTGGGCCTGGCCGAGGCCCTCTTAGTGCCCACAGGGCGGAAAGAGTTACCAAAAAAAAAAAAAGTACAAACGATCTTTGATGTAATTCTTATAAGAAAAATTCACATGAGATTAGGTCGGGTGACCGTGGAGACCACGGAAGAATAGGAGAGTCATCATGAGAAGCACATCCAATCCAACGACCAGGTTCAGCATTAAGGTGATGTCGACATCTGAACGAAAGTGTGGCGGAGCTTCGTCTTGTTGAAAAATGAAGTCTTCGCTACTGTCTAATGTGGTGTTAACCATTGTTGCAGCATGTCTAGATATGCAGTACCAAGTAAGTTTGCTTCACAAAGAAAAATGAATTGTACACGTTAGAAGAGGAAACACACTCAATTTAAGAGAATCACGGATGTGTTCCACTGCTATACGAGGAGATTCTGTGCCCCAAATTGGCACGTTGTGTCGATTTACCATACTATACACTTGGAATATTGCCTCGTCACTAGAAACCGATTTCTTAGAAAACCCATCTTCCTCTAGTAGCTGTTGGAAATGCACAGAATTAATTCTTTTTTTTTTACCCTTTCCGCCCTGTGGGCACTAACAGGGCCTCTTTTAGTAGGCACATTATGGGTTCGGCCAGGCCCACAATGGGGCGACCGGGTGGTGAGGGACGGGGCCTGACATATCCGAACGGACCACCCCCCGAAAAATTGCTGGGGATTATTCGACCCGTTAGGATGCGATCCCGGGTCCCCCAGAGCGGTAAGCTGCCACCTTGACCGCTCGGCCATCCGGCCGTCTGCACAGAATTAATTAAAAACGAAGATCGTGCTCTTGAGGATTCGTCGCTTACAACAACTGCATTCGATAAGGTTTCACTCAAAGACGTTCACGTAGAATACGCCATATTGTTGGTTACGAGATCTGCCAAGCCGTTTCTCGTACAAACTGCGTCCTGTCAGCAGACGGTCAAGTGCGCAGTCAGGCAATCTGCTGAAACGCAGCGTAAAATGCACGAATTCTCTCGTCAGTCGGAGCGTCTGTGTGATATTTGTTGTGAAATCATCTTCACAACAAACTCGCATTTTGCAAGCTCTAAGGCGCAGAAAGCTTTCTTCTTACCAATGAATGTCATGTTTCGTCACGACTGTCCGTAGCGAGGAAATCGGAAGTGCACGCGTTGACGATTACGAATGCAAACTGGGAGAATTCTCTACTTATTGATATGAGTTATTCTGCTGTTTCTGTTTGATTATTACGTTATCGAGTGCCGAAACCCCAAGAGGAACTTATGAATAACCATGTACAGGTAGGCCTCCTACAACGCGGTACCTTTACAACGCGTTTTCGCTCCAACGCGGTTGGATAAACGCGGAGATTTTCTTACAATGCGGTACTTTTACAACGCGGTTTAGGGTATTGAGAAACGAATTAGCTTTCACATAACAGAAAAAGTGCAACGGATCACATAAGTGCAGCGGAACTTGATGAAACAAGCTCTGATCTTGAAATAAAGCCAGTCAAACATTCTCGAACAACTCTAATAAGTGACGATGAGGACTGAATTTGTGAGCATAGCATTATGTTTCTTTGTGATTTTGACTTGAAATCATAATCTTTTTAGTTTTTATATGATGTTGAATTTTATTTAAGCTTTTTATGTACACAAATTTAAAAAATGATGAGAATGTTACACCATAAAAGGCAGTTTTTCTCTTTTTAGAACCGAATTCCAGTTTTTGTATTAAGTTGGTGTCTCCTATAACGCGATTTCCCACAACGCGGTATTTTCAAGGAACGTGTCTACCGCATTGTAGGAGGCCTACCTGTATTTGTCGCAGCCAGATTGTTAATTTATCCGCTTTGATTAAACGATGCCTTTTTGTAATAAAGCTAACTGACATTCAGCCGGATTGTCATTACATCGCGTTCTACAATGCGACTGCTACGTTTAGCTATATTGTAAAGAGGTGGAAATCTCAGGCTCTTTACCGAAATGTGAATTATTCATTAAGGTTAGGGACAAAAATATTAAGAAATAAAAAGACATATTGTGTAATCGAAATTATTTATTTATAAACTTGAAAATTATAAAGAGTACAGTATTTGAATTATTTCCTGCTTTTAGGAAATAATATATGTATTGCTATTAAGTATTCTTAATGGTTAGGTACTGTACATTATTATAATTAAGAATAACTTTTGTAAAATCACGACGTAAATTAAAAGAGGTTGTTTGGCATACTAAACAGTGAAAAATTAAATTATAAAAATGAGAAAACACTTTGAAACCATTACATTTCTTCAATAGTTACAAAATAATATTAAGCGTATAAAATAATTTATTATTTATTAATGCAAGATAAACTAGACTGACACTTAAAAGAACTTTCTTTTGAAAACATGCGCATCTATTAGCGTGACGCTGATTTTTCGCAGGTTTGCATGAGCACTTTTGATGTCTTTGACCACAAAATAATGATTGGTTTTTTTTTTAACTCTTTCCGCCCTGTGGGCACTAAGAGGGCTGTAAAGGAGTCAATGTCCGATCATTAATTCTTGTTTTGGGGCGTTATTTTTATTTTGTTCTTTTCTTTTTCTTGGTTTTTTTTTTTTTGTTGTTACGGACAAACTCCCAAGCACCAATGACCAAAAGAACAAAAAAACGAAAATTTTTAACTTAGTTTGCATCGTTGCCCGATCCTGGAACATCATCCTATGTAAATTAGACAGTGCGGAGCTACACTGGATGAACAATTAAAAGCGGAACAGCCAGGACCAAAAGGAGAGAGAGCTTCAGGTGACCAAGGTGGTAAACGTCAGTGATAAGTTCGAGGAAATTGTGTTTGGCTGTACACTATTTATAGCTTGAGGAGGAGATAAAACGTTTTCTTTATTATGAGAAAGCTGTACAAGATTTTGATATTGTCTGTGGTTTGTGGAAATTATTAGTTTTAAATAAAGTCCTGGTCTGGTACTTGCCTCATTATTATGTAACCTATTGTTTCCGAAAACGGTGAGTTACAGGGCCTCTTTTAGTAGGCCCATTATGGGTTCGGCCAGGCCCACAATGGGGCGACCGGGTGGTGAGGGACGGGGCCCGACATATCCGAACGGACCACCCCCGAAAAATTCCTGGGGATTTTTCGACCCGTTCGGATTCGATCCCGGGTCCCCCAGAGCGGTAGGCTGCCACCTTGACCACTCGGCCATCCGGCCGCTAATAATGATTGGTTAATCAAGGCTTCTCGCAGAGATATTTTCTGGTATTTCATCGTTATAATCATTCGATAACTCTTGTAATTCGTAACGACAGAGCCAATATTTAATTATTCCGGATTTAGTCCTTATCATGTAAACTCTGTTTCTGAAATCAATAATTTTTTCCATAATACTTTTTGTATCTAACCAAGATCTAAGGACCACGATCTATTTTTGGTACATCAAGAAAAATACTTTTCCAACATAGGGAAGTTTCTTAGCGGTATCTTCAATGCAACTTTATGCGCTTCTTTTCTTTCAATTTGTATATTATGCTTGTTTTTTCATATTAAACAGATAACCTTTGACCCATAACCTTCATCTCCTTCAGACAATCCGCAAATAAAATGAACAAGTTTAAAGCAGGAATTACACTGATAAGCTCTGCTGGTTTCATTTTAACACACGACAGGTTAGATCAGGTGATAAATTTTCACTATTTTCTCTGGTTATTGTGTTATGAAAGGTATTTTTACTAATCAAATTATCAGAACTGTGCGATGTCCGTTATGAAATATTATATTGAACGTTTTCTACGGCTTTTACAACCTTTTGATCATTGGTATCGAAGAATGCAATGAATTATGCAATAAATGATCTTGCCAACACGGATTATAAAAATTAATTTCCTTATGTAATAATCTTATTAGCTACTAAAACGACTTATCAAATCACAGTTATTTAATTTGAAAGTTGACTAAGAGATTTCTCTATACTCGAGAATACTTTGCCCATTTTACTATTTTACCACAGAATTATGTCTAAAGGTAACGAATTGAGAAAGGCATTATTCTTCTAGACTGAAACAAACAAATTTTTGTAGCCCAGAAAGTAGGCAATGCACCAAATGATTTTTTTTAATGCCAAGCTAAAACAAGAGTGACCCATTTTGGCAGTCAAATCTGGCAACGTTGCTTAGCTGTGAAATGGTAAGAATCCGAAGTAAATATAACAATCTGGCTGTTTATATAACGCCTCATTATAAAGCGGCTAATCGTTTTTAACGATCTTCCTCAGCTACAAAAAATAGAACATTAAATATAAAACATAAAATGTGTTCGGAATAAATATAAAAATTAACGGAAAACGCCCAAGCGGACAAAATATAGATAAATAAACAAAATAAATAGCGGGAAAAAAATATATAAAATGTAATAACGAAACCAGCATTGTCCGTTAATAACATTAATTAATGTAAAAGGATCTCCACGCGGTAGACAATGAGTCCGCATCTCTATGGTTTATACAATCAGTTGTCATGTGCGCCTTGCAGATTTCCAATCTCTCAAGATGTTTGACCGTTTGCCTATTCGTCGTCGTTTTTATGATTGCCGCTTGATCCCATTGGACGTTAACATCCTTCTGTCTTGCGTATGATGCCAGCGCAGTGTTGTCAAGGTTCTTACTGATTGTATATTTGTGCTCCTTGAGCCTTTGTTTTAAACTGCGCATCGTTGCACCCACATAAACAAGCTTGGAATTGAAACGTTGGTCGTGTAAAGGCACCGAATATATATCCGTTGTTGAATTCCGATCTTCTTTCCTTTTATCGTTTCTTAAAAGTTTGAAAACAGTGGGATTACCTCGGTATACAATGCGAAAATTATTAGACCTGGCAGTACATCTATGTATCTTGTTTAAAAATGGGATGTAATTAAGCACTATTCTTTTTATATTTATTCCGAACACATTTTATGTTCTATAGTAAATGTATTTTTTGTAAGTGAGGAAGATCGTTAAAAGCGATTGAATACGTTATTATTTTATTAAATTTTGCTGGATTGATAAAGGTATAGTTTATTTATAAGTAATTTAATTATTAGTGTTAGTAAAGTAGTGAGTAATTAGTAGCAGTCTAATAGTTAGCAAAGCGGCAACGCCGACAATGTAGACTTTTGCGCCATTATTTAGAAAGTTAATTGAGCATTTTGCGGATCCGCAGCGCTGGATCCAACAGGCCGAAGAATGCGCTGGATCCAGCTAGATTGCTGGATGAGGGATCCAGCAATTGCAATCCCTACCTGTCAGGGTATATCTGGACAGGGTTTGGACTTAATATTTAAGATTTTACTCATTAGTTAGCATTTACAAATTTATTTATTATTATTATTTTTTTTGTAGGACTCATCACTACCCTCAAGATTAAGTGTATTGCCATTTTATAGTAATTAATAACATAAAAGATTTTTTTAAAAATAAAATCTCATAACAGCCGGGAAGGTTACGCAACTCGTTGCTGGATTGTTTTTAATTTTTTGGCATAAAAAATAGTTTCTACTTTTAAAAACAAACTTCAATAAAAAACAGTCAAGAATTGCTTTTAGCTTTGTTTTGTATAACCACTCTGATATACCACTCCAAATTTCAACGGCGAATAGTCTGCTCCTCATTTTATTTGATTTGAAAATCATTTAGAACATTAATCTTTTTGTAAATAAACTTAACTTTATTATATTAATTCAAAGTAATATAATTTACACATTTCGGTCGACTATTAATCTTAAACTCCCCAAACGATGAAACCTTGACCTTGACCGTGAAAATCGTTAAAACGAATTTTTGAATAATGCAAACAACCTACTGTTCCTCTAGCGATTCGTATTAAAACCAGTTGACTATTATATTTTTAACAAATACAAGTGATGAAATTTTATGTAAACATATTTTAATGGTTTTTTTAATAGAAAAAATAAAAAGCACAAAATTATAAAACAGTGTTTTATAATTCTGTGCTTCTTATTTTTTTTAATTATTATTTGAGTAGTAATAATAATGAAAAATTTATTTAAAGACAATTAATGCAAGTAAAAAATGAATTGTTATAATTATGATATTAAACGATAAGGTCATACTGTATTTCATTATTTTATAATACATCAAATTTAGTGAGTGTTCCAAAATATCCAATTAATCAAAAAAATATTGCACTGACCTTTAGCATGTTTCCAGCAATTAGGTATAAGAAGCAAATATTATCGGCCACTTTCAGTAGCCAGCGTCAGGATTTTAACTCCGTCCCTCCTTTCCAGTGTGGACATCATTTATGGACAGCCCCTTATAAGAGGAGTAAAACTATGAATTTTACCGAAAGCACAGTTTGATAGAATGGAAATAGATGGAATGAGAAAAAATCCATATAACGAGCCTAAATGAAAAGCAGTGTCTAATGATAAATATAAGCTCATAATAATGATAAACTTATCATAAAATACAATAGTTTAACAATAAATATTTTTAATAATGAGAATAAACAACACAATTTTATTTCTTGATATTATTAATGTATTTCAAGTAAAACTGAATTTTACATAATTGAAATTTAATGTCTTACAGTTCAATAATTATGAAAGTGGTGTAAGTCCATTTATGTATATTATTATTATATGTGAATTTAACTAAACCATATATTGGTTTAGTTAAATTCACATATAAGTCTTTATGCAATCAACTTACATATTTCTTAATTATAGAAACATTGCTAAACTTAGTACACTTTACATTTTTTAATCAACTAAAATGCAAACCTAAATATTTTGAAAGAATAAAAAAAATGGTCTTATACCACTTTCAAAATAAATGGTCCATATAACAGACTGACCAAACAATATATGACTTACAAGCAATAGAAATCAGGTAACACAAGACACAAATAGCAGGCAAAATGTAGTAAGCCTAGATTTCCATCCTAGCCTGATTGCTACATATAAACAAATAGCAGGTTATACCAAGTGCTTGGTTGCTTTCAAACGCAGTCCTACGACATTCACTCCCCTCATGAATACAAAAGATAATTATGATATTAACAGACCGCCAAGAGTCTACTCTATACCACTGAACATTGGTAGATTTAACAATAGCCTTGTATATACAGGATCTAGCAACATGGCTTGGATGCAAAGATTGGCCAAACATAAATACAACATTTCAAAGAGTAAGACAACACCTTCTCCAGCACAGTATGTGATTGAGCCCGAAGTGTTGGTACTAAGGAAGAGGACAGATTAATTAAAAATATACTAAACTCAGATAAGCTGAGAACACTGAGGCATGGGAAATAGACCTACATAAAAGCCTACAATGGGGAAGATGTATAAACGGTAAGGATGATAAAATGATTTCCAACACACGGAAAGTGCTTTGTTACAGGGAGATATGTTTTAAGAACGTACTGTACATACGACAACATTTATAAGTTCTAAAATATTGTGGAATATGCACACAATACGCTTATTATTATACCAAGGTGTAGGAAATGTGTTAAAGGTCAGTGCAATATTTGTTTGTGTATTTAAGTTTCAGCTGTAGAGAATATATTTTATATCCAATTAATGTTATGCAAGTTAAGAAATAAAATAAATAATCTAATAAATTATTACTAATTCAATTAAATCAGTTTATTTATTCACTTGATAAGAAAAATATTTATAATACAACATTCCAAACAATTTTTAGACATCACTATTTTAAATTGAATTACCATTTATTTAATTTACATCCTCATGTTTTTAAGTAATGAAATTTTAAACATACATAATAACAGTAAGGACAATGTTTATAAAATTAAAAAGAAGTAATGAAATAGTACAATATGATTTAAGTTTCCCAATATGATGACTTGATAGTAATGGAAATTTTGATAATAGCATTTAGAAACTTTTAACTGATAGAACTAAATTTAGTCTTTCTTAATTCTGTTGACTGGAATTCCAAATAACTAAAAGTTAGGTAAATTCAGCTTCTAAGTTGCTGGTAGCCAATCTTTCAATATCATCCAGGCTTAATTTGGAAAAGCTAGCATAAAAATTCTGTAAAGAAAAATATAAATTAATTTTTAACCTCACAAACTAAATTATTATATTTAGCTTATTTTATCAAGTAATAATTTAGGCAAAATAACTTTAAAAACATCTGTATCTGGATGTAGAATAACATCAAAATTTATTATAAGATTTTTAGTTACAAGTTCTAAAACCTGAAATAATAAACAAAACTCATTAATAATTTTAAAATTTGGCAGCACACAGTTAGTTTGGTAAGTACCGCAGGACAACTGGTGACGTCATAACAGTGATTTTTAAACACGGTTATTTAGGTCACCTTTTTTAAACGTCTTGCTAACTACCGGTAGTTACCGGTAACACCGGTTACAATTTCCAAACACGATCTAGGTAGGTAGAACTGATTAAACCACTTGTCTGACATCGCCTATGTATCTAGACAGCAGAGTTTGCAGTGGCGGCACACTTCAAAATCTTGCAGCACAGTGGTTGAGAATCACTGCGTTGACACATACACCAATAACACAGCTTAATGTTACACTTGTTTGGGTAGCTGTGCCTTGACTTTAGTCTGGCATAGCACTTGAACCAGTGTCAGCTGAGTGTGACATTTGCATCATCATAATAATATGTTATCATTATTGGAAAATACAGGGTGTTCCAAAAGTCTCCATATATTGACATAAATCAAGCCCACCAGTGGCCGAATAAATAAAACCACTGAACACTGGTAGTTGGTCACTGGTTCATGGCTGACTAATAGGCTGACCACTGTGCAATGTTCTAGGTTTTCTTCATGTATCTAATACCTAAAATTCAGTTTCCACATAGGAAGGCCTGCTAGAAGTTACCCCATTGGCAAATCACTCGTGTCTTCTATTGCCTTACTTTGTCAATCCACTGACAAATCTTAATGATGACATTTTAATATTTTGTGAATACATTTCCCCTTTGTATGTATGGAAACTTTTGGGACACCCTGTATTTCTTTTTATAGCAAATTTTTATAGATGACTTTGAACACTTCCTTTTATGTAAGTGGGAAAATTCCTTGTTATTGACTGAAATGGCTGAGATTAAATTTTCGGCAAAGTTATTGCATATATTTTTGGAACATTCACGAGTGTTTACAACAAAAAAAATATTTTCCATTAGTTTTAATATTTATTTGGATTACAAATATATGCAAACACAGTCAAATCTTACCTATTAATGTTAACTTTATTTTGAACCACTCTCTATATAGCATAACTACATTAAAAGTGAAACACAGAATCAAGCAAGAGGTTTAATCTTCAAAAATAAGCTGATTCTGTGATTCACTTCTAATGTTTAAGAGCATGTAGTATGTTCCATATAGAAATAATAGGAAATTTTGGTTTTTTGTGTTACTTCCTAATGTTCTTTTTCTTTATAATAAATACTTTATTAGTTATATATGTTATATGGAGGCAGACTACTTAAATCTGATAAGATATTTGTGAATAATACTGAAATTAGTTTTGTGTCATATTTTAAGAACCTAGAAATACATTTTTCTTCTTCAGGTGCATCATCATTTTGATTTAATAGCCAAAGATATATAGAATACGACAGGCTATATGTTTACTCTACAAAAACAAATGAGAATAAGTTCTATAAGTAGTATCTTTAAACTTTTTGATGCTTTTATTGGTTCTAAGATGACTTATTTATTTCTGGTCTGGGGACTGGAGTTTCTGTCTAAACTAGAAAAAGTACAGATGAAATATTTTAAGAGACTTTTTAAAATAAAACGTTCAGCTTCAAGCTCTGCAATTCATCTTGAATTGGGAAGACCTCCATTGGAATTGAAATTTGTCAAGGCTATTCTTCTGTTTTGGTCAAAAGTTATGGAGTTACTCTCATACGACTTGTGCCGAATTACTTATGTTTTGTTAACAGCAGTCAAACCTGATAAGAAAAGTTGGCATGCTTCAGTTTGGAATAATTTTGATAGCTTGGGTTACTCTTTTTTGTTTTCAACTCAATCAGCTTCATTGTTGAGAACTCATTTAAATGCTATAATTCAAACTAAGTCAGACCAACTGTGGAATCAGGCTATATTGTCTACTTCAGCTAAACGAGTTAACTTGTTTGAAATATGTCTGGGTTGGTGTACAAAAAACTACTTAAACTGTGAGACTAAGTTTTCCATGAAAAGCCTCATTATGCAACTTAGACTGAATAAATTTCGGATTATATTAAAGGGCTACTAGATAAATATATCAAGAGAAAAGTTTTGTAGTTAGTGTAGTAGCAAAGAGGAACAGAATCTCTTAATACACTTGCTTGGATCTTGTCAAGTGATATATCAACTAAAATGTTTTGTACTAGGAGAAGATTTCAAGTATAATCACTTGAAAAATGAAGATGTCAAAAATTACTTTATTTAAGATTTTCTCCTCCTCTCTAAATCTTTAGAATTTTTGTGATAATTTATTACTATGTATATTAAATAACATTATGTAACTAAATTGTTCCTCCATTGTAAGAAATAATTTAAATCAATAAATATGAAATTAAATTAAATTTGTGTGTGTTATGGACAAAGTAATTAATACGAGCATTATTCATAATGACCAATAAAATCGGTCATTGTAATAAATTTCAATAATTTATCAAATTAACCAATCATTATGAATACTGCTATCATCTAGTTGGGCAAACTGATGATAATACTTTGAGGAGTGATAATCCAACATACGCTAGCCAATCGGCACTCCAATTCAGTACTAAACACAATACAAATTGCCAATTGTATTGCGTTTAGTACTGAATTTTGCGACGATCATTACTGTTTGTGCTCTCGACAGATTCTTCCTGGAAGGGAGCTGCTGGCAGGCCACTGATTGTTTAACATCACTAGTTATTTATTCACGGTAGTTCTTGAACACACGTATCAATAACTAGTATGTATCAATATCTAGTGATGTTAAACAATCGGTGGCCTCCCTCTGGGAAGAATCTGTCAGGAGCACAAACAGTTGCGACTGCCGCCATGATGGTGCACATAGGTAAAATTTTACCATTTAATTAATATACTGTATATCTTGGCAGATAAGATGACCTTCAGATAAGACAATGTATAAATTTTTGTCGAAGTTTTATAGTTTTAACATATATCTGTCCTATAAGACAACCCCAAACTATCAACAACCTATGAATTTAGTTTAGGTCAGCAATCATTATCTGAATAATAATACTGTATAGTGTATATGGAATTATGTCCTATTTGTAATTTTTCAAATGAACAAATTTTATTTTCTTGCATCTGGCGATTTTTGCAAACATTTGCACTAATTCGGGCATTTGAGTAATGACCACGACTATTCACAAAAACATTGTATGGGCTATTCTATTTTGTGCACATACCCCACTCTCTTCTAGTAAATAATTATGGTTTGTCTGTCTTTTTATAATGGTTTTAATTTATATAAATTTCAATCTAATTTTTCTGTATCTGTCCTATAAGACGACCCGGATTTTTGGGGCCATTTTTTATGGTTCAACTATCGTCTTATCCACCGAGATATACGGTAGTTAATAGTATTTAGTTTTAAAAGATTACATGTTCTTTACAGTTTCACGTATCTAAAAGCCTTTTACCGGTGTGTGTATCATCACTCTAAACCAATTAGTTACAAACATTTTCAAACCTTAATGGTTCTTCTTCAGGTAACAATCCCCTAACGGAATGCGCTTCAATTCCAAGTTGTGAAGAAATATGATCCGGAACGTTGTCCCGTCCCAATGATGTCAATCTGGACTTGCATGCTACGCTTGCCGTGCTCTAATTTATCATTTTATCTAGTAGGGCCTGCCGTGCCGTTGATAGAGTTATCTCGTCCTTGTAGTTAATGCAATTACCTTCATTAATAGCATTAAGACATATGTAGATTGCCTCCAGCCATCTGAGGTGGTTAGTGCGGTGGGTGGTGAGAATGACCTTTGCCTGGGAGAAAATGGGTTCAATGTCAGAGTCTGACAAGTAAACGGCTAGAGCAGTGTTGTTTCTTCCATGGTTAATATCAGCTATGTGCTCTTTGATACGCGTTTTGAGGTGGTGTTTGGTGGATCCCATGTATATCATGCTTCTGTTACACCTGTGATCCATAACGGAAATGGTGTAGATGCCGGGAAGCTTATTTCGGTCTGCTGTATCTTTTCCGTTCCTTAACAATTCAAAAATTGTATTGCATCTTCTAAAAATAATACAGATATTCTTTTTTCTGGCGATCTCCTTGTACAAGGATTTGAGAACCGGGTTATATGTGACAGGGATGTTGTTACTCAGAGTAACATAGGGAAGTACGTTATAGTCTGCTTCCTGATGTTGCATATTGTTATACAGCTTCTTAATAAGCCCGTGGTAACCATGTCGTTCGACTATGGCTTCTATGCATTTCATTTCAGACCGGAGTTCACTTTGGGAAGAGGAGTGCGTACTTTGAAATAACTCACAAAAAAATAAATATTTCTAAATGAAATAAGTGTAGTTTTTTTAAATCAAATTAATTAATGTCACACAATTAAAATTCGGTACTAAACGTGATACGCACTCAACTTGATACAATCGGCAACTCAGAGTGCCAATTGGCTAGCATATGTTGGATGATCAATGATCACTCCTCAACGTATTATCATCACTTTTCTTGACTAGATGATAGCAGTATTCATAATGACTGGTCAATTTGATAAATTAATCAATATTTATCACACTGTACACCCTTTTTGGTCATTATTCATAATGCCTGATTAATCACTTTGTCTCAAACATTTATATAAACTAATATTTAATTTTAACTAGTTATTTAATTAATATGTATATGGGGAACCCAAAAATAACAGGAATGATTTTATAGAGGGTGGGAGGTTCTTAGTACATGTATCCACTGATAGATGTCAGTAGACAGAATCCTCTGGAATCGGTATACAAAGTGGCGTTTGTCTGTCAAGATTTGTTGGCCCATAGTGATTTTTTTTGTAAGAGCTGTTTTTCATTTTCATTGAAAACACAATGACAGATTTTATGAGAAACATGCTCTTGTGAAATTTTGTTTCCTGTTAGGAAAAAGAGGATCGAAAAGAATTGAAATGATTCAACATGCTTACAAACAAGATGCCATGAGTAAGGCAAGGGTTTACGAGTGGTTTTCCACTTTCAAAAATGAGAAATGTCTCTCTAACATCAACCAGGTCTGGGCATCCAATGTTTGAACTGATGAAAATGTTGAGAAAATTTGCAATCTCATTAACGAAGATCTCTGTTGAACCATTGATGAACTCGTTTATTTATCTGGGATTTCATGGAGTGTGATTCAGTGAAATTTGTCACAAGAACTCAGCATGAGAAGAGTTTCTGTAAAGTTTGTTCTGTACTTGTTGACTACAATCAGAAAGGCAATCTCTTAGCAGCTTGTCAGATTTTGAAAGAACATTTGGAAAATGATCCAGACTTGTTTTCTAAAGTGATAACTGGTGATGAATCATGGTGCTATGGTTACAATCTGGAAATGAAATATCAATCCACCCAGTGGAAAACATTAGGATCTCCTCACCCCAAAAAAGCTAGACAAGTGAAATTGAATGTGAAAACCATGTTAATCTGTTTTTTTTTTTTTTTGATTTGAAAGGAATTGTTCATTCTGACTGTCCAGACAGTCAATCAACATTGCTACCTGGAAATTCTCAAAAGACTTTGATGCTGTGAGAAAGAAAAGAAGGTAATTGTGGCAAATGGGAGATTGGTTTTTCCATCACGATAATGCACCAACTCACATGGCACTCTACGTGCAGCAGTTTTTGACAAGAAACAGCATGACCCTCCTCCCCCACTCTCTATTCACCTTATCTTGCACCTTGTGATTATTCTTGTTCCCCAGAATGAAGAGGGAACTCAAGGGAAGTGATTTCAGACAGTAGAAAAGATAGAAAACAAAAATGAAGAGGTGCTTAGAGGAATTTCAGAACAGGAATTTTCTACGTGTTTTGAACAATGGAAAAAATGTTTGGACGTATGTTGAGGCTAATGGAGAGTATTTTGAAAAAGATTAAAATATAAAGTTGTTAAAATAAATACATGATTTTTTCTGAATTTTCCCCGTTATTTTTGGGTCCTCCCATATATATATATATACATACATACATACATACAGTAGATCATCATTTATCCAAAAGCTGATCAACTGAAACATCAGTTAACCGAAAGTATTCCAGTTGGCAAATTTAAATTTCCGCTAGTGCTGTGGCACTGCAATCTTTGGCTATATCTTGGGCTATTCCAATATTTTTTTTGTTGGTGTGTGTTTTAGCTGGCAGCACTGGCACTTTTATGTGGTGTTTTTCTGAGGACTGTATGTCGGGACCTGTGTTGTGCTGAATCGAAATCCATTTCCATTGGGGACATTAATTTTGGTTCTGTGAATTTTATACTTGTAACAGATTGTGCTGTATCTTCTTTGAAACCGTGTTTTGTTGATTGTTGGACTATGAACCCAAAGTTGAGTTTTAATTAAACACTTGGCTTTATTTCCATCTTTATTTAGTTGATTGTAGGGATTGCTTCTGCAATGGATTTAGGAGAGAGAGTGTTCTTAAAGGTCTATTCTCTCTTAGGTGTGCTTTAAGGAAGTCTAAATCAATTAGGATTTTTTGGATCTCACCTTGTATCTTCTCAATCATGTCACTCCAATGAGATGCCGTGAGATCCAAGGTGAGATCCAAAAAATCCTAATTGATTTAGACTTCCTTAAAGCACACCTAAGAGAGAATAGGGAGAACTTTGGGTTCATAGTCCAGATTGTGCTGTAGTTGTTGTACCGTTCGCAATGGTGATTAAACGTAAATGCGTTGTACTCAGTGTTTCCAATAAACTTAAAATAATAGATCAGTTGAAGTGTGGTGCTAGTGGATCAAGCTTAGCTTGGAACTATGGAGTTGGAATTGCCACAATATTGGATATTAAAAAGAACAGTGATGCCATTAAAAATTTGTGACTAGATTAACTTCTAAAGTATAATTTTTTTTGTTTTTATATTTTTCAATATATTTATTTTGTTTGTACAAAATAAAGAAACAATTTTTAATGATACAATAGCCACAATTATTATTTTAAAAAATTTATGTTAGGCTTAACATCGATGAAAATTCAATGCAAAGCAACACGCAACAAAGAAAAATTTCAACATGGGATAAGTTAATATATTTTTTCATACATAATTGGTTATCTAAACAACCCCAGTCCCCAATTGATTCGGATAAACGATGCTCTACTGTATATACTAGCAGATGAGCCCGGCATTGCTTGGGCAAAAGTAATGATAGCAAAGATTAAGATTATTAGATTATAGCTGATCATACATGTTTTCACTGGATGCAAGAATTAGGTCCCCCCTCTTCCTGAGACTGACTAGAAAATTTTTACTTATCTGCTTACCACCCCGGGACAATAATAATTAAAATTCACAGCAACCAATAACCAGTGCACAGTATGACTAAGTGATGAATAACAAATGTTTTCATAACCCCCTTCTGGATTCTTCTTCAGGTTTACTTAATTCGAAAAATTCTGGATCTTCCAGAATCATTCATAAATATAAATTCAAACGGGCTTTAATCCTCGCCCTCTCCCCTGCAGAGGAGAATTTTGAAAAATTCCTTCTTAGTGTACATTCTCAAGACATACCATGTTTGTAAAATTTCAACTTTCAACTCCTAACTGTTTGGGCTCTGCACTTATTATTATGTTGAGTTTAGTGGGTTATACTCAGTTGACACCGGTGACTGTACTATGCTGGACCAGAGTCAAAGCATAGCAACCAAAACAAAACTAAAATTAAATTAAATAAGTGTCAGTGTCTGTATTGAGGAATTTCTTAACAATATCGCAAGTATTCAATATAGTGGCCTTTTGTAGTGTGATGTATATATTTCTATTCAATTATAATGTTCCCAGGCATTTGTGTAGTGTGTGTGGTATCACATTACACATTCTGTGCAGGGTCTGTTCTGTTTACCTCTTCTGTTGAATTGTTTCTTCTTGCTGGCTCCTCGTCAGACTTCATGTCTATTTTGAACATGCGCGATATATTCAATTGCATTATCTAACCATGTTGTAATTATATCAAATGTATTCAATATTATCTGTACAGTATTACTGGCTTGATTGTGCTTTCCGACATCGGGCTATGTACTTTGTATGTTTTAATAAAAAATCTGAATCGGGTATCACACCTATAGAGGAGAGAATGACAGGTACAATAAACACCCTATCCATCTTCTACAGATGCCTTGAGTTCTGTGTACTTGCTGATTTTTTCAGTGCATTTTTTGTATATTGTGAGTGTTTGGAATGGATATGTCTATAATGTATGTGATTTTATTGTGTTTGTCAATGAGTGTGATGTCAGATCTGTTGTGGTAAATTGTTTTATCTGTGATTACAGCTCTGTCGTAGTACATTTTGTGCATGTTGTTTTTCAATACTGTCTGTGGGATGTATTTGTAATATGGTTCATGGATGTCTAATAATTTGTGTTTCTTTGCAAGCTCTTGGTGTATTATATTTGCTACTTGATTATGTCTATGTAATCAATCTGTGCCAAGAGCTTGCAACCAGAAATGATGTGTTGTATAGTTTCTGGCATGATATGACATTTTCTGCATGTGTCATTCATGAGTGTTGTATCTTTGAATATGTGTTTTCTGTAGTTTTTAGTATTTATGACCTGATCCTGTAGGCAATCACGAATCCTTCCATCTTCCCAAAGAGGCATCCCTGAGCTAACCAGCTGATTGACAGTTTTGTCAACAAAATCTTGGGCCAGGTCATAAGGTTGCCTGTCATGAAGTGCCTTTCAAGCCCACAATTGCTTAATGGTGTTTATGCTTTTTATATGTTGTGTCGTGTCCATATGATGTGAGTGTAAGTTTAATGGTGTGTTATTTGAGTCTGCTAGAGTTACTGCTTTATGTAACTGACGTTTCTTGTTTTTTGTTGTAAAACTCTTGCAGTGTCTGTATTTGTTTGTAGTGAAGGTTAACCATGTCAATCAGGCCACATCCGCCATCTTTACGTGGAAGGGTTAATCTTTCTGTGGCAGATTTAGGATTATGATGTTTATGCTTAGTAAGTGTTGTTCCTGTTTATCTTTGGAGTTCCTCAAGATCTGTGTGAGTCCAATGTATAACTCCAAAAGAATATGTGAGTACTGGGATGACATATGTATGTTATTGTTTTAACTGTGTTCTGAGAATAGCATTTAACCTACTTTGGTATTCTTTAATTAATCTTTGCTTATATTTGTGTATGTTCTGTTTGTTTGGCCTGTTGGAATCCTAAATACTTGTAGAACTCACCCTCTTCCATGGATTCAATAACGTCTCCATTTCCAAGTGCAAAATCTTCTTTCTTCAGGATTCCTTTTTCTACATGAAGTGTTCTGCATTTGTCTAGGCCAAACTCCATTTGTATGTCCTTGGTGTATGAATGTGTGATTTGTAGGAGTTGATGAAGTTGTTTGTGTGGATGCATAAAGTTTTATGTTGTCCATGTACATGAGATGTGACAGTACAAACTGTGTTGTTTTTTCATGTCTGATATTGTAGCCATATTGTGTGTTGTTTAACATGTTGGAGAATGGGTTCAAGGATAGACAGAACCAGAGAAGACTCAAGTAATTTCCTTGAAAAATTCCTTGCTTAATAAATATTTGGTTTGTTTGTATGGAAGTGTAAGATGTAGTGTTCTCCATTGCTGCATAGTGTTTTGGAAGAATGCAATGATGGATGTATTTTGTACATGTGTAGAATATGTAGTAGCCAACTGTGTGGAACACTGTTGAATGCTTTTCTGTAGTCTATATATGCCATGTGTATGTTTCTGTGTTGTTTGTGTGCTTGCCGTAGAATGACTGAATCTATGAGTAACTGTTCTTTGCATCCCCTGTGATTTCTACAGCAACCTTTTTGTTGTTCTGTGAGAATGTGGTGTTCTTCAACATGTTTGTATATTTTGTTGAAGTATCAATTTCCCTTGAAAAAGTTTTCTTTTTTTCAAAAAAATTAATTGATTTAACTTCACAGTTAGTTTAACCGTAGTTATTTCATCTGTACCACATTTCATCAGAGACAAAGACTAATGGGTTTTATTCACATCATTCTTTATTTCACTATGCATTTCGGGTGCAATCTTTTCCGTTTATTTTGCGCCCCTCATCAGGTGTTACATTTCTACAATTGGTAGAGAATACATTTGTTACATTGATTATTGTAGTTGGGTTTTTATATATATATATACACAAGTTATAAAAGATTATTACAGTTTTTTTGGACTAGTCATAAGGAGTTATTACAATTATTATAATTATTACATTATTTAGATTAATTTAACACAAATTATTACAAGAGATTATTTCAAATTGTATTATTGTTAATATTATTCGGTACTAACCTTTTTTTTAAGACCATTCTGTTATGAGGTGTTTATGTCACCGTCCCCCGAGGCATTTCTAACTGTCCTTCTTTTAGTTTATTTGTGTTTCTTGAGCCCCTCCCATTTCCTCCCACACTACGTCTATCTCCATGCCGTTGTTTAGATTTATTGTGTTGCTTTTATTGACTATTGCAAAGTGTTCTTTGAATTTTCGTAAGTAGTTGTCCTTCTCTCTGTGGATTATTTTTACACTTTTTTTATCGATTGTGCATCCGAATTTGCTGCAGTGATTGGTCCATGGTGATTGGTTATATTTGAGCCTGATTGCTGCTTCATGTTCTTTAATTCTGGTCTTTAGTTGTCTTCCTGTTTCTCCTATGTATATTACTGGTTTTTTGCATGTACATTTTATTTCATACACCACTCCTGTTTCGTCTAGTTTGTTTTCATTTTTGATTTCATTGATGTTGATGCTGTTTTTAATTTTATTTTTTAGTTTGGCTGCTATTATAATACCATTTTTTCTGAAGACTTTTCTGTATTTTTCATGTGTGTCTTTAATATAGGGGAAAGACGTATATGTAATATTCTCATTGTTATTTTTGACATTGAATCTGTTTTTAATAAATTCAGTTGTCCATTTTTTTAATAATCTGTTTGGGTAATCGTTTAGAATATAAGAATTTATTAGGTCATTTTTTTGTTTTTCTCTCTCTTTAACTTTAGATGTTCTGTTCCATATTTTAGACAATGCTGTTATAAAGTTATTTCTTTTAATAGTTATGGGGCAATACGATTTATAGTTAAGGGTTTTGTCCACATTGCTGCTTTTTTTGTATGGTTTTATGTTAATGATGCTAAACTAGGTGAAAAAATGCTAAGTGATAGAGGAGGAAAAGATTACTCAAAAAAATGCATAATATTAAAAAATTATTTAAAGAAAAATAACTTAAACATAATCAAAGCTGATAAAACCAACCAAATTATCATTGTTAATAAAGAATGGGAAAAAAGAAAAAATCAGAAATAGTCCAAACAGATGACTTTGTTGAACTAACCGAAGACCCAAAAGATGAAATTGAAAAATGGATGAAAAAAGAAATTACGAAACTATACAAACAACAAAAGATAACACCGGGGGAAAAAAAACAAATACTCAACTACAAAGACATTAGAAAACCACAACTTAAAATCCGTCTTAAAACACACAAACCAGACGAGATATGCAGACCACTAGTGGACTTTAAAAACACAATATTATCTAACCTAGAATTGTTCATAAAGAAAAAACTAAAAATAGTCCCATACTCAACCTACTCTATAAAAAACACCAACGAACTAATAAGAAAACTAATGACGGTTAAAATGAAACCAACATACAGGTTATTAAGTCTGGACATAATCTCTATGTACCCATCAATAAAATGGGAACTCATTGAGGAAAGCCTACGCAAGATAGACATACATAACTGGCTACTAGAACTAATAAAATACAGTTTTTACAATAATTACTACCATATAGAGGAAAAAATATATAGACAAAAAAATGGCATTAGTATGGGAACAATAATCGGACCGAAACTCGCTGAAATATGCATGACAGAAATAGATAAAAAACTAGCAAACACAAATGGGATAACCTTTATGGCTAGATATGTAGATGATATAATAATAATATACGACAAAGCAATAACCAATGAAAATATAATATGCAACTATGCAAACACACTAAGCAATACAATAAAATTTAAAAGTGAAACTAAAAGTAAAAAAGTAATAAATTATCTAGACATAACTATAACCAGGGAAGGAAACATCATCAACATAAAACCATACAAAAAAAGCAGCAATGTGGACAAAATCCTTAACTATAAATCGTATTGCCCCATAACTATTAAAAGAAATAACTTTATAACAGCATTGTCTAAAATATGGAACAGAACATCTAAAGTTAAAGAGAGAGAAAAACAAAAAAATGACCTAATAAATACTTTTATTCTAAACGATTACCCAAACAGATTATTAAAAAAATGGACAACTGAATTTATTAAAAACAGATTCAACGTCAAAAATAACAATGAGAATATTACATATACGTCTTTCCCCTATATTAAAGACACATATGAAAAATACAGAAAAGTCTTCAGAAAAAATGGTATTATAATAGCAGCCAAACTAAAAAATAAAATTAAAAACAGCATCAACATCAATGAAATCAAAAATGAAAACAAACTAGACGAAACAGGAGTGGTGTATGAAATAAAATGTACATGCAAAAAACCAGTAATATACATAGGAGAAACAGGAAGACAACTAAAGACCAGAATTAAAGAACATGAAGCAGCAATCAGACTCAAATATAACCAATCACCATGGACCAATCACTGCAGCAAATTCGGATGCACAATCGATAAAAAAAGTGTAAAAATAATCCACAGAGAGAAGGACAACTACTTACGAAAATTCAAAGAACACTTTGCAATAGTCAATAAAAGCAACACAATAAATCTAAACAACGGCATGGAGATAGACGTAGTGTGGGAGGAAATGGGAGGGGCTCAAGAAACACAAATAAACTAAAAGAAGGACAGTTAGAAATGCCTCGGGGGACGGTGACATAAACACCTCATAACAGAATGGTCTTAAAAAAAGGTTAGTACCGAATAATATTAACAATAATACAATTTGAAATAATCTCTTGTAATAATTTGTGTTAAATTAATCTAAATAATGTAATAATTATAATAATTGTAATAACTCCTTATGACTAGTCCAAAAAAACTGTAATAATCTTTTATAACTTGTATATATATATATAAAACCCAACTACAATAATCAATGTAACAAATGTATTCTCTACCAATTGTAGAAATGTAACACCTGATGAGGGGCGCAAAATAAACGGAAAAGATTGCACCCGAAATGCATAGTGAAATAAAGAATGATGTGAATAAAACCCATTAGTCTTTGTCTCTGATGAAATGCGGTACAGATGAAATAACTACGGTTAAACTAACTGTGAAGTTAAATCAATTAATTTTTTTGAAAAAAAGAAAACTTTTTCAAGGGAAATTGATACTTAAACAATATAAAAAAAACCGCACCATTAATATATAATATTTGTATATTTTGTTTGCGATACAGGATGTCAATAATTTGTAGAGTGTTGGAAGACATGTAATTGGTCTGTATTGTGTGGGGTCTGTGGTATTGTTGTTTTTAGGTTTCATGTAGGTGATGCCCTGAGTAAGAAATTTTGGCATGTCTTGTGGATTGATGATGATGTGTGTTAGATGTTTAGCTAGTTTCTGGTGCAGTGATGTAAACTTTTTGTACCAGAAATTGTGAATGTTGTCTACACCAGGTGTCTTCCAGTTGTGTGTTCTGTTAACAGTGTATTGGAAATCATGTATGTTTATTTCAGCACAGGGCATAGTTGGCATGTTGTGCAAGTTTTTGTTCTCCTCCTTAATCCAGCTTGCATCAACATTGTGTGCGACAGCACTGGATCAAACAGAAGACCAATAAGTTGTGAGTTCTTCTGTTGGTGTGTCACTGTGCTGTGTATCAGTGTTTGTTTTGTTACCAATTTGTCTGTAAAAGAGTTTTTCATTGTTTGTAAATAATTTATTTTATTGTTTTCGTAGTGTACGTGTTTTGTATCGTTTGAGTTTACGTGCTTTTGCTATGAGTTTTTGTTTTAGTATATCAATGTATTCTGCAATGTGTGTGCTGTGATGTTTGTGTTTTGTGTATGTTTTGATTTTCTTGAAAATATTTTTGAGTTGTTTCTTTAATTTGAATGTTTTGTTGTTTTTAGTGTATTGTGTCAGCCTGCTTAATTGCTGTCTAATGTCATTTATTTGTGTTATTGTTCTTCTCTGCCAGGCAGGCTTGTGATAGAATTGTGTTTTCTGTGTATCTGTCTGCAATTATATTTTCAGTCAATGGCATGTCACTACTGTGACTGCCCCAGAATAAACTAAACTAATGTATGAATGTCTGAGAGTGTAGAGATTGAATGAATGTGGTTTGATAGTAAGTGAGTGTTTACATAATTTAGTGTTTTTCCTACTTCCTTTGATGTATTGATTTTTGGTATTCGTGGTCGTGTGAGATCTGTGCCTGTATATTTAGTGAGTGTTTCCTGAAATATAAGTGAGAGCGTATTAACTAAATCTATGTCTATGTTATCAGTGGTGGATGAGAAAGTGTCTATAGTATCAATAGTGGTAGTTGTTGCATGTGTGCTGTAATCAGTGCTTGTTGCTGGATTATCCTGACAGGTTGCATGATCTTCATTAATGTTAGATGTTTCTGTCTGTTGATGTATTTGATCAGCAACCTGTTGTTTGATAAGTTCAAGTGTTGTTTGTGGGATAAGGTTGTTGTGTATAATTGTTCTTTTTTGATCAACAACTCTTTGTTTGGTGACAATCTGGAGAGGATATTGTTGTGTGAATCTTTGGTATAGTTGGTGTCTGTATGCTGTCATGTTTGTCTTGAGTCTTGTGATGGTGTAGTAAGTACGGATGATAAACTCATTCATTTCTATTGTCCATTTCATCCATTGGCGTGGTTTTCCAGCCTTTGTGGTCTGCGAGTGCATTGCCACAGAAACATGAGGGCTAGGTTGGTTCCTCACTTCTGTCAACGGCATTGCAGTAGCCATGCTTGGGCTGGCACTGCTTTCACCACCAGTAACCAAGGGAGACTATGGCCTATTTTTCAAACATGAGCCTCTGCCTAACCCATGCACGTGGACCCTTGTTAACCCAGGAGATGTCTGAGCCGGTATCATATTTAGATCTGGTTACTACCATGATAAATATTTCCACAGAATGTGGGTGTGATCACTCTTAGCTTCATTTCTCTGCATAGACCTTACTGGCATGGGTGTCCCTACCAGGAGCTTGTGCTCCAGCCTGCATTGCCCTATGAATCAATAAAATTACTGGGCTCTCCCACCACGACCAGGTGGTGACCATGGGAGCATTATTGTTATTGTTGTTGTTATTATTAATCCATCTTGATTATATTATAAGATATGTTAATTAAATAACTGCAAATAATAAGAATTGAATAAAAAATTATCAATTTGTAATTTAAAATAATGCAAGCAAATTAAGTTATAAACTTTTTTAAAAAAGACAGATGATGCTTAAATTGATTTACTGCACAGATGTTATAATGTTGATATATAGAGTCAAACTTAGACATATCAAGCTGCATAAAACTTTTTTTTTCTTTTGAGATTTTGGATTTTTGTGATACTCAATGTTCTCGTCTGAATTAATATTTTCTGTACAAAGTATCCTTCTACTCAAATATTTCATGTCAGTGAGTGTATGACACCAATGCAGCTTTATAATGTGTATATTTGAAATTTATCATTATATTTGCTAAAAGTATTTAAAAAATTTTAAATAATAACCTCCATATAAAATTTTCTATTCTTAGAAGACTTACTTTATGGAATTCTTCAAAAACCTTTTTGGCATCTGTTGGTGTAAAATGTTTTTCTAAAAACTTCTGTAAATGATCCCATAAAACATTTGTTTCACAATAATAATTTTCACCTTTCTTTCTGACAAACAAATGCAATCTGTTACCATCTACAATATCATAATCACATAGGCATGATGAATCTGAAAAGAATTGTAACAGATATTATGTAAATTTAGTTTTATAATTTGAATGCGTTACAACAAATTTTACAAAATTATCTTAATGAGAGCAAAAATTTATGATCTTTATAACTTAATATTTTGTTTCTTTTTCCTGTAAAAATAAGAAGTCAGTAACAAGAAAATATTTTTTGTTGTTAAAATCAGCACTCACTCTATTTATAATATACTTATTTAATTACAAATTTATAGTAATTCCTATAATATGTTTTAATAGAATATAATATATACATCTGTGTTTAAATTATATTGTTTTATAAATTTAAGATATCACAAAATTTAACATTATAATTATACAACAATGAAATTTTATTATATAAGAGTTTAAATGAAATGTAGACTGGGGTGATATCATGTATGAAGGCAAAACATCTCTTCCAGTGGTTGCACTGCTACATTCAATGGTCACTATACCATACATAACAGCCAATGAGAGGCATTAGCACACATTTAATTTGCTTGGCAGTCATTTTTTGTCAGATTCATCCAAGCAACTTCAATGTGCAGTCATACAGTTTTTATTGAAGTCGTCTGACTGTAGATATTCTTTAGTGTATAAGTGTTTGGCATGCAGTACTGTGTTTAAGTAGCAAATGAAGTTTTGCAAAAGCCATAAATACTATGACAGATGAACTATGATCAAGACAGAATCTTTTGCCATCATACATTGAGTTGCAATAGACCATGCAATGAAGGCTATTTGGTGAATTACTTTTTGACAACTCATGCATAAAAATCAGATCAGCATTGACTTAGTCAATATAATATCTGAACTACCAAAAGGTGTGTGTCTAATGGGTTCCAAAGCATCTGATTGCAGAACAGAAGCAACATAGTATGGGTATGGCATTAGAGCACCCATGGCTGTTCCTGGTGGGTGTGCGAAAAGATATCCCTGTACTTGGGAGCCAAATCCAGGGGTAGATCTATAAACCATTTATATCTGTAGACTTTATTGTATGTAAAATTTTGACTAACAAGAGTAATAATCAAAACATTTATGATTATTAACCTTCTAGATAAACAGAATATAGATATAAAAGTAAACACTGCATATCAAATCTTAATTAATAATAATAAATTAATAAGGGCAGCAATATTGCTTTTGCACTTGGACAGGCAAGGTCACAATCTTTTTTTGATCAGGATTGGTATATGATACACTGAAGAAAGGTCATACTGTCATGAAAAACAAATGCCTAGGCATGTGAAGCTGTGTCACATGTTACCGACCAATGCAGGGCCACATATTGCTGGATGCAGTATGAAAATGTGGATTGCTTCAGACCAATGTTCCCTCTAAGCTGCGCAGCCGCGCACTGCTCAAATTGTTGCTGCGCACGAGAATTAATGTGCAATGCAGGCGACATGCACACTGATTTGAATTGTTGTTTACTTATTTCTCACTGTCTGCAATATGATTATTGCTACATATACTTCAATTAAATACATTAAATCATTGACAAAAGATAATGTAAGATTTGCCAACTTTCAAGGGGGTTACAATTAATCCCGCGTCAGAATGAGCCTAAGGAAGCCCGTATATGTGGGCGGTTGCGAAGGAGGCAAATGAAAACAAGTGTTTACATGCGAAAAACCGTTTATTTGGACAAATTCATGCTTACATCGAGTAGACTATTCCAAATCTCGGCGATCTTCCGAAATGTGAGAGTTCGGTTGGTTGATAGTAATCCAGTCCCGGGCGGACGAGAAGGGCCGTTGGGCGATGGGGATGATCATAGATACCCTGAGATGTTCCGGCTGATGGCACTACACACACCGTCAGCTTAATCCATAGGAGACAGTTCTTAATTCGGAAGAGAGACTTTCTGTTCGACCTTGAAGTCCCAGTTTTTATACATTTTTCTTGTGTATTATCCACCTTTCGGATTGGTTTCTCGTCCCTTTCCTCACTTCCCGATTGGTCTCCCCTTTGTTTTCAAGAGCAAAACGAGACCATGCCGGGTCGCAGGAGAGGTCCGATTCGAGGTGTCTACTTGACACCCTTTGTCGAGTATGCTCGGAGATTGTTGATAGAACCACAACACCTGCACTCATAATTTAATCTGTTGTTTATAATTGATGTCATTTTGGAATTCTAATGATCACGCGATATTTTTCTACCCCTCCAATTTTTCCCTTTTTCTGAAATTGTTTTCCTAAGTTGAAATTTTTTCTTTGAGTACTTGTGTCAAACTTATACCTATTTATGAGCGCGTGTGTCAGAGTTTTACCTTTGAGTTGAACATTAACAGGTCATTTAACACGCGTTGGCGTCGTCCCGAGACTCTTTGTTTACATTTTTCGTCACGTTGTTTTGATCAAGAGTTTTTTTCCTCTCTCTCTCATATAATTTATCATTATTTTTTTCACAACAGAATTCTGCATTTTTGCGATTTCAGACCTCGTTTGGGTCCTCACAATATTTTGTATGGAAGTATGTTTTAAAATAAATTTTAATATCTACATTATAATTAATTATTTTAATTTTTATAGGAAATAATAAGATAAGATTTTATATATATATATGTATATATGCTCAGCAAAATTTTTTTTGCTCAGAGAAGTTCATGTTCCACTCATCTACAAAAAAAATTAGAGGGAACATTGCTTCAGATAGAAAGTTCTGTAGCACTTGTTTTATGGCCTTGATATGTCAGCTTGACTTCTATGTCTTCAGATCTTTAAAAAAGTTTCTCAAAAAGTAGCAGATCCTAGTCTGAGAGCAACGTGCCAATTTCTATGTGGTATACACAAACTTGTGCCATGTTGGGACAGGCAGGAAGTGATTTCTTACAGCAGCTAATGCAATTTTAAAGTTGCATTAGCTGCTATAAGAAATCAGTTTTTAAAGATGCTCCTCAATTTACGATCCTTCAACATACAATATTTTGCACATATGATAGCTGATGTGAGTTAAGAGGAAACACAGGAAAACAGTTAGAATTTGAATTCAAGCTGCTCTACTAATGTGTTAATGATGTTTCTTGAGACATTTTTCTTATATATACCATCTTATATCTTCTTGTGTTTTACAGTATATCCATTATGTCTGTAAAATGCCCTGCTGTGTCTCATGCTATTGTTGAAAAGAAGAGGCAGGCTGTTACTCTCAATGAGAAACTTAGGATAAAATCTAAGCATGGCAGTTATGGCAATTGCTAAAGTTTGCAATTGCAATCTACAATAGCCTGAACTCACGTTATGTACTATATAACCTTTAATATAGCCTATTTTATTTATTTATCTTTATTTTTGAATTTCAATGTATTTTACAAAACATAACCCCATTGTTAAGTCAAGGAGAAACTGTATATTGTAATCTTACTACAATGACCAGTGACATTGTATGTATTATAGTATTATAGTAGAACATATTTAAGAAATTCCTGAATGAAAGGTTTTCTCTCATAAGAAGTCCAAATTTTCCAGTTCCAGCATTTACACTGTAAGAGGTGTGTTAAAATTTTCCACAAAACAAGTTTTCCTGTGTAAGAAATTCCAAAATATCTGTCCCATCAATGATATTTTACTCTCTTAAGTAGTTTCCACTGGAGACAAATTGTAATTTATTCCCGTCATCATAACTTTGTCACTCATAAAAACAGTAAAGTTTTAATAAAGTAACACCAGATATTTACCATATTTTTTATCAAACACCTGCACACCTGAAGTGGTTGCTGATTTTGCTGAAATCTTATTTTGACTATAATCCCTATCTAGTGTTATCCATTAACTTTTCACATGTCATTTTGACACCAGATACTTAAGCACCTACTATTAGTAAGTGCATCTTATTATTCTACTATGTTACACTATGCTGTTATATTGCCTTGATATTGAAATAAAATCAAATATACAAATAAAAAATTATCCTTTTACAATTACTAAATAAGATTTTCCACCCAAGTTTTTTTTACAGTAGTTCTTTCAAAAACCTAATAGTGTTCTACTGTATATAGTTCAGTCTATGTTTCATATGTCATGTTTCATAGATTATTTTCAATTATTATTATATTTTATTTCACTATCCGTATTTCAGAGCGTGGTTGTAATGCTGGTGTTGAACAATTTATACATCAGATTCTTCCCAAGAATCTAAGATGTAGTAATGTACCAGCATAGAATATGTGCAGACCCAAGCAGTGTGGCCTTTTATAGTTGGCAGCTGGCATAAGTGCTGTATAGGTGTTTTGGAACAGCACCCAGTATGCTGATGACCACTGGTACTACAACTGCTGGTTTGTGCCATAATCTTTGAATTTCAATCTTTAGATCTTGATATTTTGTTACCTTTTCTTCTTCAACTCAAGTCTCCTTCTATGGCAATGTCTATGATCCACATTTCTTTTTCTCAACCACAGTTATATCTGGTGTATTACATTCTGGAACTTTGTCCATTTGTATTCTGAAATCCAATAGGATCTTAACTTCAGAGTTTTCAATGACTTTCATTGTCATGATCCCATCAGTTTCTTTTTGTCAGCAGAAGATAGTTTTGGCAGATGTTTCAGAGAATCATTTTAACAACCGTATTGCTTATAGTTAGTTTGTGGAATCTTTGAACAGGAACTAAGAATATGGTCTACAGTTTCCTGATTCTTTGCATAATTGCACTTTGGGTCTGTTGTTAATTTTTCAATGTTTGCTTTGATTACATTTGTTTGTATGGCCTGTACTTGGGTAGATAGTATCAAGCTGCTGCTGTTTCATTCTTTAAAGTTTCTGATGTTAACCATCTCCGTGTTTCTTCCATATCCACCTTCCCTAGATCTTTTCCAAAAATCAGTCATGTAGTGGTTTTTGTTGCCAGCTTTGTACTCTGTTTCAATTATTATTATTACTATTAATGTTTTTAATTAATATTAATTAAATTATATTTAGTTTTAGTATTATTGTTGGAATATATCCTATATGACATACATACTGGTGCCTAGTGCTATGCCAGGCCAAAATAAAAACATAACTACAAAAAACAAATGTTTTATTCACATGCTGTTCATGTATAGATCTGTATTTAAGAATTTCCTGATTATGTGATGTGTTTAGTATAGTAGCCTTTTGTAGTGAAGTATGTGTTGTTTTGAAGCCCTGATATCTTGAGACTTTTCTATAATGTATGTGGTATTAAAACCATGCAAGAAAGGACTACTGGCACAATACATACCTCATCCCATTTCCACAGATGCTTTATTTTACGTGCAAGTTCTAAGTGTTTACTAAATTTTTTCAGTGTATGTATTTTGTATGTTGTGGATGTTTGGAACAGCTATTTCTGCTTCTGTGATGTATGTGATTTTGTTTTATATGTCAATGAATGTAATGTCCAGTTTGTTGTGATGGATTGTTTTGTCTGTGATTATGGCACAGTCTTAGTATATTTTGTGCTTGTTATTTTATATGACCACCTGAAGTGTATATTTGTAGTATAGTTCTGGGTGAGTAGTAGTTTGTTTGTGTTTGAATGCAAGTTTTTGATGTATTATATTTGCTACTTGGTTATGTTGATGTAAGTCAGTTTGGATTAATAGCTTGCAACCAGATGGATGATGTGAAACTTCCTACAGGTGTTGTTGTGTTCTGTCTTTTAAAATGTGCTTCCTGTAGTTCTTGTATTTAGGACCTTGTCTTGTATGGCACTCCTCCAAAGAAGCATTCATGAACCCTTCCACTGCTCCAAAGAAGTATTCATGAGTCAGCCAGCATTTTGACATGGTTCTGTCAAGTTTATCCTAGTAAACACCTAAAGAAAAACAAAACAGACCACAATGCTCGGGAAAGCTCTTGCCCTGTTTATCAAAAAACCAAACAAGACATAATACTAAGAACTGAATATGGGACAATTTAACAACCAACAGATAAGTTCTCTGCAGATAAATCTAGACAGGGGCATCAATGCCATCTCTCTACTTCAATCCAACCTAAATAATTATGATATAATACTTATGCAAGAGTCATATTGCATTAGGAATCTTCCGGCCTGTCTCCCAAAATACTGCAGCACCATTCAAAGCACCGATGACTATCCCTGGGCCATGACCATAATTGTTAACAAACACCTCACCATTCTTCATCATAAGCATCTCGGCAGCAGGTATATTGTCTGCACGGAGATCAATACTAAACTAGGCAGAATCATCGTGATCAACATTTACTGTCTTCATGATGGCAACATTGATAATATCCTATCACAGATCCAAACTATCATCAACAGCTTCCCGAGGGAATTATTCATCATTGCTGGGGACACCAACTCTCACTCTCCTTGCTGGGGAGGTAAGCAACTCGACAACAGAGGAAGCACTCTTGAAGACTTCTTTGTAGCAAATGATTTTCTGGTTTTAAACGATCCCCTTTCTCCGCCTACCTTCACATCCAGCAGAGGTAAAAGCTGGATTGACATCACTGCCTGCTCATCCAACTGTCAACCTATCATCACTGACTGGAAGGTTCATTCTGAGGATACTCTCTCTGGCCACGCTTACATATCCTTTATGATCAAGACCCCGACATACAGCAGCCAAAATAAGAAATATAACATCTCCCGTGCCGACTGGAATGGGCTACACCACCATCTCATCTCTCACCTAATGGATCCTGATAATCAGGATAGGGACAACACCAGGTGCGTCATAGAAAACAACATTAAGCACATCTCCACAGCCTGCGAACTCTTTATTCCACAGACCCTTCCTAAGGGTAGGCATGGTGCCATGGTGGAACTCCACACTCTCAGAACTGAGGAAAACAAATAACCTACTATGCAAAAGGTACCAAAGCACATCCAGTGAGTCTGAACGTTCCAACCTCAGTACCTACAGCACCAAAGAATCTACAAACATGAAATTAGAACATCCAAGCTCAATTCCTGGTGTGAATTCTGCACCAATGCTTCTGGTAATCCTTGGGGTTATATTACAAAGTTGTGCACTAGGAAACTAAGGCAACACCACATCCTTACTACAGTCTCTATCAACAATACCTTCACCACCAGCTTAGAGGACACCCTTGAAGCCCAAATGAATAACTTCTGCCTCAATGATTCTCCTAACACCGACAATGCCTGGCAAAGTAATATCAGACACAACCAACAAGATAGCATCAACACTACCGACATGCCTCCCTTCAACCATGAAGAAACCAACCAGATTTTTAACACCCTTAAGCGTAGTAAGGCTCCTGGAGTAGACAACATCACCACAGAAATTGCCAAACACATCTGGACTTTAATCCCAGAAAATATTCTTAAAATTTTCAACCACTGTCTTAGGCAGGGTATCTTCCCTAGTGCTTGGAAGATAGCTAAAATCATACCTATTCCTAAGCCAGGCAGCAATAAAAATCTTCGGCCAATCTCCCTCTTGCCTACCATGGGTAAAGTTTTGGAGAAGTTAATTAATAATAGACTCATTCGGCACTTGGAAAACGGCAACTATCTTAGCAAACACCAGTTTGGCTTCAGGCCACAAAGGTCAGCTCCGCAAACTATCAACATGGTCATAAGCAAAATCCACTCTCTTCTTGGAAATAACAAATACATACTGGGAATCAGTTTGGATATTTCTAAGGCCTTTGACAGTGCCTGGTGGCCTATCATCCTCAAACATCTCAGAGACATTAACTGCCCAGCTAACCTTTATCACCTCGTCAAGGATTATCTTACAGCCAGAACTGCCATACTACAATACAGCAACTGTCAACACGAAAGAAGAGTGACGCATGGCTGTCCCCAGGGGTCCGCCTGTGGCCCCACTCTTTGGAATATTGCTTTTCACACGTTCCTTCGGACAGACTTTGGACAGGACTCCATCACAGCTCATGCTGATGATGATTTTATTTTAATTGGCAGAAATACCAGAGCTGCCCTTGAGCACAGGGCAGCGCTTGTAATTAAAAACATATGCATCTGGAGTGAAAACAACAAACTGTCCTTCAATGCAGAGAAGACCAAATGCATCATGTTCAACAGCCATGGTAAAAAGAACCTCTATGCACGTGTCCCAACCATTAAAATGCATGGGAAGTCTGTCAAAGTGGTAAAACATATCACTTACCTGGGCATTACTCTCGACCCCACTCTAACCTGGACCCAGCATATTAAACATATAGCTGCTCGCACGGGCCTCATCTTTCATACCTTTGCCAAGTATGCCAAAAATAAATGGGGCCTCAACTCAGAGGCCATGGGGACCATTTATGACCACATATTTATTCCTACCATAACTTATGCATGTGGCACTTGGGGTCAAGCAGCTCAAAAAGTTCATCCTAGACGTGCACTCACCTCTGCCCAACGTAAAGCCCTACTACTCATAACGAAGGCCTACCACACCGCCCCAAATGTAAGCCTTCAGGTAATGGCCCGCAAACCGCCAATTGAAAAGGTTATTGACTTAGACTACAAGCAGTGGAACATCAAGTGGGGACAAAACATTAGCATCAACCCTTCCTGCACCATTAATGCCAATGATTTGGAGAAGCCCACTCCCTTTCACCTCACCCATTACCCTGGAGATTTTAACCCGATTAAATTTAACAGGAACTTTAACAACAACTGCAAAGTGTTTACGGATGGCTCCAAAGTTGATAATCATGTTGGAGGCAACTTTGTGGTATATAGGGACGAAGATGAAATCTTCCACAAACGACTCAGACTTGCTAACCATTGCCCAGTCTTTCAGGCTGAGCTCTTTGCTGTTAACACCGCCATACACTGGTGTGAAAATAATTTCTCTGGCCTTTGCATAAACGTTGTCTCTGACAGTCAAGCCACAATCGCCAGCATTAAAAACAAACATCCGCACCACCTAGTTACTGACATTTACCGCACTATTCGTCATTCCACCAATGAATATTTCTTGAACGGGACTCGTGCTCATCGGGGTAATCCTGGTAACAAACGGGCAGATGAACTGGCAAAGGAGGCCGCCACTGACTTCACTCTCACCACTAGCTATAATAATATGAGCAATTCCACCTTAAAGCACATCCTTTGGAACAATCTTCTCGAAAACTAGCAAAATGATTGGAACAACAACCGGCAATCAATTACTAACAACTTCCCGCATATCTCGGACATTAATAACTTTAAGTGGTTGAAACTCAACCACTCCACAATGCAATTTTATACAAACCATGGTAATTTCCACTGCTACCTTAACAGATTTGCCAACCACTCGAACAGTACTTGCTCCCTCTGTGACACTCAGGATGGAGCACTCCATTATATATTCAACTGCCCAATGCTCGGTGCTGAGCGGCAACACTTAAAGACTATAATCAACTCTCAGGGAAAGGACTGGCCCTTTAGTTGCAACAAGTTGATCAATGAACATTCCACTTATGTCTACTTTAATCAGCTGGTCAACAAATACTGTAAACTTGCAGCTCTCCATACATCAACTAGCACCTCCTAATAGCCATGTACTCATCACTGTATTACTATTACTTTTATGCAATTCCACTTATGCATTTAACCTCTGACATGTACTTGTCTTGTGTATTGTGTCCCAAATTCAATACTTTGTATTTAATGTCATTCTTATTTGTTACGCAATCTCTAGTATGTAATCAAACTGTTTTATATATCCCGTTATGTATATAGTGTTCCATATCTTCTATCTTGTCTTACTTGTCATTACCTTGTATATATCAGATTTGTATCAAATATCTTGTTTGCTATGTTTGTACACTATCCATCTGTAACTTTACTGTTGTACGCATTTTTAATGCATTTTCAAACTGGTTGTGCTTATGCGGTACCAGGCTTGTACCTTTGTACGGCAATAAAGAACTTGAACTTTATCCTAGCTGAGATCATCAGGGTGACTATTGTGGAGCTTCATTTAAGCCCAAGACTATCTGACAGTGTGTATATCTTGTGTACTGTGTCAGTCCAGAATGGTATCGTGTAATTTTAATAATATATTGTTTTTTTTCTGTAAGAGTTATCATTTTGTTTAATTGTGATGCTTCTTGTTTTCAGTAGAAAACTCTTGCAGTTTATAGTGAAGGCTTATTATATTTGTGAGGCCTTGTCCTCCCTCTTCATAAAAATAAGTCAGTCTTTCTACAGATGACTTAGGGTGATGTTTGTTTTGTTTTGCTAATATTGTTTAGGTTTTCCTTTGGAGCCGTTCTAGTTCTGTGTCCAATATACGAGCTGTTGATTTTAAAAGTGGGCAAGTCCATTTTGTGAAAAAAAATAGTTTAAATGAATTCTCATTAGAAATTATTCATTATGTGAATTGATTAAAAACATACATTTTATGTTTTTAATCAATTCACAATAAATATCTTTTAGTATCAATATAAATTTGTTACTAATTTATATCATCAACGATATTTATTGAGAGTTGATTTTGAAAGTGAGGCAAGTCCACTTTGCTGTATATTTCCCAGGATTATTACAATTAATACAAAAATGTCGCAAACATAATGCCTTTTTAGTACATGCAAAGAAAAGTGAAGACTTCTATTCAACCAAACCTCTGAAGGAGGCAATTTTGAAAACAAAAGATACTGATGAAGAAACTGTCAATTGGTCAAATATTTTCTGGATAAGATTTTCAAGAAATGTGCTGTATAAACTGTTTCATAAAACATTGATGGAAAAAGATTTGCAATTTAAAACTCTTGATTTATCATCAAAACAGGTAGGCCAAGTAGTTTCAGAAAAATATCATCATTTTTAAATGCAAAAAGAAAAATATGAAAATGCGATGGATTTATTACCCCATGTCATCATGAATACTTTAAAAATCTGCACCATCTAAACTAAAATATAATTATATGCATACAACTTATTACTGAATATGTTTTCTTATTTTGTTCATTTTTTCCTATAAAATTAAATTTATTTTTTGTTTTATTGTATCTTTTCAAAAGAATATGAAATGTTGAAATAAAATAAATAAGTAAATAAATAAAATATTCAATTTTCTGTTGTTATAATTATATTCCATTCAAAGAAAATAAACATTTTCAACAAATCATTGCTTTTGAAAGTAAGACAAGTCCATTGGTGCATGATTTTTTTCACCTAACACAGATAACCATTATTGCATATTAAATTTACATGAAATAAGACCACAAAAAATATAAAATAAGTCTATTACTGTTTACGAATATTTTTAAACCCATTCAAATACAAACCATTAAATATCTAGCAATAACATAAAATGGACTTGTCCCACTTTCAAAATCAACGGGCCAAAGGAATGTGTCAGTACTGGGACATGTGTTGATATTGCTTTAAATGTGTGTTTTGCATTCAGTTTTGTTGTTAAGTATTAAGTTTAGTTTGCTGTTGTGACCTTTTGTTAGTTATTTTATTTGTGCATGTTCTGTGAATTTGACATGTTGGAATCTAAAATTTTTGTAGACTTTGTCCTCATCCATGGATTCATTGTTGTCTCCATTTCTGAGTTCAAAATCATTTTTATGTGGGATTTCTTTTTCTATGTGAAGTGTTCTGCATATATCTAGGTCAAACTCCATTTGAATGTCAGTGAAATAAGTTTAACTTCTAATAGGTAATTTAGCTGCACTTGTGTAATACAGAGTTTTATGTTGTACTTTGTATACATTAATGTAATCACTAACCAAGAATGTGAGATGCTGTCAAATGCTTTCTTGTAATCTATGTATGGTTTCTATAGGTTTCTGTTTTGTTTGTGTGCTTGTTATAGAAAGACTGAGTCTATGAGTAACTGTTCTTTGCATTCCATGTGGTTTCTACAAGTTTTTTTGTTACTCCGAGAATTTTTTGTTTTTTCTATGTAATAGTATATTTTGTTTATGATGCATGAAGTGAATATATTGTATAGTATGAGAAAGCAGGTCTTTGGTGTTGTCACTTTTGAGTTTCAAATATGTGTGGTAAGAAATTTTATAAAATTTAAAAATGTGCTCTGTTACTTTAATTTTTAAGAATTCAGGAAACAAGTCTTGTGCATTGTGTGTGTAAAATGTTAGCAGGTCCTACCTAGTGCACAAATGTAAACTTTTTACACTAGAAATTGTGAATGATGTCTGCACCAATTTCTTCTAATTGTGTTTTCTTTGTAATGCATATTAGATGATGATGATAAAATATATATTAGTGAGTTAACAAGTATTTCAATACATTTAATATGCTGTATGATTAAGGATTTAACTTTTAAATGTTATTTATTAATGCTAAGTGTTTGTACAATATAGGATATCACATAATAGACAAATGTCATCTGTTTAGGATGGACCAAAATTGAGACAGGTTATATAGCCTATGTGCACTGATGCCTTTCAAAAATAATTATATAAAATTAAGTTATTTTTTATTTATTGTGAGGTTTTTCCAATTTTGTAATTACATTACAAATCTTAGATATACTTTTAATCAACACAAAATATTTAGAAATCATTTAAAAACCTCAAAATATCTTTGAAAAATTATCATCTATATCCAGTTAATTTTTTATGTGAGCAAATAAATAAGTTTTTACATTACAACTTATAAATACATTTTGTATCAATAAAATACAGCTATTTAAGAAAACCAAAGTTTAAATAAGGGAAAAATGTTTCAAGACCAACTTCAACTCACAGTGTTGCTCAAAACAAACAGGATACATGTGATATTCCTAAAACATATGAAGTTTAAACTGTGTGTTTAATGTTATGTACAATAAATAAAATTATATTGGATGCAATGTTACAATATTAAATAAGTAAATATATAAATAAATAAAATAATAAATCTTGAATTTCCTGAGAAATTAACTAACCTCTTATAAACCTAAGCAAGAGAATGAATAGACATTATACTGAAGACTGCAAAATCTCAGACAATATTTCTTTGGCACAGTGGGCATAAGAAACTGGACTATTAAAATGCTCTGGGGTCAGCCTCTAAGGCCAAATATTTGAGGAGTTACTGGTGAAATACAACTTAGAATACTGGAACATGCACTCCTCTCTCCTATATATATTACACACACACACACACTCACATACCCTCTCCAAGCTAAACATGATCAATGTGCACAATATCTGTTCTGTATGAACCTAGTTAATTGTTTTTATGGATTTTCTTTCTTCCTGTAACAAAATATTTAAACATTTTCCATTACATTAAAATTTAACATTTATATTTTTCCTTGTTGAGTTGCAAATAGTCATTTTGACAATAAATTTTTCTTATTCATTTATCATCTTGTTTAATTTTTATTAAATATTCAATATTGTAACATTATATACAATAAAATTATATCAGATGAAACATTACAATATATTTTAAATTTTTTCAGCAACATTGTTTGTATCCTGTGTTCATTTTGAATGATTACTATGAGGTGAACTTTGTCTGAATAGACCTTTATTTGAACTTTAGTTTCCTTAAAAAGCTGAATTTTCTTCTCAAAACAGAGTAAAGTTTCTACGAACTAATGAAATGTTGAACAGTATAGCTAAAAGCGTTTATTACTAATGCATAATACACCATGTGAGCTATTTGTAATGATTGCTCATTGTTATTTTTTCCTGAGAACACATAACAGATAAAAATGGGTAAAAGGAGGTGCCACTTTATCATACCAGTACAAAATCTTATTAAATACATTAACTTGAAAAATCATTGCAATAAATGTACATAATTAAAAAAAAAACTTTCTTGTGCTCATCTTCAAATTATATATAATTTCAAACCTACAATAAGACACTACTACTGATTCAGCAATGTTTTTGGTAGATAAATGGGACTGGCAGTTGAGCACAGATGGTTCTTTATGTCATCAAGTAATTGATCAGCAATATTCCTATAATATTGATAATAGCATAATCTGTTACAAAAATGTAAACTTATTAAATTGTCTCTTAATAAATTTATTAATACAGTGAAAAAATTGAATTAAAATTAATTTTTTGTTATGCAATTAAAATTATTAAAATGAAAATTCAAATTGATAAATAGAAGTGTAAATTACATTTATCATTTTTTCAGTTTTCTTTTAACTTTTAGTTTACCTGTTCTCAAACTGAGGAAATAAAGAGTAAATTGTAGAAAAAAAATTAAAATACAATACCAATATTTTGAAAACAAATTTTATTTATATTAGATTATAAGAGTTCTCTTAAATTTATAATTTTCCCTAACTAATACAATGTTTTTAAGTTCAAAATGTTTTAAACTTTAAATGAGCCAATTTATAATACAATGATATAATGTAAATGATGACATTTTGGTCTATTTTATAGACCATAATCTAGAATAACTGGTTTGCATATTACAGTAATCAACAATGTAATTGCAAAAATTAGTACCTCCCCTGTAATTTCCCCAAGGGAATTTTTCAGAAATGCATATGGTTCTTTGAATATTTAGCTCTTGATAATTTTTAAGCTGATTTTACTTCATATGTATCATGTACAGTAGTGTTTCTGAAACTTTTTGGACCGCGACCCCCCTTCTGCACTTAAAAATTTCAAAGGACCCCCGAAGAATATGTGTGTGTCAAAAAACATCCCGGAGGGAGGGGGTTAGGCTCGTATTTAAATATTTATATTATTTTTATTATTTATATTGGGTTGTTCAGAAAGTTCGTAGCGATTTTTGATAGCCGACAGTTGAGACACCGATTGACGCAAAAATGATTAGAATTGTACAAACCAATGAATATTACGATAAATGACCTTGAGACGCGTCCGTTACAAAAAAACCGTTAAGATTATTCAAATAGCGTTTAATTTGGCTCATTGCAAAAATGGATGCGAACAACGTGCATTATCGACACTTGTTTCTTTTCTTTTTTCGTAAACGCAAAAATGCTGTACAAACAGCAAAAAAGATATGTGATGTTTATGGTGGGAGTGCTGTATCAGAATCAACTGTTCGAAAGTGGTTTGCAAAATTTAAAACGAGTAATTTCAGCCTTGAAGATGCTCCTCGCTCGGGAAGACCTCCTGTTATTGAAGAGGACCAGATCAAAGCATTATTGGATGAAAACCCTCATTACACAACTCGAGAGATTGCAGACATAGTGAAGTCATCAAACAGTACTGTATTTCAACATCTAAAGAAGCTCGGATACGTGAATCGTTATGACATTTGGATACCTCACGACTTAACGGAAAAAAACTTACTGGATCGCATCTCCATTTGTGATTCTCTTGAAAGACGAAATGAAAATAACCCTTTTCTGAAGCGTTTAGTGACAGGTGATGAAAAGTGGATCATTTATAACAACATCAGCCGAAAACGATCGTGGGGTAAGAAAAATGAATCACCATTAAAAACTCCAAAGGCCGGTCTTCATCCAAAGAAGGTCATGCTCACTGTCTGGTGGGATTGGAAAGGAATCCTGTACTATGAGCTGCTTCCACAGAATCAAACAATTGATTCTGATAAGTATTGTTCCCAATTGGATAAGCTGAACATGGCAATTAAAGAAAAACGTCCGGAACTGGCCAATAGAAAAGGCATTGTGTTTCACCAAGATAATGCCAGACCTCACACGTCTTTACGAACACGCCAAAAATTATTGGAACTAGGCTGGGATGTTTTACCCCACCCCCCTTACTCACCCGACCTTGCCCCGTCGGACTACCATTTGTTCCGTTCTCTACAAAATTCCCTTCATGATAAAAACTTTGATACTTTGGAAGCTTGCAAAAACCACGTGGATCAGTTTTTCGCGGAAAAAACTGGAAAGTTCTACGAAGAGGGTATCATGAAGCTGCCCCATAGATGGCAACACGTCATTAAAAACAATGGCGCATACATAATGGAATAAAAGTATATTTTTAGTATTAAAACAATTTCTTTTATTTCTCTTAAAAATCGCTACGAACTTTCCGAACAACCCAATATGTGCAATTTATTTAAGTAAAAATTATTTTATATATTTTTTATTTCTATTATTTCTAAACATGAATCCATAGTAAATTTATAAAATATTTGAAAAAATTGATCTGGCATCAATTTTTCAGCGACCCCCCAAATATTTTTCACGACCTCCACTTTGAGAATCACTGATGTGCAGTACCTGATATATGTAGGCATACATAAAAATATGTAATCTTTTGACCATTTTTGCATTGAATCCAGAAATCTGTCATTAATGGGGAATTTCCTACCCTTTTACCATTGGGATGATCTGCTCAGTTACATTTTTTGGTCATCAGCAAGGGTGGCAGTTTATTGAGAATTGATTGTATTTTTAAGAATTCTGTTATCTTGGATTACTATTGTTGAAAAAATTAAATTTATAATAAAACAGTTTGAATATAAAGCACATTAAAATTTTGTTAATAAATATGTTAACTTTACATGCTGACATATTTGTATATCGAGTAATAACACTTAAGTGTTGAGATATTGCCAAAATAAACTTTAAAAATGAGAATGTTTGCAAACATTCTCATTTTTAAAGTTTATTTTGGCAATGCCACAACACTTAAGTCTTATTACTATATATACAAGAGTTGGTATGAAGTGCAAGTTATTTTATTACTGACATATTTGATATGTCAATTCTACACTTATTAATAAAATTTGAAAAATATATCTTTGATCATTTGTCATGCAACATGTTTTGTAATAGCATATTTTCTATTATGAGAAGAATAACATGTACAGTACCTATTGTATAGTACAGGGGTGGCCAACTTTTGTGTACATAAGATCTACTTTTTATCTTAAAAATGTGTCGCGATCGACTTGTTGTCGTAGGCATAGTCTAAGTGGCGAGGGGGTGTGAAATACATACTATGTTTATACACTGTGCTTCAGTACGAGGTGCACTCCCGTGAGCTATGAGTAGATAAGGAAAATATATGTTCAAAACTATTTTTTATTTTTTAAATCACTTATTAAGTTTTGAAGATATAAGCACATAAAGAAAATAAATTTCCAGACCCAACTTTTGATATTTGCAATTACGAGTTCATTCCGTACAGGCGGCACCTAAAAAAATCGATTTTTCGACACTTTTAAGATAAATTATATTTTAAGTTAATAAAAATCTAATTTTTTTTTTATCAATTACAATGTATAAATTGTGGTACTATTTGTTCGTAAACTTGAAAAAGTTGTTATAAAACTGCACAGTACGGCTGATAATTTGATTATAAGATTTTACTTTCGCGATTTTTTTTTTGGGCAAGGAAAATTTATCATGGAAGAATGATATAAGATTTTTAGACTTATTTTTTGCTAATCTATCAATAGCTCGCGGGAGTGTTCTTTGTACTGAAACATCCTGTATATCTACCTACGTAAAAAAAAAACGTAATTATTTAACGGGCCAAAAAACTCACGTCCAGGGGAATTAAAACAACATGAGTAATTATTAACAATATTTATTAATTCAAATTAGCTATTGATAAAGACAGATTTAGAATTTATTTTATTACGTTACATTAATGGGAGGACTGAGTTTGACGTCTCTTACCAAGGAAACATAATTAGGTGTATATCCTGACAAAGATGATAATAATGATTCTTTAGTATGGGAATCAGTCAGAACAAAATGTTTAGTCTTCGTTGACTTTAAGTATGAAAATGCCAATTCACACAGGTATGTAGTTCTGAAACAGGAATAAATATATTTGTTACATTTGGTGATACTGGGATATTTTTCTCAATTGACGTATTTCCAAAAATCCAAAAATATAGAGGTCTGTTGCCGAAAACGCTCACTTATCAAGTAAATAGATAGGTAAGAAAAGTCATAATTTAATTTAAAACATAAAGAACAGGTACTTACATTTTAAACAAATGAAAAATTGAAACTCAATGTTGTCACCGTGGATAAATAATATTGATTAATAATAATAATATTGTTAATACTAAAGAAAAGAAGCTACCGCATGACAGTATCAAATATTCAAGCTAAATGTCTGTGTTTTCTACGAGTCCAGTCATAACTGCATGCATATTGTTGCTTTTGCGTGTTACATTCACGCGTTGCATTCAGTTACAAATGCAACACATTAAGTCAAGACATCGCGAGCGATCGACCAAAATTGGCATCGCGATCGACCGGTCAATCGCGATCAACTTGTTGGCCACCCCTGGTATAGCACATACTCATCAAGAGATTTATTATTGGTATGATAAGTTCAAAATATACAATTAACAAAGTTCATAAAATTATAATAAAGTACTGAATAATTATAACATTCCTACTGTTTTTGCTGGATATGATTTTAAAAATTCTAAATGCCTTTCTAAACTTATACCTTGGATACTTTCCCTGTATTAAAATTTTGATTATCTTTTAAAATTCAAAAATAATTTGTAATATAATAATCTTTAAAAATTGTAACATTGATCATTTTATTTTAATTAACAATGTGATTTTTACAAATTTTATTAATTTGTATTTTAAAAAAATATGGTTATAATTCTTCAAGTATTTGTAATCATTTTCATATTGTAAATAAAAAATATATTCTTTTGATTCATAATATGAAAATGATTAGATGTTTTAGCTTTTCTTAATAAAATTTTAGTAAATACCTGATAATGTTTTTCCTTTAAATACAAGACGTTGTTGTTCAACAGGTATTTGTAGTTCTTCAGCAACTAACTGTTTCACTGTACTTACAGAAGAACTGGCTGAAGCCTAGTAAGAAAAAAAAATTATATATATATATGAATTTTTTATTAAAAATTGAAAAAGGAGCTTTTTAAAAATTTCTATCAAATATTTATATCTACATATTATTTTATACATTCTATTATCTAATGCATCCATTTATTTCATTACAGAACTGATAAAAATCAAAATTTTCAAAATCAGTTTACTAGTGTTCAAATAAAATTCCTTTTAATTCAGCAGAATTAATGTTTTATTACTGTATTTTATTAATATTTTTATAAGTAAAAGAGAAATTTTTGGTTTGTTTGAGGCACTATCATACTGTTGTCTATATGTACCCTTGTAGATTTGGATTCGTGTTATCAAATTTGTTGTTGTTTTCTCTCAACTTTTATTTGAGAAATTTATCTTTATTTATTGACAAGACTATGTCTTGCTTATAAAATCGTACTGCCTTCTGTTACCAGCTTAGAGGTATGAAGGAATACATGTCAGGAGTTGAAATTTGGCACAGAGTATTAGGTGCCCAAATCATGCACGCACAAAAAAAAGACAGACTTGTAAGTAGTCAAGGGACCGAGAACCGAAGTCAAAAGTCAATCTCCTGAGCTAGTTTTTTCAGTGCACCACAAAAACAACAGCATACCACATATCACTGCAACCGCCTTCCAACCCACAAATTTTGTAAATTCTGCTATTACTTCTCTCATTCGGAGAGTGCTCCTCTTACCATCCATCCAAACATTAATAGACAAAGAATTGCACCTTATTAATAGGGCAGTACATAATGCTGGGTATTCTACTTCCAGATTTCATTATCTCCTTAACTGTGTCAAGAACAAATTATTTCCAAAATCTTTCCTCTGCAACAAAGAAGAATTCACTTTAGTACAACCTCCGATACCGTTTTTGGGCCATATATCCCTAAAAATAACACGTATATTTAGAAAACATGGTTTTTTGTTGCCCATAGTCCCTCAACCAACATTAAGACGTATATTGTGCAATGATAGAGACTCTCTCACATTGAATGAGAAATCGGGAATTCACAAAATCCCATTAAAACATACATCATCAGGGGAAGAAATCATTTACATAGGAGCAACCACCAGAATGCTACACTCCCGCATCCTCGAACACCAGGAAGATATTAGAAACAACAGACCAACAACAGAATTAGCTAAAAAGGTGCTAAATCAGGATTATCTTCCGCTCTGGGGCCATACAAAATTGCTAAAACGTTGCGATGATCGAAGAGAGGTATTCATATGAGAGAGTCTTTACATATCCACTTTAACACCGTGCAATGCACCAACATTAGAAATCCCGCAACTGTGGATATCATTATTTAAACAATCTAAATCATAAATTTCCTTTCTCAGTTACACCACAGCCAAATACGGCACCATTATTTACGTTTTAAATATTTTGGGGTTATTTCATCATCACAGCATGTTTCTACACCTATAATAATTATTGCAATTTTAATATGTATACGGAATTCCATCCACGTGCTTTACGTAATTTAAATAGTCCATTAAAAAGCTAACTGTTCGAAAATTATGGTATTCGATTTTCGCCCGAAGACGACAGCTGTAAGCTGTTGAAAGTGCTTGCAAGTACATGTGTGAAGTTTTACAAATCACAGTTTGTAACACTGCAACACCAATGTGTTAATCATTCATTAAGCATATGTTAAATGCAAATCATATAAACCAGGCAACATCAGAAGTATCTGCCATTCATCATTATGGTCCATGGAACTTTAAGAGTTTGAACATGATTCATTGTCATATTAGTGACTGTCTAAATCAAAGATTGCCAGATCAACAGTGAGTTTTATATTTACTAGATGGAGAAGAAAAAGAGTATGCACCCAAATTAAGAGCAAAACAATCCAAAATGTTGGTCCAAACAGGACAGTGGCCAGGAACATTTGCAATACTCATTTTTACAAATCCAGGAGTACACAGAGAATATCCAGGAGATTGGAATTAGTTCAGTGTCAGTTAAGTATGTCAAAATTGAGCACTTCCTGCCATACAACAATCTCTGACTATGCTGACACTCAGAAGCTACCTATTATGAAGCCAAATGAATCATCATCTCAGGAAGTTCAATAAACATCTTCATTGGGCAAGAGAAAAACATCCTCTGGAGTGACAAATCATGTCACTCAATGTTCCAAGTCAGATGGCAAGCCTGTGTGAGGAGAATGCCCAGAGAGAGAGAGAGAGAGTTGTTTGTTTAGTTATGGAAATGCAACAGTTTGGATGATCTGCCTAAGGGGAATGCCTTCAGGGAGGTCTTTTTAAGGGAAACTGACCCCTATTTAGGCGTTACACACATGGAAAAAACCCGGAAAACTCCATGTGGCCAGCCCGTCAAGCGAGTCACGAACCCTTGACCGAACTCCCAGTGTTCACAGTATGAAGATCACGTGGGTGGGTGACTATCAGAGAAAAGAGAGAGAGAGGGAGAGAGACTTGACTATGATATGCTAACTGTTAAATGTGTGGAGGTTCTGTGATGGTCTGGGTATGTTTTTGTGGTATGACCCAACCCATTATAGTGATAAAAACCATCCACACTGAGGTGTATGTAAGTATTCCAGACAATCATTTGCTGATGACAATGTGGCAATACTCCGGAAATGGTCAGCAATACTTCGAACAAGACTTCCAACACATTTTGCCAAAAATTTGTGCTGTTTTAAGGTGGTATGAAGATATAGATGTTTCATGATTGGAGTGGCCAGCATAGAGTCCAGACCTGAACCGAACACCTTATGGACCACCTAGAATATAGAATCAGAAATTATGCAAAGTGTCCAGCATCATTGAAAAGAATGGCAACCTGTTTACAGGAGGAATGGAGAAAAATATCAGTAGAAGTGGATCAGAAACAAGTGGAGAGTATGCCATGCAGACTGTTTATCATCAGAAGGTACCCTACATATAAGTGAAAAAGACAATGACTGGAGCCTCACAAATTTGATAGTATATTTTAGCATTTAAATCATGAAATTGGTAATTATTGAAAATATAATTGTACCTGCATCTGCAGAACAATCATTTTCGAAGTTAAAATTGATCAAGAACTGCCTCCAAACAACAATGTATTAAAAGAGACTTTCAACTTTCAATCTTCTCCAATGAAAGATATTTCTACAGATTCAGACTATTAGCACTACTAAAAGCAGGAGAATTTTGAATTTCTGTATACCTGTTGAATTTTCCAATTCATTGTAAAACTATTGTACACATTTTTAATACTTCATTGTGTATTTTATTGTGTTTCCATAAAAATGTTCATATTATTATAGACCTGAATAAATAAATCTATCCTCTTCCCTCCATTGTTCATTTTAGGGTCTCAAAAATAAATTTTGCCTATGTTCTCATAAATCTTAGGGATGCCTCTGCTCATTATTAAAGACCATAAGAGCCCCACTAAGTACTAAAATTACTATTAAAATATAATTTTTATTCTTGCTAAATGTCTACTACTTTCGATAAGATGATGTCAATAACCTAAATAAATGAATAAATTAATAACGTGATTCTCTATCTTCCTATTAAATTATAAATCAAAACTATTACACATTCAAATACTATCTATTGACAAAATTATTCACAGCAGCATTTAAACACGTTTTGAGACTAAATGATACGTAATATAAATATTAAGAATTATAGGACTTTGCATATTTGTTTGAGCAAAATGTCTATATTTTTAGTATAAATTAATTCGAATAACCCTAATTTTCAAGTGATAATTCTAAGTCTACTTCATTACCTCGATTGTACATTCTTTTCCTTTAATAATCTTTACCGTAATAATCATTGTACTTTATACGAACTTTCTCGAAGTATGTACAGTATCAATAATTATACACTAATATTTAACCAGTTCTCATTCTACACAACTCGAAACCAATACAATCACTCACGTTCCCTCATTCCATCGAAGAGAAGTGTTGCCAAGTTAAAATTTCCGAAATTAATTATTATATGGTAGAAAATATTATAAAATTTGATAAAAATCTCTCAATAATCCTATTTACGATAAATAATAGCATAAAATGCCTAAATAACAAATATATGGCACTTTCAGTACATTTAAAAAAAAAAACTTTTTCCGCCCTGTGGACACTAAGAGAACTTCTTGTTAGCAGGCCCATTATGGGTTTGACCACAATGGGGCAGCTGGGTGGTGAGGGACGGGCCCGACATATCCGGACAGACCACCCTCCGAAAAATTCCTAGGAATTTTTCGATCAGTCCGGATTCGATCACGCTCAGTACATATGATACCAATAGTGATAATAATGATAATAATTTTTCTATCTTTTTAAATCTTTTTTCTCTTAATAACTAATTTTTTTTTGCTTTATTTATTGTTTTATGTTTTTTTTAACTCTTTCGCGCTGTAAGCACTAAGAAGGCTTTTTTTCAGCACGCACATAATGAGTTTGGCCGGGCTCATCATGAAGCGGCCAGATGGTGAAGAAGGAATAAGCCCGTCCACAAATTTCCAATTTCAGCATGCTTTTAATCAATGAGACGATTTTTTCTCAATAGCAGACGACGTAGACGGAATAAGAACTCTGAAGTATTAGATCGTAAATATTGTGACTACGTGATGAACACAAGCGGCAGTAGTGGTGGCAAGACTTCGTCAAGTAGTTAGAGATATGGTTGTTCGACTGTACAAGTAATAGCCCTAATGTTGTCAAAATAGTTTAGAAACTACATAATTTTTACAGCAACTAATTTTTTTTTCTAAATAAGCCAACAGAGCTCCAGTTATCTGATTTTAGGTAACGGAATTTTTTATTCAACAGGCTTGCAGCGCTTTTAGCATATTTGTTCAATTATTAAATTTATTGTCAGCGCACTTTCAGTGTTTTCAGTGCTCTCGATTACGCTACCAATCCTGCTTACAAGATGGACACCTCCTGTGAAAATATTTTCTCGAACTGCCTAACAATATTAAATTTTTTGCCAGTTTAAATGAGTAGGGTTTTGCCTCTTTTGCTTCAGTATCTTTTTAATAACCGTGTGATGTATAATAACAATAAGAAGGATAAGAATCTTTTATTATTATTATTATTTTAAAGTCAAAACTATAGTAAAAAGTGGGTTTATGAAATATAGTTTTTGTTTTAATTTTCTGGCTGTTATCTATACATAACAAAAGTATGGAATCGTGTCAAATTTGACCATTCGGGTTTTTTGCAAATCTTCACTTTTCGAGACTCCTGAATCTTAAAAATTCAAAAGAACGAGAAAAAATTTCTTGGATATGTATGTATGCAGTAAATTGAAAAATTTTACTTCGTTCTTTTAAAAGATGAAAGCAATAAAATGTATTGTAAAGTCTCAAAAATTGTTAAAACTATCTTTGGCACGAATATTTGTACCATTTTGAATATAAAATAGTAATAATTGCAATAAAAATCGTGTTAAGTGTTTGATAATTTATTACAGTGTGTGTGTGTGTTGGCATCTATTTCGTTTAATATCTCAGGCTGGAGTGAGGATTAAGAAACAAATTTGGCATGGAAGATTGTATATAAGGGGAATTGATGCTATTAAATTTTTGTGGTTAAAGATCAACGCGGCGAGAAGATAGAGAGGGTTGGATTCAATGAAGATTTTACACCTTATTAGCATTACATTTTTTTTTTTTTTTTTTTAAATAAAATTTATCTCTACCCTCAAAATTAAGCTTTTGCCATTTTAATACAGTGACGCCTCGTACTTCGAATTTAATTCATTCTAAGAGGCCATTCAAAGTCTGAATCGGTTGAAGTCCGAATCGTTTTTTTCTGTTAAAAATAACTGAAAGTGAATTAATCCATTCCCAGACCCTAAACAATATCCATTTCGATAAACTTAAAACAGCAAATACTCATAATTTACGGTAAAAGTAACAAATTAAAGCCCTAAAAATAAATTAAAACACGAAAACAATAAATAAAATACGTAAATATTATATAATAAAATGAAAATTGCATTTACTGGTCGCACACCGTCGTCTTCGCCATCTTAATTCTTTATTTTCTATCGCTAAATATTTTTAAAATTAATTATTAAAGAATAAATTAAATCGCCTGTTTATAATATGAAAATCCATAAATGATTTTAATATTAAAAAATAATTTTAATTGAAGAAATATAGTAAATTTATAAAAAAAATTCCTAAAAATTTAACCTCTAAATCTGATTCGCAAACATATACAATACATATAGGAATAAAAACAAAACTGAAAAAAATTACCTTGAAATTCTTTGGATAGTTGCTGTAAAAACTGATGCAATGAGAAATGACATCATATGATCACAATTGAAGATAAACAATATTATCAAGAAAATCGACTATCTTACGAGCAATTATTTATTGTTACATCGTCACAATGCTGGGCTGCAATTTTTAATCATATTTTTAAAATTTATTTAATTCAAAATATTTGGTCTCCACCACAAATTAGTAGTGACTTGCCCCTGTACATAATACTTTTCCTGTTGGCGACAGTTATGCCGTTATCTATCTAACTCTTTACACGGGAAAAATTTTGAAATTAAATAACGTGACTTTCGGTTTTGATCAAAAGTTTTTACGTAGTTAATCGGGGCCGCCAACTCCCACGCTTTCCATATCTGGTCTAGGATTTCATCTATCTAATTCCAACCTCGAGATTAAGGAAGCACAGACATACGGACAGACAGGCGAACCACAGTGGGAATTTATAGGTTTACAATTTTTTTTCAAATTGCAGCCCAATAACAGTTTATAAGATATGACCAATATCTATGTTTGCACAATTTTTTTTAATAAAAATCCTATTTTTATTAGACAAAATTGGATAAAAACTCAACAGACAATATTTAGGGGTGGAGAAATGATTAAAAAACGAAATTTGGCATGGTAGCTTGTGTATAAGGGGCATTGATGCTGTTAAATTTTGGTGATTGAAGACCAAGATAGTGGAGAGATAGAAGGGGTTTATGTGTCATATTTCGAGAGGGGTCGGAATTAATGAAGAATTTCTGGTTAATAGCATTTACAATTTTTTAATAAAATTCATCTCTACTCTCAAAATTAAGATTTTTTGCCGTTTTATAGTACAGGTACTCCTCACTTTACGACCGAGTTTTGTTCCGACGACTACGTCGTTAAGCGAATTGATCGATAAGCGAGGAGCTTGCTCCGGGAATCAGGTTGCCAGATTGGCTTTTTTGATGCCAAATTTGCGAAATTTGGCTTTTTTTCAGAATGATTGGCGTCAAAAATTTTGTTTGGCTTTTTGGCTTTTTTTGGCTTTTTTCGAATAACATCATGATAATTTTATTTTTTAACAAATCTAATTTTATTTTTTCCAGTAGGCATTGTAAGTCGTATATTATAAATTCTAAGTTGTATATTATTAAAAGAAATGATCTTGGATCAGACTAATTATCTCCATTTCCATTTTGCAACTCCAATAGTTCAAGAATTTGGAAGGTTAAATGGCCTTTTTCAACAAAATAAAGGAGACCCTTATCAGTTGCATGAAAGTTTATTTTGAACTACAAAACTTTAAAAAGTAGACTTTATGATGGTAATTATAAAAAAAGTATTTCTAAAGTTGATTTTGAAATGAATTTTTTGAATGAATGAGATAAATACCTGCAAGTAAATAATAATGATGAAAAAGTCAAGCAACAATTTCTAACTATCAAAGAAAGGTGTTTTCACACGTTAGAAGAGGCTTTAAATCAAGTTCAACAACGGCTTCCATCGGCAATGAATTTATTTTAAGATCTAGCGCAATTAAGCCCAAATATAATTTTAAACAAAGCTTTATGACCAAAGTTTTCTGAATTGCCATCTTTGAATTTAGCACAAGACAATCTTAATATGATTGAAGAGCAATACAGGAAACAGTAGCGTAGCGTAGTGGGGGCGGCAGGGCGGCCCGCCCCGGGCGGCACTTTTAGGGGGCGGCAAGATTTCACAATAAATACACAATACACATTATACCTGTACAATACACAATAATGATGATTGTTCTTTGCCGAAAAGTTCTTTAGAATTACTGTATATTTTAGTCTTTTGAATTGAGATACCTATATAAGTAGGCGGCAAAATTTTCCTCCGCTCCGGGCGGCTGACACCCACGCTACGCCACTGCGTTAACATAATAAAATAGCATTCAAGTAATAAAGTATAATGTATATAAAATATATAATAAATTTTGGCTTTTTTCTGGCTTTTTTTAATCTTAGTTGGTTCTTTATAAAAATTTAAATCTGGCTACTCTGCCGGGAATATAGGATCGTTGTAAAATTATACAAATTATGCAACAAACTTCAAATTTATTCACGAGAAGACTATTATAGTACGCTATTAGCCTATTATAGTACTATAAGACTATTATAGTACGCGCAAGCCTATTATAGTACGCTTAGTGAGCATGTCACCATTCGCCACTGATCGATACTCAAGCTGAGAAAGGGGATTCCCCGAATTGCAGGTCGAAACTCGATTGGTCATAAGTACGAGTGGTCGTTAAGTAGATAGGTCGTAAAGTGAGGAGTACCTGTAATTAATAACAAATAATTTTTATCACACAATCTTATAACAGATGGAGCCACACACAATTTTATTTACTAGGATTAATAACAAAGTTATTTTTTTTAAAATATATTAACAGCCAGGAACGTTATGCAACTGGTTGCTACGTTTTTTTTAATCAATATAGAATTATTTTCTATTTGTGTTTGTAAGTCTTTAGAATCATTAGCATTTTAATAAAGCATTTGCATTAAAAGATTTATGAACATTAAAGGAATGATTAGTTCACCACGCCAAAATATTATCCAATTAAAAAATGAGATAACCACTTTCTATTGACATTAAACAGTTAAACTGTGCGACATTTAAACGTTAAATTATATCATTAATTAATACAAGTTAAGTTTAAAGTTTGTCCACAGATTAACAAATTTATTGATGCTAGTAATAAATAAAAATATCAGCGTTTGCGTTTTTGGAGGCTGAGCCTATTTTCAGTCAATATGAACATTTTCGATCAATTTCGATGAGAACAATTTCTCGGTCAATTTCTCGGACAATCGCCAATACTGTGGCTGAAGTTGGAAAATATTGTAATTACTTTTTCGTTTTACTTTTCCAGTCCTGAAAAAGTTAGAAAACTTCGCGTATTTTTGGTTTCAGTTCATACCAGCAGTGAGGCAAAGCGACCTAGCATCTTCGAGCTTAGCTATTACGGTCCCGATAAGACATTGTAATTATTATAGGGTGTTTGTTTGCTTTCTTTGCGACTATAATCTTAAAATATAATGGCAAAGCTTTCTATAAATGCTTAAAACTGGAACTTTTAGTGAATGAAAATCGTAACCTTTCTTTTGCTATCAGAAATACACTGGCGTAATCTATCAAGATTTGCTTTACTCCATCTAAACAATTAAGCATATTCAGCGTTAAAAAATTAAAATGTATCACGAAAAGTATGTAAAGCCTAATGAAACTATATAAAACTAAATATGAAATATTCTTACCACTAAATGAATTAATGTCGTTGAAAATATAGTGGAAGAAGTCTTAGAAGAAATTGCAATTTGTCTTAATGATACCAACTTCTTTCACAGAATTGATGAATTTAAAACAAGTCGGTGTATTTTAATATATTCACAAGCATATTACTTATGTATCCGCTATTTCTGAATATCTTTTGGCACAATTTGCATTTGATTTCATTACTTGAAATCTCTTCTTGAAAAACTTTCTACGGATTATCGCGATATTTCAAAAATTGTTTCAGAAATTTTGCATTATCATGAACTGAATACCTGATAAAGGTTAGAACTAACACAGGAATGTGATGTATCGGACCATCACGTGACAGCGTATTGGATTGCCTGGTAGTCGTCTGGTCGAACAGTTTTGAGTTGAGTATGTTATAGCTACCGATTTTATTAATTTTCAATGTTACTGTGCTTTGAAAAATGTGAACTGTGACCAGTAACAATTTGTGTGTTTTATTTTCCCAGCTGTTATAACACGGGAGAAACATTGTAATCGTGTCAAATTTGATCGTCCGGGTTTTCATGCAAATCATTGAGATCCAATGAACTGAAAATTCCAAAATGAAAAAAAAGGAAAAAAATTCTATAGATATGCGTGCCTGCTTGACTGTTGACGTCTATATCGGTTAATAGCGAGGTTGAGGCCGAAGTTTTAAACGCGAAAACGTGTACGTCGGACGTTGAACGCCGCTTTCCTGTAAGCATAGAAGTTTGACAATGACGTTTGGAATGTCGAGCATGATTCCACTGACTTTCCAAACATCATTGTCAAACTTCTAGACTTACAGGAAAGCGGTGCTCAACGTCCGACGTACACGTTTCGCGTTTCAAACTTCGGCTTCAACCTCGCTAATATCTCGAAATGGAGTAAAGATTAAGAATGAAATTTGGTGTGTTAACTTATACAAAAGGGGCATTGATGCTATTAATTTTTGGAGTACTAAACTCAAGGGGATGAGAAAATAAAAGGGGGTTATATGTCATATCTCCGGCGGGGTCGGACTTAATAAAAATTTTACTCGTTATTGGTATTTAAAATATTTTTAAAAAATCATTTCTACCATCAAATTTAAGTCTGTTTTTTTCTATTTTATAATATGAATTTAGAAAACTTACAAAAATTTTCGACTAGGCTATACTTTAAAAAAAGTATCTTCTCAATTCATCACTTTCACACACCATCAGTAAATAAATCTCACCATTAAGTTGTCCACGCTATTTTATCAAATATATATTTATTTTTAATTGTGCCGTCGCCCGAGGAAAGATTTTAACGTTCTACATAGTAAGACGTCTAATGGAAGGTAGACTTCACCATGAGACTGTTATTTGCTGATAGTGTGTGAAAAGATCGAAATGAGAAGACGCTTTTTTAAAGCATTATCTAATGAGAATTTTTGTAAATTTTCTAAGTTTATACTTATTTTGCTATGTTATCAAATGCATATTTCTTTTTATAATAATTAATAATATAAAAGTTATTTTTAAACACAAGAAATGGCGCTACATACAATTTTAACTTTGAGCTACTGTCATAGTGTTTTCTTAAATAAATATTTTTCTAAATGGAGATTTTCCCCACAATTCAACAAAATGACTCTTTTTAAGCTTTTGTTATTAAGTAAATTTTATATCGTAATATAATTGAAAATTATTGGACTTTCTAATGGTCCCATTAACTTCCTGTTCGAGTGCCTGGAAAGTCGAGCAAGAGTCCTGTTTTGAATTTGATATTAGAATTTTTAATGAAAATCGATAACTAAATCTACTACGAAATTAACAAATCATTATCGATTATTACAAGTTGGACTGAAATTTTTAATGAGCTATTATTTATCGTGACGTTTTCAAAATTTCGGGCTGCAATTTTTCGTCACAATGCTCTCAATTTTAGTACTTTCATGCCCTGTACATCATACTTTTCCTTTTAACAATAGAATCAAGTCGATCATCCATCTAACTCCGATCTGGAGAAAATTTTTGAATTGAAATAACGTGACTTCCAGTTTTGTCCAGAAGTTCGTACAAAGTTAATCGGCACCGCCAACTCTCAAGCTTTCCATATCTGGTCTCGGATTTCACCTATTTAATTTTGTTCTCGAGATTAAGGAAGGATAGACAAACAAACAGGCAGCATTTATAGGTCTGTAATTTTGGGCTGCAATTTTCAAAAATAGCAGATATATTTATATATCTGCTATTTTTAATACGTATGTATACATATATATTTAATACATATATATCCTATTATCTACATAGGATATAATATATATACATTTAAGGAAAATTTACAAAAGAAATTGTAAACAGTAATTTAAGTTATGCTTATTTTCTCTTTTAAAGTTTAGATGATTTTTGTTAATTGAATGGTGATAACTTTTTTAATACTAAATTAGAAATTAGCTTAAAAATTACAGTATTTACAAAAGTGTAAATCTTCCACTAATTAAATTACTTTTAAAATTGTTTCAATTAATTTTTTAAATGTAATTAACATTTAACAGATGTCACGTATAAAATAAAATATTTTAAATGTATATTTTATAAGCAAATTTGAAAATGTATAAATTGAAACTTTTATTTTATCATTTATTTATTGAAATGTTTAACAAAAAAGATTAATTTACTGATTTTAAACAAATAGTAACTGAATGAAAATTCGTGTTGACAAATGATGATCAAATTTTAATACGATAATCACGTTATTTATTAATATTATCGAATTATTTCTTTTTACTTTTTCTAGTTTACGAAGCTCCATATACATATATATATATATGTAAAAGATCTTTGCGAAATTTATCATCAAGCAAACTGATACAAATTTTGAAAGACAACTTTTGATATATATTACGTTAATCCTAAAGAAAGACACGTCATTAATCAGTTTTAACACAAGAGCGATTCAAAAACAATTAAAATTCGTCTTTGAAATTTGTTTGTTGGAGCATATTACTGATTAATTCTATGATTATTATTAAAGTTTTGAAATGGTAAAATTCTATAAATGATTAGAAAACAATGGGATAATGTAAAACTAAACTGATGTTGATAAGGCTATTAATTGTAATTTTATAATATTTAAAATTATTTCTCTAGCATCTTTTTAAGTTTGTCATTTGTGCTAATAAATTCTCTTTAATTTAATTATGTACAATTTAGATCTACAATAATATACAAAAGTCATTTTGACTGTAGGGTTGAAGCAAACTTTCAAAAATCATAAAACAAGTCTTAAATACAAACAAATTAAAGAGAATCGAACATGTTTTTTTTTTTTAAAGATTCAAATCATAAGAACTTTTTAAACTAAGTAAAAAATAAATAAAAATAAAATATTTAAAAATTTTTAATATATGATACAAGTTATATAATTACAACTATGCTACTAAACTCCAAGATTGAGAAGTACAACATAGCGCGGAATTCACTAAATGGTCTTTATGGGTTAACACCTGAAATGCTGCACGGATGTTTTCCTTTAGTTGCTGTATATTTACTAAAATTTCACATATACTTTCTACTTTACGTAACTCCATAAAATGATGGCTGGAAAAGTAAAAAGAGTAGTTAGATCAGGAGACCGTGCAGGCTGAACTGCACTGTGGTGTACTTTACTATAGTGAAATTTTCGACTCTGATCTATTAGTACCTGCAAAAGGAATAAAATATCAGTTCAGGAACAGACATTATTCTTATTTAAAAACCCCTAGGTAACTTTGAGTCCGTCTGTATATTAATGTATATATACAAACAGTATGGAATCAACCTTTTTTTCTTTGTCTTATAATAAGTCACTCAACTATACAAAACTCGTAAATATTTATGCACTAAAAAGATTTAATTACAGTCTGAAGGAATATTAAATAGAGACTATGCAATTGTAGTATTGCATTAGTGTATATAATCATATAATATTTTATATGTACTCTTATTGTTGTATAAGTGTACAACATTTATTGTACAGCAATCCCGTTTTATGATCATTTTCTTGCGTTTTTTACTTCAGATATAAATTTCCTATATGACTGTTTAAAGTATAGTATTTAAGTGCATATTTTTATGGGCTATCTCTGTATGATATTATACAATTAAAATTTTATTTTCAAGAACCTCGATTTCTATAAACGAGCTTAGAATATAAGAAACGTGATAGCTTGTTTTACACTGGCTTCCAGAACCAAAGTCGTAAGAGATTTATATATATATATAAATAAACCGGTACGACATTTATCGTCCGTATTGTTATATGTTTTCATCAAAATTAATGTTTATGTCGATAAAACAAGTTTAGAATAGCATAGCTTATAAAAAATGAAGTATTTGTTTAACAAGATATTGGTATTTGTTCTCTACAATAGTTTTTAAAATGTAAAACTTTATTCTCTATTTCATATAATATATATATATTTCCCATTAGCCAGTATTTAAAATTGATAAGTTGACTGATTACATTTATTCAATATTTATTTCGTTTAACTTTCGACGTCATTGATTAGTCTCTTACTAATTCTAGGCGTGTGTTGTGGTAGAAAATTTTATTATATTATTTGATGAGTATCTGTTAACGAGAGAAGTTCAAATCTGATAAAGAAATCATAAAATGAAAGGTTTTAAAAATTTATACCTGATCGATGATGATAATTTTTTATGCTAATATTTAAGCATTGAAGAATAAATTCTTAGAATTAGAAAGTAAGAATATTGGAATGTGGAATGCAATTTAGGCCTATATTTTGTATATAGAGAGATAATATAATTGTCTATTATAAAATTTCTGGTTATTAAAATATATAAAAACGTTGCAATTATACCAATTGAATATATCAAAATCAATTTATTTAATGTTATTATATAGATAATTGAAAAATATTTTATATTACTAGGTTAAATTAGTTAATTAACTAACGTAAATTGTGTCTATAAATTGTATTACCAAAATAAAAAATTAGTTTTCTTTAATAGAAGAGCGTAATGTATTAATTAATTACTTATATAATAAAACTTTATTCATTACAATAACAGTAATTAGCTTAATTATGGTATTAATAATTATGATAATAAACTTATTCGTGTAATAGTACGAATATTGGAAAAAGCATTTAAATTATTTGGTTATTTAACAATTTATATTTTAATTTCTTCTGATATTGAACTTAAAAAAATCCCAAAAGCTTTTTTTCGATCGAAATTTATACAGTACAGTACAATATTTTAATTGAAACTTTTCATAAAAGGCTAATATTAATAGGCCTAACTATAAATAGCAGGCGCTTTTATTTTTCTGAGATCGTGATGCTACATTTAGTGTTTAATGCATAGTACAGTACATACCTTTGTTGCTGTCTATACTTGAAAACTTCTGGACAACGGAATACGCCATACAAGTACGGCATATTCCTTTACGATGGCAAAACAACTTCACTTCGCATCGTGGTTCGAAATTCTGATGCGGACCCTTTTCTCTCCAAACCAATACCAGACCGCAGAAGAGGGGAAAAAAGCACACAGCTAAGATCACTTTTTTCTTGTTGCTGTTCTCCGCCTCCAAATGTAAGCTGTGAATTTGTTGGTTCCTATAGTATGAGGAATGACAGAATATAAGGATCTCCTTAAATTATTTTTTATGTAACATGTTTTAGCTTTTTGGAGCATTTCTTTTATAAAAGTTTTAAATTTTATTAATAAAAACGTGGCTACATAAAACCATGATGAAAACAATTGTTATGATCATGAGTCGTAGGCTTTTATCTGAACCCATTCGGACCTCTTTGGCTCCGAGTTATGATTCGGCCGAACTACTTTGCGCCATTGTAGTTTCGCCACTATAATCATGCATACTGGCCATCTTCTTGATATTTTTGCTAATCTTAGGTTAGTGGTTGTTGTTGTTTTCTTTAAACTAAACTGTTACTTGAAATTCCTAATTATTGAGTAAATTGCCCATCTCGGACGACTTTTAGCCACAAAATTTTCGATTGTCATTTTTTTCACAATACACACATGATAGAAACTTACTCAATAAATTCAGTTAGTTCTAGTTAGATCAGTTCGTTTACAACTGCTTTGATTTAATGAACAAGGCTAAATCCACATGTTATCAGAATAACTACGTGTCACGCGATGTTTATTCTTCACTGTTCAAAAAAATATGATTATACATTTCTTTAATGCGGGAGAATAAGTCCCTAATTTTGTGCAGATTTTTTCCACACTCGTTTTCTTGTTTAGATATGTGCCAAAATAAAAGTATACTTTGCAATTCGATTTTTAAATACAAATGAAATAAAAATATCTAGTGAAATTTATTGCAGAATGTTAGTTTAATATTATATGAGTTAGATAAATCAATGCAAATCTATGAATGGATGAATAAGTTTAAGTATAATAGTGAAAGTGTTGAAGCTTCTTGCATCAGATCATGTTGTAAAACTAGAAAACATAACGGTAATTGAGAAACTCTTACAAAAAATTTGTTATGTCACTGGTTTAGCGTCCGAGAACAGTAAAGAGTTTAGTATAGTGTTCGTTTCGTATTCTTTGTAATCGTTTAGTAAAGGCCTATTACCAGTAAATAGATGTAATCCCTATCTTTTGACCTTAGATTAGTGTGAAAGAGCTTATATTATGATTTTGTGTAGTGAACGTAGCAGGTATATCGTTTGGGAACCCAAGTTATATAGTTATATCGGCTTAAGGACCTGTATTAGAGGAACCTTAACCTTAACTTTATTCCAGTAAACATGGTTATAAAAAAAATTTGAAAGCCAGCTCATTTCACAAACCTTATGCCTGAAAGCAGTATAAAATACGAGGTATTACAAAATATTGTACAAAGTTTACTATGTCTTAGTAAGCAATCTTCAAGTTCCTGACAAAATTCTTTCGGCCAACAAATACTGTAAACAACTCCAAACACAAAATGTAAGTACAACTGTCTTCCATTGTAATGCATCATAGGAGAACAAGGATTAAATTTCAGTTGTTACTGGCAGCTGGTACACTTGTCTCAAAATGCCAGTGTTGGTTTAGGAGTATGTCCTTTTGGTGAATTTCCTCTATCTGTACAGATCATCATACATTATATTAATTAAGTATTATGGAATACTTATCATTAACAATAGATAACGTTTTAAAACCTAGAATATTCAACTCGCATAAATAATAAGAAAAAAAAAAATTAGCGGTTTTGATAAATAAACAACAAATGTACAAGAATTTAAAATGTTGAGTTGGTTAAGAACTTTTAATGAACAATGAAAGATCGCACGAATATTTTAGTGTTAAAATTCATGACATCATTAATCACATATGAGTTTAAATAAATATAATAATCCACTGATCATAAATAAATTTTTGACAAATGAATTTTTATTTTTTTCTATCTATAATGAAGAATCTTCTATAATTATATTAAAACAATTCATTTTTTATAAAATAATTATTTATTTGTTAAATAAAAACATTGATTAGTCGGTAATATTGAATAAAACAAATACGAGCGTTTATAAATTACAATAAAAATCTGATAATTTATCAATTCATAATACTTTAATTCTTTGTAATCATAATGTGGATAAAATAAATACCTATAAATGAATATCATTTCCTATTGCAAAAAATTATTAAGTTTAAAATAATCTGTTCTAAAATAAATATTTAGAAAAAAATCGAAGTTTTTCAATCAAAAGTGATGAATATGATAACTTATCGAATTATGTTGGATTCGGATCGAATTTCATCGACAAAAATTCGACACTATTTTGTTTCATCTTTTCTGAGTATTACAGAAAATATAGAAAGTGACAGTCGATAGCTTATATGTTGCCAAAAGAAAAGTAACATAAACGACAGAATAAAAGGGGCACCCGAAGGACACGAACAGTTACTACACAGAAGACAAAGATAGATACATCTGTGCTTTTATACTCAGGTAATCGAAAATTTTGTTCTGCTTCAAGAAAGTCAGAAAAATTTCCGGTTTTCTTGAAGCTTTTGTTATTTATAATAATAATAATAATAATAATAATAATTTACAATACATTTAACGAAAATAAAAATAAAAAAACTTCACTAACAATAAATACAGGATAATAAATAAAATTTTAAAAAGAAATAATGAATTTTAATCATAATTTTTTTTTTCCAGATTCATGCAATTAGGTATTTACTACTGTTTTAGGAGTGTCCAGATTACACACACACAAACAAAGTTTTAACCGGAAATTTATATTTAAATTTTTAATTTTCGGTGGTCCGATTCTAAAAACGTCGAAATAGAATATATTTTATATTCGGAATGTTTAAGCATAATGAAATATAGAGCCGCCGATGATCTCGAAATTTCTTAGGCTAAAAGTTTGTTTGTCTGTGTAATTGGACACGCCTAAAAAAGAAGTAAAGGTCAAATGTTGTTAGTTTGGTATAAGAGATTTATTCTCTTTTAAATATATAATACATATTGATACAGTATATGTATTACTTATATTTTATAATTATTAGACTATATAGTCATGGAGTCTGGACGATTTCTATCGTGTTAAATTCATTGAAACAATCCTTTCAACATTTGTAAATAATTTTTTGAAAAGTACAAAAGGTTTTACAGTAGTTTCAAAATTTTTAAATGGATTAAACTGTTACGACAAATAACAGTTTAATCCAATATTTGATCTATATCGCAATATTTATCACAATAAACAAATTCCAATATATAATATAAAACAAAAATTTGAAATAAGAAAATAATATAATAAATTATTGTTAGTTGTGATCGAAAAAGCAAGTAAACAAGTATGACAGGAGGATAAAAGAGTCAAGAAATATTTCTCTGTTGTATAGGATTATTTCAACCAAAATAGTCTGCCCGCAGGATGTGCAGAGTTGAAGCTCTCTTTGTCAAATATTTTCCCTGCAAGCAAGCAGGATTAGACATAACTCAATTTACTCCAGAGACTATTTTCAGATGAGATAACGTTAATATGTTTTAATAACATGATAAATTCTCTTACGTGTAAAATCATAATATCTTTATATTACATTGATTTCTCTTCGAAAAAGTATTAAAGATATTCATGTTTAAAACTGAAGGTTTTCGTCAAAGAACTTATATAAATTTTTTATAATAAATATATATTCTGTATATTTTTTAAATCATTTTTATTTTGCGATCATACACTTAATCTATATAAATAGTGTAAAAAGTAATAGAAAAAAATAAATTTTAGATTTAAAATATACATGTGTAATATTTTAAGAGTAATATTAAAATATATGTTTGCCATTCAATTTAAGTTAAATATTAATGAAAAATTTTATGACGAATTTATTCCACAATACTTGTATAAACTGTACTATAACATAAAATATACATGTGTTTTAATGTAAATGCTGTCGGCCAAGATTTATTTTTAATTATAATATAACACATTAATAGATTTATAAATAAAAAATAAGAACAAATAAATTTATTACTGTTTAAAAAATTCATCAGAAATTTAAGCAATTTAATTTTATTTTTGAAAATACCAATGTTTCATGTTCTGAAGTTTTATAAATATTTTATATATATATATAGGCTATATATTTTTTAATATTAACTTTTTCCTTCCTGTGGATGATTTTAAGCACGTCTGTCATAGATTCAGCCAGGCCCATAATGGTCAACCTTCGGCGAGGAATGGGGTCCACATCATGACGGCCGCTTTCCAAAAAATAGCTCCCGGCATTTTTGACCCGTCCGGATTCGAGAGTGGTAAGCTGTCATCTTAACTGTTCGGCTGTTCGGTCGTCGTATTAACATGATTGCTATGTATAATCTGTATATTTATTATAATTAATTTATATTCTCTAAATTAATGTTCTGCAATTTTTTTTTTTTGTGACCAGTACCTGCTTGTTAAATAAAAATTTGATACGAGTACAATTATGCTTTTTAGTTGTAATCATCTAATTGTTCGTTGGATTCGATTTTGGGTCTCAGAGCGGCAGGCCGGCCGGCCAGTTTGAAGTCGATTGGTTTAACTTGTTTCTATTTTTTATATAATATTTTAAATTTAGAAAATTTCCGCTTCGTTGAAAATTTTAGTTGTTACCATTACATTTTTCAAAAAAAGAAAAGAAAAAGAAAAAAAAAGATATGACAAAAACACAAGACAAGACGTTTATTTAATTGCACAACTATTAATAGGCTATACCCACTTAACACCCAGACAAACACATTTCAATTTCAATTAAAATGGCAGACGGTATATTTCACAATTTAAAATATAGAAGAAACTAAGTCGTCTTTATTCTTCCATCTTGTCCAAAAACTTTTATTTCTGGTGATTGAACAAGACAAAAGAACGAAAACGACTGAGTTTCTTCTATATTTTAAATACATTTTAGTTTCGATATACACACAGAAAGGCACTGCTGCAGTTCTATCTCGAGATAAGTTCTGTGTTCACTTTGAACGTTGGGTTTCCGTATCAAAACTGTGATTAAACATCACATGATGTTTATGTTCACTCCATTAACAGAGAGTACTACACCTATGTTCCTCATCGATTTTGATCAATTTTGGCACAAAGTAATGAACAGTATTGTGTATTGTGTTTTGTTTATTTTGCATTGTGTATTAGGCCTGGATGAACCAAAAATTTTGAAACTTGGAAAGATTATTTCTATAAATGGAGCATTGATCTATTAAATTTTGGTAATCTTGGTAATTAAAAGTCAAGGGGTGAGGAGATAGAGGAGGTCCATTTCATATCTTGAGTAGAGCCAGACTTAATATTTTACGATTGGCTATTGGCATATACAATTTTTTAAATACTCACCCTCACCCGTGCCTTCAAAAATAAGCCTTCTTGTATTTTTATAATTAATAATATAAAAATATTTTTAAAAATAAATCATAAATACTATTATCCATTCATACTTATTCTAATGAAACACACTTAAGTAGCCAATTTAACTTTCATTTTTTGAAAAGTGTTTAGATAAATATGATTAGAGGTTAGTTCATGACAAACTGTTAAGCATCCTGCTCTGGAATCCAAGACATACAAAGCTTATAATGTGTCCATTTAATGCTGAAAACAATGTATAGTTTGAGAGAAAAATAAAGCAATTTGTGATTTGTTACATCGGACCCAGATGCGGTCCGGTGGTAAAACCATTTGCCATGGTATGTGAACGACAGCAACAAAACAAGTTAACAAAGGGGAGGATGAACACTTATATTCGGGTCAGCGCAGACATGAGGGAAAGCTTTTCGCGCGACCGTCCTTCTGATTGGTCAGAAGTTGGCGCTCAAAAAACCTTTAAATTGGGGGAAAAGATCGAAAAAAGTGTGGAAGGTAAGGATCGGTACTGACAACACTTAGATCTCAGATACTCGGCAAGTCCGCTGAGGATGGGGAAACAGGGCACACTCTTCCAGAAGGGACTCTCAGGCACGGATGAGGTCTGAGATCGGACGAAAGTGAGAATAGAACCCTTCCATGGTACGGAAATTATCTAGTGGACATCCCCGATTATTCTAACTTATCCTCGGTTGTTATTGTTCAATCGGTACGGCAGGCACCGTGATAACCTGTATAATTTTTGTAAATAAACTGTACATATCGAACAATTTGAGTATGGAGGTGTATTTCCTACGAACTTACTGTACAGTACATTTGGAACGAATCGGGCCGTGCTAATTCAAAAAAGCCGATTGAGGTAACGGAATCTTCATTGTTGCCATCATTTAAAACCTAAATAAACACTACTCAAACTGGGTATAGATTTATATAAATAAGCACGATATTTAACTAATATCCAGTAGGAAAAAAGTGAGATTGTTGGATATTGATTATATGTGTAGTAGTGGCACACTCAGGATTTAAACTTGGAGGAGCCGAGAAGCAATTGGGAGGAGATATTTTTTAACATTAACTTATTTATTTTTTTAAATAATAAAATAAATAAGTTAATGTTAAAAAATATAAAGTTTAAATAACTTTATAAAAAATTAGACTACATTTAAATTATGTCCATTAAGAAGTCGATTTCTGATTGTTTTTATAAGATAAGTTGCATCAGAAAATATGAAAATTTTTTGTTTTCTTCTGAACGATGCATGAAGTAATGCTTAGCAATTTTCTAATTGATGCTAAACATTTGCAAAATGTTTAGTATCATCTAAAACACCACAAAACTATGCAAAACAGCTTTGACAAACAAATTATCATCAACTTTTTAAGTTTACCTAAGTTTCCATTTACTCCCTGAAAGTTCCACATACTTCTGTTAATAGAATTCCAATCTTTAATAATAAAATGGTGTGCAAAATACCTTTCGCAAAAAAATCTGTTGAATTGTCATCTGTCTTCTATAGGAATCATTCGCTACCATTTCAGTAATTATTCCAGATCTTTGGTCCTTTAAATAAACTTACTTTTTCTGAACACATGGCTTATACAGCATTGCATCCAGTCACAAAATATGTTTGTCCATCGTTAGATAGTACGTTTCGGACTAATTCATTGAGAAAGGAACTTTACCACTAACAAATGAAACAAATATTAGTACCCAACTACTTTTCGTAAGTAATCATAAATCAAATAAACGAAACAACTATTTTTTAATGCATACGAATATAATAGAACACACGGTTCCACGTGAAAATATCTAACTACGATTCTTGTGCCCTCTGGTAGATGATATATGAACAAATAAATAGTCTTGGGCGGTGTACAGAGCTCCCTCACCTTTCTTTCTTATACGTGGTTAAAAGTAACCAAATCGAGTGGGGTTGTCCCTTAAGGGGGGTTAAATCATCACGAAATATATACCGATATATACCGATATTGATATGAATAGGCTATATTAGAAGTAAGTGTTCTCCTACTTGTTTCCAGTGTAGTAATCATAGGAGAAGGAAGCAGTGTTGGATCGTTGTAGGCGGTTAGGGAGCGAAACTTCCTAATAGTATGTAATGTAATATATTTTTATTTAATATTTTTAAATATCAAATAAAGAAATTTATTAAATTTTTAAAGAAAGAATGAATTTTTTTCTAGTATGGATTTTTCAGACATAAAAAGCAAGAAGAATCCTGAATCCTGGAAGTGAAGGAAAGTAATCCTGATACAAATGATAAAATGTTCATTTGATATTTATATATTATTAATTTAAAGTTTAAATACTTTTGTCAATAATGAAAAAAACTGTTTCAATGATTACAAATTAATTAAATTTTCAAATTATATGTTCAACATAAAACTATCGTGAAACGAGCAATTTATTGTGACATGGTCACAATGACGGGCTGCAATTTTTAATCATATTTTTTAAAATTTATTTAATTTAAAATATATGCTCCCAACTTCAAATTATTGCTAGTGGCTTGCCCCTGTATATCATAATTTTTCTTTAACAATAGAGTCGTGCCAGTCATCTATTAACTGCTTTCAAGGGAAGGTTTTGAACTGAAATAACATAACTTCCAGTTTGAATCGGAAGATCATATATCATTTTGCCTTCGGGGCGTTCTCCCCTTTCATCTATCTAACTCCGTTCTCGAGATTAAGGAAAGACAGACGGACGACAATGGGAATTTGTAGATCTACAATTTTTTCAAATTGCAACCAATTAAGATAAACTGCAATTATTTCTTTTACTAATTTCGAATCACTTGACGAAGGATGGGCAACTCTTGACACGTGACACGTCAACGACTTTTTTCTAGTACTTAACCCAGGGCTTACCTTAAAAAATAAATATCGAACATATTTTTACATGTTATTGTTAATTGTCTACTTGGACTTTACTTATTAATAGGACTTTATACTGGTGTTTAAAGATTGGCACAGTAATGAGAGTTAGTTCAAGAAAGAACAAAATTTCTTTATTATATCACCTGTAGTAATAATTTCTGTAGTAATATTTTTACATGTTTTTTCGTGTTTAGTGAAGAATTTATCGTGTTTCTAAAGTGTGCTTAAATGGATCATTGATTATTTGAAAAGTTCTTCTCGCTACTTAAAAGATCCTAAATAATATGCTCCCAAAAACTTCCGTTGGACTTGAGAAAATTTTGCATCATAGATTTGGCAGTTTTTCTACGAACAGTTAAAAAAATTGCCTACTTCCTGTACTAGTCTATGAACTCTATTCTTGAACTCTAGTCTATGAAGTCTATGTCAATATACCATATTTATTGCAATAAATAGTGTATTGCCTAATTAATTAATTTTTTTATGCTGAATCTAGGCTTGACAACTGTACAAAATTTTATTTACTTTTTAAAACTGCTCGGAAATGTTCTGAAAAATTTTGAGGTATTGCATTTGCATGTTTTTAGCTTGTCCCTTTTCCCATATGAGAAATTGGCACCCTTAATTATAATTCGATATTACGTTTCCGCTAGTTTGTGTTTTCTTCTATTTTTCTCTATCCTGTAAGCACTAACAAGACTTGATTTAATCATTCCTACAGTAAGTTCGGCCACAGATCTACAATGAGGGAGGTAGGGTAATGAGAGACGGGGCCAACATATTCGGAATGGACCACTCATAAAACTGGGATTGCTTGTCCAGATTCGATCCCGAGATCGCAGAGTGATGGGCTGTACTAACTCGACAAAGGGCTGTCTTATTATTATTACCGTCATCATCATCATTATCATAATCATCAAGGAAAGGAAAATTGTTCTCGAGTTTGATTGTAGATATTCTTTTACACATTTACTCGGAATTTGTGATCTGAAAGTTGGCAACTTACTTGCAGCTGTGCTGTTGTTTAGAAGAAGGACCTTGTGCATTTGCAATTGGCGCAAGTAAAACAAACTTTTTGTATCTAGATGCGGTTACAGTCGTGCCGGTTTTCAAAGGGGGTTTACTAGTTAACGGGAACAGCCGTCGCGGTTGCAGTTGTCTGTGCGGCTGGAAATCGCATGGTGTGACCACGGCTTGAGAAGTTGCCATTATTCTGAAGATGACAGTTTAGGCATCAGATTTGAAATGATTAATTTTATATAATTAATAAATTAGGAAATTTTTCTTTTGGTGTTGAATGTAAAAATTAAATAAATTATAATAAAAAATTACATATATATTATAGTATATATGTAGAAACAGTGATAGAAATAGAAGTAACAATAATCTTCCAGCATTCATAACTGTTTTCAAATTATGGATAGAACAATAATGTTCTGGCATCCATAGCGTCTTTAGTCCTCTTCGTGCTGTCACCAACTGTTGTCTCCCCTTACTCATCTCCCTCTCCTGTTCTCCCTCTTCTTCTCCACAACCCCTCATTTATTTTCTTAACAGCTTAGGAATTTTACTCGTCTTTCATTCGGCCGTCCTGCACAGCTGACATTGTCCCTGATGTCCTCATCTGACTGGTCAGTTCAAGAACTTCGTTAGTTGAACTGACCCATGCTTTCATGTTGTCCGCAGAAGTAAATGTCTGCATTGGCCCTTCGTGATCACCTACCTTCTCAACTAAATATCTGTCATTTCTTAAAATTTTCATGATTTGGTACCACCCTAAGAACTTTGGATGAATTTTTAAGCTGGGCCTGTACTGCGTTCTCCTTACAGCTACCAGATCATTGACTAAGAATTTGGTGGGACATTTCCTTTTCTTATTGAAAGTTTTCCTATTCTCCGCTTGCAGTTTCTTAATGTTCTTTTTTCCGTTGCTCTAATTTCATCCCTCCCTTTCTCAAAGCACAGAATTTTTTTCTTTCTCGATCAGTTCTCAAAGTTTGAAGTCCTCCTTCAAATGCATTTTGGTACCAAACAACAACTCAAAAGCAGACCTATCAATACTTTGGTTATACGAAGAATGGATGTATTTCATTGTTAGATCAACGTGCTTATACCATTCTTCAGGCTTTGGTGCAGACAGTTTAGTAAGCAATGAAAATAATGACTTGATGCATTCTCTCCACTTGTCCATTAGCTCTTGGGATGCCTGTAGTAATTTGAATATGTTCAATGTTTTCTTGCTCGCAATAATCCTTAAAACACTTGATGTAAATGCTGATCCACGGTTGGACACAATTCGCTTAGGATTACCAAATACAACCGCCTGTTTTTTCAATTGATTTATAACTTCCTCTGCTCCTGTTGATTTAGTGGGATAGAGCCACAAACTTGGTGAAGACATCTGTAACTGCAAATATGTACTGATAACGTTTCCTAGTTTGTGCTAAATGACCCAGATGATCAATGTGATAAATATCAAAAGGTTGGCTTTTGTCAAGTGGATTCAAAAATCTTTTCAGGAATATTTTCTTGCTTAAGAATTGCTTCTTCTGATTTTTCTGGGAACTGCTTTTCATACTCTGTTTCAGATATATCCCTTCTGATTCCTTTATTATCTGTGGGTTGTTCAGATGCTTCATGTAACCATTCTTCTTCCATCTCATTATTAACTACAGTCTTCTCACTAGCAGATAGCCGTCTTGGACGTTGACAAACTGGAACATCATTTTTTAAGATAATGTTCATTTTAATCCCTGTTTCTTGTTCTCTGACTGCTTTGTAGTTTTTTATTAAAACTAGAAACTCTCTTCCATATTTTGCATCATTGATATGGCATAAGTCAACACCACCAGTATCTAGACAGGCAACATCAATATAATATATGTCTGAAATGTTTACTTCTGCATCTTTTGCTTTGATAATTTTCTCACACAACCTTCTTTCAAGGGCGTCGCCAGAGGGGGGCAGAGGGGCAGTTGCCCCTCCCTAGACATGCGAAAAAAATTATTTAAATGCTAAGTCATTTATTGCCCGATTTATAATTCCCGCGCGAAAAACCCAAGAAGATTATGTTTTAATTAAAATAATCTTCTTAAGCTTCTTAAAATTTATGAATCGTTTTTATTTTACCTACATACAATTCATATCCTCTATCAATTTATATCATCTTGCCCCCCCTGGCCCATTGGCTGGCGACGCCCTTGCCTTCTTTTAAACTGATATGAACTTAATAAAATACTAAAAACAAAGATTATTTTTAGTTCTAAAAACAAGTAAAAACTACTTTGACTTAGCCGACTTCAAGGAACAAATACAAGTTAAATAGACAGTCCGATAACGAAAACAAAAAACTCCTAAGCTTTCATTATTACCAGCTTTTTTATTGTTTTTTTCTTTACAATTGATATATTCCAAATGCATTTCGTTTAACTCAAACCTCATCAGTGGATACATCAAAATGTCGATCACTGCACCTCTTTTATGTCAAATAAATTTTTCCCAGCATGCATCCACGTTCATCCCGGTATTTAAATTTATGACATTTGCATTTGCAATGATGCAAAAATGCTGTCTATTTAACTTGTATTTGTTTCTCGAAGTCAGCTAAGTCAAAGTAATTTATTCTTAGTTCTAAAAACAAGTAAAATCTTTGTTTTTAGTATTTTATTAAGTATACCGATTCCACTGTTTTTTAATTATTAAATTTATATATTGATATGAACTTGTTTCAGAAAGTCTGCTCTTAACAATAACTAATAAGCAAGGAATGAACTAGAAACCACATGTATGAGGATTGAAAATCGGTCTCCGTCAACACTTACTACAGTCCAAAATCTTCCCAGTGTAGAACTGTTTCACTCACTCACTCCGTGAAAATCTAATGAATTTTCAGTTAATTTCAGTGCGTCAATCTTTACGTAATCATCCGCTCTCATCAAATTTATATCACTTCTTGAATCTATAAGTGCTGTGAAGCTCACTTCCTCTATTTTGACTTCTTTCACAGGCTTTGGCTTAAATTCTTTTTCCTTTACTTCATAACTTCTTCTCTTCTCAACATTTTGAGGACATTGAGATGAAATATGGCCAAAATTGTTACAGCTAAAACATTTTATTCCTCTCTCCAGACAACTTTTACTCACTTGGTATTTCCCTCCACAGTTATAGAAATGTTTTTCATCTATAAGAATTATTCGGCTTAATCTCATATCCTAGCTTCTTGAATCTCACTGTCGTTTGAGCATTTAGCTTACGACTTGATTTCATGTTTTCATAAATTCACAGCTTTTGTCGAAATTTTTTGAAAGCAGTAGCACCATAAAGCACTGTTTTCCTGAATTCCATTGATGATGTATTGTATCACCAATTCTTCCTCAGTCGTAATTTGTGACGAAATTTCAATCATTGGATACGTATATTCCTGATATGCTTCACTCTGATGCTTCACTTCCATCGAAAGTTGCTTGTGAATCTTCCTGCTGTTCAGTTTTAGAAAAAATTCGGCGCAAAGAGCTTTTAATGCTCTCCAGGATTTAGTACAGTGTTCACAGTTTACGTACATTCTTGCTGAACCTCTGAGTAGTCGTTTTGCATAAATTATCTTCTGCATGCCATTCCAGTTTTGCATTTCTGCTATGTCTTCGAAATTGGAGATCCACTTAACAACATTCTTCCCATCATCACCACTAAAGGTTTCAAGGGATTCATCAACTCTCTAAAGTTAAAAATTGACTTAGAGTACTCACTTTTATATCGCATAATATTACTATCTTCATTCTCACTTTCATCAGCATCATCGTCGCTTTGCACATCTTCGTCTCTGGCATTTTTTATCAAAAGTGCCGCTTCCAATCTTTTCACCAACTCTCTTGCTACCAGTTATTTTCGATTTTCGTCATCCTAGTTCAATTTTCAGATCAGTAAACTTAAGATGTTTCATATCCGTCATCGTATTGTCCTTAGATACAACAGTCAGTCGTAGTTTTTCATCATTTACCGTAGTGTTGCTAACTCTGCCATCTTGTCTGGATTCCATTATTGCCCTTCTAAAAGTTCTCCTATGAAATTCATTCAATATCCCGGACGAGCCCTCGAAATTTGTAGAAATAGTGATAGAACTAGCAGTAACAATAATCTTCCAGCATTCGTAACATCTTCAAATTATGGATTCATCTTAACAGTTTAGGATTTCTGGCATCCGTAATGCCTTTAGTTCTCTTCGTGCCATCACCAACTGTCTTCTCTTACTTGTCTCCCTCTCCTGTTCTCCCTCGTCTCCCTCTCCTGTTCTCCCTCGTCTCCTCTGCAACCCCTCGTTTATTTTCTTAACAGTTTAAAAATTTTACTCATCTAACCCCCATTCATATATATAATTATTTTCACATTCAACATCAAAAGAAAAATTTTTTCTAATATATATATATATATATATAATATATAGAAAAGATATATATAAATTTAAATTTTTATTTCCTAAATTAGAAAATGAAGCTGTTGGAATAATGAAAGCAGGCCATAGTTTTACCATTGAACCAATGATATCAGAAGGTAAGGTAAAATTTTGAATTTATTTCTACTTTAATAACGTTTTTTTAAACTTAAATTTTAAAATTTAAAACTCAAAATATAAAAATAGTTGCAAAGTTTATTTTTAAAAATACTTATGTATAATAATTTAATTCTGATGGTATTTTAATCAGATGTATTCAAGACCTTAGTTATAATATAAAAATTTAATATAATTAGTCTGAAGTTTATTGTATGATCTATAACTTATTATCACTCTTAGGCACTTGGAGAGAGGTGGTATGGCCTGACTACTGGACGGCAGTCACACAAGACGGAAAGCGTTCGGCCCAGTTCGAACAGACTTTTCTGGTTACAGATACATGTGCGAAATTTTGACCCGTCGCGACGGGTCAAAATTTCGCAACCATGTATGTATCACACCGACGCGTCGGCGTGATAAAAATGGTCAACCATATTTTATGGATAGTTAAGACTCTACTAATTAAAAGCCCAGAAAACCACGAATAACAAATCATAGGTTTAAAAATGTCAGCAAATAATTGAAAGTTCAACAGAGATTGCAACTTGATAACATCTTTGCGGTTCAATTATCAACCTTGAGTATCCCTTTGGCGTTGAGGAATATTTCTAGCTTGTAAGAATTTCTCTGGCAAGATGTTTTAACTGTCGATGAAAGGTGGTGTCGAAGATGCACCAGAAAATAGTTTTCTGATACGATTTTTAAAGTAATTTCTGGGGTATTGGCTGGCAGCTTGACCAGAGTTTTGTATACGTTAAAGACAATGAACGAGGATGGCTTTATGAATTTAGATTTAGCACTGAAGAATGGTGATAACCGGGATGTAAGTGGTAGCGATTTACTCGATGAAGTAAAATATTTTGTGCCGTATGCTGCAATGATATAACAAATGCGATTCCATTACAAAGTTGAAATGTACTGTCTAAACTGCACGATTCCTTTCCGAATCTGTTGTCAATAAAACACAGAATATCCGAAAAATTCGATTTTGACGATGTAATTAAAGGATTTCGCTGAAATCAAAGCACGTAGAATAAATTATATGATATAATTCTGTTTAATTAATACTCTTCTTATTTTATATATCTGAATTCTTTACAACTTCGTAATATTTTAAAATTATATACTGTATAGTTTTGAAGGAGCTAGTAATTACGGCGGATGTGGATCCGCCGTAAGTACTAGCTCCTTCAGTGGATGTAATAATTCCTAGAAATTCGGCCTACAGAAATGGGCGGTATAATTATGATTATGGTAAATCTATTTATATGAATTGTAAAAGAAGTAAGCTATAAATAATAGACCTGGATTTACGTAAATGATTTTATTATTGCGATTTTAATAATGCGAACAAAGTAAGATTTTCTAACAATATTTTCAAAAGTAAATAATTATAGAAATGCTCAAAGTTTGCTTTAAAGTATAAATCGTCAATAAAAATGATGAACGAGTGATATATCAATGACAATTTTGCCGTTAATTATTTTAATGAATGCTCCTGGGGCAAAACTATAAGATATGGCTGAAAATGAAACCCGAATCTACGAGTAAACCAAGCTTGTCGTTCTTCAGTTTGTCAACTGATAAAAATGTAGAATACGGTGAACAGTTGAAGAATGTGTTATCGCCACCACACTTTAAAAAATACAGTGGCATATTTTTTCCACGAAGTAGGTCGAACTTTCGAAAATTGGACTGGGTCGTGAGACCAAATAAACATAAACAAAAAAGTAAAGAATTACAAATGGACATGGATAAAGATTACGATGAATTTGAGCAAAAGCAAGATATATCTAAACAGAGAATATTAAAAAATTCAAGACATGAAGTTACGAAGGTTTCTTCGTTTATAGAAAATTACCAAAAGTACAGGGAGTGGTATTTTAAGCAAAAATATACAAATAAAAAGCTCGAGAAAAAAGGCGAAATGGACCAAGCAAGAAAATTGAAGAAAAATTTTAAGTTTTCGGAGGAGAGTGATGATCAAAGTCGTTTTAATAGAATGCTAATTGGTCCAATCAGGCAGATAGGTGATGAAAATAAAATATTAAAAGGTAGAACTGGATTGAATACAAAGCTTACCGAGTACGAAAAGAAGATCATATCTAAAAAAAAATAGGTTGTGCGATTTCGATAGTATTGGTTGTTTTCGTTATAGCGTCGTTGGTGTCTCTTGTGGCTACTGCGCTCGTACACATTTTCTCTAAAATATTTCAGGAGAAACCAACTAAACAAGATGAATACGAAATACCTCAACGACCGAAGTCGATCTTCGTCATTGATATTAATTCATCTCTGCGTGACGAGAGCGAAAAACAGAAATCTGGGTCAGTTTTTTCCGTCAGTTCAGAAGAGGCACATAAAGAAACAGTTTCACCATTAGAAGAAACATCGGAGGACAAAGATATTGAAGAAACGTCTCCTTTATTACTTCCAAAATCAATATCACAAAAAATTGAAAAGGATAGGTATCATTCCTCAACTGGAACCGAAACTGTACAGATGATGGTCAAAATTACAGAATCCAATGATAAAAGTCCTATTTTTAGTGGTATAGAAACCAAATATATCTCTGTATCTTATTCTTCCAGTAGCTCGTCCCAAAAAGAGGAAGAAACCGAATTAGACACCAATGCCAAATTTTCTAAACAACAAAATGCAAACAATTTATACGAAGATGAGGTTTTTTATTTTCTAAAATCTTCCGGAATGCCATCGAAAGACGAAAAACGCTTGCCTGCCGCCACAAAGACGAATCGGGATGGTAATGCATTTCAGGACATAAAAACACGGAAAATCGATAATTTTAATAAGGAATGTGGGCTGGAAAAGCACCAAATTAACAAATTTTCATTAAACAATCACGTGCACGACTCTGTACACAGTTCATACCATCAAACATGCCAATTTACCATCAATTCTCCAAGTAAAAAATGAAAGCTTGAAGAATTCCAACTACATTACGCACTCGGGAGATACGTACAAGAAATCATCTAGAGATCGTAGTCTTAATTTTAAAGATTTTAAATTAAATTACGTTGCTTTAAGCGGATCCACTGGCGAAGAAATCGAAAAATCTAGAATAAAATTTTGCGCTAGTTTGTATAAAGCAAACGAAAAATTAATGGAGGAAAATTTCGTGAAGAAACAAATGGATTCATAAAATCGAAACAATAATCTGGTCTCGAAGAATAATCAAACGGATTGTCAGTTAAGAAGAGAAAATACAGAGATCACACTGGATACAATTGAGAATTTTTATTCTAAAAGAAATTTTGTTTCTAAAGAAAAAAAACTTTATTCATTAATGAAATTTCGGTAGTAGTATGTTTAATCGAAAACAAAATTAATTTATAAATAATACTTTATACTCTTCTAAGACTGCGTTAATTTACACTACAGACTCTTGTACACCTTTTTAAACACAGCCGTTTATTGCTATCATTCAAACGTTTTCGGTTATTTTTAATAACCTTTCTCAAGAACCGTTACATTCGAATGCGGTCGTAAATTTAAACAAACGTCGCCAATCGTAAAGGAACTTTTTGAAATGGTTCTATTTGCGATCTCCTAACGGGAGATTTACAAGCCAAAAAATTATAAAAATATATAAAAAAATATATATCCTTAACTGATTCCCCTGCATGTACTATACTTTATACTTCCTAACACCCTCTTTATCGGTGTGCCCGGAGTCTGCGAATACACTGAAACTAATCATTTGATAATTTTCATTACAAGCACTCGCATCCATTGTGATATATATATATATATATATATACAGTATAGTACATACACATACACATACACATACATGTATTATCTGTCTTCACTATTGTAAATAGTTCCCGGTGGTTCTATCTAGGTTTTGTTTAGTCCAAGTAGCTTGACGTTTGCTTCATGTTTACTTCTCGGTAGAGCCTTCGTTAGCACATCAGTTTTCATCTCTGTGGTAGGGATGTATTCCGTCTTGATTTCGCCCTTTTCTCGAGCTTCACGGGAGAAGTGATACCTGATGTCAATGTGTTTACTTCTCCCATGATGAACGGTATTTTTGCTCAGCTGAATTGCGCTCTGACTGTCGCAGTAAACTATCGTCGTCGTATTGACATAACTTTCAAATTGCATTTCTCTTAGTATCCTTCTCATGTGGATGACTTCCTTGGTCAGGTCGGACAGGGCCATGTACTCCGCTTCCATCGTCGAAAGCGCAACAGATCTCTGTTTCCCTGATTTCCAACTGATGGGTCCGTTCGCTAGAATCATCATGTCACCTGATGAAGACCTCCGGTCGTCAATAACTCCGGCCCAATCTGAGTCCACATATGCGCACAGCCCCTGATCGCACCTCTCGTAATGTAGACCGCAATTTACAATTGCCTGAATACATCGGAGTACTCTCCCGGCCATCCCTCAATAACGACACCCGGACCAGAGCAGAAACGGCCCAGCACGCTAGCTGCAAATGACAGATCTGGGCGCGTCGAGCCTGCCAGACAAAGGAGTCTCCCGATAAGTTTTTTGTACGGTTTTCCTATCATTTCGTTCATTTCGCTCTCTGACTGCAGAGCTATCTCTTTTGTTAATTTTTGATTTGATTCGATGGGTGTTGCAACTGGTCTACATGCTTGCATATTAAACCTTTTTAGGAGATCTTTAGCGTGCTTTTATTGAGTAAGTTTCATCTGTCCGATAGTTCCTTCTCTTTCTATCCGTATTCCGAGAACTTCACTTGCTACACCCAAATCTTTCATTTTGAATTCTTTCTGAAGAATGTGTTTGATTTTTCTTATCTCTATGTTGCGTGAGGCAATTAGAATGTCATCAACATAAACTATGATGATAATGTTGTTTCTGCCTCAGTGGCGTGCCGTGACATTTGATGATTAGGGAAGCTGTGTTTCTGTAAGAAGCCGGCTTCCAGGGGTAATCAGTTAATTGAGCGTCAGTGATGGCCTAGGGTCCATTCGTACTGTACGTGCGTGGTGGCGGAAGAGACGTATCTGGCAAAAACCGACAAAAAAGAAACATAAAATAAACATATACTATGTACAAAATAGTTTGCTTTAGGACAATCAGTCGTTCGGACATCCTGGGCGTCGATGTGGTTCTTCGATGGTCGATCGAAGGTGGCCCCGGGACAGTGGCGTTGACAAGTCTGTACGGCACGGAGAGACTTCTTCTGTTGGCGTCGGGGACACGGTCTAAGTCCGAAGTGGCACGGGTTACAGGTTGGCACAATAGACGAGAAACTGTTTTTTTGGGGGGAGGCGTTGACACACGGCGTTTTGGTTATTCGGAACGTTAACCGAGTGCGAGGTGTCCTCGATTGTCGGAGATTATATCAATCTCCGTTCTTTCTTTCGTCCAGTTTGATTGGTCGTTCTCCCTCAATCACGCTTCCCTGGCTGGCCCCTGGTTACTAAGAGTAACGAGACGCCTACTTGGAGCGCCAGAAAGGTCAAAATTGAAGATGAATTCGATCTTCCACCGATCATAGGACGACTTCCTTCCGTGATTTATGGTTTCTGCCTGGCAGTTTGATATAAACAATGGGTGTCCGACCAGAAACGACTTTTACCTATGTTTTTTTAAACTAATACATTTTTTCTCTAAATTAACCGTTTTTCGCGTCTTTCGTGACGGGTCAGACCTGTCCGGTACATAACATTTCCATAAAAGTTTTAAACAAATACTGGAAATGACAAAAATAACAATTTTAGTTCTAAAATACAAATAATAAAAATTGATATGATACAAACAATAATAGAAAAACTTGTTTTTTAATTTTTTATAAACTAATTCTATTCGGCGATTTTTTCCGCAAAGTCGTTAATTACTTTATCAAAAAAGTCGCTGGTCGTCGACTCCATCAACGTATCTAAAAGCTCTTTTTCTATCGAAAGCAACGACAATCTAGCGACGACAATCTTTCCTCCGACCGAGTGTTCCTGGCCAATGTATGAATTTGCTTCGTGGTTGGAAACCTGCGCTCAGCAGACCCACCAGTAGATGATAAAGTAAATATTAATGATATTAAATCATATAATTCTTTTAGTATGTCTTTGCTCGGATCGATATTATTTATAATATGTTTTATGTTTAAGAGTTACTTGTCAATATAGTCCGGACACGAATATAAATATTGCGATTCACTACGTAATTTAGATAAATCAAAACATTTCACATAAAATTTACCTAATTTGTAGAATTAAAACACGTTTGGAAAAATTGTTTTTCATAATATTAAAATTATTAACATCTAAAAATGATAAAAATTCTAAAGATTTTATGTCTGAAAATCTGTCAATACAATTACAGTATAATTAAAAGAAAATTATAATCAAATATAACTTTGCAAAAAAAAACGTACATAAAAATAACATTGAATGCTCTTTACTTTTTAAATCTTAAACGATTCGCTTAGTCAGATAGCTCCCTACCAGTGGCTAAGGGATAGAATCGTTGGAAGCGTTAGGGCTGTTTCACACTATGACCGACTGGTCCGACCGATCCTATAATCGGACCGACTAGTAGTAAAGCATTTCAGACTGACTTGTGAGTACGATTATATGTCGATGGCAGACTCGTAAGGACCAATCGAAACGCGTGTTAGAAATCGTTTTAAGTTTTTCTAATTTTCAAAATATTTTTGTAATCTTCCTGGTTAAACTTTGCGGATATGATCTTACTTCGTTTATAAATTCTTACGAAAAGTCTAAGTAATACCATCTTTTCTCATTACGTCGATAATGTTTTTTTCACATATAGTATAGAAATTTGTAAAAGATACATAATGCAGTTATAATAAAATATTAATTTTAATTAATTCAAAGTACGTTAAAATATGAAAATTTATATTTTAGAAACTACAAGGGAAGGTCATTGGAAGGTGGAAGCGCCGCTTCCACCGCTTCCAATGACGGCACGCCACTTCTCTGCCTTCATTTTGAGTGTAAGCGCAAGGATCGGAACTTGTTCTCTTCATGCCTATGCTTAGGAGATAGCTGTCTAATCGTTTGTACCATTCGCATCCTGCTTGTTTTAATCCGTATAAGGGTTTAGTAAATGACTAGTCGCCGAAAAGGTTAAAATAATACGTTATTTTCGGGATTAAATTCCAATGAAATCTCGACTAACACTATATGTTTGAAAGTGCGAATAACATAAAAGCATGTTACATGGGAAGGTTATACATAATATTTTATGAAACTAATTAATATTATTAAATTTTTTGCATATTAAAATTTAGATCAACTTCCATAGTTACTAAGGCTATGTAGTCACGACAATGGAGCCTTTCATAATCGTAAAGAATAGAAAGAGATCTTTCGGTGGTGTAACCACCTCTTTCTTAAAAAAGGCGGCGGTCGTAGCCTTTATTTGTTTTATATTTATATTTTTATATTTATTTATTTATTATATATATATAATTTAGCATTAAGAGACTTGTATGACATGAAAAATAAATTCAAACATTTCAATTTTTATGTTGTGATTATTGATCAAGTAAAAATCAAATCATTATGTAATTGAGTACAGAGGAAAATTTATAATTGTTTAAAATAAAATTAAACTTTAGCTAACTTTCATATAAAGTCTTTAATAGAAATATTAAATATTCTACAGCTAATTCGTATAATTCTTCATTAATTTTAATAAATTTAATAAGAATGTTTTATGAAATTCTTATATATATATATGTATATTACATTAAATGCATTTTGAAATATAATATAAAATTAATAAGTTAATAATTTCTATTAAATTGAATTAAATAATTTAATAATGCTAGATAAATTTGGTATCTAAATAATTCAAAAGAAAGATTATTGTCATTAATTAATTTTAATTTAAAGTTAATAGTTATCTACTAGATACTTAAATTAAATTAGAATTAATAATTAATTTGTTATTTAACTTATTTTTTCAATGTAAAATTTTTCAAGGAATTTAATATATTAAATAAAATATAATATATTTTATAACTGAATAAAGAATGTTTAATTGTAAGGTAAATATTCTTCTAGCAAACTTTGTTTACTAACCAAACTCGCTTCCGGGTTGGTTTCACCTTACCGAACGTCGACTCGAATAAATTAAATAGAAATAAATTCATATATTACCGAATTCCAATAATTTCAAACTAGAAATTACTCATTTTTAATTATATTTCTTCTGTACATGATTTTTTTATTATTACATTTTAAATATTTATGAAAATATTTCAATAAAAATAATATTTGTGAATTATTATACTCACAACTACTTCGTGCAAACTATGTATTCTTTGACAAGCGAGCCAAGCTAACCAAACTTGACGTATTTTCTAATGAGATATTTTTGAAGTTATGATATATCAAGAGAGGGAAAATATAATGCCTAAGATTCTTCGTTCAGCTTCCTATTGCTGATTGAGTGGAAATACAAAGAGCAAAAATAGTACGAGTAGAGCAAAAGAGAGAGAAAATACAATGCTTTCGTGTTGCTTTCTATCACTGATTGAGTAGAATTACAAAGAGCTATATACAAGTAAAACAAAAGTATGATGTGAGTTACATCAAATATAGAAATCATTACGGATATGTTTACTTATTTAGTAGCCACCAGTTCAGATGAGTTTTTTTTGCATCTACTAAAAAAATAAACAATTCGTACTTAGTATCTGACAGATTCGTACTGCTAAACGATTCTAAAATGGATCGAGCAACCGATTACCTGATGCACAGTCAATAACTCTTTATTATTAATATGCAGAAATATTTTTATATCTTAGGCCTATATCAAACTTAAAACTAATACTTTGAAGTATTTATTTTTAAGTGTTTTATTAAAGATTTATTATATTTTGCAATTTCATAATGCAGAATTAAGACTAAATATTTAATAGTAGTAGGAGTAGTAGTATTTTTCATTTAATATTATTACTTCATCTTTTTTTTGTTTTTTGAAAAATATGAAAAAAGTCTAAAACGAATCATACGTTGCTTGAGTAAAAATTACAAAAAACATGGCCGGCGTTATTACATTTAATAATATAAAAATATAATACGGACTTTACAAAGTAAAATTTGTCCTTTTTTTTCCGCCGTTCGTACCATCCGCAGTCCTCAAGGCTTCACAATCCTCCGGAGACGACCTTTCTTTAGAGGCTACTGCCTCCGTGCAAAGATGCAAAGTAGGTTAAAGCGTCCTCTGGTTTTTTTTGCCACAGTAAAAATATTACATTTTGAGTAAAAATTACAAAAAACATGGCCGGCGTTATTACATTTAATAATATAAAAATATAATACGGACTTTACAAAGTAAAATTTGTCCTTTTTTTTCCGCCGTTCGTACCATCCGCAGTCCTCAAGGCTTCACAATCCTCCGGAGACGACCTTTCTTTAGAGGCTACTGCCTCCGTGCAAAGATGCAAAGTAGGTTAAAGCGTCCTCTGGTTTTTTTTGCCACAGTAAAAATATTACATTTTGAGTAAAAATTACAAAAAACATGGCCGGCGTTATTACATTTAATAATATAAAAATATAATACGGACTTTACAAAGTAAAATTTGTCCTTTTTTTTCCGCCGTTCGTACCATCCGCAGTCCTCAAGGCTTCACAATCCTCCGGAGACGACCTTTCTTTAGAGGCTACTGCCTCCGTGCAAAGATGCAAAGTAGGTAAAGCGTCCTCTGGTTTTTTTTGCCACAGTAAAAAGTCCGTATTATATTTTTATATTATTAAATGTAATAACGCCGGCCATGTTTTTTGTAATTTTTACTCAAAATGTAATATTTTTACTGTGGCAAAAAAAACCAGAGGACGCTTTACCTACTTTGCATCTTTGCACGGAGGCAGTAGCCTCTAAAGAAAGGTCGTCTCCGGAGGATTGTGAAGCCTTGAGGACTGCGGATGGTACGAACGGCGGAAAAAAAAGGACAAATTTTACTTTGTAAAGTCCGTATTATATTTTTATATTATTAAATGTAATAACGCCGGCCATGTTTTTTGTAATTTTTACTCAAAATGTAATATTTTTACTGTGGCAAAAAAAACCAGAGGACGCTTTACCTACTTTGCATCTTTGCACGGAGGCAGTAGCCTCTAAAGAAAGGTCGTCTCCGGAGGATTGTGAAGCCTTGAGGACTGCGGATGGTACGAACGGCGGAAAAAAAAGGACAAATTTTACTTTGTAAAGTCCGTATTATATTTTTATATTATTAAATGTAATAACGCCGGCCATGCATTTGTAATTATTTAAGAAAAATTTTTGAAATTAGTTTGTCATATATTTAGCCCCACAAATAATCCTATAAAAGATTGAGTTTCCGCTGAAGACCAATAGGAGAACAAGAAAGTACTGTATTGCAATTTCGTCAACAAACAAAAAACAATTCAGTTCAATTTACGGTGATAGGTATGTACCCACAGTATTATGACTATGAAAAATTCAGAAGAGCATTGACAAATAAATTAAAAAGAATGGAACTAAATGGTTCGCCTTGAGAGAGACTTTTATTAGAAACTAGCGGACCCAGCCACGCGTTGCTGTGGCTCAAAATGTATCTATTATAAATGTATAACACTTTCCCAGCGGGGGGATTTCGAAAAATCCCTTCTTAGTGTACATTCTCTTGACGTCCCCTATTAAAACACAATCAAAAATGCAAAAAGTTGCATCTAAAATAGTATAATAGAAGCCGAGTTCTTCACGGTAAACCTTAATCCTCAAAAGAAGAAACGCCTATCCGAAAAAGCTTCTACCATAAAATATCGTGGTCAATTGAGTCAAATGCTTTTGACAGATCAATAAATCCAACACTACACTACTACTACTTTTTTTAGGCGAAACTAGTTGCAAAACTTCGAGTAAAGAAAATAGATTATATCCCACGCTTCTATTTGCTACAAAAGTATCCTGCCTAAAAGATAAATATGAAAACGATCAAGCCAAAGCTTCAAACGATTAACTAATAATGAGGAGAAAATTTTTCTGATTACACTTATTAACGATATTGGACGATAATTCCAAGGATCTGAACGACTGCCCCTCTTATAAATCATTTTTAAATACATACTCTTCCAACTTGAAGGGAAAGAATCAATCTTAAACTATTATTCAGAGACAACAAATCATTTAAAAAGATATTTGGAAGAGATTTTGTCATCTCAGCTTTAATATTATTCATGCCAAGAGCTTTATTATTTTTCAGAGAGCGCACGACAGACAGCGACTCATCAAGGAAGAAAGGTTCATTTAAGAGTGGATCCATATTGTCATCAGTGCTATCAGAAAATATAGCGAGAGGAGGTGCATAAAAAAGTTTTCAAATAGTTCCGCAATTCAGTGATAGGGATAATATTATATACAGGTTTTTAATTCTAAATTTATTAACAAGCTTCTAAAATTCGTTGGAAGTTTTAAATGCGAGATTTGGAAATTAACTTTAGTCCAGTTCTTCTTGGCTTTACAAAGAGATTTAAATTTTTTGTTTAAATTAGAATAAATAATGAAATGTTGTCTAGATCTTAATCTCCTAAAAGACCGTAAAGCCAAATTGTACATTTCTTCAATTGCAAACAGTCTGCATCAAACCAAAACCACAAAATTTCCTAAACAATCATATTTAATAAACATACTGCTTTGAGCCGCAGATTCAATATTGATATGAACGAAAAATGAAGAGTAAAACAAAGAATCCAAAAAAATAAATACGCACTTAAAATCTTTATATCTCTCAACAATACTAGATCTTCATATCTCTCATCTAAACTTGAAGGTTTCCATACAAACCGGCAAACTTCTTTGAATGGCCTTTTAGCGTGAAGAAGGAAATCGAGCCGAAAAACGATAGAAACTGGGAGATGATCAGAATCGAATTTATTCAAAATCTATTCAATTATCAACTAATTTTGAGTTCGTAACAATTAAACCAATAACAGATGCTCCCGAAGGGCGGAATGAACGTAAAATTTGCCGGAAAATCAGTAACGTGGCGAGCATTTAGAAGAACAAAGTCAAAAGATTTAACCAAATTCAAACAATTCTTACCTCTATAATTAATAATCTTATCATCAGAATTTCTAATGTTATAAAAGTTTAAATTAGAACCAGTATATAGCGTATCTATTCCAGAAGAAATTTGAGCATTAGCATCACCAAGAAACAAAAATATCATCGTTATCCTTAAATTCGAGTATTAATCTATCAGGGTGTTCAATCAATGATTCGTGATTATTTATAGAAAGATAAACCAAAATAATCAAAACTTTAGAACGATTAGTAAACAAAGCTTTATAAAATGTAAATCTAACGATAATAAAATTATCAGAAAGATAACAAGTTTCCAACTCACCAAGCTTCCGGGAGATTATCAACATCAGACCTCCCGATAGCCTTTCAGGACCTTCGGATTTATGCGTTAAAATTCAATAAACTGTGAGGACCCAGACGAGGTCCGAAATCGCAAAAATGCAGAATTCTGTTGTAAAAAAAATAACGATAAATTATATAAGAGAGAGAGAAAAAAAAACTCAATCAAAACAACGTAACGAAAAATGTAAACAACGAGTCTCGGGATGATGTCAACGCGTGTTAAACGACCTGTTAATGTTTAATCCAAAGGTAGAACTCTCACACACGCACTCATAAAGAGATATAAGGTTGACACAAGTATTCAAAGAAAAAATTAAACATAGGAAAACAATTTCAGAAAAAGGGAAAAATTGAAGAGATAGAAAAATATCGCGTGATCGTTAGAATTCCAAAATGACATCAATTGCAAACAACGGATTAAATTATGAGTGCAGGTGTTGTGGTTCTATCAACAATCTTGGAGCATAGTCGACAAAGGGTGTCAAATAGACACCTCGAATCGGACCTTTCCCGCGACCCGACATGGTCTCGTTTTTCGCTTGAAAACAAAGGGGAGACCAATCGGAAAGCGAGGAAAGAGACGAGGGACCAATCCGCAAGGTGGATAGGACACGAGAAAAACGTATAAAAACTGTGACTTCAAGGTCAAAAGAGGAGTTTTTCGGAATGACCGACAAGCCTCTTGAGGATTAAACCAGTGGGTGCTGTGTCATCCCTCGGAACTTAAAGTGTGCCACCGCCCGCCAACATCGCCGTACAGCCCTTCTCGTCCGCCCGGGACTGAATATAGTGACCTGCCGAACTCTTACGATCTGAAGATCGCCGAAATTTGGATCAACCTAACCGATGTAAGCATGTATTCGACCAAATAAACGGTTTTCCGCATGTAAACACTTGTCATCATTTGCCTCCTTCGCCACCGCCCACATACACAGATTCCCTTAAGCTCATCCTGACGCGGGATTAATTGTATCCCCCCTTTAAAGTCGGCGAATCTTACACTGGTGTCAGTGACGCGAGATATTTAAGCCCAGTCTACACCAGTCCAAATCTTACAAAACCAGCATAGAAAAGCCAAAGATTTTTCACTGAAATTATCATCCACGTTTCTGTTATAGCGACAATATAAAAATAGAAATCAATAAAGGTGGAATCAGCAAAATTAGAATAAGACAAGGTTCGATCTTCATCAATAAATCGATGATAAAGTTGTCATCAATTATTAAACAGTCGGCCCTCATAAATACAGATTTATTTTTTCCTTATTTCTTTGTAAAAAGAAACGAGATTCTTTCTCCGAATTCTTGATCTCCAATGTAAATCATCAAAAATCCTGATCCTGGAACACTTGTCCTTTATGCAAATTCCTATAATAAATACTGTATTAATTATTATTATATATGATATTATATTAATAAATTTTTTTAATTTAATATATGAGTTAAGAACCTTTAAATTCGAATTCGTGGATGTCATTTATATTACGCGAATGTCAATTAACGCGGTTTTTATTAATTAATTTGATTTAAATTCAATTGCTCGCGCACCGAAAATTAGTAGTAATATTTTACTTGCACGCCCATTGAAATATAATTTGAATAACTACGTCATCGATGATACGTGTCGCGATATCTTATGACGCGAGGCGATCTCGGCGTCTCTAACTTCTGAATCGATAATCCTATCGTTAATTGGTCGGGCAGTCGACTTTCTTTAACACTGGAAGTATCCACAAGTGTTTTTGAATTCTGCCACACGAGGGCGTATGTCTTCGCAGCTATTAAGATGCTGATAGTTGTTAGTGTAAATTTGCAATTTTTAGTTTTTCATTGGTGACATGCCCTATAAAACCAGTTCAGGTAGATATTGCTCAGTGGTTGGCTGCCATAATAGCCTGAGTTCTTTATGTGGTTTGAAGCTGTATGCGATATACAGTTTCAAACAATACAGTTCAGTATTTTCTTTCATAATTCACGATCGAAAAGACAATTTGCTGTCGATTGTTTTGTTTATGAATCCTTGATACCTACACATACTCGTAATATCTAAAAATCCTAGATATCTAAAAGACGTATTATAGATTTAAGTCGAATAAAGAAATTTATTTTTAAGTCACTTTGTCAGTTGATTTCAAATTTATTTTCAGTAATGAGACACACACACACACAGAGACAAACTCCAAACAATTTTTTTATTAATACGAGTAAAATGTTTGAATTGTAAGGCTTATACGTAAGATTAATAAAATTAACTGTTCATTTTTGGTATAATTCTCAATGTAGATTAGAATTTGTATTTTAAATAATAATAAAAAAAATAAGTTACATATTTTTCGCAGGTATTTTTATCACATTGCGCCATGGCTGCATTAAGAGTCCACAACGCGTTGTAGCATTTTCACATTGCCGGATCTCGTATTAGTTGATTATTGAAAGAATAGCGAAGTTGAGGCTGAAGTTTTAAACGCGAAAACGTGTATGTCGGACGTTTGGCGCCGCTTTCCTGTAAGTATAGAAGTTTGACAATGGCGTTTGGAACGTCGAGCATGATTCCACTGACATTCCAAACGCCATTGTCAAACTTCTAGGCTTTCAGGAAAGCGGCGCCGAACGTCCGACGTACACGTTTTCGCGTTTAAAACTTCGGCCTCAACCTCGCTAATATCGGCATGAAATTCGCATTGTGATAGGATCTGAAAAGTCAAAATGCATTGTGGTCGCTTTTTTTTCACTCAATGAACGTTTTCAGTCTTTGAGCCTAAGCGATAATAGTGTATATCGAACCGAATATCTTTTATAATCAATTTTTATTTGTTCCATATTCTAAAAGAATATGACACAATAAACAATATAGGAACAAAACAAATATTTTATTTAAATAATTTAATAAAACTAACTTTTACATTTCTTTTCTTCAAAATGATAGGGCCTACTCGTCTTATTAACAAACTATAATTCATTTATTGATGTAAAAGTATATATCGTGCGCCTTGAAACAGGGTTCATCCCTAAGTATCTTGATTAATAAAGATTTTGTTTATCATTACTTATTTGTAGTCGATTTTTATCAGTTTATGACTTAATTCAAAATTCTAACTTTTAATATTGCTTTTATTATAATTTTAACTATTGTTTATAAAACTTTGATCTCAAAGTTTTTAATTACTTGAAAACTTATTAGATTTACTGTATTAATTAAAAAGTTATTAAGCAACACTTCTTGAAATCTTGTCAAATATTACTAAAATTTTATTTATGGCACTTTAAGGGACAGTTTCCACTCGAAAGGTTGGAAATTCTCTCCGAAAGCAGTACAAGCAAGCACTCATAAAATTTATATTCATAGATTTAAATGAATTCAGTCTTACAAGTATAGAAGCAAAGTTGAGTGATGCTGAGGCTTTAAAAATTATGTACAGTACTATCTATACACATGGTACAATATGCGTCCAAGGAAAATTCAGCTGCCAATGCAAACATAATCCGATGTTGAACGGCCAGGTCCAGATTTAACATAATTTTTTATTTGTCTTCAGCCAATCCAACTTCAGATCTCCCAATCCAATCTCACCAGTCTCCCACCCCCCTAAAAGCCCGAAAAACGCCGGGCACGCGCAGCTAGTATAAAAGATCAGCTACATGTTCCTTTACACAATTAAAACCTAATTGTATAAAAGAACGTTCTCTAATATACAATGGTATCTCGTACTTCGAACTTTTCAGTGGTCTGCTTGCTCACCAGTGGATGTCCTCAAAGCGGGAAATGACTACCCGGAAATATTTCTTGCAGAACTTCAAGGCACGCTGAACGTAATGGGTGTCTTGCGAATTAAAATTTACAAATTGTCAGGTTCTTTTGGTGTATTTTGTATGTATAACCTTATCTATTAACCATTGCATTTAAAAAGCAATGCAGAAGCAAAAAAACCTAAGAGGAAAGTTGTAGTATCGACTGAGGTGAAAAACAGAACTTATCGTCAAGCATGAAAGCGGTACACATATGGTGGATCTGGCGGCCATGTTTAAGATGCCGAAGTGATAATGTACGGTGTACACCATTCTTAAGAACAAGGAAACAACAAAAGTAGCAAACGTGGCAAAGATATAACAATATTGACCTCCAGATTTCATGTTATTAATTAAAGAGAATATTCTATTTTAATCCATAAACTCCACCTAGTGTGAATAAATGAGAAGCAATTGCTGGTAATATTATCTCCGAGAAGATTATTTGTGAGAAAACCAAGCAATCTGAATAATGATTTTAAGAAATGGGACGTCACTATTTCTCATTAAGATTCAGTAAATGCAATTTTCATTTTATTATACAGCGTTTACGCGTTTTATTTATTATTTTCACATTTTAATATTATTTAAAGCATTTAATTGTGTTATTTTTATCTTAAGTTTTGTGTATTTGCTGTTTACGTTTATCGAAATGACAATTGTTTAGGGTCCAAAAACGGATTAATTTACTTTCCATTATCCAATGAGGAAAACTAATACGGACTTCGAACATTTCAGAATTTTAACAGCCTCCTAGAACAAATTAAATTCGAAATACGAGGCATCACTGTATTTGAATAAAGTGACCAGATTCTGAAATATAATAAACAGAACGTTAGGCGAGGCCAGTAGTTTTCAATCGGGTTCCGCGGCACACTTAAATACTTAAACGATATTTTAGGGGTTCTGCAAAATATAGCTTCTAAGCAGCGCCTTAACATTTGCGTGTATTACAAAAAGTACGAAAAGCTCAATAACTATATTGATAATGAAATAGGGATACCGTAAAAAATTACCAAAGTGCGGGTGCCACTATTAGAATAAAGTTGAAAAAACAGGCCAGGGGTGGCCAACATACGGCCCGCGTAATGGGTTTATGCGGACCGCGATTAATTTTTCAATATTAGCCACTTAACTTCCAATAATTGGTCGAATGGATGATTCGCGATACTTCATTTTTTTAAAAAATTCCATTGTAGAGATTTACAACTTTTGTATTCGTCTGTTATAAATTTACAGTGTTTGAAGAACGAAAGACCCACACTGAAACTCATCTGTCATTCCGCCCTGTCACTGTGCCTGCCTGTCGACCTTTTTTTTTTGCTTGTACGTTTCTTTGCATTGTAAAATGACATTACGCATGCGTCAGGAACTTCTGTTCGAACAAACCTGACCTGCCGCCCGGATCAGCGTATTTATATTTAACATGATTTAATTTTAATATTTCAAAAGTGTGACTGCCCACTTCGGGAAGAAGAAGATACTGCTCACATCTTCTCTGTGTGCAGCAAGTACACCTCATAGCGGAAAGCCGTCAGAGACTCCATATACCACCATGGGCTACATTGGCCTTGTGCTGTTAAAGACTTTTTTATTAACAAAAAGACGTACAACGCTCTGAGAACCTTTGTCATCAACATTGGGGTCACGGCCCCATCTTTCTAAGTATCTGTCTACTACTCCTTACATACCTTGGCCAAGAGGCTGCTAAGGGAGGTTTCTATCTGTAGTTATATGTTGATCTGTTTTATTTGTTCGGGTTGTCTTTGTATTTGGCAGCCCCCAGGCCCTAGGGGTGGCCTTTCGCGTTGTTTTCATCTGGGGCCCACTGTTTGTTCACCCATCAGGTCTAAGTTTAGGTCGTCATATGGGCCCAAGGATGGGATGTTTTCCCACCTATCTTTTGTACATACGCGTTTACTTGTTCTACGGGTTTGTTTGTCTTGAAGTTCTAGGTAGCGTAGTGCTTGCCCCTCCGGGTTGCTGTCATCTGCAGGCCCACTGTTTGTTAACTCATTGGGCCTAAGTGCTGTTCATGGATCCTAGGTTGAGAAGTGCTCAACCACTTGTCTTTGTATCATTTCCTTCTGTTTTTATTATTTTCATGTAAATTTTGTTTCGGGTTTGTTTGTTTCTTGGCAGCCCCATTGTCACCACCAGGTGCTTGGCCATTTGCATTGCTGCTATTTGTATATCGCTGTACCAGCCTCACCAGAGGCAGCCCCTTGGGCGTCCATACTTTTCTGTAATTCCTTTATATTCACTATTTGCTTATGGGCTATGCCCCATATTTTGTACATTTGTTATTTTCAATTAATAGAACCGACTGGGCGCTCTGAGGTCTCATGTTTTACACTTTCCTATTAGTCTTTTCTTTTCTTTCTTCTTCTCATTTCCTCTAAAATTCTTCATCCTTCCTTTTCAAAGGCTATGTTGTAAGGTTGGGCCTTCTACTCCTTTCCAGTAAAGTAAAGTTCGGCCCGTGAAAAAATTTTTCTTTCCAATTCGGCCCGGGGCAAAAACTGTTGACCACCCCTGGGTTAGGCGCTTCTACCTGACGTTAGATGAGTCATGTGTTCCATTCAGATCTGCGATTTCGGTTTTCTATTTTCTGACATCATCGATGACAGCTGTTACGATTAATTAATGAAAATTTTATTTATCCATATACAGTAGACTTTCCTTAACCCGTCTCCGATAATCCGGCATATTCTTCAGCCTACGTGCTGCTTCTATGTAAATATTAGTCAGATCACACATTCTCTTTCCTGTTTTATTTCTTTCATAGTATTGCGTGTCGGCGCGCTGTATTACTTTCTACTAGTCTCCAAATGTAATTAATACCGAAGGGTGACAGGACATCTCATTCATTGCCTTTAGGCATGTACACTCTCAGTAATCCGGCACTTACGCTACTCTACACCCCTATGTGCAAGGAACGGACGGGTTAGAAAAAGTATGTTGTACTCTTGTTTACAAAATAAAGACGTGCAGAGATAGTGACAATGGACTGATAAGTACGGATCTGAGTTAGCTTTGCTTTAACTGCAATTTTTTTAAACTCATTTGTCAGATAATTAGCAAAATCCGTTTTATAACTGATCCACATGATCGTGGTACAGGACTTGCACGAGGTATAACCTACATTCACTGTTCTCCGACAGAAAAAGTTGCTAGACTGGACAATAAATCACGAAATGGTCTACTGTTTCTATAAACTGGAGATGAAAATTTTTACATTATAACTTGTATCAGATTCATCTTTGATTTACAGTTTATATAGGGGTATTGGCTATTTTTCAATATACTTAAGAAACAGTTTATAAAACAGAACATTTTTCTAAATTGTGTATTAAACAGCGGGTCTCTCCGGTTTAATTTGGGACTTCTGGTCACTTTATATTTGAATAATCCAGTATTTCTTATTTATATAAATCAATGACCCCAAAGTGGGGGGTCATTGATTTAATGCAAGCGGGACAAATATTCATTCTAAAAAAAGGAATTATATTCACAAGAAAGAGGCGATAGTCCAAAAAATTTAGGAAACAGATATAAAAGTTTAAAATTTTCTATTGATTTAAAAATCACTTTTTAGGAAATTAATTCTTATAATTAATTCATTAACATAATTAGAGAAAAATGTTTGATCGAAAGAACTCTTTAGATTTTGAATCTTTTATACGGTACAATTCATTAATTACTTAATTTATGTAAATATTTGAATAGGCTCATTTGACATTTAATCGAATTTGCTATTCGATATTTAATCGAATTTAATCACACTACATTGGAAATGTATAATCTCTAATAAACAGAAATTTTACACGATGTCTTCTCTCCACGAGATATAAATATATTTTTAATTCTCCCCATAATATAATTCTAAATTATCAACAATTGATAATCTGTCAGAGACAATAATGACAGTTTTTCTCGTACAAAACTCGGGAATTAAAGTTAAATTCAAAATTGAATTACAAAGGTTATACAAACAAGTTCGAGTCCTTATTTCTTTATTTTCTTCCCTTTATTCCGATCAGGAACCACCATGCAACTTGAAGTCAAAAAAACTTCTAAAATTAACGAACAAAACACTATTAGACGACATACAACACAATTAAAAATGATCTTCGGCGCTGACCTGTCTTTATGTAACGATTTTTGAGACTACTCGAATCCGCCAGAGGGCCCGCAACTAAAAGCAATTATATAACACGGATACTATTGTGGAAGACTAACAGTTTTTAATGCTTTGTAGACGCCGTAGCCTATAAAGACAGGTCGGCGCCGAAGATCATTTTTAATTGTGTTGTATGTCGTCTAATAGTGTTTTGTTCGTTAATTTTAGAAGTTTTTTTGACTTCAAGTTGCATGGTGGTTCCTGATCGGAATAAAGGGAAGAAAATAAAGAAATAAGGACTCGAACTTATGTTTGTATAACCTTTGTAATTCAAATTTGACAGTTTTTCTTTTGAAATACGTTGTTTATAGATTAAAAGACAATATTCTATTTTAATCCATAAACAACATAGTCAGTAATTTTAATTATTTTAAAATTAGAATAATTAAAATTTTCTATCTTTATACACTAATTATTTTACATTAATTAATTTATAGATTACTTTTCCAACATTATCTTAAGATGTTGACACCGGTTTTGAAAATCTCTCTAATCAGTGTAGAAACCTCTTGCTTTTAAGACCAATTGACATGAGTCCATCTAGAATTTAAATTAATTTCATATTAAACCTAATAATTTACGCTTAAATATATTATTGTCTATAATTATTTCATTAATGATGATCTATAAAATACCATAAATCAATATTTATTATATTATACGGAATATGAAATTCCATATAAAAGTTAAAGATGAAATCCATGTACAGTGGGTGATCAGTTAACGAACAAATCGAATAACGAACACTTTCGCGGAAGATTTTTATGATCGGACAACGAACACCTCACAGAACAAACATAAGAAGTGACGTAAAATAACGAATACCGATCGATCTTCCCTCGTCTTCGGGCAAAAATTCGAAACTTTTCTGAGCGCGGAAGACGTCGACATCGACACTCAACCCGGTATACACTGATCGGAAAATATTCCTCCGAACTTTGAAACTCTCCCTTGTAATTCCAGCCTTTTATTTTTTCTGACAGAAACAATTCTTTTATAGTGTTCACGAGACTGTAGGATGGGCACTCGTTAAGTTTTGCGTCGGTTTTTATTTTCGAAAGGTGAGAGTATAATAGCAAAGGTAAAGAGTGGGCAGAAGATGTTTTGATGTTCCTGGGCAGTATGGATCGAACAGGTCTACAGTAGGCTGCAGTTCAATCTTATTTAAGAAAGATACAGTATAATCAAGAAGACTCAACCAGCTAAACAAGTAACAAAAATCACATCTAAGAAATAAAGAACATTGAACAGCTAATAATGGACCTGAAACAGATCTGATGGCAGAAGAACGCCAAGAACTCTTGAATAAAAAACACCAAAAAACTCGGCGAGATATGTTTTCTTCAGAGAAAGAAGATTAATGCCGATAAACATCTCTTGAACCAATGCTCTTAAACATCTTTTGAAGAAGTGGGAGGATGTCAGAACGACGGTCTTAGAATGGCATCCAAACTAGATTGAGGTTAATTGGCTGAGGGATCTCTACAGTTACAATGCTATTAATTACTTCCGAAAAATCCTGAAGAAGAAAGAAAAGCAATCGACATTAGACAGATTCCTTAACCCCTACAAACGGAAAAAAACATAATTAATAAAAATGCAAGACTGTGTATATATGTATTTTTAAATTTTACATAAAAAAACATAGTAAGAAAGTATATATATTTTTTATTTCTTGAGGTCTCCGGAACGAATTAATCAAATTCTCATAAAAACCTATGGTAAATCGATAATCGGTTAACGAACAATTCGGATAGCGAACAAAGTCTTGGAACGGATTATGTTCGTTAACCGATCACCCACTGTACTTTATCGAGATGTAAGCGTATAAAAATTGACTATTCGAAAATGTATATCATTGTTTTCTATAAATAACAGTAGAAAATGAATGTTATTGATGTTACTGAGTATGCAACATTAAAATATCTCAAAATTTATTAGCTTCTCACTAATTGTAAAATTGAAAATAAAATTTTCAAAAATTATTTGTTTACAGTTTATTTACAATGTAAAAGATTTCTAAAAATGTGCATTCAATAAAATACATTATTTTATTTAATACAAATATAATTATTAATAAAAAACAAATAAAAAAATAATACTCGTTAGAATCTTTCATTATATTAAGATATTTCAATTATCGTAGATGGCACGAATTCTTGGATTCTATATAAACGTGTTATAATTAGGAAAAATTATGAAAAATAAGTCGCCGAGGATAACTTTTAATTTTAAAAAAAGTTACGAATTTCTCTGTTATGATTTATTAATAAATTTTATAGTTTAATTTAATTTCATGCGGCGTAGAAAAATTGCTTTCGTCGGGTATATTAAATATTGAAATAATTTGGATTTTTGAAATTCGAAAATTTTCTTATCGATATTAATATACAGTTTATAACTTAATTTATAAATGAGCTTTAAAATTCTTGTTTTATTATTTCCTTCTTTATCTATGTTTTTAATTTTGTGCATTTCATATTTTAACTGTATATAATTATATATCTTTTCATTATAATATTCTGTATAATTAAACATAAGCCTACTTACAATTCTATTTATAGATTAGAGGTTGTCAAATTTACGACTGTGACATCAGGAGTAGAAGCTGTATCAAATTTTAATTATAAAGAATACAAATGTTGAAAAGAAATCACTTCGATAGCTTTCGACATTGTCTTTTTTTGTTACCACGGAAAATTCGAGAAGAAAACCCAAAATAATTAAGGTTTGCAGATTTATTAAGTTTTCCTTATATAAATTTATAGGATTCCAGTGATATTAATTATCAGTTTAATTAATTTCCAAAAAGCAATTAGCAGTATATATATTATCAATTATAATTAGGTTGCCAGATTTCTCTGGTTGGATTAAAGGATACTTAGAAATGGTTAATGCTACCTACGCTCTCCAATTTTCACTCTAATCTATTCTACTTAAAAAGTAGACCTGAATAATAGCCTATTTTAGTTAAAACTGAACATTCTGACAGTCTGTCTACATTTTGTAGATTTTGATTTTAAAATCAGTTTTCATATTCAATTCATATCCTTCTTCATAAAAACGACGGAGAATATGAACTGATATATAACGATAGGCATATGTCTGTGAGAAAGTTCGTTACTGCCATTTTGTATGTATGGATGCTATTGTGTGTGTGGAACATGATTTTGTTCACCCAATTTGAAGCTTAATAACTCCTGTGCTTTTTGTCGAAAATTTCCAAAAATTAGCAGACAGATTTGTATATTAGGAGCATTGATACTATTAAATTTTTGTGGTTAAAGGTTAAGGGGTGGGAAGAAAGAAGGGAGATCATTTGTCACATATCGAGTACGGTCGGATTTAATTATGATTTTACTCGTTATTGGTATTTATATGATATAAACGCGACTCTACTCTCAAAATTAAGCTTTTTGCCATTTTATAATAATTAATAATAACATAGTTTATTTTAAAAACTTTTTATAACAGGTGGTGCCTTACGCAGTTTTAAATGTTATCGGGAAAGTTACGCAACTCGTTGCTTTATAATGACGATTACCAATTAGAGAATCTGTAGTTTAAAGATAAACCGCGTTATTAACAGAAGAGTTTCAAGACAAATAGAGTTGTTATAAGTAAACTATGTTAACATTCTAGAAAATCTTTACACGGAATATTAACTACAGAAGAAGAATAAGAATGCTTTATTTATTTTCATAATGACAGATATGAAATAAAAGATTTTAATGTAAGAATTTATATTAAAAATATTAAAGTAAATTATATTAAAATATAAAATGTTTTAAAGGAATGTATTATATTATTAAAAGTTTAATAATTATGACATTTTCTTTTTCATTTTCAATATATATATATATTTAATTATTAATTTTTAAATTATTATTAGAGATGAGAACATGAGTAAAATGTAAACAATATAATTTTTCAACAATTTTAAAGTTCTTATAAATTTCCTAACTCTTAACAATGTTATTGGTTGCCTACCATTAAATATAAAAAGAAAATTTATTAAAAATTAAAAATTTCAAATAAAATCGAACTCTTATGCAAATAAAGTTCAATTAAAATTTAATAAATTCTGCAAAGAAAGGAAATAAACTGAAAACCAAGTAGCCTATTATTGGCAGTTTTTAAAAAGAATAAGACAAAATGAACAAAAGTAATAAAATTTATTTCTTCATTAAAACAATTGAAATACTTTAACGAATTTACTTTTAACTTTTGATAATGAGGACATTTAAAAATGTATAAAATTTAGACAAATATTCTAATTATTACATTTAACGGTTGAAATAAAATAAAGCTTGCGATTTATTTCAAAACAATTATAATTTATTCTTAGTTGCATAAAGAATTTTTTACGTTTAAACAATATATTTGAAAATAAATATTTAAAGATAAGTACTGAAGACTAGTTTTATGCCATATATCGACATATCTTTTTCATATAAAGCTCTGTTAATGACAAGATTATTCAAATTTTCTATAAATAAATTATAATTATTATTCTAAGAATTTCAGCACAAAGAAATATTTATGACCTTAATTCCAAAGCTGTTATAACTTTAGTTATTTTAAGCCATCAATTATTTGAGCTTGTTTTCATTAATTTTTTACATATATAAAATATAATGTTATATAATAGTAATTTAAAATTTCTTTTAAGAATTTTTATTAATTTAGTTACAATAAATATTGTTAAATTATAACGATTTATTTCTTAAAACAAATTCAGGAAATGTACGAGGTAATCCCAAAAATAAAGTCTCCTATTTTTTAGAAATACAAAAAAAACGCTTGTTTTCAATAATGTTCACATTATTTTAAAGTTTTTTGAACATTTATCTATTTTTTACGTAATCACCATTTCGGTCGATGCATTTTTATAGGTGCTGTGGCAATTTTCGTATGCCCATTTCATACCAGCTCGCTGCCATGTCGCAGGACCCATCTTGCGCACACCTTTCGATATTGCAACTCTTCCGTTAAAATCCTATGAATAGTGCTTCAGGAAAGCCCAGGAACCAAAATGCAGAGATCATCCAGTGATCCGCCGATTTTCACGCATGGTTCGTTCAACCTTCGCGACTGTCTCGTCGGAAATTGACGGTCTCCCGTTTTTTTTCGTTGTGAATTTCAGTACGACCAGCTGCAAACTCCCTATACCAGCGGTTCCCAAAGTGGGCGCCGCGGCTTCCTCACAGGGACGCCTCGAAATAATATAAAATTTTCATAATTTTATTTCCACTTTCAATTTAATGTGATAAGATGCGACATGTAGCAAACATGGTGAAAATCATTAACTCAGTAATAAATACGGCACATAGAATCGTAAAATGTAAAAAGCCTCATACCATCGCAGATAAACTCATTCTACCGCCTGCTGTAGATATGGCGAATAATATGATAGGTGAGACTGATGGGAAGCAGCTTTCAAAAGTGCCTTTGTCCAATAACACCATCAGTTGCAGGATGGCCGGATGGCCGGATGGCCGAGCGGTTAAGATAGCAGCTTACCGCTCTGGAGAACCCGGGATCGAATCCGGACAGGTCGAAAAATCCCCAGAATTTCTCGGGGGATGGTCTGTCCAGATATGTCGGGCCCCGTCCCTCGTCACCCGGCCGCCCCATTGTAGGCCTGGCTGAACACGTAATGGACCTGCTAAAAGAGGCCATCTTTCTGCCCACAGGGTGGAAAGAGTTGGAAAAAACCATCAGTTGCGGAATACAGCATACAGCGAAGGGACCTCTAATGTTTAGTAGTGGTTTGGGAAGCTTTGATCACAAAATTAATTTTTTAATTACAAATTTGAATTAACTTAATTTTATTTTAACAATAAGGCAAAGTTTCTGTATTAATTATGAATTGTTTTAATATCTGACAAAATTAAAACATGACAATTGTATGAAATAATGTGGAAATTTAGTCACAGAAGCATTGAAAATATTAATCTCTTTTGCCACGTCTTATCCCTGTGAAAAGGGTTTTTCGTCTATGTTTGCTAAATACTAAATACAGGAATCGTCTTTTATTACTCGGAAAAATTTGTTTTTGTGTGTTTTTGACGTAGATCCACGTATGGAGAAAATTTTAAACGAAAAACAAATGCAACCATCACATTAATTTCTTTTCTTTACATGTGTACTTATTGTAAGTAAATTGTTTATAATAAATGATTTTTTCTCATAAAATGATTTCATTATTGTCTCGCGATCCCCAGGTTGAGAAACATTGAATTAAGGCATGCAAGATTCTGACGTGTCGTCAGGGCAGTCTGGACGAAATATTGGTGTACGAAGGTACAATTCTTGTTGCATCAGTGCAGTGTTGAAAAATTTGTCTTTTGTGCTGACTTTTCGGGGGAGTAAATTAATATTTTATTATATCGACTACCTTTCGTATTAGGTGACATATGACATATACAAGTAAGATAAGAAATAAGAAATTAAAATATATTTTCACTCCGTAATAATAAGCTAGTTTCTCAGTAGCGAACAAAAATAAAATACATCTTATTTTAAAAAAAATCTAGTACTGTACATTAGTGACTTTCTTCTTTTTAGGCCCAAGATGCCAACTGCAAGTGATTTCCAGAAAATATGTGAATAAATCTCCCCGATCTTAGATGGAAAAAACAGAAGTCCATCAATGAGAAGTGAAAAGAGCGAAACTTAAAACACATCGGGGGAAAAGCGAAGAATCCGAAGTTTGCAAAGAAAAGGGGAAATCATATAGGAAAATTAGCGAATTTTGACTCTAAGAAGGAAACAGGTTTAGTGCATTTTATGCAAAGGGTAAATTTTTAACTCATATTCAATGCAGAGGTCAAGAGAAAATAGACTTTTACATATGTGACATGTGCATGTAAATTTTATGTCTACGGAACTCGATGTTTTGTTACCTCATTGTACTTTCTTTTTGATTTTGAGAAATTATAATAATAAAATTTAATTTATTTGACTTAAAATATTCAGTGCTGTTTTAAAAAGAATTTTTTGTTTAAATTTCTTACTACTCATTCGAGTATTTAGCACACACGTAACTTGTAATATTTATCCATTACTGGAAAACGCTTTTCATGGCGTTTGAATTTCACGGTATTTTTATTTTAAGTTTTAAAAATATATACTGTTAAATTTTTGTATTTTAAATTAGTCTAAATTCTATTGAAATATATAGTGTATTTAACTGTAACCTGACTGTATTACTTTTATGATTTGCCTATCAATTTTCTACCAATTTTGAAAAACCTTAGGTGTCCGGTACTAAGAGAACTTCCTCTAATTAAAATGAATAGGTGATAAGCGTACAACTAAATATTTGAGAAGTTATTAGAAGCTTATAATCATTTACCTTTTTAAAAAACAATGTTTTTTATATTATTCTATTTATAAATCTTTCCTTTATTATTTTAATTTAAAATTGTATGACAATTGTTACTAGTACTTTATATATATTAACAGGACTTATTATACTGGAAAATATGGATCCTGTTAATATATAGAAAGTACCAGTATACAAAATAAATTTTAAATTAAGTTAAAAAAGGACACAAAGGCATAATAATTAAACTTTTCTTTATTATTTTATTCTTTGTAATATTAAGATATTATAGAATTTCTTAGTTTTTTTTAATCTAAAAAATTCGTAGAAGTCTAATTACACGACACGATAGACTTTAACGAATTTTGTTCTGATAAAAGAACAAAAGTTTTCAAATTTATTTTTAAAATATTTTTTTTATGTCAAAATTACGTATATTTGTATTATTTCAAAAATAATTCTCCTTAATTTTACATAAATGTAGGATAATTATTCTTCACAAAAAATGGTGAATATCCAAATTGAGAGGAATCAAAATAGCTAGAAAAGTTTAATGAATCGCAAGATCTCAAAAAAATGTTCTAAAATGAAATTTCCATCACTAAAACAAATGAAATGTACCTGTTTCTAAATAAATATCTAAAACTAATTTCAATTATTATTTATTATGATTAAATATTAATAATTATCACTGATTGAGAATTAATAAGTTCATTCATTGAATTAATATTCATTTATCAAAATAATTTATAAAGTTTTTGCATGAAAAAATGTCAAAAACAGGATTCAATTTTTTAATTTTCAAGAAAATGAAAATCTGAAAAAAATGAAAACTGATGTCAAGTTATTTAAAACAGTTTCCATTTACAGACTTTATTAACGATTTCATTTATTTTAAATAACTATATGAACATACATTCGAAATAGAATTAATTTACTACTTATCTGATGCATTCAACAAAACATTTGTATCTTATCAAACAACCTAATGTAAAAATGAAAGCAGCTTTAAAAGAATATCAATGTCATTCAATAGTATAAACAAATGTACTTTTATCTTTAATGAAAACTAAACTAAAGCAAAGATAATTAAAAAAGAAAATGCTTTCGACTTTCGAAGACTTACATTGAAAGACTGCAATTTACAAGAAAAATTTCCATTATTTTCAATGCGGCAAATACTTAATTAGATACCATTCTAATTAATTCAAATACTTCATAATATAATTTCTTTTGTTATAAGATATATTAAACTATTTTTTCTTATATTAGATAATAAAATAACAATTCTTAAGGCTTCTTTAAAAATTAAATATTTAAAAACAATGATATGCAGAATTTAATTTTTAATTTTCTTATATAGTAATTATATTAGAATTAGAAATATATTTTTAATTATATTCTAATATATCAACACGTAAACAAATCGTCTATCTCGAGCACAAGTGTCATAACCTTTTAATGGAATTTGAGTTACGACTTTAGTTGTATTTATATAAATGTATTGTCTTTTATGAGCACAAGAGTTGTAACTGCAGACTAGACTTTTATTCCCTATAGAAAAATATACTTCAAAATATACTTCAATTACTAATCAACTGCAAATTGTGCTGCACAACCGACTTAAGTTATTCAAGACAGCTATGTATTGGCGTTACTGCTATAAATTGTGAATTAAGACTATGCGTTTCCCTATATAACGCCGCGTAAAACAAAAATCGCGTAAAATATATAGTACATGAATCCTGTAGAAAAATGCTTGATAGGATCCAGAACTTCAGTAGAACGAAAATATAAACAATTTTCAAAAGAAACACGAGTTTTTTTTAATTGTTTTTATTCTAATATCATTAATCATTGACATTATTTGTACGTAAACATAGTAAACACAAGGTAGTTACAAAATAAAATCAACATACAATATTCTCTGATATACTGTATATACAGTGTTGTACTCTGCTTAAAAACGATAAATAAACTCTTGATTTCAACAAAACGAGTAATTCTTAACAATAACATAATTTTAACAAAAAAGTTAAATTTAAAAATTTTCAAGTAAACTGTTTTTTTATGTAAAAAATCGATCGCGTAAAAAGAAGATTAGTTTTATTTTGTCAACCGTGTTATTTCAAAATCGTGTAAAAATAAACCGCATAAAAAGAGAGATAGGTGTATAGAGCCCAACTGCCTTATGTTGCTATACAACCATTGTTGAGAATGATAATTCTTAAAGCTAAAATAACTAATGTGATTTCAGGCATTACTGTAAATCAATTGGCAGATGTTTTTAGAGAACTACAAAATCGTATTACCCTTTGTATTACTAATGATGATAAATACGTGGAAACTTAATAAAATACAATAGAACAATAAAAAACATATATTTTCTTATTTCCAATACATTCTACATAATTTCTTTATCACAAATACTAATAAATTTATAAATTTTTTAAATTGCACACGCTCTTTATAGACACGCTGTATCAACAGAGGAAATTCGACTATATTTCGCATAACGATTTTCCTCTAAAATAAATTTCAGTTAGAATATTATCTATGACTCGACCAATTATCTTAGATGATAATCAGCTAACAGTTTAATAATCAAATATGTAATTATCAAATGATGAAAAATCATTCCAAGAATATTATAGTGTCTAATGCTTAGAATAAAAAATCCATATAGCCTAAATGTTACCGGTATGAGTTCAATCACACTGTATATCATAAAAAAACCTAAAGATTATATATATATATATATAAATTAAAATGTTTTAATTATATTTTTAAAATATTTTATAAATACGTTTTCAATTTTGAGTGATGAACGATAACAATTAAACCAATGTACTGCATTAAATTGAAATACTTTGAACTTTTTTTTCATTCATTTAGACGAATTTGTTCTTATTAAAATTTTAATAAATAAATCATTCTTAAAATTAAAATTGCTCAATTACCAGTATAGTAGAATTAATTGAAAAGTTTAACGAATTGTAAACATAACCTAGATATCATAAAGCGCGGTGCGCTGTATAGTAGTAATGCTCTGCCACACATGTAATGTTAAAGTGCCAATTTTGAACATTAGTATCTCCACGACCAATGAACCGATTTGGATGGAATTTAAAATATTTAGTGCTCATGATGAGTACTAAGGACGTGTTAAATTTTGAAGAAACTCGTTGAATTGTTTTGGACTTACGCGATCAGAATTTTGTCACTTAGATTTACGACCAGAGGGAATAACGACACCAAGCTACCGAAAAATCTAAAAGAGAGTCTGCATAAGTTTAATTGCTCGTTATAGAATAACGGCCTTCTATTTGCCCTTTTAAAGGTTTTATTTAAAAATATTGAATATTTATAAAATAATATCTTATTTTTTAAATTTTGGCATAGACAATTGGTCAATCATTTTCACGTGACATGATTTAATACAAGCAATCATGTAACCGTGAGGTGAATATTGAATTCTCATGAAAACTATTTTATTATAAAGTTATTGATGGCTGAATGCTTGAAATCCCATTAATATTAGACAAAGTTTTTGAACGTAGTTTATTAATTTGCAAATTTTTTGTGTGAGAAACGATGGATATTTCGTTTTAATTGAAGCCGACACGAAATTTCATCCATTAAATACGTCGAAGAGAGTTTTGAAATAAAAGCGAATTTTGTTTTAGGTTATTTTTACGGAAAAGCGCTGTTTGGGCTTTGGTTTTTCGTAAAAATCGAAATCGTGTTTCTGTAATCGAGTGTGTAAGACACTCATTCTTACTGCAAGCACGTAACGTAACAAGTGACTGAACTGAGCAGAAACAAAGTAAACAACATATTCAATGTAACTTGTGTAGAAGTATTTTTCTACACAAGCCACACTTAACAAGAGACACAAAGAATATGTACTTTGGTCTTTTATGCCCGAAATGCATATCCCTTTTAATTGAACTTTACATGTATTTTAACTTTTTTAACTGTCTTGGTTAAATGCCATAATAGAAGACAAAGAAACAGACAGAAATAATGCTACTGTAAACTGTACGATAAATAGGAACTTCTTATGGAGTTGGACTGAAGAGGGGCAAAAATTGCTCAAAATGCATATCCCTGCATGAAAGTATCTCTTGTTGAGTGTAGCTTCAGAAAACAACTACTAAAGTTTCATTTAGTATACAAGTAACAGGAAATGAGTGGAAAAAGTAAACGTTTCGATTTCATTTTTAAAACACAATATTTCAGCATTTTAAAAAATTTTCGCAATTAATGCCTATAGATATAGCGAGTGCTACTCCATATTTCACGGCTACTGCCATAATATTATTTTTTTCTATCCCAAATATTCCCGAGACTGCTTTAATTTCCCTCACCCTGTTCGCGCGATCGGACGTATTCTGTATCCATACTAACCATTTGTTACATCGATATCATGAATAAAATAAAACCAAGCTATGTTTAGATATAGACTATATAAATAAGCAATAGTTACTAAGTTTGGAATGCTTATTCTTGCTTTGTCAATGTGAATTCGCTGAATACAAGGTAGAAGTATACTTAACAACATCGGAGTCTTTGTGACGAAGAATACCTCGTAGGCGTTAGGATTTCCATCGGTTCAAGGGAGAGAGCCGAAAGGAAGACTTGTGACATGGGAAAATAGTGAAATACAAAAATTCGACCTTTGTTTTTATCGATGATTTCGCCCCTGCTGATTGGTTACTTAGATTTTACTGTCTTAGATGTTCTTTAGTGTTATATTATTTTCTTTTCTAAATACGACCTGTTTTAGGTGTCTCATGTCAGAGACTTTATATGAATGCCAAATTTCTAGTAGGAGATAGATTTAATTACAGGCTAAGTTTCTCTATGGGTCTATTTTTTTCTCTTTTTTTCCCGGTCTCCGTCGTTACTCAGAGTTGGCGTTCTAATCTTAGATCGTAAGCATCGTTTAAATGATTTTCGAATTACAATATGATAAAATCAGTCACTTTTTACATACATACACACCTTCTTTGTAATTCATTCTAACGATTACTTGCCTACCCCATCCATATCTGCATTACGTAATTCTTGGACAGCCTCTTTAGTCCAAATTGAGCAATCTAATAGTATTTACACCAGAAAGAATGCCGGTTATTTTCTATGATTGACCCAGTCTTATATATTTCAATATGAAATTCATAAAGAATCTTTAAAAATTCATTTAAAAATTTTAGTTATGTCGTTTTAAAGTTCAGCGACAACAGGTCTTCAATAATAAGAGTGTAGAGATTTTTTTGGTTTTTTAATAGATGTTCGAAACGAAGACGTTCGAACTGAGAGAAAGATTTACATAGGACATTTTTAAGCTTATCTAACAAGTTGATAAGTTTTTATCTGTTTGGTTTTTGTTTAGTCGTTATTTATATATCTAAAATAAATAAACTTTGTTAACCGTTTAAGAAGTGTCATCATAATTATGTAACGTAACACAAGTATCGAAGTAAAGTTGATGGCTTCTGCGAACAAAATTAACCCCATAGAGGAGAAAATTTCAGTCATTGAACAACGTTTGTTCGAAGAAGTTCGAAAATTCATATACTGTATTTTTGCAAAATGCACTTTTAATTAAAACTCTCGACCGAATATAAAACCATCTATGTATGATGGAAAGACTATCTGGAAGCTATAACAAATACTTTGCATTATGTAACAAGAGCCTTCCAATTAGCCGCATCGCCGCGTGAGGAGGCTGTTGAAATTATACAAACAATTCTGGTAAATAAAAGTCGAACTTATAACTTTATTAAACACACTGAAAGTAAGATTCGGAGAGAACAATCTTAAAGAAAGTAATAAAATTCGATTTAAAAGTAGACGGCAGAAGGCTGACGAAATTTCGCAGGAGCTGGCCAGTGAGATACAAAAGTTGTCAAAACTAGCGGATGTATAAAATAATTTGATTCTACAGTATTTCGTAGATTCCATCAGAGATGCTGTTATGCAACATAACCTTAGACTTGAAGATGACAAGATCTTAACAGTGCACTGGTATTGGAATGAAAAGCGAGGCAAAGAAACAATCAACTTCCTAAATATAAACCACAGAAAAACTAGAGAAAGGCCACACTGCACGGGACGGAGGCTGCCATGTGAAAAAGATGCCCTGTTTAGGATTTGGCATTTTCTCCTATTATGGAAGTATTGTAGACGTTTGTGACAGGAACAATCAACGAACTTTTTGCAGGATGGCCATCGATACTAGCGCTAATGTAACTTTAATTTGAACAGATATTGCTAAAGAATTGAATAAACAAACTTTATGCGAGGCACCATCTACTGTATTTGGTTAAGAAGAGGAACAAAATCGCCGTACAGTACATGGGAATCTAGAATTTCCTCTGCTTTCGGAATGATAGTTTACAAGCACATGGTTTACGTGGCTGATATAACTGACACCTGCCGTCTAGACTTAGACATAAAAATATGATTTTATCCTGGTTTTGCAAAACAATCAACTATGTACTGTACAAAGATAGACAACATATTTTTATTTGAGATAGATAAAGAGGTTAATCAGCATCGGATCACAGTCAAGGAAGATACTACTCTCAATCCTCATACCGAATAAATAGTAAAAGGCCTTTTAGATACTCGTAGTGATTGCCAGTTCGAACTATTAGATTTGCCTAGTTGACGGAGTAATGGAAAATAGCAGGAATACTGACTGATCTTTCCAAGAGTACAGTGCTTATTCCAATAGTTAATATAAGCGATAAGCCTAAAGTAATAAGGAAAAGAAAAACTTCGTGTTTTGCCATCAGCAGTGAAAGTATGAAGATTATAATGCAGAATCTTTAGTAAACTTAATAGCGGAAATTATTGGAAAGGCAGAGCTGAGATCCGAACAGAAGCGAACAGCAGAAATTTTAAAGGAATTTGCAGGCGTCTTCTTATCTGCCGGGGATGCAGGACAATGAAAATCATACAGCATAAAATCTATGCAGGCAACCTATTTCTATTAAATAAATTTCTCGACGACTACCGTTTACAAAAGAAGTTCGGAAATTGTTGAGCAAGATGTACTGTACCTAAAATAACGATATAATCGACCTTGTTCTAACCCTTGAGCATCTCCCATTGCTTGTTAAGAAAGAAATATATATATATATATATATATATATATATATATATATATATATATAGAGAGAGAGAGAGAGATGAATCTACAAGATTTTGTGTGGACTATCGTAAATTGATCAATAATTTCTAAAAAGGATAACTATTCGATATCAAGAATAGACAATACGTTATGTGCTTACTGGAAACAAATGGTTTTCCACAATAGACTTGAAGAGTAGTTTTTGGTAAGTAGAAATGTAACCTGTAGACCACCTTACGATTGGCCAGCGATTGTGACAATTTAAAGTTTTATCGTTCGGGCTTTGTAATTCGGCAGACGTTTGAACTTTTGAATGGAAACTGTGTTACACGGGCTATCTTAATGAAGTTTGTATGGTTTACCTTGCCGGTATTATAATATAATATTATAAGACGGAGTTTACAAGAACATATTGAAAACTCGAGTACTACAGAAATAAAAAGAAGCTAATCTGAAATTAAGCTCCAAGAAATGCAAGTTTTCTGTCACGAGGTCAGTTATTTGTGAGATATTATTTTCCCTTCAGGTTTACAGTACGTGCAGTTCCTGAGAAAATAACAGCTGTCTGGAAATGAAGCCGATCGTCAGTTGAAAAGCTTTCTTGAACTATCCACTTACTACTGGTGCTTGTATAACATTTTTCTAAAATCACACGGCCACTCCATAGGTTGACAAAAACGAAGCAGGAGTTTCGGCAGACAACAGAATGTGAAAATTCCTTTAAATCAACTTAAGATAGCTTAACCTCTTTTTCTCTTTATATATCCACAGTCCGATAAGAACTCCATTCTCGACACGACGAAGGAATAAGTGATGTGTTATCGCAAGAAATAAAAATAAATAAGAACTAGTAGTCGTCTACTTTAGTAAGAGTCTTTCTAAACAGGAGAGAAACTATTGCGTATTCTGAAAGAGCTTTCAGCTATTGTAAGAGAAGTAGAACATTTCCACCATTATCTTTACGGACGGAAATTCCTTCTGCAGACAGATCATGCACCATTGCGTTGACTACTAAATTTTAAAAACCCTGAAGGACAAATAGCTAGGTTGATTCGACGGCCACAAGAGTACAATATGAAGATCTATCATTGCAACGGATCTGTATACAGGAATGCAGATGCAGGAGGCACTGTTCTGATGATCGTAAACAATGCATAAGAATATAAGAGAAATTTCAACCGCAATTGTGTACCGTTCAGTAATTGGCTAACCCATAAATCGGATGTCAACCCTTGGAGCGACGAAAATGTTAGAAAGAGTCAAATATTTGAGACCTCTAATAGAATTCATGCTGACAGCACATGGAAAACCTAGCTGGCAGGATATAGTACTTTTAGCACACTAACCAAAATACTTAGCACTATGGAATTCCTTGTGGATTGTGTACCCTCGGTGAGAAATCGTTGATGCCGCATTAAGTGGCAGATGTTAGTACTACCATCGCGAGTATCTAGCGTCCTTAAGTACTTTATAACAATCTTACAGGTGGACATTTTAGTACATTTGAGACTTTAAATAAAGCACGAGAACTTTTTGAGGAAAAATAGAGTCAGAGTTGACGTACAGAGATGGACAGAGACTGTCACAAATGTTCAGAAAGCACTAAAGGTTCGAACACGAGAAAAGTTACAGAGCTACAAGCTGGAGCTCCTTTTGAACGAATAGAAGTAGATATTTTGGGTCTCTTGTCCCAGTGACCAAGAGTAACAGACACATAGTAGTCATGGATTATTTTAGTAACTGACTAGAGGTATGTACAGTCCCTGATCAGGAAGTAACAATCGTAGTAGAGGTTTTAGTACAAAACTAGTTAAGTCGTTTTGGTGTTCCACTTTTCATCCACTCTTATCAAGGCTTTACTTTCATTATTTTTAAAAGATTATGCAAGTTGCTCGGCATGGAGAAAGCACAAACAAAATACTGTGTCCTCAGTCAGACGGTATGGTATGAAGGTTCACTACATTATTGGGTTCAATTTGAAAAAAATTGTAGACCTGTAAATTCTCACTATCGTCTGTCCCTTGTCTTTCCTTAATCTCGAGAATGGAGATAGATAGTTGAAATCTAATACTAGCTACGGGAACCTTAAAGGCAGGAGTCCTCAATTAAAGAACTTTCGATGCAAACCAGAAAAGTTATTTCAATTCAAAAATGTTTCCCTGGAAAGGTGTTAGATAGATGACAGGCACGACTCTATTGTTAAACGAAAAGTATGATGCACGGAGGCAAGCCTTACTAATTTGAGGTGAAGAACATACATTTTAAATTAAATAAATTAAAAATATGATTAAAAATTGCAGCCCGGCAATATCATAATACTTGCTTTACACTCAAACCTGTTTTTTGTGCGGTCTTTTTTTTTGCGATTTTTACACGTGCAATGTGTTTTGTGCAATTATTTTTGTGCAGTAACTCATTGTTGAAAATTATATCCGCACACAAAAAAACAAAAAATAAATAAATAAAAAATGAAAAAATTGACCGCAAATAAATACTTGCTTGTTATTTATATAGGCTATTTAAAATAAACTTTGTTAATTATTTAAGAAGGTTCGTCATATAAAAAAAGTAACAACAACTACAACTATGAAAAGAAGAATTAATCAAGATCCAAAAAGTTTGTTTTGAAACAAATATTTACATATTTTATTTAAAGGACTAACAAACTGACTAAAAGTGAACTAGGAATATGTTCTGTGTTTATCTGCTTCTGGATGTTTTGAGAAAAATGTGACGACGATGTATAAGTTTGCAGTGCACCAATATTTTTCATATTCTCTAAAGACACTCTTATGACTAGGAAAAGGAAAAGCTGTTTAAGTATTGTATTTCATAATAAAAATTTTAAAAAGCGGCCGATAAGCAACTCTACTGCAATTTGAAAGCAAATGCGAAGTTATTTGCTCGCATTTCAAATTGTTTTTTTTTTTTTGAAAAAAACCGGATTGTCTGCATGAAAATAGGACAAAGACTAAATTTAGTGACATCTATTGGCAGAATAGTCAATATAAAAGGAAATAATCAAACTTATGCAAGGAAACTGGAACAAAATCGGTAGAAAAAATCTGTACTTAAATTCTTTTCCTGTGTATAAATGTTTTAAAAATTTCTAACTGGTTTGAATATAAAGATCAATTGTACATAATTTTATCAGTTAGTATCTGTACAAGTAAGCTTTCTGTACAAGTATGCATGAAAGAGGTTAAAATCAATAAAACACAATATATTTGGGCTGCAATTTGAAAATTGTAGACCTATAAACTTCCTTTGACATCTGTCTGTCTGTCTAGTGTCTGTACTTTCTTAATCTCGAGAACGATGAGAGATAAATGAAAATTAAGACCAGATGTGAAAATCTTAGGGGCAGGAGGACCGACTAACTATACGTGAACTTTCGGTCCAAACCGGAAGTTCACATATAGTTTACGAAAGTCATTTCAATTCAAAAATTTTCTACAGAACGGAGTTAGATAGATAACTGGCATGACTATTGTTAACAGGAAAAGTATAACGTAGACAAAGAGAGGCGCGGCAATACTAAAACCGAGAGCATATATTTTAAATTAAATAAAAAATATGATTAAAAATTGCAGCCCGGCATTGTGACGATGTCACAATAAATAATTGCTCGTTAAAATTTATCATACCGTATTACGGAAAAAAATATTTACTTGTGACTTATGAAATTATTACTTCTGTTATTATTTAAAAAGTTCAAGAAAAATTTAATTAAATAATAATCATTTTTATAGTAATTTCTACAATACTATAAGCAAAATTTATAGTAAACATTAAAAATATTTAAATTTATAAAAAAAATTATGATTTAAAAATTACAAGTCTTTCATGTACCCAATTACTAACTATACTATTTTAGCTAGTTCTGAGAAACGTTTTGAAAGTTCAGAAATGGATAGGCAAATTTGAATACAAAATCAATATTTTACTTAAAAATTACTTTTTGTTAACAAGAACGAAGCTGCTATTAGAAAAGAATTACAAAAGGAAAATGAATATCCCGAATTCATCTACAGGTATATATAAAATGAGAATGTTTTGTTTGTTTGTTTGCTATGCACCCCTAGGCTTTTTGAATAATTGCTATGAAAACTTCTAATATAGATAATTGTCATACATATCACCCCAAAAACTGTTTATTGAATTTGTTTATATCAATTAATTTCTGTCAAAATAGACAGAAATTAATTGATATAAAACCAAATTCAATAAACAGTTTTGAGGTGATAGACAGCCAATCAAAATAGATTGGCTGTCTTTTAAATATAGTGCCATCTGTTTGGCAAAATATTAAAAAAATAAACTAAAATATAAATTCATACATAAAAGGATTACAATTTTAAAAATACAAATATTTTATTCATTTAATTACTTCGATATAAGAAGCGAAAGTGGATTTGCGCTATATCATTACTGCGATGGGTAGCGCATTAGCACTCACCTACATAGTGTTGGTAGTGTTATACTATAAAACTATATAAGACTATATATTGATTCTAGCATAAAAAATTACTATTAACAAATTTACTAACTACGTAATGATTTCTTGTAGTTATAAATATGCCTTTATTTCATAGATACGTGTAATTTGAGATCACAATAAATACACGTAAGCCAGTTTTTTATATTGGACATATAGTATATACGAGTAATGCAATTACTCGTTAATTGTAAAAAGCAGCAGCCAATTACCATGATGGATTCGTTCCTGCTTCTAAACGCATGCGTGGTGGCGCTAAAATCCGTCTAAAAATGGCTCATACTCGTGACTTATAATTACGCTTGCTCTTCTGACGACATGATTGGGCACACACGAAAAGCCCAAGAATGTGTAGTGTGTGCGTTTCGTAGACGAAATGGAGGATCCCGTTAAGCTTTATGAAAGTGTGTTTTGTGATCTTTGGAATGAAGAAAGAATAATCCAGATGCACATTAAAACAGTTCATATTGTGGATACTCAGAAAATTTAGAAAGAATTTGATGGTAAAAATCTTTTTGTTCTTTTTTTTGTAATCAGCGTAATACTTGGATTTTATAATTTATTTCAGTTTTTCGAGCATCGAAACAAATGGTGATAATTCAGGACATCCGATGTGATGAAATTGTTAATTCGATTTTTTGAAGAAAATAACGGAAAATTTAGATGTATTAATTACACTAATAAGAAAACATTAGATAATTTTATTGTGTCTTAAGTTTTCATTGATGTTCATTTAAGCTTAATATAAGTTATATCATAATTAATGTATTAGGAAGAAAAATTTGAAAATTTTGTTAGTTAAGAATAAAAAGTAAACACGAATTGAAGTAACAAGAATGATCACTATATTTCAGTATATTGTTGAAAGGACAAGGATTATTTCTGCCTGAAATTATTGAACACATTCTTCAGATTAAATTTAATTTTTATACCTGATTTCATTTTGTAATTTATAATACATTTTTAGTTAGTATCAGTGGCTCATTCAGAAAGGGGCCAAAAGGCTCTGGCACCCTCCAAAGAAAAAGGAAAGAAACACTAAAAGTTTTCCAAAAATTTTTTCCTCATTAATATATATATTTTTTTTTATAGTGTCGAGTCTTCTATTTCTACACTACTAATGAATTAGCGGTCATTTCCTAGTTGCCTGCATAACAGTGAGAATTTTATTGAATTTGCGTTAAAAATTTTTCATCCGTTTAACTCTGCTGCCCAAGATTAAATTCCGAGTGCGCCACTGGCTGGTATCATTTGACTAAAGTATTATTAAACAGTGAAATTCTTAGATAAGTTTGTAAAATATCAAGAAAAATGGATAACATTTATATTTTGAATACATTGTTATTTAACATATTTTGTATATACTTTATAGTTTTCTATTTAATAATAAATTATCTATTACTGATATTCATTTTTAACTTTTTGTTTAATAAATACTATTTTGAATTTTTTTCATTTTAACAAAGATTTGAAAACATATATCATTATAATTAAAAATTAAAAATTATTTTGTTAGGTCGGTTCATCATATCAACAGAAATAAAGAGGGAATAACAAACATTTTTTTCAAAAAATTTAAAAAACCAAATGGGATCGGTTAAAATTTTCAATTCTAAAAAAACTTTAAATTAAAATCCAAGTAAAAACCTACTCTTTAAAATTCCGACTTCCAGTGAATTAAGAAGACAAAAAAAAAAGAACGAAAAAAGATGCTATACTTTCATAATTTTATTAGTTCTATTTCCCAAATGCATTTCGCAACGCCTCATCAGTGGGTAGTTGAGTTTTGGTAACCTCCGTTCCTTTTATGCTGGATGATGTTTTCCCAGCATGCATCTATCTGCATACCGTCATTCAGATTGATTAAATTTGCATATTCTTTTATACAAAAATGTTCTATTATTCTACGTTTTAAACAATCTTCTTCTTTATAAAGTATTTTTATATTATTTCTGTCTATGTTACAAAAATTATTTTTATAATGTAGGTACCACGGCGATTCTTCTCTTTTTAATCTTATTGCTGCCTCGTGCTCTTTTAAACGTACTTCTAACTTCCTTCCGGTTTCTCCGACGTAAGACTTCGTTTGTGGACAAGTACAAGATAATTTATAAATTACACCTGCAACATCAAGTTTGTTTAACATATTGGCATCATCTTTGTTTATGACATTAACTATATTCAACAATTTGTTCTTTTTGTTTTGCCACGATACATATAGAATACTGTTTGAAAAATTAATTTATATCTCTCATAAATTTATGTACATAAACTTTATGAGAGATATAAATTAATTTTTAAACAGTATTCTATATGTATCGTGGCAAAACAAAAGAACAAATTGTTGAATATAGTTAATGTCATAAACAAAGATGATGCCAATATGTTAAACAAACTTGATGTTGCAGGTGTAATTTATAAATTATCTTGTACTTGTCCACAAACGAAGTCTTACGTCGGAGAAACCGGAAGGAAGTTAGAAGTACGTTTAAAAGAGCACGAGGCAGCAATAAGATTAAAAAGAGAAGAATCGCCGTGGTACCTACATTATAAAAATAATTTTTGTAACATAGATAGAAATAATATAAAAATACTTTATAAAGAAGAAGATTGTTTAAAACGTAGAATAATAGAACATTTTTGTATAAAAGAATATGCAAATTTAATCAATCTGAATGACGGTATGCAGATAGATGCATGCTGGGAAAACATCATCCAGCATAAAAGGAACGGAGGTTACCAAAACTCAACTACCCACTGATGAGGCGTTGCGAAATGGCATTGGGGAAATAGAACTAATAAAATTATGAAAAGTATAGCATCTTTTCGTTCCTTTTTTTTTGTCTTCTTAACTCACTCGAAGTCGGATTTTAAACAAACATTTTGTCACATCTAATCAATATGGATGGAGTTCGATGGAGATCTGATGCTAAATGGAGAAGTTTAAAAAGAACTTACAAGTCGATGAAATTACACAATAAAAAATCGGGAAATTGCAGAAAAGACTGGAAGTTTTTTGAAAGTATAGATAATATTCTTGGCGATAAAACTGAACTCTGTTCAAATCACTACGGCAAGTTCCTATATTGAAAAAATTGAATTCAGTAATCAACTAAGTAAATTATGATATAGAGAATATTTTTTCGGATTTAAATTATTTAAAATTATTATTATGGATAAAGGAAACATCACTATCGAAGAAAATAACATTGACTATAACAACAGAAATAAGCAGAAAAAATTAATTGAAATTCTTACTTTAAATGTAGAGTAAAGCGTAAAACTTAATTAATCAAATTTTAATAGAAAATGGAAATGACCAAAATATTTTTAAAAAGATTGAATACAGAGCCAGAATGGTTTGTTAATTGTAGAAAAGGAAAGCAGAAAAGATATGAAGATAGATGAAAGAAAGAAAATGCAGAAGGCAAAATAAATTAAGAGAAAGAGAAGAAAAAAAATTTAAATAAATTGACTTCAAAATAAACTATTTTTTAAACATTAATACTATTTCATAATGTAGGCGATAAAACTACATATACATCATAAAGAAAATTAGTAAATAAATAAATAGTATATTTACTTCTGATATAAAAGGCTACTGGTGTAGTCTCTCCTTTTTATTCATTGAAGAAACTTCTGTGATTTCATAATCACTTATAGTATCTTTCAAAATTATTTTCATATCTAATTTCTTCAATTATTTCATCGCCTTGCTTTTGAGAAATGTTATATAGATATAACAACTTGTAATTGTTATGAGAGAGCAAATCCATACATCCAAATATTTAGTCTTTTAAATTTTGCTTTTAACAATCCAAAGGCTCCTTCTGCGGCACTTCTTCACTTAGAATGTCATTAATTATAAAGTTGTTTCTTTGAGAGATGACAATTTTCTCGATATAGTGTTACAATGTAGTTTTGTATTTGATAAACAGTATCTAAAAGAAGAGAGTTTTTAAGAAGTATGAACTCATTAGTTTTGAGCAGATCAGATAAATCTGAACAATTAAAAACATGGGCATCAATTCTAGTTCCCTGCATAAAAATCTGTGAATATACACTTATTAAAACAAATTAAGAATCAATAAATTTAGTTTTATTCTATCATTTGGTACAATATTTGTATATATTACCTATGATCCACCACAGCCTGCAAGATGACTGGATGAAAACCTTTTCTTTTAATATAAGATTTTGAAATTTTTAGGCCTTTCGATAGCAATGGTCATTTCATCAATTGCTCCTATCACATCAGAAAAAATTTGCTATTTTTTAAATGCTTCAATTAAGAGTTTTGTTTGATGATTTAAACGCTAAACTGTGGAGCTATTTAAAAAAAAAAAATACATTGCATATAGAAAAAGTAAAATTCCAGACAGTCTTGTTTAGAAACATTAAATCGATCTCTTACAGATTTTAAAGAATAATATATATTTAACTAATTGTCTAATTTAAATATGAAAAGTTATTAAAACCCCCAAATTTATTATATAATAAAACGAACTTGCCTATAAGTCTCTTGATTGGTTAACATCTAAAGACTAATTAATAATTGTTTCTTAAGAATAATTGTTGACCTTCCTATCTAGATGACTGATATAGGATTCAATCTAAAAAGATTTTTAATAAAATATGATACAGTTAATGTGAAACATATATAAGTGTTCGTTCTAACTTGTATCAGAAACTTTTTCTGAGACTAATAAATATAAAGATATTTAATATAAAATTGATAAAGAACTTTCTCATTTCGACATAGAAATGGCTATGGCAAAATAAAATTTAATTGATGCTTTCCGATAAAAAAAATTCTAATTGAAAAGCTCGACATTTTTAATCAGAACATTTTTTCACTACAAAATTATAGTACAAGTTAGTAATTACACATTATAATGATAATAATAAATAATAAATTAATTTTATGTCAAACGAAACCTTATATCTGTAAAAGAACTGATTTCACGGATTCTCTTGTTAATCCTAAAATGAGATCTGAAATCACTGTCATTATATGTTGATATAACATCCATACTCTGTAATCATATTCATTAATTGAAGATCTGTTTCTTCGTCAGAACTGGAACTTATTTCCGATTTCGAAAAATTATATATAAAATATATTTGCTACGATTTCTATCAATACAACGGCGTGCGATATAATTTTCTTTATCGGTATTGTCCGAAAAATTCACTAGAGTTTGTGTTTCGAGTTTACATATGAATTTTTAGACAGACCTTTAGTATGACCAGCTCAAACGATTATTGAATGTGTTAGACTATTTATAGACTTATAAGCATAATAAAAAATACCAATGCGCAAACTACGTTTGATACGTGATGTCTATTTAGAATTTGTATGTTCTAAGAGGTATTGATGTAAATATTAGTTTAGAATTGATGTGACATTTTATATTCGTCATGCATAAATGCTGGATATTTTAATTAATATTCGTTTTCTGTAAATTTTTTTATGTTTGTTTATTGATATTGTATGGCGGTTACGAATCTTTTCATGTTCTTAAGCTAGCCAGCAATTTAATGCAGTTTTATCAAAATAATCTTATAGTCGTGACGATAGATCATAGTCTTTCTAGGCCTAAAACTGTTTAATAGTACAATGTTTTTTACGTATTGTGCTATAGCCACATTAATTATACTAAACATAAATTTAATTTCTTTGAGAGACCCGGAATCGAATCTGGACAAGCAACGCCAGAAATTCTTAATGAAAATCTGTTCTCGATATATTAAGTCCTGTTTTTACCCATCTAGTCATAACCATTACTGGTATGACTACGACCCGGCTGAACCTACGATGGGTATGGAGATAAAAGGCACGTTTATGCCCACAAGATAAAAAGAGCTCCAAAAATTAAAAAGAAAATTATATGTTACCATTTGTATAACTCCAATTGAATATAAACGAGAAAAAATTAAAGGCAATTTCGGTATAATAGACAGAAAACCGATGTTTCCCTGAAATTTGCTGGATAATATTAAAAAAACAGTTATCTGATTGCTCGTTACCTGCTCCTGTTTGCAGTTCTGTTATATGCAAATACGCAATGCCGTATCAAAGATGGCTGATCCACGTGTGCCAGTACACTGTCGAGGAGCAGCGAAGTATTATATGTTTTTTTTTGTGGTTAGAAGGTGTAAAAATGAGTGAAATTTATTGCCGAATGGTGGTTCTCAATTTAGAGACAGTTGTTTAAGTCAACGTAAGGTGTACGAAGGTAAAGTGTTCAGAGATTTAAGGAGAGCAGGAGCATTGTATGCAATCAGAACCGACTGGGTGGACCGACATGAAGCACAAATTGATACACGAATTAGAGAGTCACGGAGAATCACAATTGATAAAATCTGTGCTGAATTCAACATGTGCCATGCTAAGCAACAGTACATTATCCACAATAACCTTGGATACAGCAACGTTCGCAGCAGGTATGTATAACAAAGGAGCTGAAGCAAGATAACAATGTTGTATGCATAGCCATCCTCATACTGAATTCGTCAGAGATGTCATAATCTGTGATTTTCCGGGACTCCGTGTATCTATTTGTGTTTTGTGTAGTCGATTTAGTTGATTCTGATCGCGTACAATGTGCCTGCTCTCCTTAAATCTCTGGAAGCAATCGTACACAATACGTTGGCTTAAACAGCTCTCCAAACTACTGTAAACTCCGGCATTCTGCAATAAATTTCACTTGTTTTTACACCTTCCGACCACAAAAAACGTATAATACTTCGCTGCTCTTCGATGGTGCACTGTGACAGTGGGACAGCCATCTTTGATATATTGCTCATTTGCTTGTAGCAGGATTGCGAACAGAGCAGGTAGTGTGATATCAGATAACTGCTTCGTAATATCACCCAGCAAATTTCAAGGAAATGTCGGTTTTATGTCTATTTTACCAAAATTGACTTTAATTAATAATTTTCTCTCGTAATATTGATTTGATATGTACGGTACTTATTATTAATTTAAATATGTTTTGATATTGTTAGTATAGTAATATGTATTGCTGGTAACGAATTTAATTTACCGCTGTTAGTCTTTGTTTTATTGTGCATGACCTGTAGAATTCTTAAATACTTGAAGACTTCTCTCTCATTATGCATTGAATTGTGTCTCCATTTCCGAACACAAAGTCCCCTTCTTCGAAATTTATTTTCTGGTTTGGTTTTATGGGATAGCAGTGCAACATACGGGCGATCTGCCTTTGTGTTATGTTGCTATGGAAAACTAGCCCTTAATTTGGTTTTAGTTACGTGAAGTAAATTGCGTAGCTTAAAGTTTTCAGCATTTAAATGTGAAATGAGAAAAGATGTAATGTATTGTTCAATAGTACTTGATAGTGTCTGTACTATTTAACAACAAATTTAGAGTTTGGAATGATCTTAAGAAATCTCATTGGAAAATTTCTCATATGGAAGTTTATATGATTCATTTTAATGAATGTATTTTGAAATACAAATTGTAGCGTTGTTCTCCAATGTTGCACAAGTTTTTCTAGAAATAGAATGAATGTTGAGTATTTTGTTAATACGTACTCGTAGAATGTAAAATAGTTAAGTGTAGGAAACATTCGAATGCTTTTCTGCAATCTACTATATTGTATATCCCTTAAGTAAATTTATACACTAGATTTTTTTATAATTGTGTATTTATATATTTCATACTAATGTCATTTACGTTTATTTCAGCAGAAGTCATAATCAATATCTTTTGCATGGTATTTTCCTTTTTTTGATCAATCTGTTTCTTCATTAGGTCTGACAGTGATGGATCAAAGGAAAACCCAATATTTTGTCAATTCTTCTTACGTCGATGTGTCGTTAAGATTGTGTGATTTTATTATGCATTTGTCTTTGGAATATTTTAAAAACTTTTTAACGCATACATTCATTTATTTTTACTTTATCTTTAAACTTAATTTTATTTATCTATAGAGTAGTTTTTATAGTTTCTGTAGTAAATAGGTTTTGTATTGTTTAAATCGTTGTGTTTTATGCTGTGAGTGTTTATTAAATGTGTGAATATCTGTATGAAGTGTATATTATAATATTTATGTTTGTATATGTTTTTCTGTATCCTAAGTTTCTTGAAAATTTTTTAAAACTATTTTATCAATTTAATGATATATTGTTTGTGGTATACTTTGTTAGCCTGAATAATTGATATCTGAGATTGTTTCTCTTGCTTTGCTTGTATTCCTATTAAGTCGTCACAGTGATTACAACAGCTTAGCCTAAATAGATACAGTACAGTATATACAGTGCCTTATATGTTTGAGAGTGTTAAATCTGATTCAATGTAGTTTAGTTATTTTTACTAAAACTATACTAGAATATCCGAGAAAATTTATTGTCAGATTTGATTATAGAGTCACATTAAATCATTTTGAATGTTGCCATTTTAGTTCTGCAGTGAAAAAAGATTCAAAAACAACTTTCACAACTGTATTTAATAGTAAAATGGTTTAATTGTTTAAATTGTTGAATAATTGAACCATTCCAAAGACAAAATTTATAATGCCATTTTTTAAATAGTTTCAATGATAATCCTAAACATAAAGATATTGAATTAATTACAGAGCAAACGAAACATTTTCAAAGGTATAAATGTTATAGAAATAATGAAAGCAATTTAAAATAATAGTTTCCAAGTTTTTGAAAATTTTTCTCTTGTTAAGCATTTCAGAAAATTGATTGCCTCCGGTATCAACTGGGTGAAGCATCCTCCAGATACGTCCCCGATAATATCATAATCACCGGATAAATAAAATTTCTAAAATTATTATGCGATACTTCTTATAAGCACGTTATTCTAATTTATATTTAAGCAAATGAAATAATAAAATTCTCGTTCAAAAATTCTTTAGTGATTTCAGTAATATTTTCATTATAAATCCATAGATCGACTTTATATCTTTTGAAGAAATTCGGTAACGCCCTGCCAAAACCTTCAATGCGAGTTGCATTTTCATCTGTGATAGAATCACTTTAATGAAAATAATAATAACTTTATTAATTTAGATTAAATTATATAACCAAATAGTTATGTAATCAAAATAAACTTTAATTAATATTTATTTTCGAATTATATTTGCAAATAGCATTTTGAATTAAATATCTATATTGAAATGAAGACTAGAATAGTATAATCTCTGAAAGAACAAGTTATACTACTATAAGTTAGTAATTTAAACATAGAATTGCTAAATATAAATTAATCTGATTTAAAAAATTAAAATTATATAAACTTTATCAAGATTATAATTTGGCATTAATTCTTTTATTTATTAAATATTTATGATATTTCATTTGAGATAAAAGATGATTACTTATTTATTATTTACTTTAAGTCATTTGATCTCAGTTTAGTTGTAGATAGTTTAAAAAGTAAGAATAGAGAAATTAAGAACGTTGTTGTGTATAAATTGGTGAGAATTAATATTTTTAATTATTCAGTAACACGTGGCAGAAATACAATTAAACGGGACAACGTAACAGTGTAAATTAAATATTTAACAGAAAAATACTGAAAATAGTCGTTGAATTTTGATGATCTTCCATTATTAAATTTATAATATTGCGATCATGATATCATTCAATGTTGTAACTTATTTAAAAACATTATGACATTATTTAAACATTTGCCAAGTAATTAAATTTAGCTAAATTTAAATTTTATGGTAGGCCTATAATAATTTTTATTTTTCCATTATCTTTTATTTTTAATAACTGTAATTAATAACAAAAAAATTGAATTAAAAATGATATAGCTTACTAAATATTGTTTCTAAAAATACAATTTGTCTCTGGAAAGAAGTTGAATTTTCATGAATTTGTCTATAATAAACATAATTTATACTTTCTTTTTACTAAATAATAACATTGAAAATATGACATAAAAGTTTGAACATCTTTTACTGCAGTAGATAACATTTGAAAGGGAACAAAATATACTGTAAAAATGGATACAGGAGATAAAAAATTTCATCAATTTTAATAATAAAAAATATATTTACTCTAAAATATAATTTTTAGTGTTGAATTTTAGTGCTTATAATAAATAGACATGAGCATATTCTATTTTATTAGAATTTTATATGGAAATATATTGCATTTTAGAAAAGAGAATTTTCATTGAATAGACTGTATCATAAATTAAAGAAGATTTACTCTATAAAAATATTTTTAAAAATAAGTTATAAACAAAATATAAACAAAATATTTCATTTAATATTGCACGATATATTGAATATTTTTATTCTTTTATTCCAGGAATTAATGACCAATTTTAAAGATCTTATAGATCTAAGTTTACTGTAACTGAAAGTATCATATGTAATAAGATGTGCGTGTAGAATGTGTACTTTTTAATTATAGAAAATATAATTCCGCTTTTCAGAATATAATATAAATTCAGAAAAATAAAATATAATTTTTTTATTTAAGTAAAATTCTATAAAAGACAGTATGGAAACTAATACAAGTGCAGTACAGTACATACAGCAGGTCTTAATCTATATCTATGTATTACAATAGCGAGGTTGAGGCCGAAGTTTTAAACGCGAAAACGTGTACGGCGGACGTTCAGCGCCGCTTTCCTGTAAGACTAGAAGTTTGACAATGGCGTTTGGAATGTCGAGCATGATTCCACTGACTTTCTAAACACCATTGTCAAACTTGTAGGCTTACAGAAAAGCGGCGCTGAACGTCCGACGTACACGTTTTCGCGTTTAAAACTTCGGCCTCAACCTCGCTAATGTTAAGATATCATACGGACAAGTTTCGAAATGTGATTTATAGAATAAATAGAATTTAAAATTAATATATTAAAAATCATTTTAGATTGATAAGTTTATGATAATATATTTATTTAATTTAATATTTTAAAAAATAATTAAGAATATGTGTTACTTTGTTTTTCGTTAATTTCGGGAATCACTTAATAAATTTTGTTTAATAACTTTTGCATACGTAAAACATAATTCGAATATGTGAAACTTGATGTAGAATAGCAATACATCTTGTTCATAACCTCTATTTCCTCACAATTTTCGATTTTTTTTTCTTATAACTTTCCATTTACGAAAACTTATCCAGTAACCGTATTTTTTCGATAAAATTTTTTGTTTCTTTACCTTCCTTGTAGCTTTCTCATAATCTTTAAATTGTACGAATTCGAATAGAAAATTTACGAGTAATTATTTATTGTGACATCGTCACAATGCCGGTCTGCAATTTTTAATCATATTCTTAATTTATTCAATATAAAACGTATGTTCTCCATATGAAATTTGTAGTGTTTTGCCCCTGTACATCATACTTTTCCTGATAACAACAGATGCCTGTCATCTATGTAATTCCGTTCAGGGAAAAATTTTGAATTGAATTCACGTGACATCCGTTCTAGACCGGAAGTGTCTATAGTTAATCGGGACTTTCTGCACATAAGCTTTCCATATTCTGGTCTTGACTTTCATCTATCTAACAACGTTCTAGAGATTAAGGACGGACGACAGCGGTAATTTATAGATGTACAATTTTTTCAAATTGCAGCCCCAAAAATCTTTCCTTGGATTCTTATTTCTTTGTCTAATGAAAGATATCGCATGTGAATGAATATTTGAAGATAACGACGAAATTGTTGGAGAGAAATAAAATGATAAAATGACAGAAAGTAAATAGATGAATGGGACTTGTTAAAGTGTAAGACTATAACTGTTTATTTGTTAAATTTTACTATTTTCGATTATTTTTGTTGAGTGAGAGAAACAAATCAATAAAACTTCGAGTATTAACATTATGAAATCATATAAATTTCATTATTAAATTTTTATATTTTATATTATAAATATAAATACAGCAATATATATATTACTTATACGTTTATATACGATATATACGTTTATTTATATTGCAAATTAACGTATACAATCAAAATTAACATATAAGATTAGCAGATTTATAATCCAAATATACAAATGTTTTCAGTATTACGAGTTATAAATAATTTAATAATTAATAAAAACACATAAAAATGAAATATTTATAATATAAAATAAATATAAGTATAAATAAAAATTTCAATTAATTGAAGATTAGAATCTCCTAAAATTCGTGACCCATAAACTTTTTATTACTTAAATTACACATGTAATGACTGAAATTATTTTAATATATTAGATATAATTATTTTAACGAGATAATAATTTACGAAGTATTTTTCTTGATAGATTTAATTAACATTTTTTAGTTTTTTAATAGTATATTACTAAATTGTTCTGCATGTAGATTTATTTCTTTTTTATTACATTTATTCCTTCTTTTAATCCAAAAAAATGGTCAAATAAAAACATTACTTTAAATGATCTCTTAACTATTTTTCATTGAAATCATTTATATAATAAAGAATGTGAATATTTTTCGATAGCATTAAATCAAAAGAATTTCGAGATATGTTAACTTGTCCAAAATTTTTTCGCTTGAAAAGAAAAATAATAATAATATTATGTTTTATCCTTAATAATCCGTAATATCATTTTTCTAGTTAAATTCTTTAAATAACAGAATCTTTATTTTTTGTAAATACGATTGCATTACGGTAAATTAGTTTTCTCTATTATCCATAAAATATCGTTAAATTCTGCATTTTTTTCGTAATTTTGCGATTTTTTTAAACAACTTCTAAAAATATATCAAGATTACTGTTGCGTTTGAATCATTAAAAAATGATTTTATTGATAATCTCGTAACTAAAAATATGAAATCAAATTATATACACAAATGTAAAGAAATTGAATAAAATAATACCGACATTTCCAGATTTACTCATTTACTGTTATTAAAATAGAAACTTCGTAACATATAAAAACTTCAGTTTTCGCCATAAGGATTTTCTGTTACTTTTAATAAATATTGAATAGTATTTGAATTTAAGTTTACAGTTTATCTGTTTACAGTTAAAATAATAAGCAGTATTTCCGAATATAATAAATTATTATTCAGTTATAATCATATGCAAAAATACAAAATTGTTAATTATTAACATCATCATTATCTTCATTCATTTATAAATAATATATATACTTTAGATTATTAAAATATGTTTATAGTAAGACAGCAGTTAATAAACCGATTTAGCTAAATTGTGAGTTTCGTGAAAGGATTTATATAAAGAATAAACCGTTTTGCTACATTAGAACTACTTGATTTGAGCAAGAAAATTTTTTATTAGATGCAATCTTTTGAATCGTTAAATTGAGAAAATTCAGTCAATCAAAGTTAATTATATAAATTTTCAATAAAGTGATGATAATATCGATAAGAAAGCCTTTCATATTAATTGAAGGCGTGAAGCTATGAAAAGGCGTAACCAATCTTTACTCGATGAACAAAATGAAATTGCTTAAAGTTTAACGGTTTTAAATTTTTTTCCTAATTGTCAAGCCAATATATCATTTATAAGAATTATTTAAGCCATTACGAAAGTTTTATTAAGACTTTTGTTCATACAAGGCTTATCAAATCTTTTCTTGCAAAAGATTGATTAATTACTGCATATAATTTTTTAAGCTAATGTATGATTTTATTAAGTAAATTTCGTTTAAGTAACCTAATATAAAAGCTATCATATATTTTAGTAAGAAAATTGCTTTCTTTATCATTTTCTTATCATTAAAAGTGAACTTTCGAAACTATTCTGAAGATTAACAATTTTTTCTTTCCTTGTTTGACATATCTAAGTGTTTACGTAATTATTTTAATTAATCTTAAGATTAATGAATGTTTTTATTTAAAAATTAATAAAGAGATTACTTTAATAATAATTTAAAAGCATTCACTATAAATATAATTCAGAATTAGGCCACAGAGTTAAACAAAACCATAATCTAATATTAAATGTGTTTTCTTAATAAAATTGTAGGTTATTAGTTTTCTTTTGTTTCCCTATTCTGCATATTATTCATCTAATGTTATTTGAAGCGAGCTATACTTATTGTTTTTTCTCCACATTCCATCTCGCATCCAAGGAACGAGTAATAAAATCCAAAATGTCATCTTTGCTATCTGACCTACTTTTACCACGTATCGTCCAAACCACCTTTCATAAATTTAGGGCTTTAGAAGAAAAAATAAAATATTTTTAAAAATATTTGAAAGATTTTTTTAATAAACTTCAACATCTATGCATTTTAATTACCGTTTTAATTCACTATTCTATCAATTTTGCTTTTTTTCAATTAAACAAATCTGATAGCTAAAAATAAATAAATTATGGCGTAAACATTTATCAAGATAAAATAAAACATAAAGTATGAAAGATTGAAAAAGACTTGTATTATTTTTCATCCATTCAGCAACAAGCTTGCTCCTTGATATTTGATGTTTTTCGTCGTTCTTGATACCACAAACCAATATAACCTTTCGATCGTTGAAGTCGTAAGAGCCTCGATAATGAAAACTGCCATTATACCAAGGCTTTAAATATATTTAACTTCTTTTCCTTCCATGCTATTCTTATAGCTAGTTTTTTTTATTCAGCCGGTCATCAAATTATGCATTCCTGCTTTAAAGTTTGTTAATGGCAGGTTGAATTCGTCTTAAAACTATGCATTAGGCTACAGTTAAAATATCAGATCAAATTTATTCGGCACTATTTCAAATTCTTCAAATGCAAATTCTATATTTTTAAATGACTTTATTACATTCTTTTAAACTACATTCAGAATATATATTAGGAATATTTTACATTTAAACGATTTCAAGAAAGGAAAAAAAGGAAATAATATTTTTAAAGTAATAAAATGTAACTTAATACTTTATTTTCTTTTAAATAACAAAAATTTTATATCCGTAATATCGAAAAAATCGAGGAAATAAAATTACCGAAGCATTTATAAAAAGCGTAACAAGTTTCAAAAATAATGACAAAATTCGATATAATTACTTGAAGGGAATACGTCAAAAACAGAATTTTCCCCCTTTTTTTCTTTTGTATGACGTTAAAGATTTGTATACTGTAGTCTATAACTTGATAGACTTAAGCAAAGAATTTTCATTTGAAGGCTAAAGAAGACTTACTACGAGACTTTGTTTGATGAAGTGAACATCAATATTGTGTAGACAAATCCATTACTCATTTCCTTGGAAGACTGCCACCATTTGCAAGATTTTGTGGCCGTTCAGAAAAATGACAATACACATCGAGCCTTTTCTATTTCGCGCATATTTATCATAAAAGCAATGCACTACAAGAGCCGTTTGAAAAGCATTCCTCTCCAACTTGATGTTGCTACTGGCTAAATAAAAAAGTAAATAAAACTTTTTCTTAAATAAATAGTTTTATTTCAAGATAAAATTCTTAAACTTCGCGTATTTTTTGAACATTTTTATTTATTTATTTATTTGTATCTTTAATTTGTTTTGTGTACTTTATTTAATTTTCAAATTCAGAATTAATAATTATTGTTATTTAAATTTAATATAATTACTTAAAATTAATTTTAAACAAAAATAATTCTTAATTTATTTCCTATTGTAAAGTAATGCATAAAATATTTAAAAACAAATTTTGAATGACATTTAACAATTTAAATATAAATATCAAAAAATAATCTTTTTAAATATTTGAATTTTAAAAATTTAGTATTTTTTTAAAAGATTTTGGAAATTATAAATTTCTTTATATTTTTAAACAAATATCAAATTTAAAATTACATGCACCATTTAATAAAACACGAATAAATATCATATGGAAATAAAATAACTTGTAAGAAATATTTAGTGTATTTCTAATACCTAAGGTATTGGAAAAAGGATATAATAAACCCAAAAATACAGCACATAATTTCTGAATATATATTAATAATATATTGATGTTAATATCCGTATCTTACGAAATTTTTTCAAGTATGGCATTTATTCAATTACATTAAAAAAGCATAAAATTTTGAATTATAATATTGATATAATAAGATAAGATTGCGCCTGACACATTCATAACTTATGGATATGAAGACTTTATCTTATCTTATTATATCAGACAAGAAAGAACATAAAAATTCTTATAGTTAGTAAACAAAATTGTTTTTATTGTTTTAAAATTTCTTGTATGTTTGTATAAAATACACTATTATTTATAAGCCCTTTTTACTGTTTTTTTTTCTTAATTGATGATTCTTCTGAACATTTTCTTATACAATGTTTTTGAAAGGTTTCGTCAAACTTCAAAGGTATGTTCTACGGGTTATAAAAATGAAAAATTTCTATATAAACATTGATTCGAAATGCTTCCTTTCTAAATTACAGCAATTTTAAAATTAGCTTAATTAAAACTTTTTGCGTAATACAAATTAATAGTAAGGTATAGTTTTGATGTCTTATTTTTCAAATGACATTTTAAATGTTTTTTAATACGATGAACCGTTACTTTAACTCAAATATAGCGGGCATTCATTTTACGGATGGGGTAAGCTAACGGCAATACGGGTAAAGCGCAACAATTGTTCAGAAAAGTTCTTAAACTGCTGTAACCTGGAAAGAAAGCATTTTCGAAACTATGTTTATATGAAATATTTTCATTTATATGATCCATAGAAGGTGCTGGTAAAGTTTGGCGAATCTTTAAAAACACCTTATATACTTTAGTTATAAAAAAAAAATTAAGAAATTATATTCATATATGAAATTATCATCTTAAGTTACATAGTGTTTTGATATAAAAAGTTTATCTTTTACAATAATTACTCCATTGAAAATGGGAATGAATAACGAATGAAACTGCAGTCATTTAATTTTTTCTCTTTCATAATATGCCAGCGTTTCTTAAGTTTTTATAATGTCGTTACGAATATGAATCAATGGTGTGGAATACTTTTATATCACAAGATAGCAAAATTTAAATTTGATTCGGAGTTTTTGTTTTTGTAGGTAATTCGAATCGAAGCGCCATTCCTCATCTTTCATTCATATTGAAAGATCTCATTATCACTTCTGTTTTAATGAGGAAAGAAAGAGGTTTTATAAGTTAATACAATCATATACGAAGTATATTAATATTTATGCTGGTGCCTTACAAGAAAAGCAACTTAATCTTAATTAATACTGTTAAGAAATCTCAGAAAATTATATATATCGTTTATATATGCATTTTATAGATATTTTAACAATTTATAATTTCACTCAACTGTATAACATAATCATAAAGTACAGTAAAATAAAACGGTTTGAGGGAGAATGTTTTATTATTACTTACTGCTTATAAATTATTAAAATAGATGAAGAAACTATAAGTTAAAGAATAGAGATTATATGTACTGTACAACAGACTTCATTTTAAAAAAGTAAAAATGGAATAATAACTTTGAAAATGGAAAAGTAAATTCGAATAGGTTTTAAATCTTCTATGTGTCGGGATGTTTCATGTGACAAATGACAATGATAATATTACAAAAATTGTTTTTTAAAATATTTTGATTTTTTCAACAAACTTTTAATTTTTTTTTTTTACTGAGTTCGACTTATTCTGTAATTTTTTTCATTAGCTATTCATAAAGTACTGTATTATGATTAATGAATTCTTAGCATCATTTCATTAAATAACAGTGATGTTTTCAACCTTTTAAATTCTTATTTAAATAAATATAGTTGTATTTTTTTCCTGCAGATCATTTGAGAAATTACTTAGTACCTTAGTTATAAACATTATTATTTTTCTACTTCTGTTTGTTTTGAAAACAAAAATTTAGGAATTAGCAAAAAGTATCTCAGATCGAAAATATATTTTTAAAATAAATGCCATATTATTCCATTTAAAGATTACCACTCAATTTGATATCTTTTCTCCCCCTCTCTCTTTTTCATGTTTTTCCTTTTTTTTTTATTTATTTTAGAGATAAGCTTCATTTTCATATTTATTTTCTTTTCTAATTTGCCTGATTTATATATTTTATATGAAATATCTTTGATAAAATTTATAAAGAATATGTTATGTGAATTTTTATTTATTATTTATATATATTTACTGTTTCGTAAATACAAGAAAAAGCATCTTAATGCAAAAAATGACGCCTAATGAAAAGATAAATTAATCATTTAATATTTTTTAAAAATCACTTTAAATTTATGTACTGGAAGAAAAGAAAAAATTTTCTGTCAATAATCAATTTCAGACAGAAAAAATACAGTTTTTTTCTGTCTAACTGATAATAAATAAAGTTTATATTATTTATATAAATTAATTTTCATTTAAGGTGTTCTTTTCGCAAATAAACAAAAATTAATAATTCTTTATAATAGTACATTAACCAGCCAACTATAATTAGAAATATGGATTTAAAAAATTGAACTAAATAAAATTTTTTAATTCAACCATACGCTAAATCAATTATAAAAAGAAGTTGCTTACTCTACTTCCTTTAGTACCAAATACACATATTTTACGGATTGTTCTTGGAATACACAGAAATCATTTGTCCATAAAAAAACCATAAACAATACTGGATCAAATATCCGGCAAGCTTGGGGACCGAAGTGATCCGGATTTCTGGATTTTCCCGTCTTCTGGACACAGGCTAAATATATATTTAATATATATATATATATATAAAAAAACAACGAAAAGTAAAGAACAACACTGACTTTAACACACCATATTCCAGCAGTCACATTGGAACTAGCATCGTACGACGCGTACGCCATGGACAACAAAACAAAGTGGCCGTGCGGCGAAGTAAAGCTGTACTACAGCCCGCCAAATTCAAAACTAGCCAGTTTCAAAAATAGCCGATTTTCTGGTAATTTCAGATTTCTGGTTTGATACTGTATTAAAATTTTATGAAGATTATTATGTCTTCTATTTAAGATATGAATTTTTGGTTTTGATATAATACAGGAGAATAACTTAATAATTTTAACACCTCATTTATACCATAAGAATTCTTGTTTAATAGAATGAATATAATATTAAAATAAATTCGAATATTCATCATTGTTTGGCTTTCTCATTAATACTCCTAGATTTTTCAACCTGCAAAAGAATATTTTCAGCTATTAATTTGATTCAAAGCGTGTTAGTTGTGATAACTCTTCCTTGAAAATATCTACAAATAATATATTGTTGTAAACATCATAATTTACAAATGAAATTTTTACCGTTAAAAACATTAAAGTTTTCTAACATATTTTGCCTGAATATAATCTATCAAATTATAAAATTTTATCAAAATTTATAGAATTGTAAACAAATATATATATATTACACTAATGTATTACGTGTAAGGACAAAGAAAATTAGTATTAAGCTGCAATATGTTTGATTTGTTGCAAACTAATATTAATTTAGAATCAAAGAAATACCGTATATGCATTTGCACTATAATGATTTATGAATTCATTCTGTGAACATATTGCTTTTTAAAATTTCCATCTCGTATAATGATATTGCACTTTCCATATTGATCCAAAGTAGGTTGTCGAGTGCCAGTCAACCCGGCGCTTCTAATTTGGCACAGATACAAAAAGAAAAGATACAAAAAAAAATATATAAGAACTTAAATATATTTCCATTATTTCTCGTAATTGCTAAAATTCCTGTTAACTTACCTTTCCTTCCGGGCACATTTTTTTTTTTTTTTTTTTTTTTATACTCTCGGACTATCACGTTTTGATTAGAATAATAATAATGCCAACCAGTTATGAAATACTCCTTTATGTCTTCTTAACTTATATTCATTTGTAGGAAAAAAATATTCTATTTTTCTCTATTGTTAAAAAGTAATGTACGAGAAATAGACAAGTTGCACGTATTGAAAGATTTAACTTCTGGAATTTATATTTTGAAATATTCTTGTGGAATCTTTTATAAAAGTTTTGGATCAAAATTGAAATTTTCTCTTTTTCTATTGATATCATTCCTAACTCGAATAACGATATATTTTATATCGATGTTTGATCTGAAGGAAAATTTATGTTATGAAAATTTTAAAAACTATAATTTAAAACTGGAAAATCTTTATAAAAATGATGTTTTATATATTTAAGCATTTCAGATAGATGTTTTCTACAGGTTTTCAAGAGATTTTTAGCACTGTGAATTCAAGAATTGTACATAGCAATAAATCTTTTAAGTCCTTGTATAGAAATTCCATACTTTTCACTCGAAAAGTAAATATACTTTTAAAAAATTCATTCTTAAAGCTATTGGATTATGATTCAGGCTCTGTGCCAATATTAGTCTTCCTTTCAAAAGGAATCATTTCGAATTCAATAAAAATGATTTGTAAAGGATTTGAAAGGTAAATTTGTCACATATATTTTACCAGTGAAAAATTAAGATTTCAACTATTAACAATTAAAATATTTTTAAGGGATTAAAAATATGATTACGTATCGACTGATAAACCAAATAAATTATGGTAATTTAATTATTATTTTAATAGTTAATTGTTAAAATTTTTTATTACTACTAAATTATTAATAAAGTAGTATAAATATACAGTAATATCAACTTTTCAATGGAGTTATTCCAAACTTTTATAATTAGAAATAAATTTAGAATTATGAATAATATATTAAAAATAATAAAGTATCGGCTAATACATATTAAAAAATAAAGCAGAAGATTATTATCCAATTATAGAATATTTTAATAAATAGCCATTTAAATCTTAAAATAGAATTTTTCCGATTTATCTATTATAGTTATTTGTTTCATTAAAAATAGTTTTAAATAAAATAAAATAAATTGACTGTGATGAAAATACTGAAAGAAAACAATATTTTTTAAATACTAAATTATAATTAAATTCTTATTTTTCGAATATAATTATATTTATATAATTGTTTTATATTATTTTATTTTTATATAATTTATATTTGTAATTAATATATAATTATTTATTTTAAATTATAAAATAAAATAATACAATAATGAAGACTTAGTAATAATATTTTCGAATAACAGAAAATAATTTAAAACAGAAAAATAATTAATTAATTACTAAAAAAATTTAAAATAATGATAAATTATCCCAAAACTTTACAATTATAATATGCTATATAAATTGAAAAAATATTTAAATAATTATGTAAACATGTCAAAAAGACATTTTTATTAAAATATCAACATCAACTTGTATATTTTTCACATTAACTTGAAACATCATTAATATTAAAACGTATTTTTTTAAAAGGTCGTTTTATTTTCTAAATTTTTTATTTGCTTTCTAGGTTTTAAAAAGAAATAATTTTGATATTTTCTTCCAACGAATTTAAAATTGTTTAAGACTGATTTAATAAAACGATTTTATACAAAAAGTGTATATATATATATATATATATATTTATTAATTTAATTTAATACATGCAATATATATATATATATAGCATCTATTGAATTAAATTAATAGATATTATAAACTATTATAAAACGGTTATCTAAGTAATTTATTTTTAAAATAAATAAAAACTCTTAAAACGTCCTGTTAATACGTTTAAAACAAATTATTAAAATTATTTATGACTTATCATGATTGATTTTAAAATATATTTATTATGTGTGATAATAGTATATAGATCATTTTTATTAATAAAATTTTATATTTTTATACCTTATTATCTAAATATATAAAATTATTTGTCCTGACTGACTGACTGAGTCACTGATTGATTCATCATCTCCCAGAGCAAACAGCTGAACCTAAAAAGCTGAAATTTAGTACACAGTTATGGTACGCCATGAGAATGCACATCTAATATAGTACAGTAGAAGCCGTTCTTCAGGTTAAGCCTTAATGCCAGTGGCGTAGCGTAGTGGGGGCGGCAGGGGCGGCCCGCCCCGGGCGGCACTTTTAGGGGGCGGCAGAATTTCACAATAAATACAAAATACCCCTGTACAACACACAATAATGATGGTTGTTACTTGCCGAAAAGTTCTTTAGAATTACTGTATATTTTAGTCTTTTGAATTGATTTACCTAAATAAGGGGGCGGCGAAATTTTCCTCCGCCCCGGACGGCTGACACCCACGCTACGCCACTGCTTAATGTTCTCCCTCTCCCCCAGGGGGAATTTCGAAAAGTCTCTTTAAGAAGAGATTTTTCGAAATTTTCCCGTGGGGAGAGGGAGAGCATTAAGGCTTAACCTGAAGAACGGCTTCTACTGAATTATTTTAGATACGATCTTTTGTTTTTAACTGCGTTTTGGTAGGGTACGCCTTGAAAATGCACACTAAGAAGAGATTTTTTCGAAATTCCCCCATGGGGAAGAGGGAGAGCATTAAGGCTTAACCTGAAGAACGGCTACTACTGTACTACTTTAGATGAAATTTTTTGTTTCTGGTGGTAATAACTTAATTTCCAAACGTACAATATTTACGTATTACGATTTTTTAACCAAATGTTTGAACCGTTTTTAATTTGAATTTGTTACTACATATTTGTTCGATTATAGAACGATTGGAAACGTTGTAGAAAATTGATCAAATTGAAAACGTTCGATTGCATTAGAAGTGTTTCTCAAACTTTTTGGTCCGCGACCCCCTTTTGCACTTAAAAATTTCAAAGGACCCCGAAGAATGAGTAAGTGTAGAAAAACATCCCGGAGAGAGGGGGTTAATTTAAATTCAGGAGGAGTTAATTTCTTTTGTTTAATTAATCTATCCCATGTTGAATTTTCTCTCCATTGCGTGTCGCTTTGCGTTGAATTTTCGTCAATGTTAAGACTAACGAAATTTAAAAAAAAAATTATTTCTTTATTTTTCACAAACAAAATAAATATATTGAAAAATATAAAAACAAAAAAATTATATTTCGGAAGTTAATCTAGTCTCAAAATGTTCCGATTCAGCACAACACAGTCCGTCCTCTGAAAAACAAGCAAAACTTACCACTCACGATGGGAAAAAAGTCTCGTTCAAATACTGGCGCGTTCTTAAGTACCCTCTCAGGGTCGCTCCAGTGCTGCCAGCTAAAAACGCATATCAACTAAAAATAATATTGGAGGTAGCCCAAGACATAGCCAAATATTGCAGCGCCACAGCACTAGCGGAAATTCGAATTTGCCGACTGAAAAGCTTTCAGTTGATCGGTTTTCGGATAATCAACGCTTTACTGTATTTCTAACTCGACTGCCTACAGACGCAACTCTGATAGCAAACACCGTTCCAAATGACAACGTTGTTCTATCATAGTTTAGGCTGAGAGTGGAACTCGGGAGATTCCTCAATAGCGCACAAATTTATGAATATTACATTTAGGCTCGTATTAAAATATTTATATTATTTTTATTATTTATATGTGCAATTTATTTAAGTAAAAATTATTTTATATATTTTTTATTTCTATTATCTCTAAACATGAATCCGTAGTAAATTTATAAAATATTTGAAAAAAAATTGATCTGGTATCAATTTTTCAGCGACTCTCAAATATTTTTCACAACCCCCACTTTGAGAATCACTGCATTAGAAGATTCTCAGTAATAAGGGGTATGTGTAATGCAAGTAATTTTATATATTTAGATTGTTATAAATTACATAATAACTATGGTTGTTGAAATACTAAATATAAATGCTGTTATGACGCCCCACACCATCGTTCCAGTTATAAGCGATGGAGCTTGTTTCTTTAAAGCAATATTCTTTGTTTTGTATGACACTCAAGTGATGGCAGAAATAGTGGCTTACGTGATGAGTCACTGGGATGATTTTTCGATTATGTCAGATGATAGTGATGAAAATAATTATAGCAGTTCTGCGACTTGAGTGAAGACTGTTTTTCTCATGAACAGTTCTATGTCGCATGTTCCAGAGTAAGCTCTGCGAGTAGTATGGTCATCTTAGCCCCGAAAGGCTGTACCACAAACGTGGTTTACAAAGAGATACTGGGGTAACTGAAACTCTATTTTTCTGTAAGTATTTATAAATTTATTTATTATTTAAATTTAAGAATTTTCAGATAACGTCATTTATGTTTCGAAACAAAATTGATCTCAGATTTATTGTAACTCGGAATTCCATAATATTTGAAACTTGTATTTAGGTGTATTAGCAGTCCATAGTTTGAAACATACAAAAATCAGTAATTTTACCAAATTAGCAACAACTAATGATTGAGAACCTTAGTGAAGTACCGAATGAGGGCTATTTCTATCAAATTGCAAAATCCTCAGCTAATATAACAGCTAGTTGTTATATAAAATAATAACTTGGAAAGAATAGCAGATTTTTTTCTTTTTCTTTTTTTAATTTCAGTTTTTAACACGGTAAAAATTTAAATATGGAAATAACAGATAGCTTATATATCACTATATATCAACAGAATTGTTATCAAAATTTGTGTTATAATTTTTTGTATAAATTATAAATATGAAATCTTATCATAACTGAAATGGATATAACATGTTATTTATATTTTAATAAATAAATAAATATATATCAATATATAAACCAAACATTTTCAAATTCAATCAAAAGTTCTGACATTTCTGTCAAGACGTAAAATGATTGAATTTCAAAGATATAAAACAAATAATTTAATGATATATATGTGTTTTTAGAAAGTACTATATATATTTAACTTTATTTAGGGCTTTTAAAACATTGTAGCGAAAATTGTTGAAATATTTAATTTTTTAAACAACATTTACTTTTTCAATCAAATTTATAAAATAAAAAAAGTGTAGTATAAAAATTCATATAATCGACGAACAAGTAATCATGATAAAGCTTTTTTTAAAGATATTCATTTGACTTCGTTACATTAAAATTTAGAACATTATATTTTAATATTTGTTTACATTATTCATTGTCAAATAACTGAATTCGAAACATACACATATACAGCTTCCTATTCTCGAACTCTTATACTCGTTTAACATTAACCTAAATTAAATCCTATTAAGCATTCATTCTGCTCTTGTAATATTCAGTAACAAATACTTGGACAAAATTCAAAATATTAAGAATTGGACGAAGGAGTCTGAATTCCTTAAATAAACCTACTATAAAATTCTTCATGCAATTTATATTATGCTTATATATAAACAGAATATTTTTTCTTTTTCTAGATTTTTAGGCTTCCAAACTTTAATAGAGGAAAAGTAATGAATGTAAAGTCTGAAAATATTATTACATTTCTTTTTATCAACAAACTAAGTTCATTTTTTAATAAATTTCATTTAAAAATGTTTTTTTAGCCTCTCTTTTCATAAATAATATAATTAAGATATGAATGAAACTTACGAACTCACATAAATCTGATTATAACTTAAGTTAAAAATATTATTTTAAGAGATTAAGTGCCAGGATTACAAATGCTTTAATGTTATTATAGGAAAATAAATGTGTTCGTTCCATTGGTCGAATTAAAAAGGAAAATATGTAACGATAAGTATGCTCGCTTGAGAAGATCTATTCATTTTTCAATTAATCATAACACGATCAACCTTTTTGACTATCAAATAAATCGGCACTTAATCCATTCCATCGTACTTACATTTTCGAATGTAAGAGTTATAGGAATGTAACTACTTGTAGGATGTCTCAATTAAAAAATTGTGGGGAAAAATATGTTTCGTTACATGTATATTACGTAAGAATGAAATATAGAGGTTTTGCACAAATATAAACTAATTATAAGTAAAACTGATAAGAGAAGCTTTCATTTAAAAAGTGTAAGAATATGAATATTAAACGAAACCGAAAGGGTAATCAAACATTTAAAGAGAAAAATATCAAGTCATAAAATTTGAAAAGTAGGCTACATTATACGCATTTTGATATAAAAATAAATTTATTAAAAAAAATTAAAATTTATTACGCAAAATATTTTATTGAATAAAAATTTATGGCATGACAAATTTTATATAATATTTTATTATAAAAAATATATTAAAAAATTGACATATATATTTTCGTCGAAATATAATTAGAAAACTATAAAGTCAGATTCAGATTAAATATTTCTCATTCTGCGAAATCCATTTCGAATAAATAATCTTTGAATATCTTTGCCGATTACATAATGTATCTGACGTTGTCAGATTCAAGTTCTTTACAATTACTAAAGGATATTATTGTAATATAATTATTTTCTACAAATGTAAATACATTATTAAAACTATCGAAGTGTACTACTTAAAAATAAAATATATTGAATTAATTACGAAATAAAACAATTATCTAATATTAATATGATTCTTTCATTAAAATTTGGATAGGAAATCATATTTATGAATATATTATTTTTGACGTTAAAAATCTTTTAAAAGAAAGTTAAAATATATTAAAAATTGTAATTTATTTACATAAATTAATTAATTTAAATGTAGAGATAATACATCAAAAAATTATGTTAATAAGTTATGTTCATGTTCGTAAAGAAAAGAAGTAAGAAAGAAGAAATAAAATTGTAAAATAAGTATCACGTATAAAATGATTATTAGTGCAAAATTTATTTTAATATGTAATCTAGAATTAGTGTATAAAACCGTCATAACATGTATTAATGTTACAAAAATTTTTACCAATAGAGTCAACGGAAGAGGGCAAAAAGCCGAAATGCTTTATTATAAAAAAAATTGTAATGATACTGTGTTTTTATACTTTTTAAAATAAGTTTTATAATTGGTATAATCTTTATTATGTATAATAAATGGTTAATAGGTACCACGTATGATAAGACCTTATTAAAGTTATCTAAATTAAAATAGTAACACACAAACGTCAAATGAGTAACTGTCTGAAAACAATTATAAAAGCTATTCAAGTAATAATGGCGAGGGTGAGACAGAAGTTTTAAACGCGAAAACGTGTACGTCGGACGTTCAGCGCCGCTTTCCTGTAAGCCTAGAAGTTTGGCAATGGCGTTTGGAATGTCAAGTATGATTCCACTGACTTTCGCGTTTAAAACTTCGGCTTCAACCTCGCTATTATCTTCGTATATTTCAGATAATTGTGAATACAATAATCCGAAATTCAAAATATTATGATGAATGATTAAAAAAAAAATTATGTATATGCTATGTATTTATTTAATAAAGTGTATTTAAAATTAAACAAAAATTCTTTATATAATCAGGACAATATAAAAAGTCTTTTTTGGATGAAAAATAGCTTAAAACGAGTAATTTATTTCAGTATTATAAATCCGTTATTGTTATTTTATATATATATATATATATATATATATATCGTTCCTTCTTTCAGACATTTTTTCTTTTCTGCTTTGAAAAAACGGAAAAAAAAATAATTTTGTCGGAGCTTACAAAACAATTTAGAAGTTTTGCCTGGTTTTTTCCTTTTTTTTTATTCCAGTCACTTAGAGTTTTATCTATCAACCAATTTTTACTTTTGAGTTTCCTCAATTGATATGAAATAACTTCCGTTAATACTTTAAAAATCGCATTAAAGGACTCGGTATTCCTTAATATACTTTTATATCGTGTTTTTTCCTACTATATTTACATTGCTGCTTTATCGTTTAACTAGAAGAAATTTAACTTATCTAGATAATTTTTTTAAAAAAGAAACCGCACAATTCCAGAAAAATTTTGCATTCAAATATCACTTTTCGAACGATTCTGTATTTACTTAGCTTTTACACTCGTTTTTTAAAAATAAATATCTAAATAAACTATTTAAAGAATAATTATAAAAAAAGAACAAAATTTAAGAAAAAAATTATTTTTAAAAATTATTAAAAATGCAGCTATCCAGATTAATTCGTTTTCTAAAGATAAACTTAGTGCCATTTATATTCTAATCAGAACTTTCTGAATATTGATTATTCATTATATTGAATGCCATTTTGATAAAATTTTTTCATTCGAGAAGTGCTGTATTTAAATAAATCAATTTTTATAAATATTCGACTCGGATAAAAATTTAATTAACAATCTAATCTAGTGAATGTAAATTCGAGAGGAACCACGTGACTTATTTAATATGTTAAATTTTATATTAGGCTTACTTTAAATGTTTATATATTTTTAAAATTAATATTTAATTATATCTATGCATAGTATTCAATTTCTTATATAAATGTTGTATATGGATATTCTTTCACACTTTTATTGAGTTTTAACATGTAAATACATAATTTCAAATTTTATAACTGTTAAAATTTCCAACGAATTTTATGAACGTTAATAAAATTTTTTGCTTGTACAGTATTTTTTCTGCTTCAAGAACATTTTTATGAGGGAAATTTGTACGCTTTTTACTAACAAAAGTTTCTTTATTACGTTAATTAATAAATTTTAAATAATTGAAATTATTAAATTTAACGTTAGACCTACAATTTAACTAATTAACAGTTTAAAAACTAAATTAGATAATCATAAATGAGCTAATTTTTATATAATTTTCTGGCAAATTTTACTTTATTTTCTTTTTTCTTAAAATAAGTTTATTGATGCAATAAATCTAATAGTAACGCAATATATGAATTAACAAATATTTATTCCATTTTAATTTTTTCTTAATAACTCAGTCTTATTTAAAATTTATCTGGATAAAATATAATTTATTTTATTAAATTTCAATAATAATTTAATATATTATTTATATCTCAAACATTAATTTGTTTATTTAAAAATATATTTAAAAATTATTTTGCTAATCGAATTTTATGATTAAGATACGCGATTTTTTCAATACAAAAAGTGTGAAAATAATGCATAAAGCTAGCTAATAAATAAATATTAATCACAGTTTTATAGCATTTTTCATGACTTAAACACGAAATTTACGCCAGAACAAGTTAGTGTACTTGTAAATGTAATTTATTGATTATAATTTTTCATATGTAATATGATAAGATTATTATTAAACTCATTTTCTGGAAGATTAATGCGATCCCAAAAGCATCGTATTATATATGAATATGCATGAAGTGTTGATTGCTATAAAGGAGAGAAACTTCACTTTAGTTTTATTTTAAACTTTATTCTGTATATCAGACGTATCTTTAGTCGAAAAAAGTGAGGTTTTTATTGCTATGTATATACTTTTTATGTTTAACCACATAGAATTTTTAATATTTTAATCCAATAACATTTTTGACAGAATTTATTCAGATTGAATATCGTTTCATCTGTCAAAAATCCGTATTTGGCAGCATTTATTCTGTCATAAAATATCGATCTATTTTTTCCCTTTCATACGGTTTCAATCTGTTTTATAATGCTTCGAATTTCCAAATACAGAAGTAGACATTAATTTCACATAAGAAAATATAAACTTATATATTAATTAGCAATGTTTTAAAATGATAATTTCTATAAATCGATAACGGTTTATATTTTATATTAATTTTAAACTTTAACAATAGTTGATGTTTTGTACGAAGTTTTCAGTCATTAGATTTTGTTTATTGAAAATAAACTGTTTTTTCCTCCCTTTCTTTAGGGAAAACTTTTTCCCTGACAAAATTCATCTAACATGACGGATTATCAAAAATAGAAAGCGTATATTTGATCATAAACTGAAGATTAATTTAAAACTAGATTAAATAGGCAATTTAATTTAAAAAAAAACGAAAAAATTGATGAAATGTCAAAGTTTAAAATGTCAACAAATCATTCTGAAAAAAATACGAAATTTATTAAATTAATGATAATAAACTACTTTAAAAAATAAACTATTTATTTTTTTAAAAAATTATTAATTTCGTATTTAAATTTTTCACGTAAATTTTTCTGTTTTTATTTAATAAAAAGAAACCGAGAATTATGAAAATTTTGCATTAGCTATTTATTTTCGAGTTCCTAATTCTTCGTTTAATTTTTTTCCTTTCTTTCTTTCCTTTTTTTTTTCTTTGTACAATATGCTGATGAAGTCATACAAATATTTTAGTTAATAATAACCGTTTCGATAAATCAAAAATATTCAAGGTTAATGCTAATATTAGTTCTCATCCAATATTTTTTTCACAACTTCAGTAATCCATCTGGCCAAAATGTTCATGATTAATTAACTAGAGACATATGATCAGTTGAATTGTTAAAGAAGGAGACTCGTATCGAACTTGCTCCTGTAGCTTCGGAGTATTTTGCTTTAATGACAATAAACGATAGACTGAAAGTAATATTAGGCCTAATTGAACTCAAAAAGAAAATAATTCATAAATATTTATAAAAATTATTACCATATATTTAATAAATTTATTTATTATTTTATGTTTACGATGTGTTCTGCCGAAATATAAGCTTTTAGTTATACAAGTTGTTTATCAGATTTCCATAAAATTAACGGTACTATATTAATACAGTGTCTATTTGTTATTTAAAACAGTTTTAGAATATGTACTGTGTAATTATACATTAATATATATTTGTAATCTTTTAATTTTACTTTTACTCACGAAGACATGCAGAAATATTATAAACTATTCTATCAGCTTATATGCAATTTTTATTTTATCATTAATTTAAATAAAATAAACAATGTTTTAATTATTTAAAAAATTTCGTTTAAAACTTAAATACCATTTACATTCCATTAAAATCTACAAACTTGCTTAATCCCAATATTGCGTAGGAATATCTTAAGTAGTCCAAGCCAGTTATTTCTCGTAATAATAGCTCTTCTAAGGTAATTCTCAACTGTGAAATCAATGAAATGAATCATGGATCAGTTGTCCTTGACATTTTCATCTCATTAACGAAATGAATGTAACTTTCTTTACTTAATATCGCATTTATAAGATCTGTTTAATTCGTGATAATAAACAAACACATCCGGCAACTAATTGCTTATATATTCATTTATAAAAAGTTTTGCTCAATGAACGAGTAATAGTTTACATATTTTGGTTATTGCTAAAGAATTGTTACGATAGGTAATTAAAACATTAAATATTTTTGTAGAGACAGAGAAAATAAATACACTAAACATTTTAAACTAAAAACTGTCAAATAAAGTGTAAATTTGTATTTACACTTTACACGAAAATTCAGTATTTATCTTAAAACCGGTAGTCTGTGATACGTTTTATTTTATTAAAATAATATTTTTAAGAGTTAATATCAATAATATATATTCAAACACTTTAAATAGATGTTTTTCTTTATGTTTTAATGTTTTCTATTACGAGGTAAATGTCTGGCTTTAATATTACTTGGCAACATTTTAGTGATATGTCGTCCCGATGAGGACAGTTTTTTCCCTCTCTTTTATTATCAGACCGCTGAACATTTTGACTCTTACAGAATTTTGACTTATAAATGATCGATTAGACTTATTTAGGAAAAGTCTTATAAAAGAAAACCTCCCAGGATTAATAACTTTCTAGATAATTGCTATCGCTAATATTATTCGATACTAGGCTCACTAGCAAACTAAATTTAGCCAATTCCCTTGTTAAATTCATAGAAGGTTAGTAAATTTGTAGAAAATTATTAATAGAGTCTCTTTTTTGATAATAAATAATTCGAAGAAAATCTTAAGTTTATAAAATTCTTAGAAATTCTCTTTTATTTTAAATATATTCAAATATATCAACGAGTTATAATTTTTTGAATTATATATTTATATTATAGATAAGAATTATTTTTTAATTTGATAAATTTTAAAAACATTGACTTCGGTCGAGCTTTTAAATTTTAAAATATGAAAAAGTCGAAAAATGCGATAATAAATTAATATATACTTGTATATAAAGATAGATAAATCCACTTCAAATCATCGATAAAAAAATTCGTCTTCAATATATCCGATTTAAAAATTTAGAATATGATAAATCGATTCTTTATCAATAAATGATTAAAAGAGTTAGATAAAAATAATATTCGAATTCGCATTAATCACACGAATTAGTCTGCCCAGTTGTCATTTTATAAATTCGAAGACAAGCGATTATACTTTTATATCGAAACTTTAACGTTACCGTTTCGATAATTAAACGAACAACAACAAACTTTAACAATAATATTACGAATAGTTTCGAATTCCTTAAATTATTTCAATCAAACTGTTAATGATTTATGATTCTATTTAAATGATTCGAAACATATTTTCTCATTTACACTTCGAATTCATTTATATATATATTTTTATTTTTATTTTGTAGCGGTGATAATTACCGTTTTTAATAAATCACGTGATGTATAGAGTTTAGTATTACATATTAATCAATCTATTTTTTTCTGTTATGTATTTTTTCTTTTATTATCTCTTACGCAGCCGGTTTCTTGGATTGAACCCGACAAAATATAATTGGCCTAATTTTCTTCTGTAATATGAATACTTATTGAAGTGAGAGATTTTTTTTTAATTTGTTTGAATAGACATTGATAATTATATGAATCAATTTAACTTTTTTTAAAAATAGTTTTTGATGGAAATTATTTTAAAAATATGTACAGATTTTTCGTTTTTATTTTAATATTTTATATTTAACGTTGCTTGATAATTTTTAATACTTTTATTTTATAATTTAATTTTTAATCGTATTTTATCATTGCGATCCTAAGTAATAAAGTTTTCTTCCATGATCTTTAATTACGTTTCATATAATTAATATTGTTAGACATAATGGATTGAGCATCTGTCTCAGGTTTGATGTTACAATAAGCAGAATTTTTTCTTAATTCCCAGAAGAGTTAAAATGCCTTTTATTAAATATCTGATTAATTAAATATTATTTTAATTACACTTTCAAAATTTTTATAAAATAAAAATATTTATATTTTATACAAATAAACGACCTTATAGTAAAGGGATAATTTATAAAATTTTCTTATAATATATCGACTGCACATCTTTTAAATTATCGTATTAAAATGATTAATAAATTAAGTGTAAAAGCTCAAAAAAATAATAAAGACTATTTTTTAGAATATAAAATTTAAATAATTTATTTGCAACATATATTGATCGGATGTTGTTGTATAAACTAGGCTTAGAAAGAAAAAAATGAATTAATAAAAAATAATTTATCTAGTCACGGACGTTAATATTAAAGCAGGGGAATCTTTTTATCAATTAATTAGGAAATTTTACGAGAGATGTTTGTATTTATAAAAGACCGCGCATTCGACAAATATAGCTCGACCCAGTTGGAAAAATATACATGGAGTGTTGTCGGTGTAGTATAATGTTCGACACTGGCTTGACACGAATTTAAAAAGTATCTATCTCACTTAATAGAGCTTCCCCGATAAAAATTAAATCAAGCTAAAAGGGATAAACGAAATTTACTAGTTTATAGCGAGTCAAAGAAAAATATAACGGTTTAAATTTTTATAACGTAATTATATTTGAATTAAATATTAAATGTTTCCGTTGCAACCGTAACTATGAAATGCGCTTTGGCTTATTCAATTTTCAAATTGTTAGACGTGTTAAGTTTGTTTAAAGTAAAGCAATCGTTTGCAAAGGTAGAATTAAAAAGAGAAGCAAAAGGAGAAGGAGCGAACAAAATCTAACAGCGAGACTAGGCAAACATTTTGCTTTTGACACAAAATTAGCGTAATTACTTGTATCTGCAACTGAGTAAGAAAGTGACGGAGTGATGGAGAGTCTCCGCTGCGCTCGTAGCGAAGGACGAGAGGGAATGACGTCATCGTAACTATGGTGACAACGGGGAATAGAGTGGTAGAGAAGCGGAGCAACTCTCCTGCAGATAGAATGTTTGCTCGAGAGCAGGCTAGGTTGTCCATCCCGAAATTATAGGAGGTTTTGTGTTATATTTCCGCCACTCCCTCTGGCGGCCCGTCGAGGAACTCGTGCGCAGATTCTAACACAAGATGGCGACGAAGAGCGACATGTCAGGCAGCGTTTTCTCTCTCACCCAGTAACCTTGTGACGTGTCCAGATGGGTGTGACATCAGCGGACGAGTAGCAGGATCGCCGCCGCTCCGACTGCTGCATCATTTGCGGAATGACAGTGTGAAGTTTGGTGGAACGTTGTGCTGCTTGTGTATCCCGATACTCGCATCGAGGCATGGCATCGGTGGCTGCTTGGCTGCCGTTTGCCCGGGCCGCCGCTATAGGATGGGTTCCTATAGCCAATAATCCCTTACCGGCACCACCTGTCACAAAAGAGCGGAAGAAGAGTCAGGACGAAAAATTCATTATCAATGTGAGTGGAAGACGTTTCGAAACGTGGAGAAATACTGTCGAAAAATATCCCGACACATTACTCGGTTCGAATGAGCGTGAATTTTTTTACGACGAAGAAACAAAGGAATATTTTTTTGATAGAGATCCGGATATCTTCCGTCACATTCTCAATTACTACCGCACAGGTAAACTACATTACCCTAGACACGAATGCTTGCTGTCGTATGATGAGGAGCTCTCCTTCTTCGGTATCATCCCTGATGTCATCGGCGATTGCTGTTATGAAGATTATAGGGATAGAAAGCGCGAGAATGCTGAGCGTCTCATGGATGACAGACTGTCCGAAACACAAGACCAAAAGTGTATGGCCAACAGCACCATTAGAGAAAGAATGTGGAGGGCATTCGAAAACCCGCACACGGGCACGGCAGCCCTCGTCTTTTATTACGTCACCGGATTCTTTATTGCGGTGTCGGTGATGGCTAATGTGGTAGAAACGATTCCGTGCGGGAGAGACGATAATACCGGTGAAATTCTATCCTGTGGTACTATGTATAAAGTGGCGTTCTTCTGCCTGGATACCGCTTGTGTTATGATCTTCACGGCAGAGTACCTGTTGAGGTTATACGCTGCACCCAACCGCTGTAAGTTTATGCGGAGTGTAATGAGTATTATAGACGTCGTAGCTATTATGCCATATTATATAGGTTTGGGCATCAAGGACAACGACGACGTGTCTGGTGCTTTCGTCACGTTACGTGTTTTTCGCGTTTTCCGTATTTTCAAGTTTTCTCGCCATTCCCAGGGTCTCCGTATTCTCGGATATACGCTTAAAAGTTGTGCTTCTGAGCTAGGATTTTTGGTGTTTTCATTAGCAATGGCCATTATCATATTTGCGACAGTGATGTTCTATGCAGAGAAAAACGTTGACAACACTACTTTCACCAGCATCCCCGCCGCTTTTTGGTATACCATAGTGACCATGACCACATTAGGGTAAGTACTTTTCTAAATATCATACGTTCGGCTACTCGTCCTTTACGATCGCGCCGAATTTCGACTGTGTTCTTTTATCATACCTGTAGCGCGGAAACAGCTGTCTAAATGCAATTTCATAATCGTAATTATTTTTGAGCTTCCCGTTTGTCGACACGAAACCCAAGTCGATAGGGATGGAAGCATCGGCTAAATCAAACCTCCCGAAAGAGTCGAACAGGTGCTAAGACTCGTCACCCTTCCATCACTTATTCATGTTTCGTGACTATTGTATTTTTCTTACATCTCAATATCTCTTCTCGGTGATGGAGATTATTTTATCACATTTTTTTACTCTCCTTAAATTTAATTTCGCGAATTTTCTACTCTACGCTATTGTTAATTTATTATTTATATATATTACTTGTACATATAAAGTCTAAAAGACGTATGTAAGTAAATCAAGCGTTTATTATATACTACTTGCGCTTTTAAATTATCGGATTTTAATTCTTTAATAAATAATCGAGAAACAAATTTTTCCAACAACCGGAGTAAAGTATTGAATTATTATTAACGTCGGCCTCATTTATTATAAAATTAATCAGAAAATTAACATATTTCGCCATATAACGAGAAAATAAATGCATAAAAAATTTTTTTCTGTTCGTAAATGTCTAAATTTTAAAATTAATTTCATAACAAAAAACATTATATAAATAAAGCATTTAACAAAATCAATATCGTGTTTATTCATCTTTAACCTTTGTGCAAAAAATTATAATTTAAGTTGTTTGTATATATTATTAAAAAAGGAGTTACCGAAAGTTTAATTTGAAACTGTTCTAAATATTAAGAGCAGAATTTTTCTCTTTACACTCTATCATTAAATAGCGTGATAAAATGTTTGTGTGCATAATATAAATTCTATTGTTTAACAGTACCAGCTTGTATCCATCGGACTAAGCACTGTGAGTCCTTAAATCCACAAGGATCAATATCATGTATTGTTTACGATGACACGCTATATCATTGTGACATGGTGTCAAACTCAAATACATATTTATGTACTTTATTAAAATGGTCATTTTGATTAAAAGAATCAATTTGCTTACATAATACAGGTTTCATATTTCGGGGATAAAAAGTTTCACTGTTCTTTCTTCTAAATAACTTTTATTAATATATTACAGGTAAAATTTAAAGAGTCTCTCAAGCGTGTAATATAACGAAACTTTTCAAAGTTCTTTTAATTTTAGCTAATTTAGAGAATGTAAATTTAAAAAATGACAGAGTATATATGCCAAAAATTTAACTTCAAAGTTCAATTTCCGTTAATAGAGAGGTTTAATAGAAATATTCGATGATAAAAACTACTTTTAATGTGATAACATCGCAACCGAGATTCAATTTACCACTTATTATCAGACTCGATATTATTAGTTCGGTCAATAATGCAATTTTTAAAAAAGATGAGATTAGAAAGAGTTTATCTTGTAACAGGGATTTGATGAGAACCCTCGCTAAGTTAGTTTTGTAATTTATTCTTCTCTTATGAAGTTTCCTTCTTATGAACCCGACGGCACGCTGAGTTATCTGTTGCTTTTATCCATCAAACTGTAAATACCTTACTGATAGAGCGTTTGGAGTTCGGGAAAAAAATATCTTATTATTCATTTGATACATAATAAGATAAATAAAATTTTGCTGGAAATTTTCTTAAAAAGTAATATTTTTTTACTAGCGAAAGTATGAAAAAAATATTTGTTACTTCCAGCATTTCGACCATATCTCATTTGAAACTGCTTTAGTGAAATACGACAAAAGCTGGAGGCAGCGTGAATGAAAATTTATATATTTTGCAAAATTTTCATCGTGTAAAATATTTATGTATATGTTTGTGACAAAAAATAGTGAATTTTTTAAATTAAAATGAAATGGCAAACTAATTAGATAATGTTAAAAAAAATATCACGTGTATCAAATTAGGAACGAGTGTAAAGGCTATTGTTTTATTTTCTAAGTGACATTGCATCCTTCATCTTTCGGATCTTATCTCGTATGACGTCACGCTGATAACAACGTCATTCCCGTATTTGATGATATAGAAGATTAAAAGACAACGATAATTCTACAGTAAGATGGAAATGATATTTAATTATTAAAAAAAAAAAAAATACCGCATTTTAACTATGACGATTTAAATATAGAAAGAAAGTCATTATCTAAATGCTTTTTCGCAGGTTTAATTTGTAGGAAATTTTTTAAATAACCGTATCACTTCACACGGTAAAGATTAAAAACTATTTTGGATATAAATTGCTTGGTTCGGTTTGCTTTTTTCCCTTTCATTTAATATTTTACGATCGTGTAACGTTCGAACCACCTGCTGATCTCAGTCTATCGTCAAACCGCAGTTGGTGCAGGCAATATAATTGATAAAATCGATATTTAACTAAATTTTAAAACACTATTTTATGAAACATTTTCTTAATAGGTATATTAATTAAAATATTTAAAAGGACAAATAGGCCTACATCTTTGATATTTAAAGTAAATTAATACGCCCATTGTAATATAGATATTTTGATAATTATAATTTTCTACTAAAACAGAACTGGTTACACCCTACTTAATTAAATTTGTTCGTAACTTTATAAATTATTAGAATATATATTTGGTTATAAACCTTCTTTTCTTTTCTTCCTAATTTTTATTTTTTTCATGGAGAGAAGAGAGCTATTCGATGTTAGCTCACTCGGATAGTCACACCTAAATATCACGTTACCACTTACAATTTAACTCTGTTTCATGTCATTCTATAGCGGCTCCACACCTTACCTACACAACAATACATCTTACACAGGACCGTTTCCATAGTAACGTGACAGATGACACAATGAACATATTGTTTTTAACCAATCTTGCAAGCTCCTCTCCTGTCCTTGTCAAGATTTGTAAAATCTTGGATTTTGATTTCTAATAGAATTCATTTTATATTTCTCTTTTTTTTTTGTTAAGTATTCATATTGAAATTTCATCTTTTTTAATAAAAATCTTACATTTACGTTACGTCGTTACACTTAATCTATTTTTCGTGGTTCTTGAAAGTTAGTGTTTTTTTTTTTCTTCTTCTTCTTTTTCTCTTTTCTAATTTTAGAAACATTAAAACGTTCAGAAAAGTTACACAAAATGCTTCGAATTAAGTTTAAAAGATGTATTTATTGCGTAATTAAACTTAATTGTATATGATACATAAATGATAGAGCAGCTGCTATTTGATTTTTATCTCTATTATGTTAATTTTTTTTATCAAAAACATATGCTTTGAGGTTTATCGCTTTCGCTATTTATCGATATCAATTGTTTTTTTTTTATTTAATTATCAAATTTTGATATCGATAAGAAATTCGTATTAATAAGAAAATTATAATTTGAAAATAATTAAGTAGAAATTATATCTTATATTATTTCGGAGCTCTTTGTATCATTTATAAAAACTCGTTATATAGTTTTTTCGAACGGTAAATCAATGCATTTAATTTTTAAAAATGCATTTTTTAACATTAGTAAAATATGTGAAAGATGGGGGTAAGTATTGAACTTACATTAAGCGATCGATCCGAATTCAAGCACGAAACAATCATTTCTATTGGTAGATAAAATTATTAGTTTTTCCCCGAGATAAATGTTAATAGTTTCTAAATAGTTTTCGTTCTTAGAAAATTAATTTCTATTATAAAATAATTTTATTTTACATATTTTTTCAGAAAAAATAAAGAATTTCACTCACTAAGTCTAGGTGAAGTGCGCTAATTGTTCTTTTTTAATTATAATATTTAAATTTTCGAATAAAAAAAATCCCTTTAAGAATCATTTAAATTTCAATAATTTCTACAGAATCTTTAATATGTATATTTCAAATTACTTTAAAACAAAATAAATCATTTAAAATATTTTTTCATAAATAAAACTTATGTTTTATTGTTGCAATATTCTAAAATAGGCAACAATTAAAAGTGTCGATTATATATTTTCATTATTATTAAAGAATGAGAAGAATGAACTAACAAATATCATAAACCAGAATGTAATTATGACATTTTATAATATTTATATTTAAAATTATTTGTTATATAATATCAAATATTTCAGAGTAAATATTAAATATTCGTATTCGAATATGAATGCTTCGTTTACATTACCTATCATATATAAATATTCATGACTTATAGAGGACTAAATATATACTTAAATGATTCTATTCTATATATTTGACTAAATTATTTGTGAATTTTAGTAATATTTTGGATTTAAGATATCTTAACACAATATTGATATATTTAGATAAAATATCAACATCTAATATCTATTTGTATCAAATAGTTAACAGTATATATACACGAACTATACAAAATTATTCAAAAGATGAAATTAAATAGGAAAATTTTCTAATATATATATCATATATATTATTATAAAAAGATAGATTCTGTCTAATTTATAAATTTTATAATATATATCATATATATATTATGAAATTTATAAATTAGACAGAATTTATCTTTTTATAATAATTAATCTCCTGCTGATGAATCCTCTATTGTAAATTTATATTCTTATTCTTTAATAGAGTTAAAGATTAATTTTGATGTATAATTATTATTTTAAATAATTAGTTATTTTTATATTATTGATAAATCGAATAAAATAACAATTATTTTATCGAAATTAAGTCTAAATGTTTACTCTTTCTTAAAGTCATTATATAAAAAAATGCTTTAATAGGCTTAAATACAGCGAAATTCAGAGAAATTCTACACGACAAAAATAATAAAAGTCTTTTTATAGTTTCCAAAACAAAAAATTAATCTTTACATTATAAAATATAATTACGATTATTTATAAGTATTAGTAAATAGGACTAGATATTCCAAATTTAAATTTTTACGATTACTATTTAGGAATATGTTTAATTATATAGAAGCATAAATTTTTCCCCAGTTCAAAACTATTAAAATATTTCGATAGGTTTGAAATTTCTCCTTCTGCACTTTAATACAGGCCTAAATCAGTATCATGCATATTATTTACATTCGATAGATATGTCAAATTTCAATTGAAGAGCTTTTGAATGAACAATATCAAAAAATTTAATATCAGCTTTAGTATTGGATATTTGCTGTATAAAATATATAAAGTATAGTGTTATAAAAGACTATTGCTAAAATTTTTTTTCGTTTTTATCATTCTGTTTGGTTAATATTTTAAGCATAAAAAAAGCGTACTTCACTTTTATCTGTCGCGCTTATTTCTAGAATATTTTCCAATATCATTCACATAAGTCGTGTAAATTATTTGAAAAATTTTCCTCAACATTTTCGGAAACGAAACTTTTTTATTTACTAAATCTCATCCCGAGTGGTGGATTAATATTGTTCCTTGAAAGCCTTCGACGGGTCGTCGGTCTATTTAAACATTTATAACGCGATAGCTAAGCATATAAAAAATTGATTTGTCTTATAAAATACTTAAACATCTGGAAATAAATAGATAAGACAGTTAAACGATTCTGTCTATTTTTTTGAGAAATAGCATTTGCGATTGTTTATTGTAGGACAATTTCGTTCTTCGAAAATAATTTTTGAGGAAAAGATTTAAATTCATTTATCGTACTTCAAATATTCAAGATTCTTCTGTGATATTTAATTGTTTAATATTAATTTTTTTTAATAAAAAATCTTCAAAAATATAACAATGGGTGGCAGTCATTTCACATAAATGAAACCTAGACGTAACTTTAAACACTTTTTCTTGTAGTTTATTGTAGAACTGGCGTCGTAAACTGACTGTCTCGACATGTTTTCGCTAATAATGTCACTGTAAAATTTACGTATTGTAAATATAAAAATGGCCTTGGTGGATTATCATTTAATAAACTAAAAATACCTAAAAAACATGGAATAATCGTCGTCTTTTATATCTTTGATATTATTTATTTTATTTGAATATTCATTTATTATTAAAGAATAAGTAACCAGTTTTATTGCTTTTGGATTAATTGAATTGTATTATAATAAAAATGCTTATTTACTTAAATAATTCTGCTTTATATATTTTTGTTAATAATAATTATATGATGCTAACTTTAATTAAGTTTTATTCGTATCAGTTAAGTTACATTATTTTAACGCTTCCTATATTAGATCCTTTGTTAATTAAGCATTTGCCTCAGTTATCATATTGAAAATGTCTCCATTATTATTAAAATAAATGTAGCATCTAAATTTTCATCTAGTGTTTAGCGTATGAGGCGAAGTCTTAAAATCTTGTTTTAACTTTCAGAAAAAATAAAATGTCGAGATCTTCAAAAATTTTTAGGTGTAAAAATTGCTTTAGACAAAATATTTTTATCTTTAAATGTGAAGAAAGTACCGTTTTGTTATTAGAGACAATTACACTGCTAGGTATTGGGCTAACGGTTATATACATTATTCATCAAAAAATTAGCAGAAATTGTTCGACAGAGTGTTATAATTATAATATCCTATACGGAAGCAGTATGAAGGTTTGTTATCTGCCAAATCGATAGCCTAAATTAGATAAAGAGTTCCGATATCGATAAGATCAGAACAAGCGAAGCGTGTGATTTGCATGAGATCATACATTGCCATACATCTATTCTTTCAATCCTATTCTATTTTTCGGAAACTGATTTTGACAGATGAATTTTTATAGACGTTTTCTGTCAGTAACTGTTTAGTTTAAGTCGTTTTTAAAACTATACGAATTTATATTTTTATTAAAAATATCATCATTGTTTATATTGCGCTGTAGAAAAATGAACTGTTTAAGTAAATTTTATTTAATTGAATATATTATCAATAGGAAATTTATGTTAAGCGAGAGGATTAATACGGCTTCACACGTCAGTCAGAAAATATCAACTTCATAATGAGAGAGTAATTGGTAGTCAGATAGGTCAATTAATAAGTAAATGCGAACTGACTGATAATTCAGAAGTCAACAAGCATTTTTTCTATAAATGTAAATATAAATTGGCATTTTAATTTAATTTGAATTCATGTTGTTTTTCGCATTCAGTGGATATTTAGAATGAAAAAATATAATTTGAGATGCGCGATTAATGATATTTTCAAATTACTTTCATGCGGTAGTTTAATTATAAAAATAATAATTTTTTCTAGTGTGAAAGGAAATGAAATTATATTTTGGCTTGTAGATTATTTTGTGAAATTTATTGTGGACAAAAACAGCAAAATTATTTATATCGTGTATAAAAGAGATTGAATGATTCTAAACTCAGAAGGTAAAACCATAAGCGAAACGATAAAGAAAGATTGGATAGGTTGATGGTTATAAGATATTCAAATTTTAAGAAATTGCACATATTTGAACATATAGCACTGCATATATATGTCTATTTTATTTTCTGGAAGTTATATTTATTGCTAAATGATAGCCAAATTCCGTTTTCTTTATACTATATTTTAACTTGCTGATGCAAACCTAAAGCATGCATTTTTTTATCATCAAGATAATTAATTAAATGGTTGTATTGGCTTCATTCCGAAGTAAATGGTCAGTTTTATAAAGAAAAATATTTTAATTGATTTTATTTTCACTAAATAACCCGTATAGGATAATGCTTTTTAAGATATTTTCTAAGCTTATTAAAAAGTTATTGGACATCAAATTTTTATTGTAGGTAATGAAACTACAAAATGATATTAATAAAAGTGTCTTAGTTCAAATATAACTAACTTTTGTATAGTACTTATTTTAAAGAGATTTGGGATTAATGTGCCGATACCGGAAGTATTATTGACCTTAATCTCTTGCATACTGCAGACAAGCGAGTGCCATGCCAAATTTTATACTGCCAAACAAATCGAATTAACTCGACACAAAATAAAAACAAAAATAAAAATTGCAAGTTTTTGCATTAAATGTAATATAAGCGCCAAAATATCATTTTAATGGAATTTATCTTAAAATTCTTTGGTTAAGACAGTTAAAATGTTATTTGTTTAACTACAAATCGGACAGGATCGGTTTTATCGATTAAAATGTAATTCATTCGCTTTACAGAGAAAAACTAGGATTAAAATGTGCGAAGTAGTGACATCCCGCACCGCCCTTAACGAAGACAAATGCTCTCCATCTCTATATTTCAACGTAGCTGTTTTTTAACGTGGTTATTTATAAGGTAACATCCCTACAAAATAAAACTGAAAAATATTCTCGATCTGCAAGAAGAGTTCTTGGCGTTTCGCTCAGTTAGCTGAAAAATGCGAACTTTGTCATAATTTAATATCTGCCCCGCTGAGAAAGTCAAGAATAAACCTCAAGAATGGTCTTTGAATTATAAAATATTGTAACCAATTTGTTTATAGAATTTTTGATGCATCGACTACAAAATTCATCGCTTAGATCATTATTTTAATTCTATATTTAAATTTATAATCGACTTTTCTTAAAAATGATATTATTATTTATTTAAAATATTTTAATGTCTAAGCTTATCAGACTTAATTTTTTCAAAATCGGTTTATCTAGTAAATGTTCTTCATTAATAGTTTCTACAAACTTTATGAATCTCCACTCCGAGAAACATAATCGAATTGGGTGTGTATAAGATAATAAGATAATCTTCTTTAATGCTATCGACTCTAATAATCATCATTGGATGCTCTATCCAATAAAAAGTATTGTTTTGTTATCTATTTTATCCCTCCAAATTGTTTACTTCTAGGCTACAAACTCTGAAACGATTTCTTAATGTTTAAAAAATAAAACACATTTGTTTTTACGTTTAATACTCAGTGGAGTGTGCTGCTCTATCTCGAAGACCGTTAAAAATATTTATTTATAGCTAACAAGTGGTGCTACTCTTTATTATTTTTTAATAATTACTTCTAAAACCTTCTTTTTAAGTAGTTTAATAGGCTGTCCAATGCTCCCCTGTAAAAGACTCTTTCCCTTAAAACATTAGAGCATTACAGACGTAGATCAAAGAATGTTACGATGCGGAAAAGCTAATGTATAGTGAATGTTATTCAGATTATATGGTAATGAGATAGTAAATTTAGAAACAATGGCGCCGTTTTGATGGAGGAAAAAGGTCGAATTCGTACAAAGAAAAGAATGTCTCAAGGCTGTCACTATTGTACAGGCATTGATTCTTAGTTGACGTATTATCTGCTACTACAAAAAAAGTGGAAAAATCTTTTGTTTCTTTGGAAGCAACACTTTGTCGATAATAAAAACATTCGCTAGAGATTAACGAACTGTTTTATAAATATTTAAATTAAATATCGAAAGTGCAAATACAATTTAAAAATTTATCTTTTATCTAGTTAAGTGTACCAAACACTTCATCAACAGCAAAAATGATTTGATTAAAGCCATTTAACTTTTTAATAATATCTATAAAAATCGAAAACTTTAAAATACACCAAATATTATAAATATAACATCGAAGAACAATAGCTAAATTCCGTTTGCTAGAGTTGCTGGCTGACCTTTCAACGACCTTGTCTAAGTCATCATCGATTCTGAAGAATGCTAAGCACACCAATGTTAACAAAATGATAAATAATAAATTTAATTATATTTTCTTTATTTCTATAAAGTATTAAAATTTATAGATTTTGACTTCTACAAATTAACAATCCGTTATAAAATAATCTGTATTCATTTATTTTATAACATTTTAAATAAGTACGAAAGCATTTAAATTATTTATGCGAATGCAATACTGTGAAAATTTAGATGGAAGGAACATTTTAATGGGATTAGAAACGATTGATAGTCAAGTTGATTACAGAGGATCGACTTCGAATGAAATGAGAGTGGATAGGTCTATGTTGGCTTTGAGCCGAACAGATAAATTTAAGCCCTATTTATATTCCAACAAATTTGATGCTCCGTTTTGTTCCCGGAATCTCCGTAATAATCTGACGATTTTTCATCTATTAATTAGCTATATACTGAGAAATGCTTATAAATTCATCGATAAATATCTTATTTTTGTCATGTTCAACGACTAAATTAATGGTACTAATTAAAGATATTAAAATTTTGATAAAGATGTTTGCTTGTATTCCTCATAAACTAATTTTCGTTTAATACTATAATGAAATGTTTTTTAAAAGAGTTTTATATTCTTATTCTTCGTGAAAATAAACAGAAAATTTGTTTCTTTTTAGATCCTGAATTTATTTTGATAGATAAAAGATATAATTAGCAAACGTTATCCGTACTTCGTGGTATTGGTTGATGGAAAATTTATATATATTAACTGCTTAAAATTATTTTAAAATAGATCATTGTTATAGCTTTTGTTAATGCATATAGAATGACAAAAAATGATTCAAGTTTGTTATTATAGAGGTATACTATTAATCAGGTTTAATGTGTTTTTAGTTTCCTACCAACCTATCAGTTTATAATAACTTAAGAAATTATAAGAAGAGTTATGATAAATAACTTATTAAAAAACAAAGGTTGCAAAGAATTGTGATCGAAAATCGATAGATGCACTGTTAATACTAAAAAATTCTCTCAATGTTATAAGACTTTTTAATAAGTTTGAAAAGTTTTCTTTTGAAAATTTACTAATCTACAATAAATATCACTTTTCGAAAGTAAAGAATATTCCATTATAAACAACTCTGAATCGAATCTGTGTTATAAAATAGCAAAATTCTTTCACGGAAAGAAGTATGATGTAGTTTCTCTTTCTTTGACTTTAGTCGAATAATACAATAATCGAGTCATGGGGTGACAAATGAGATTGTTGAACTGGAGCGAACCAAGAAGGAATTTGATGGATTGGAATCAACCATTAAATATATAGAATGATATATTGAATAGCGGAGTGAAAACAACCCGACTGATACGGGACATTTTATTGATAGTATTCGCTGGAAGTATATTTCCATTTACTTAATGTTATTCGGTTGAGTCTTCTGTGTTCGAGTTGCTAAAAATATGCCGAGAACTGAAAATATACAGACGACTCTTATATTTAGACCAAGAAGTCTTAATAAAAATATTTGAGTGATAGGTTAAGATTTCGAACGTTCTTTTGTGTTGATAAATGTATGAATTCCACTCAAAAAACACGAATTAAGAGGCAGAGAAATAGTTTCAGAATGTTTTTATACACAAAATGAATATTTCTTACCAAAAAAAATTAATAATCTAATTAAAACACGGGCTTTTAAATTTAATAATTAAGTTATTCTCTAAAACTTCGGCTAACTTTTTAAAGCTGTAACTTTATTTGGATAATGTCATTACGTCTTTAGTTAATGATGCTGGACTTTTTTCTAATTGTAATATTTCTTGTTTAATCCCGACTTGTATAAAACATCGGCTGTTTTTAAACACTTAAGTAACGCGAAGACATCTTGGTTGAGTATTCTTTATCTGTTATTTGTTAGCAGTCGACAGGAACACAACTTAGCCAATCATAAATCAAAGCTTATCGCTGCAGATGGCTTAGCCACGCGGATAAAAGTACTCGAAGTTAGCGATTATATTGCAAGTAGACGACACACTTTATACTCTTTCATATTTGCCACGTTCAATTGATGTATTAACCAGACATGTAAAATATCGTACCATTTTTATATATATTTTAAAAACATATACAGTTTTAAACATGTTAAGCTTTACGGTTTAAAGGTTAAGACGTTTAACGGAATTTAAGTAGAGAGAAAAATCGAAAGCAGTTAAATATTGTAGGCTTGGATAGTGTGCTGCTTTATATTATTTATAACTCGCGAGTTTTAATGAATTTTCTTCGATATTGTCAATTTTTTGGTAATTATTTATGTTTTTAAGATTAGAAAAGTTTATACCTGTCGTTCCGAGTGGTAAAATAATTACGCATTGGACCTACAAAAATATTTCTATGTAAATATTTTAGTTTTAATATTTGTTATTTAGCATTATTAATAACGAATATTTGATATTTGAATTTAAAAAAGTTGAAATTATTTTGATATTAATTCTATTCTTTCAAGTAGTGTTTACTCAAGCAACTATTTAACTGGGTTTATTTTAAATACGATCAATTGAAAGCGCTGAATTACTACTACATTTACAAGACGTAAAGTTAACATAACATATACATTATGGTACAAGTAAACATTAATAAAATAACCATTTACGTATAAATAATTTAAATACGAAGTAAACAAAGCAGTGAGATGACGACTTATACTCGAACCGCCTGTTGTTGATGAATTATAATACCGATATATTAAATTAAGGAAGTATTTCGTTGATTAAATATTACAGAATGTTTTTAAGTTAATATTTTAATCTTCTTCAGTTTTTATTTAGATTAACTTTGATGCATTCGAATTTTTTACATATTTCGATTGAGTGAGGAAAAACACGGAAGCCAGACTACAGCAATTAAGCGACAGGTTTTATAATTTTCATTAATTTTTAATTAAGTTTAAAAAGAAAGAAGTTAAATAAGGAATGAAAAGAATTTCAGCTTAGGTGTTGTTCATCCACCACCTGTTACGGAAAATAGAATTCTTTTTTGGCATCATGCCACCTCTCTTTTTTGAAACTGAAAATCCGAATAGAGATCCCGTGTGAATTAGTATATCTTTCGAATAAAATGAATTAAAATTTAAAAGAATAACAAGCGAAAGAGTAAAGAAATATTCTTATTTTTAATCTGAAGCGGTGTATAAAGAATAATATCATTCTGTGCTTCGAGTGCTGAGCGGAATGGAGGAGTAAACAGTGGTTGTCCTTTATCGAGACACTGATATATGGCACCTCTGAGAGAAATCTGTTGTTTGGATTGTATGGGTGGTTCTTTGATAGAAACATATAGATGCTTCCAAAGATAATGTTTATTGTTGGTTGAAATTCTCGATTATTTAAGAATTTTGTAAAATATCCAGTTTTAAATTAAATGGTTGTTTTAAACCAGTTAATGACTTTGTTAATTAGAATAAATTGGAGATTTTGTTAAAATATATGACATTTTTCTCAAATAATTACTGTATAAAGCTACAAATGATAATATAAATCTATTGAAAGTTACTACAGAACAAGTGTTTTATCGTTATTATAGAAAATAATGTATTAAAGGTCAAAATTGTATCACATTTTCCTTTAGATTAAGGAAGATAAGAGATTTAAGGAATATTTACATGAAATATATATCAGAACCGCATAAAATTATCTAATTAATTTGAAATATTTATAGAACAATGTTAAATTTTTACAAAATGATAATAATAAACGGGAAAATTTATAGGATTGTTTGTAATAATTTTGATTATCGGACAAAATGGTGATGTAAAGTGAGGATAAAAACTGTAAACGGTTAATTCGATAGAAGACGATTTAATGTAGCGAAAACCGAAGAAAATGTTATGAAGGACTATTTTCGAGTGTAATCGACTGGTCGATAACTTGCCCTACCGGCGTAAGATAACTGAACTATTTTTAGCACACAAGTCGTAGATCTGTATGTCTCTGCCAACCCCTATCCTTCCAATATACACCGTTCTATACTTCCTTCCTCCTCTTCCTCCGAATATTGGCATCGCCCGATCTCCCGCTGTGCTCCAATGACGTCACCACAACCGGTCACGTGAATGGGAGCATTTACTTAAGAAAGGTCAACGAAGCAGTGGAAAAATAAGGAAAAGTCGAATACGTGATTATATTTTGGCAAAATTCGACGCTTTTCTGCCGTATATTTAAATACGGTGCGCGAGAAAGCAATATCGCAATTCCCATTCAGTTTATTTGCATTCCACAATTGATTAAAATTTAAGCCTGCCGCGCAAATAATTAAAAATGCATAATAATGACGACAATATTGATATGAAAATTAAAATAGAAACACGTTAAATTTTAGTAAAGGAAATGGATTCGGTGAGTTGGAAGCGAAGAATAATAAATTTTACGTTCGGATTATAACAGAAATGTGCCATTTTCCAGACAAAGTGATGCCACCGTTCAGAATCCAAATGGAATTGATATTTATGTAAAATTTTACAATGGAAAAACATAAATTTTTGAGATAAACTATTGTCAAATTTTTTGAAATTTTCAGAGGAATCGACGTAATCCCTTCTAACATTAATTGCAATAATAAATGCGTATGATTTCGTTATTGTTGTTCTCATTTATTTGCGCTTCCATCACATAATGTCGTTAATTAAAATGGCAATTAGACTTTCCGGAACCGCCACAATACTTTAATAGTTAAACAATTTGTGTGTCCAAGTGGTTTTTTTTTCTTGGAAATCATTTCCATTGCCAAAAAAAATTGAAATGCCAATTTTAATAAAGATTTCTCTTTATCATCTTAATTCAATAATTCTGTTGTAAAACTAGTTATTATCTCCTTGAAAGAATAACATAAACGGAGAAACGTCAAACCCAATGCATATTCAATTCTTTTAAATAGACTAAAAATATTATTTCTGGGAAAAATAATTTGTTTTTTAAACTGAAAGATATCTGTTAAATTTGATTTCGAATGGATTTTAATTCTTTGCAAATTTTAAAATCATTTTATGTAAATTGTAAGTGTTTTTTTTTTTTTTTGGCTATCGACCTCGTCTTCTGGAGACGGAAGATGATGGCATGAAAGATTCTATTTGGAAGAAAGTTTATAAAAAAGAATAAAAGTCGATTTTACGGTATTATTACTATGTTGACTCGAACTCTTGGGATTTCTCGTCTGTTGAACTAAATCAAATGAAGATTGCAAGCTATAGATTGAGACAAATAGTGTTTTTTGGTTGGATTAACGCTAATCGAACACATTGCTTCTTTCGTAGCCAATGACAGAAAAGTTTGGAAGTGCATTTAATTATTCTCGATAGAAGGCTAAGAAAGGCGTCGAAACAATTATCGAAATCCGATCTGCGAATGTTTAAACAATTCGAAAGGCGCCAAGACTCGAATCTATGGGAATTCGAAAGGTAGATTAAGAAACGATCCTTCTGGGCAAACATTTTTACAATGTCAAAATATTTTCTCAAAGAAAACGATTTTATCCGTGCTTTTAACTGTGTTAGTTTTTCTGCATCAAATATTGGTCCGAGCACAAAAACGTTAAATTCCAAATCGATAATTTTTCCAATTTAAGCCGCTGATGCCGATGCCACAAGAAGCTTATCTAAAATTTCGAAGAAACCTTTCAAAGGTCTGTCGGCCTGAAAATCATTTCCTATTTTAGAAAAACAATTCATATAAGTTTTCGATAATTAATAATTCTCGATTAGAACATTTTTATCCGTTAACTGCTCAGTTGAACGCCAATTTTTATGGAATTTTTCGATTTAAATTTTAATTTTCAATCATTTTCCGTTTCTATTTGACGAAATGAAATCATTTAAGTAAAAGAATGAAAAGAAAACATTTCGGAAAAGATTCTTTCTTCGTTAATATCGAAGGTTATCAATATTTTCTTCGTTAGAATCCATTTAATATTGTCGTTTTTTTAAATATTTTTTATCGATGAAAATCGTCGTGATTTAAATAATTTGAATATTTATTCAGAACTTTAATTTCTTATTTTAATTTTGAGTTTTTTAAAGCATTTAATTCTCTTATGAATTCTGGATAAATTAAACATTCGGATTGCGACTTAATTAAATTTCATTCCATTATACTGTAATATGTTGAATTAGTGGAAGAAACATTACGATAAATTTAGGTATAGGCCATAAAGGAACAGCTTAAGAGAGGAATGAGTGGTGATGCCATGCTAAAAGAACGAAAGCTATAATCAGTCGATCTAATGGGTAGGAGGAAGAGAATACAGAAATGTATTGACTAGATTTAGCATCAGTTGGAGAACTTTTTTCATGCGATATTTTCTAAAAAATTTTGGATCTTGATGGTCTTATTCTTAAAAAATATTTTTTTATTTTTTTGGTTTTATCCTTTGGTTTTTCTGTCTGCAATATCTCCAAATTTAACCACTGGAATTGGTTAAATTTGGAGATATTGCATACAGAAGATCTACTTATTTAATTATAAATTTTAAAAAATTATTCGCAAGCTTCCAAAAAATAACACATTATGATAGAAGTATGGTAATTTGACATTAGCATAATAAATAATACTTCATAGTATAATGTTATTTTAAAAGTAAAAAGAAATAAGAAAAGTTTATTCAAGTCTTCGTACATATTTAATATTTAAATGATTTTAAAATTTTCTCTAAGTTAAATAAAAATAATGCATAACAGCTATTTTATTGAAGAAATGCGAATCATATCTGCATGAAATAGGTTTTAATATGTAAACATTTTAATAAAAGTCGCGAATAAATTTCGTCGGAAATAACATAAGCATTTGAGTGAAGACATAATCTTCTTTTAAATATAGAAACATTTCCATTTTGAAAGTTTTGTGCAAAGGTGATAATCAGCCTCAGAGCATTCATTAGCCACGGTAAGGCATCTACCTACGCGTGGAGAGAAGCATGGTAGAAAGTAAAACAGCGGAAAACTCCTCTGGAGAATTGACAGAAGTTTTTGGCAGCTGTCATCAACACTCAACCTTTTTGGCTGCTTCATAAAGTCAGCCTCCAGACAAACCCCATTATATTGATATATGTGCACCTGTGATAAAAATATACAAATATATTACTTCGAAGATAATTCTCTCGCATCGCATTCTCTTCCATTAGAATGTATATAATAATGTTCAGTGTGAATTTTAATAATTTTGTGCAAGGTACTGTACGTTCGTAATCATTCCAATACACTTCGTTTTTTTCTTCATTATCAACATGAAAAATTAAATTATATTTTAAAAAGAATTAAATAATATTTACAAAAACAATGTTCATAATTAACGTTTAGTGCAAATTATTTTACTGTAATATTAATTATATTGTATCTTTTTTATATATAGAAAATAAGATCTATGGCCCAGAGATTTAGATATCTCTGGGCCATAGATCCATATGAAATTATGAAAGAAAATTATAAAAGAAAAACAAGTATAAATAAAAAATATATGATAACGTATTTCACAAAAAAGTTATAATTATTCTAAATTTGCCCGGAAATTAAAAGATAAAAAGTCTAAAGGGTAGAAAACTTATTTTTGAAATTATATGCTGAGTAATATTTTACAAGCTTCTCAAAGATAGTTAAGAATTAGAGATGTCTGTTGCAATTATATATAGAAAACAACTTTAAAAGTATAAAATATTTTAAATTCTTTTAAATGTAGAACATTGTTTGCTCGTAGAATGAATAATTTCGAAGTGTTAACAAAGCATGTTTATTAAAACTTAATTGAATTACAGTATATTTGATTTTGTTAACTTGAGACATAAAAAATCCTTTCTTTTTTAACTAATGAATGTTTTTCTGTCAAAAATAAAGTCAAGTATATTTTTCTTAAAGGTACTTTCGTAATTAAGCTGACATTCTTTCTTTCTACCTTAGAGATGTACTGTACTCTAGCAGACAGATTCCTATGAATGTAAATAAAAATAAAGATAGGAATGCAAATAAAAATTATATATATATTTTTACTTTCGTTTTGACATTAATATATATTTTATAACACGTAGATAGTTATGTAATATAACTACATTATTTTAAAATCTTTGTGTGTTTGTTATTTATTTAGTAAAAGAGATCTGATTGGCACTTCATTCTTTTCTAAAAATTGAACTCGTTAATTTGAGAAGAACAATTAAAACTTAACTCGTTAACATCGTTAAAATCTAAGATAAGTTGAAACTTGGATCAAATAAAAACAATAATATAACTGATTACAATCGAAAAATAAAGACCTATCAGAATATTTTTTCTACTAATCCTTGATCAGGTATACACAACATATGGACCATTAAATATTTTAATGTGATCCGCGCCTAATTTCGATAAAATATTTTCCTATTACTGTTATGTTAAGCCTTTCACATATTCATAAATGCACTAAGATTACTTTTATTTAAGTTCATATAACGGATTTGAATTGAATTTACTTATATTTATGGACAAATATATGTTTAATGATCACATAAGTGCATTTTACCTATAATACGGCGGCTCATTTAAAAACGATTCAATCTAAAGCTGCAGAGACACATTTAAGTTGTGTACCCCGTCTTACAAGCTAAAGTGTATTAAATAGTTGATGTTTGTTCTAAATTTATTTAATTTTGTTTATTAAATATAGAATTTTGTAGATAATAATTTGTATGAAAAATAAAAATTATGTATATTTTTTTACTTTTGTTTTGACATTAATATATTTTATAACACGTAGATAGACTCGTAACATTAAATGGACGTTTTGTCTCCATATTTCTATTTATAGTTTATTTTAAATAATTTCCTCGAAGTCTGCTTACAAGAAATGCTTTCTCTCGTGTCAAGAGAAATATATATATATATATATTGATATAATAATAATAAAATTGATTTAAAATATACTAAACTTTAATTTTTTACGTATCTAAATTTAGATAGACAATCTCAATTGTGTAATTGTTACTATTTAAACATCACTTTGAGAAATTTTTAATTTATGTTTATTTAAATATAAGAATGTCAAATAAGTATAAAAACTTCGTTAATTGTCTCAGCGATGGAATTTTTTTTTGGGGGGGGGTCACGTCCACATTCAGAATCAATTCTTGAAACGTTGATCTTTGCTCTTGAGAACTATAATAATATGCAAAGTCATGCAAATCGCTTTCTTTGCTGCACTAAATCTGCGAGTGATATGCTAATCTGGTAACGCCTCGGCTCCTCCCAAGTATGGATAGTTGATCTCCAACGTGCAAATTGTCTAGTAGCTTCTATCAAGTTGATCGTTGTTTGTTGAATGAGATCGCCTCTCCGGATGTCACATTTAACAGATAAATATGTCGAGTCATTTTGTTTTAGCTGTCCTCTTGTCCTCATCAATATACCATCGAAACATGAAAACAACAAGTACTACCAATACTACTTGTATTAATATAGAATAGGGAATATCATAAAGAACAGCTTTATATGTGTATATATAGACAGATCATGTTATTTTTCGAATAATATATTATTTTATAAACATATATACAAGCATGTAAGCGGAAATATGTTTTGATGATTCATGCAATATGCTTTTCATGTAAAATTCATATATATATATTAGGTCTAATTTTATAGATCTTTTATCGATTTATTCAAAATTATGGAAATGTATCTAAATTAAAAAAAGTGATTAATGTTTAAATTTATTATAGTTTATAATTAACTACATTTAAATAATAATATTGTACTTAATTGCGTACTTAACTGTTTTTAAGAATAGCTAAAATAACGTTATTTATCTTCAAAATGTTAAGTTGTAGCAATGGCAACTATACATTATACCCGATATCGCTAGGATTTAATATTAAATAAAATATAAATTTTATTAAATAAATCATTTTTAGACTTACAAATCAAAAGAAAATATTTATCTTTTTAAAATATACGAGAAATAACTTTAAAATTTGACATGGAAAATAAACAAGAACGTTATTTTTTAAAAAGAAATCTTAAAATCTTTAAAGTAAGATATGATAAATTTGTTATTGTTGTGTTATCAAATGCTAGTAAACAATAAAATAAAAATACACTTTTTATCTTTAAACCGACCGCAAATGGATTTAAATGGAAACGTGAACCAGTCATTCGAACAAAGTAGAATTATATATTATTCAAAAAATTTATAACGAATTATTTTAAGCAATTTTTAACTTAAAATTGACTAGAATACGATATAATTGTAACTTAGTATCGAACAAAAGCTGACGTTATAACTCTCGTAAGCAATTTAATAAGATAAAACGCATCAGATACAAAGTTTAGTGACGTTGGCCAAGAAGTTGACAGTGCTCTAAAAGTTACAAAGAAGAGTGCCAGTGATATTATCTTAGGAAATAGAACAGAGGAATTCCGAACAGACCGAAAGGCACCAAAGACGAATCAGCCTAAAGAAATGACTGGCAATATTCCAAGGTGCATTTTGTTAGTAAATATTACACCGAAACGCGTGGCAGGAAAGATATACCAAAAGCTATAAAAAAATTAAAAAAAAAAAAGAATTTCCGGAAGAAATTTCATTCAAAAATTTTAATTATATCTCACTTAAAAAGAATATTTTTTTCCATAAAAGTTTTCTTAAACTTTAGCGAATAGGTCGGAAGTCGATATCAACAATGTTCTATATTCGGTTGTGTAACAAAAATCAAATTACTTATTTTAAATTGATTAACCTTATTTTAAAACAATTTAAATTTTAATCTGAATGTAATAAGATTCGACTAATCTTGTATTTTCATACTTGTTAAGTCTACTAGTTTTATAAATTAATTTGATTAATGAATGCATTAGTTGACTAAATTCGTTTAAGCTTCTTTACTGCTTAGTCGAAAAGAATTTTAATGCATTACATTAAAGGAATTAATTTTAGGTATTAATATTTGAAAGAACTTCTTCGTTGATATATTTTATATCTTACATATATATAGATATTTTTTTTTCTTTTCAAAAAACTTCCCTTCCTGTTTTATGTTGCGTAACTAATAATACGTTACTTTTAATTTTCCGAATTTTAATGCAGGAAAAAAATAATTTATTTCCATTTATAGACTTTTCTTGGATGTTTCTTAGCTTTGAATTTTATTGGAAACTTTTCAAAATTTTAACGCATAATAATCTCAATTTACATAAATAATATACGTAAAAAATGCGAATTACGTTAGTTACATAAACATCATTATCGATCGGGAAATGCATAAATTAAATCGAATTCAAAATTTTTGATGTTTTGCACGAATCGATTATATGAAGGGGTTTGTTTCGTTGCGTAAATATTTTGAATACGTGGAAATCTATCCTTTTACTAAAAATCCCCTTTTAATCTCCATCAAAGATATATTCGTGACTGTACATATTCAAGGGAATTAGCATTCTATATGCGTGTTACAGGTGGCTACTTCTATCGATTGAACCATTTAAAATTTTTTGTAAAACGTCTGATCACATACAAAATTAAAATATTTTCGTTTTACGTTATCTTTACACGATTTAAATTTTATTTATGAGAATATATAAATGTTTCTTATAAATATTAATTATGTATCTAGTAGTTGTATGAATATGAAAAAAGTTAAAGTATTTAATGATATTTTAAAACAATTTAAATTAACAAAAAGATCAAGCGCCCGAAATATGTATTTTTTATTGAGATAAAACAAAATTAAATCATTAAAAATAAACAAAATTGCTTTATCTATATATTTTCGATAAATATTGAAAAAAATATATAAATTAAAAAGCATTTAATTCATTTATTTTCTTGTTTATTTTTTCCTTACTTTTACTTAATATTTCTTTCTTTATTCTTAATTATATATAATAAAATATGAATAAACTATACAGTTTTTATATTTTTAAAAATATAAAATTAAATATATTTATCTTAAAATAAAATTAATAAGAAGTTTTCGAAATTTTTCTATTTATTTTTTTTAATTAGAAAATATAAATTTTTATTGATTTTTAAAAGCATTAGATGTAGCTTATAACAAAATTTGTTAAAAGTTTTTAATTAAAAAAATAGTTTTTATATATTAGCCAATGAAAATTATAAACAAATTCTATTAGTAAATGGATTAGTATATATTCATTACTACTTATTTTTAAAATAAATATTTCAAAATATGCTAATAGTATGTTTTTATAGACAAACACACTTCTATGCACCTCTTTTTTTAATTAAAAATTGATATTGTGAGCTGGAACTTGATGTCATCATTAACTTTCGAGAGAGTTCATTCCACTTATTATTTTATCGTTCTCCTAACAACCTTTTTTATATTCTTTCATTTCAGCAGAAGCTGTATTAAATTACTTTACTAAACTTAGCATAATTTATCTTAGAAAACTTTCCTTAACATCGTGACATATTTATTTTTTGTCTGTGATCTAGATTACTGTTATTCCGTTTACACTTCACTTTTTATTATTGTTTTAATATTATACGCATGAATTTATTCATTTACGTTTAAAATAAATTGAGAGCATTCATCTTACTGTTTACTGTTGTGTTAGCAATGAAATAAATGGAAAAATAAAAAAAAATTCTTTTAAAGCTATTTTCAGTAACTAATTTATATTTTAATTTAAACGTAAGCTGTTATATTTAAAAAATCTCCGAGAAAATTGCATAAAATATTATAAAAATTGCCGAAAAGAGTACTTTAGAAAGTAGTTTCAAAGTATCTCAGCGAATTTGAATTTATATAGATAAACACATAGAATTTATAAATTGATTTTGAAATATGTTGCTCGGTTTGAAGTTTAATAAACTTTATAAAATATCTGATAAAGATTTTAAATATATATATATATACAGTATATTAAAAATAAAATATAGTAAAATTTTATTTTAATTTTAAAAATAAAACATTTAATTTTTATACATAAAATAAAATTGATTTGTCTCGCATTTAGATCATCTCATTTAATCTTAACAGTAGCTTTATGATAAATTACTTGTAAATTTTTAAATGTTTTCTTTTATAAGGCTCAGAAATTTCTTAATTTTATCGATTTTTCGTATGTTACTAAACGTTATTTATAATTAAAATAGATATCCGTCAGAAATGACCTCGAGAAAAAATGTTAATACGTTTCATTAATTGATTGTTTTCTCAGTCATATTTTACATTTCTTTCCATTTTATTAAAATGTTTATGCTTAATTATTTTTAACGGTTTAAATAATCAATAAGAAATACTAAAAATTAGAAATAATCTTTAAAAAAATGAATGAAATAATAAACAGTTTAATTTTTCTACAATACTTTTCTTAATGCAAGGTATAAATTAGGTACTGTACATGTACAGTACAGTACATTACTTTCAAGTTGTCTATAGGCAAATTGGAAACGGGATTTAAATGAAATCTGAATAATTTCATACGTAAATACGAATAATTTCAAAAGTTAAATATTGATTGTAAAATTTATGAATTGTATTAACCTCGAAATTGTCGATGCATTCGACGAATAAATTTAGAAAGTTTGATAATGCGTGAAGTAGAATATAATCAAAATATTTGATTAGCTGAGAAGTATCCATTGGAATTTCTACAAGATAGAACTATCTTCTACAATCTGCTGATTCAATTAGTCATTTTCAATTTTCAGTTTGTTTCGCTTTAAATCATTTTACAGAACAAAATTAAAATGAAATAATTGACTAACAAAAGCTTCTTCCTGATCTCTTTTGGCAAATATGCCTGAAGTTCCTCAATAATAAGAGAAGTATTATGCTTTTAATGTTTTAATCATAATTAAAATTATAAAAATAAATTAATAAATCAAATTATGAAATTTTGAAATCTTATATTTATTTATATTCTACTTAAAAAGATGAATAATGAGGAATAAGGTTTCATTCGTATATAAAGAAATAAAATCCACATTTTTTGGCTTTATTTTGTTATCTAGCTTTTTAAAATGTTTTCTTATTTCAAAATAGAATATATGATATTTTTTATATATTTTTGTATATTTGATTTCTTGCTGATAGGTGAGCAAACAACGTAGATTATTATTTATGTTGAGATGTTAAAACTAAATGCAAAGATATGTTTTGTATATTGAATCTCATATCTCATATCTTCTAGAATAACCTGCATCAAAACAACCATATAAATCTTTATATGTAAGACAGTGAAATTTACTATTTTATATAATAGACTTGAGAAAACACGAAAATCACGATATTTCGCTAAATACGGGTAACTTTACATTACTTTTTTAGAATTAAGAACGGATAGTTTATTTGAAAATTACGCATCTTTTAAAATAAATATTAAACATTTTTAATATTCCAAATCTGATATTAAGCAAAACTACGCTGAAAGATTAATATTGAAAATTAAGATAAATTTAATATTAAATAAGTTTTTTCCAAATTACAATAATATTGTTTGAATTTTAGATTTGTGTTCTTACTATATCTAGAGAAATTTTTTATATAAACAGATAAATAGAAAGACAAATTGACAAGTATTTGAGGTTTTATTTGAATATAAAAATGTATATTAAATTATTTTAAATGCATTTTCCATGTTTTTCATTTATACTTATCTGAAAATAAAATTATATAAATATTCTTATCATTTTTGCTTGACTGCAACTTTACTACAACGCGTGAATTATACAGGTTGTTGTAGCCAACTAGATATCATTTACAACGAATCCAATCAACTCTAGATGCTGTGGAAACACTTCCTAACATTCATCGCAATTGTTGATATCCGCATTTATGTTGTTTTCTTTATCTTCGAATGCTACTCTCTCCAGATTGGCTTACGCCATCATTGTCCATTGAATTTCTTTTTCGCATTTTCTTTTTAAAATTACATATCATTTCGTTACTCTTCTTGTTTTATAGTTTTCACTTCTTCACATACTTCACTGAAATTGATAGCATTAAATATTATTTATTTATTTTTCCTTTAGTGAAAAATATAACTATCAAGCTAATTCTTCATATGTGATAACGATAGTTTTCTGGCAATTCTTTTATTTGTCTTTTGTTAATTTTCCGATCTTTAAGAAATATTTCATTTTTAATATTTAGTTAAATTCTTCTCAATACTATAAAGACAATAAACTATAAATATCAAACAATTCTATTTCATGCATTCGTGCATCTTCATAAAATAACATAACATTTATCTTAGTCATTTTCTATAAATTATTGAGAGCGATATACGCCCAGAAATCAAATATATTTTCAATTTATGAATTACTTACGTTAGAAAAAGTGCATTTAGTTATTTGAAGTAAGCTTTAATTAACAAATTATGTGAGGGGTTTATAATTTGTGTACGTCTGTACAATAGAACGTATGGAGGCTTCCTATAAATATCCTTTTCTTCCCTTTTATACTCAAAAGGAGACATAAATTTTACGTCATAGATAATTTATATAATATAAGTGTTATTCCCAATTATAATTTCTGCAGGTTTCTAAATAGGTAACACATTTATCTCGCACAGTTTAAAATGTACACGAGAATATCAATAGCAGGTTTCAGTGAAACGTTATAAAATATTCCATCGCCTGTTTATATTTCATTGTCCTATGATTGGAAATAAATTCCCCAATCTCTGAATTCCTTTAATTTATTTATGAAATGCTTTAAGGTTCTCAGCGCCATAAAAAATGTGAGAAATTCTCAATTTTCTCTATATAAATAATGTTACTATTAAAAAACGCATTTGATGATCTGAGAAATATTCGGTGCTAATTTTCATTTTAATCGACGAGTAATTTTTTTTTCTTAATTTGACTCAGCAAATAACATAGTCTAAGTCATCCACAAAGTTTTTACATTTTATAGAAGGCGTTCTTATCACAAAATTCTTGCAAGAATTCCACAACACTGTTCAATTACTTTTTCTGCCAATTTTATCATTTTTTATGCTGCTAACGGATTCCATTAACAGTTAATCACTCCATTCATCTCTGGAGTTCCTACATATCATTCTCACTAACTTGTCGTGCCTTTCAAGTGTCAAAATAGAATAACATGGCTTTATTAGTTTTTCATTATTTAATAGAACTATTTATACAATACGAATCTGACGATTAATTAGCAAGAGATTTTTGCAATCAAATAATATAGACTTTACTAAAAATGTATGATAATTTCTTTCTTTTATAGATGCAACAATCCTCAAAATATTGAATAGCATGTTTTAATTAGCGTTTTTAATAGTTTTTAATTGTAATATGTAAATATTTTTTAAAGTTAAATGTGGCTTTAATTCAATATTAGACTATTATAATTTTATTATCAATATCATAGGCTTGTTTCTTATCATTATAATTTATACTAGAATGATCTAAATTACCTGATAATCACAAATTTAATAAGTCTAAAAACATAAATCTAATCATAATTTATTTATAGCAACAATTGTTACAACTATTTAATAGTTTATACAATCATTTTATAGTTAATATAATTGAGTTCAATAGCACTTCATCGGCAAATAATTAAAAATGTTTGTTTATTATTGATATTTAAGGTTAAAAAACGTAAATGTTTAATAAACATAAGCACAATAATTATATTCTACACAAGTTTTCAACAAATTTTTTTCGTATAATTGTCTAAAAAGCATTTCCATGTCGAATAAAACGTAAATAATTCGAAAATCAAGTTACATTATTAATATTAAAGTATGTAAGCCTATATATATTGCTTAAAACTAAAATAATTTCACAGGATATTGTGAAAGAGGAGTCTAAGAAATATTTATACATCTTTTAATGACAGAATGTGTTGTAGAGTGAGCTTAAATATTCATCAGAGTGGGGAATCATAACAGGGATAATAAAAATTGAAATATATTTTATTAAAGAAAATCCATATAATGACATGCATAAGTTTGAATCTTTTCGATAAGTTATGTGCATTTGTAGAATTATAAAAGTAAAAATCCTTTTGACTAGTATGAGATCACATTTTATCGATAAATTAGACGATTAATTGCAAAACATATCGATCTAATACTTTTCTCGTTAATAATTAAAAATTTTTCAATATGTTATTTTAAAGATTTACTGTAATAAATATATAACAAAACTTTTTAGTTATAATTCAGTTGAGTTTGGTATATATTTTTTATTATTTAACATCTGAAATTTGTTGTTTTAGCTATAAAACTATTTCTAACAGCTGTATTATAATGGTTTATAATGATGGAATACTGTGATATATAACATTACCTCCTTTAGTATTATGTTGGAGTGATGTCGAAATGTTTTAATGCATGCATCGAAAATATTAACAAAACTAACGTTACACAATTAAAAATCTATAATAGAGCGTATTGATTTGATAGGGTAATAAATGTAATAATTACGAACGACATTTCTATATTGAAAGCCGTATTATATCTATCGCGTGGGTACTATCGGAAATGATGACTTTCTACGTGTTTTCTGCGAATAATTTCCCAGTTTATTACCTTTATTGATAATTCGAAAATTCCAAATTATAAGTGGATAACATATTTTTAATTTTATGTCCTTTTTCGCCCATATAACCGAAAGTTTGGATAATAGTCTTTAAATTCGGGTAAATTTAAAAAGTTTAATAAACTATAAAATTTAAGTTTTATCATCCTTTTTTGAATTCCTTTTAAATTTCTAACATTGGATAATTTTCAAATATTTATAAATTTTTAAAGCTTTTATATGTGCTGTACATTATTAAAGATAATAATATTTTTCCAAATAATTCAAAATATTTCAATTTTTTAAAATATTTTTGTTAATTTGATGCGAGAAAACTATATTTTAATCCTCTAAATTATCTTGAAAATTTCAGGTCTATATGAAAAATTTTATACATATTCATTAAATATAAATAAGAATAGTAATTTTTTAAATAATAGTTAAATATACACAGAAAACGTTTTAATGTAAATTAGAAAATATTTTTCTATAAATGATATCATCACAGGAAAAATATGGCGATAATATTTTATGGCAATATAATTGTCTTCCGTATCAAAAATTGATTACATTCGTTTTTGAACCGATTATAAGAATTCTGAATCGATTCATAACATAGTCTAGACATAAATAACGAACTGGAAGTGTTATTAACTTAAAAGATACCGAAAACATTTCGATAACATTAACTATTTATTATTTTTGGAAAATTGACAATTCTCGTTTTATGTTTTATAAATAATTTGATGAGTATCAAATCACTTATAAAACATTATTTAAAAAAAAAAACAGAATTGTCAAATTTCCAAAAATAATAAAATGGTTAATTTCATTGAATGTTTTAGTAATATTTCCAGCTCATTATTTATGTCTAGACTAAGTTATGATTCGATTCGGTATTATTACATTTAAATATGTTTTCAGAATTTGTGCTGTATTCAAATATCTTACAAATTTACTCGATGTATTAGAATGCTGTTAAGAGAGAAGCGAACGAGCATTAACACTACGCTATGTGCATTTCTAGTAGACTAATATGTCAATATCACGTGGTCGGTTCTCACGACATCCAAGAACACAACGACACCAATGTAATTGTGCTGTTCACTACAATACGGGGACAAACGTGGGTGACAAAAGCTACTTCGTGTATGTGATATTGGGTTTATGCCAGTATTTTACCGAAAAAACATGATCTATTGAGAACAGACCAAAAAAAATTTAAACGTTGTTTACTCGTTAATATCTAATATATATATATATATATATATATAAATTGATTTTATGTATAAATATTAAAGTAAACTTTAATTTTCGATAAACAGACATTAAAATTTAACACTTGTTACATTATTTATTTAAATATGTTATAAAGATTTACAACATTTCTTTGAACAGGAATAATTAAAATTTTTTTAAAAATGTTAATGATATCAATTTAAGTGAAAAAAAATAAAATTCTTTTATTAATTAAACGTTATTTAAATTCTACTTAAAAGAATTTATAGTATTTTAAAAGAATAAAGGCTTATATCTTTACTTCTTAAAATAATGTCCTATATTTAACATACGAATTTTAGAAATGAAAATTTTATTTCATTAAATTTTTGCTAAAATTATTCGAACCTCATTTATATTTTTTCCCTTGAGTTTTCTATTTAGTTCTCTGAATTGAAATTGATGAGGTGAGGATAATCTGATTAAAAAGCTGTTTTTTAATTGAATAATTAATATAATATTTAAATTAACTATCTAAATTTTCTCTTTAAGAAAATTCAAAATAACGATTGTAATTTATTTAATTATGTATTTTTATCAAATATATTTAATTGTGCACTCCAAATTACGTAAAAAGATAAACATTTGGTTAGAAGCCAAAATATTTGTCCTTGGCTCTTTATCGTTTCATTCCATCTGAAAGTCTTTGTTTTGTGGCTTCTGCATTAAAATAATGTTTTGATCCTATCCCAAGCACACAAGTTTATAAGCTTATTTGTGTGATATTTTTTTAATCTTCATTTTATAGTATATTTATCTTACTTTTTCTTAATATAATATTATAAAAGCATTACTTAAATTAAAATAAACGACTTTTTAAATTTGAAGTAAATTATAAAATGTATACTTTTTTTTTTGTTATTATTTTTTATAATGGTGACTCGAATAGATATATTTAGTCTTGCAAAATCTTTTATTCTAAAGTATAAGAAAGTAGGTCTCAGTCTTTTGTAGGCAACTTAGTGTGTCGAGAGTCAAGGATTTAGCTTCTCTGCCAGAATGATTTGAACACTTGACCTCTTTGTATCCGTGTTGGTCCCGATCTCTAGAAAGTTATGTCAAGGATTAAATGGAAAAAGTAGTCTATTAGTTTCATTGTGTCATCAGTTATAGGGAATGCAGTTAACAACCTGACAATACGTTCTTATTAGTAGTGATGAATCATATGTTCCTGTGAATAAAATCATGTTATAAATGTTAAATTTCAAGCTGTTACACACCAAATTATAAACAAAAGTGTTGGTGGAAACCAAACAAAGTTTTTAAAACAGGAAATTATATACATAAACTACATATAAAACTATAAAAAGACATTCTATTTTCTGTTTAGTTTAAACAGTTTAAGTGATAACTTAAAACGGATATTTTTTTTATTATTTTCGAAAAATAATTATAAAATATTGTAGTAAAATGTTCGTATATATATATATATATATATATAATTATATCTCATTGTCTCCAAATATAAATATAATTTATAGCTATGATTAAAAAAACATTATATATAACCTAATATAAATCATTGAATGAATGGTCATTGCCATCATTAGGCTTACTCAAATCTATCAAGGATATCAATAACAGAATATAATGTTAAACATGAGCTACTGGAAACTAAGCTTGATAAACGGGTAAGCAGGAAGCTAGCCAAGATCGTTGGAGCAAGCTGATACCGAATTATATAGCATAAAGAAGTTTCGCCATTTTTGTAGATGTGCCATCTGCTTTTATATACATACAGATATAAATGGAGCTCTAGTTCTATGATATATAAATCAGTGACTTTAAACTATTAGAAATATCGAGATTTTAATTTTTAATCGTGATTTTCTTCCGTGACTTTCTTCTAGATAATATTTTATATCTAATCAAATTATTAGAAAAAGTTTGTTTACTTTTTTCCTTTTACGCTTTTAAAGTATAGTACATAAAAAACATCATTTATTATTTATCAATTACATTAAAAAGATTTTCTTTTTGGAACTTTGGTTGAATTTCTATATTTTTAAAATAAAAACTTGTAAAGTTTATATAAGATAAAATCCTGTAATGCGCTTATAAATGATAGAAAAAGACTAAAGATATTCTATCGGGAAAAGTAATGAGGAGATGTTTTTCGGCTTTTATCCTGAACCATGAAAATTCAACACAGTGAAGGACGTATTAAATAAGTTCCATTATATACTGCATTTATTTTACAGCATATCTGAATTACGATGAGACATTTGTAATACCGAAAATACTTCTAAAGAATTAGATTTTGTAGATCACGATATAGCCGAATGTATTATTTTGAAACATCTAAACATTATTTTAGTTATTTTAGAACTATAAAATAATTTATTTTGGAACACATGAACTAGTTATTTTGCTGTGATGTGCTATAGACTAAATATTATACAAATTACAATGGATGTTTAGTCATTCTGGATAATTTTAAGAAAAAAGATTATCTTGACAATTAATGCTACAATTAAAAAATGTTTCTGATGAAAATAAACCGCAAAAAGTTCAATTTTATGTTAATTTATATGACATATTTTCCATCATTTTTATGTAGATTCAGTGTAAGTGTGTAAATTGAATTAAGTTACAAGTAATTTAATTTAAATTATGTACTTAAAATTAGTCTGGAAAATTATATATATAATCTTAAATAATACTAACATATAAGTGAAAATTATTTGTAAATAATTTATTTTAGAAGAAAATTTAATGTAATTATGTAATTTACAATTTAAGAATAATTACGAGAAGCCTTCTAGGATTGCTTACATAATTTCATTAACTGCTAAACCGATTAAATTTAATTATATCTTTACGTTTTCCTTTATAGTTACATAACTGAAATAATTCTTGTTTTTGTCATTTCAATGCAAAGTATTTTACGTTTACTACGATTAAATAAATTTTAAAATTTATTGGAAAAATTATATTCTGGATAAGACGATTTAACAGGCATAAAACAATAAAAGAAAGTGTAAGATAAATATGTGGAGAAGATCTTTACTAGAATTCAAATTATATAATTTGCTTGGAGGAACTGCCATAAATCTTTTAATACTGGCCTCAACTATAGTATCAAATTTGAACAAAGGCCGATCTTTTGTCCAGAATTCAAGTAATGTTGTTTACACGCAAGTTGTGATTTAATAACGTCGTTAAGCTGTCAATGACAATACACTCTATTTATTGCGTGGAATCTCGTTACAATAGTACTACGTTAATGCGGTATTAAAAGGAATTCTAGTAAACATTTGCAATGAAAGATTTTGATGTAACATACTCTGGCCACGCGTCATAAAACAAAACTTGGAGAAAACTGAAGTAGAGAATGAGTAAGGCTGCGAGTGACTCACCCGTCAAATTAATGGTAACTTATGTTAGGATATTTCTAAAGCTTATTTGATCTTGTTAATCTTGTATAAAATATATGATACATATTTTCTAATTTTTAATTCTTATAAAACGGGGCTTTTTCTAGTAATAATTTTAGTTTTTGTCTTAAATTTATATTTAATCGTTACATTTTTAGATGCATTTTTATGTATAGAAATCCAGAAAACGATTTTCATAAAATTTTTAAATAAATAAAGTTAAAATAAATCTTTATTTAAACGTTTTAAATAAATCTTTATTTAAAACGTTTAATTATATATGGTTATAACCTTTTCTTTAATTTCTTATCTTTTTTAATAATAATTCAATTAATTAATAAAATATTCATCAAATGAATTAACTACCTGTTTAATTTTTAAAAATATATAAAACAATAAATTGTAGTTATGTACGTAGAATTCTAATTATATGAGATATATAATTTACCAGATCGAGTTAAAAATAATTCTATTGAATGTATATTTCACTATTTATAAAATATTTATTTTATGAATAATAAAAGAACGGAAAAATGCTCTGAAAATGAATGTATATTACGTATTATATATTTATTATTTTTGCACAATAATTTAGCTTAAATTAGAAATTCGATTAGAAAAGGAGAATATCAAAGTAATTTAGTTAATTAGCCTCCTTAAGTTTACTTATCTAATGTAAAGTGCTGTTACAAAGGTTTGTTTTATTAATTAATTTCATTAATACATATATACAGTGTAATAACTGTACACTTTATTTATAATTTTTAACTTAATTTTTTTCCTATTAAGTATTAAACAGAATTAGACACTTACCTTAAAAGAAAGCTTAGAATACCCAAAAAACAGTTAAACTCAAACCATGCAAAGGATTTTTAAAAGGAGAGGGGTTCTAAAAAACACATTATGTTTTCATAACCGAGTTTATTCATTTTTACAATATAAGTATATAGAACAACACAATACAATATACAAAGGAGGAATTTTTTCTATTATTTTTCTATCTAATAACAATGCTCCTAAGTTTTAATTCATTTAATGAGTTGTGTTATTTATATTATTTTTTATTTAATTTTCTAAACCTTCCCAAATGGGGTTAAACTCGCAAAACCCCTTGTATACACGTTCTTGGTTAGAGTGACTGAAAAAAATACGAATTACTATACAACTTATATGCATTATTATATATATATATATATTTATGTAGAGTAAATAATTTTTTAAATGTTATGGCATTAATTGTCAAAAAAATTTTCGGAAATTTTCTCAATAATTTTGTTATATATCTCGTAAAAATTGACTTAGATTACATAATGACTGAAAGGAATAAGACAGGAATAATAATAACAAGCTTTCACCTCAGTAATCTAAAATCGTCGTAGAATATAAAATGCGTGGCTATTATAATCCTTTATAATAAAATAACTCAAATCAATGTAATTATTTAATAAAAACTAAATAAAAACTGAATAAATAAATATTTCAAAATCAAATTATAAAAGTTAAGAGGATTAAAACTTCTATTTATTTATATAAATAAAGCGATAATTTTAACATTTGTCAAATTCGAATGATTGTCTTTAGAACGATGATTAAGGTTAACGATTGAAAAGTAATTTGCTAAAAGTTTTAATTGTATTCTTTGCAATTAAAACTATTTTTAAACTATAATTAACATTTATTTCTAGATTATTCTTTTTTTCTGAATATTTTTATTAAAACATAATTCTAATTTCTTTCATAATATGTAACGACATAATTATTATTACTAAATTTATTTTTAAAAAATAGCCTAACGAAAACTTCTCTTCAGAAAAGAATTCTAAATGCTTAAATGTCGGAAATTGCCACGAATTCATTATAATAAAAATGATAATAATGTTTAGAAATTCTAGACAATTATTCAACATTGTTATTTATATTTATTTCTTTTATCTTCTATCAATAAACTTCTGCTAAAATTAAATTTTAAATTATATTTAATAATCTACGTATATGTATTATTAACGCTAACAGTATTTTATACATTATTATATTGTTATTAATATACATTAATTGCATAATTTTATTTAACGCATAAAATATTACTATCTTTTTACGTTTAAAGTACAAATTTACAGTAAAATTTTCATTTATCCGGTTAATAATTAAGTTACATTGTTATAAAATTATATCAATAACAAGTAAAAAAATGGCAGAAGTGAATTTAATTTTTTAATCAGTAGGAAAATTATTAATTTTAAAATTTTATTTTCTATTTTTAATTATAAACGTGAATGTCTTTCCATTTTAGTGATTATTACGTAAATTTATCAAAGTAATTCGAAATCTTATTTCGTAGAAGAAACGAATTGTTTAATACAGTAAATGCCTTAACTGATTATATTGAACTACAGCATTTTTTTCCATTTATTAATTTATCAGATTACTTAGACTATTTGGAGAAGTATATTAATATCTCTATGAATATTTAAAGCTTCAGTAAATACTCGATCAGCGCTTTTATTTATTATTTTTGTTTACTAAGTGAATTATACTCTTCGTTATTTATTAGTCTCATTTTAGTATGCTAGAACTGAAAGGTATTAAATTATGAGGAATTTTGTGATGATAATCGTTTAGAATTTTTGAACATTACAACGATATGTATCAAAACAATGTTAATTATTCATAAAAGAGCAGGATAATAATGAGAATTTTATCGATTTTTGCATTATTTAGAAAGTTTTTCTTGCCTAAAAATAGAATATTTGTAAGGTATTTTGTTTAAATGGTTTGTAATTTTTATTTTGTTTAAGAAAGAAAAAATAATAATAAATATCGAACATAATAGTAAAGTCTAGATATTTTATCGAAGAAAATCGATGAACGTTTTTAATATTGTTATACATTTTTCTTTCTAAAAATTATTAAAAAATTATAGAAAATTCAAAGAATTTCTTACAAGTTAATATTTTAAATGTATTAAACAATTTTTCAGCAAATAACTTTTCCAATCATGCAATGTCAAGTTGCTTTTTCAAAGAAAAACATTACATTATTGAAGTTTTATACAATTTTGGTTAAAACTTGAGCTAAATTTAAAAAAGTTGAAAGAAAAATTTATTATAAGATGATAACAGATTAAAATTTTCAACAGAATTTAATAATAAATTTATTTCTTTTTAAATATATTTTGCGTAGAACTTTAAATATTATAATTACGTGTCAACACAGAAAGAAGTATTTGTTTAAATAATTAAAATAAATTATTTGAATGTAATAAATTTCAATTTAAGAAGAGAAAACATTAATATTTTACATATTACATATTAACTAAATTTTAATGCATTAGAAATTTAAAAAAGTATTTTTTTTTAATAAAATTAGAAGCATCTGAGAGTTATTCAAATGTGGAAATGAGAGATATTTATTTTAGTGTGATTAATAAATTACATTGTATGACATATAAGAGTCTAAAATAGCTGATAACACAAACGAAGTGGAACGAACAAAGTAATTTCGGATCCAGTGGCTAGCTCAGAATATATAAGAAATATAAGAAACACGAAGCGAATTAAATTATTTTTCTTTAGGAAAAAAAAACACAAAAGATGGCGATCTTTATCTAGGCTATATCACATAACTCAATTTTTTGTAAATTTATAAAATCATCTCGTATTAATTTCATTTAAAATAAAAATTAATAATTAATTATTTTAATTGTAAATAATTTATTAAATTTATAAATAGAGAATATGACTTTTATAGTATTTAAAGTAATTTATAATATATTATAGAAGTTTAAGTATTTATTTTAAATATATATATTGAAAATTTTCTTATAATAAAAGTAAAGCAGTAGCACTCAATCAAATAAGTATAAGTGGCAATATAACATATTTTTAAATATTTTTTTTGTAAAGTTGAAAAATGGTGAATGAGATAAATTGGCAATGTTTGAAACAGGATTATTAGAAATAAAAAGAAAGCCCACCGAGAATCGACAATCTAAAGAAATGGGATGTGGAGACACGCATTGGATCGTAAATTACGAACTGTTACAGAATGAAATAAGAGACGGGCCCAGAAGGCCGTTATATAAACTAAAATTGTGGTCGAAATAAATTTGGCAATTCATAGTCTTGAACTTTTCATCGAAAATAATGAGATCGGTCTTTGAAAATGAGGAAAAAGTTTGATTACTCCTACTACAAAATGTTTGCCGATTTTTAAATGTAACGGCTTATTTTTTACTTTAGATGAGTGAAAAGCTTTTCTTCTATCAATTAACAAAGTTTTCATCAAATTTCATTGGGCGTAAATAATTTATCAAACAATATTTTACTGAAAAGTACACTACTCTTAATCTTACACTCTTCGTAGATAAATTATCTCATTTGGATTTAACATTTATCTGTTATAAGCTAAATCCTTTTCTCAATAAATTTACTTAAATTTATCACTTTTGTCTCTTTATTTGGAGACACACAAGATAAATGTAGGTCACTTTATAAAGGAAAACCTTCTCTTGAGTATTGGGGGGAGAAATATATTCTTATCTCTTTGTAGTTCAAACACAGTCAATGTTTTTAATACTTATTTATCAAAAAAGAAAAAAAGAGTAACTGAAATTAGATGTAACGGTCTACAAGAATTAATTCACATTTTAAAAATTAACACGTATTATTATATTTCTTAGTTTAAATCAGGGATTCTCAACCTGATCGTAGCGACTCCCAAGTGATCAATCAATTTATATAGGGCTCTATAAATTACTAGGGCTGATTTGGGGTTGGTAAAACAAATGTATATTTATTACATTTTTAAATATGTAATAAAAGTAATAATACAAATAATAATACATAATTATCGATACATGTTTAAATTTTAGTAAAACAAAACAAACAACTTTGAATTTTGATTTAAGTTCAATAAAAATATATATATATTTTTAATTGTTAAAATTAACTTTTTTATTTTATTCTATTGGTTATTTATTATTATTCGATAACAGTCAGAAGTAAGTTAAAGAATTAAATCTAAATCTTCAGGGAAATCGACAAATAAAAAATGTGAGAAATTCGTGGTTTAAATTATATTAAAAAAATTAAATTTGCTTTAAAGAGCTTAAATAAATTAAAGTTCCGATTTAATGTATATTTTTCTTAGAAAAGTCTCATATCATTTACAGACATAACTTGACATAATTAAACTAATAAACCTTATATTAACGAAATCATTTAATTAAAATTTAGGGTTTATTTTATTAACTGATTTATACATTAAAGTATCTGGTATTTGCTTCTTAGATATTTTAATGGGAATTAGAAGAGTAACAAACCTTATCCAATTCCTAATATTTCATTATTAGAAATAAACATTTATTTGGAGTCAATTGCTAATTCATTCCAATTACAAAATGACTTGTTTCCTTCTAATTATTAACGTGTTACGTCGGAATTTCTAATAACGATAGATTGATTCTTTAGTTTTTGAATCAAAACAACATAAAGCTAAATAAAAATGCTTTGCCCGAAAAATATCTATCGCATTACTGTAAATAATAAACGAAATGCATCTTCTAGAAGATTGTTTCAACAAATATTCAATTTATTTGAAAGGGACGTCTTTATGGAATATCTTTATTTTATTTATTCCAAATTCGAAAGATTTGTAGTAATTTTCATGTTAATATAAAAAATAACAATTATTTCTTCATTTAATATGTAAAATTATTAAAGAATACAATGTTGAGACAATAATAGATAAGTGAATGTGCGATTGAAAAAATTATCTTGAATTAATAAAAAGATAATGATCTTAAATACATCAGAATTTTTCACAATAATAAAAAATTAAATTAAAATTTAATTAGATTAAATTATAAGATAAACGCAATTAAAAAAATAAAATGTTTATATGGCTTTCTTTTCCTTAAATTCTAAATTAATTATTTGCGCTTTACAGATAAATCTTTATTATGTTTTTAATCCCTGGAAAGTTATAAGCTGCTAAACTTGTATTAAAACTTATATTTTATTGAAAATATACACTTACGTGTATATTTGCAATAAAATATACACGTAAATATATAATCGTTTATGGTGTAAATATTTCATCGGGCCTTACATTTCAAAATATTATATTGCGTCAAACTTTCATTGAAATTTAGGAATGATCTATTCAATTTTTTTCAGTTTTATTATTAATATATATCAATAAAATCGTGTTACTACTATCTTCATTTTTCGTTTTAGCACTAATGTTAATTTTTCGTATCAAATTTCAACTGTTATTGTATCCTAGTACATAATCATATCGTTATTTCAAGGTAATTTGTAATTATTATAGTAATTTTTTCAAAAAAAAACAAGAAAGGAAAAAGTTACAATTTTTTCCTGAAAGCTATTTATCAATTAGAATTTAAAATAGAATTTATTTATGATCGTCAAAAGACATGCTGACAAAGTAACGTTATAATTCAAAGGAAAACGATCACATCAATTATTTGAAATAAATTATGTCATTTTTATTATCTTTGACAAATTATATACTGTTTGTCGAAAAATTAAGTTATCTTTGTATAAACGTTTTTGTTATTTACAGAATTAACTATCATTTTTTGCAAAATAAATGACAATTAAGAACACAACAAGTTATGACGTAAAACATTTCTTCTAATTGATTAGATATATCAAATATATTAGTATAATAATGAACTTAAAAAATTGCCAACTTAAATTCTCTGCAACGATTTTCTTCTTTTTCACTTCGTGAATTAAGCTTGTTAGGCCTGTATCAGTCTCAAAGTAGGTCTTCTTCTTGGTCTTCCTTTGCTCGTGATGACTCTGAGTTTGTAGTTTGTAAGCTTAGGCTATTGCAATTATTTTATTAAAACATAAATAAATTCAGAGAAATGATTTTTGATATAGTAATATATACATTATAATTATATATTAATTAGGAAAAAATATAAATATATAAAAATAAATAGTTCATTATGTAATAATTAAAATCCAAATCTGTATTAATTCTTTTGAAAAGCAGAAAAACAATAGGCAAGAGAATCGATATTTTATTTTATTTTTTACACTTTTTTAAATTTAAAACGATTTTTTATAATTCAGTTTAGTTTAAAATATAACTTTATTTTTTATTTTTAAAATTAATCTGTTTATCAGTAAATTTAAAAAACATTCATAAGAACTTAAACAGTTAAGAAAATGATTAAAAGTTATACTTTTGAAGCGTTATTACGAAATCTAACTCTAATGCATTCATAATTGTATTAAATCTTTTATCTAACTTTTCTATTAATTTACTTTTCATAAGTTAATTTTGCTTCAAAAAATAAAGAACATCTAATTTTCTTTCATGTTTCAAGTTAACGTAATTTAATTGTAATTGAAATTAATAAATAATAAATTTTTGTCGCCTCAATTATTTTACGCATTAAATCTAATGGGAAAAAATACATATTTTCAAAGTTAAGCAAAAAAAAAATTACACTGAAATGAATTTTATTGCTTTTTAAGGATATTTTTATGTTTTTAATGAAACTAATTATTATCATATATCGTTTTTTTTCTATTATTAAATTAACTAATAATAAATTTCTGGAGCAAATACTACTTGATATTAGTCTTTAAGTAGCCAGATTTTCAAAATTTTAAATCATTTTAAAAAATAGAATTTACAAATAAAAAGTAAACAAATTAAAAAAAATTATATAAAATGAATAAAATCAAAAATTATTTAATATTGTTTGTAATAAATTACATTGAATAAACATCAACGTAATATACAGAAGTTAATTATTTAATAAAAATACTTTTTTGTCGTATATTAACTAGAACAGTTAATTTATTTTTCAAAGGTTATATTAATATTTATTTGATTTTTCTAAGTAGACCACAGGTTTTTGAATTTATCGCATTTGTAATGTATCTTACCTAATTGAAGATTCAACATCGTTTCAAGCAGCTTTACACTTCATTATTGTATAAAAATAAAAATTAAATTAAGAGAAAACAAATGGCGTAAAATTAAAATTCTTTCAGGAAAATTTTCATTTTTATTAACATAAATAATTCTGAGAACGTTATTAATTTATCATCTTATATTTATTTACAAAACTACAGTAAAAAGTATTCATTTTAATCAGTGATATCAAATGATAAGACATTTTATTGCATTAAATAGTAGAATATGTTTAGTTAGACTGGTAATGAACAACAATTTCCGGCTACGGGCCTCGTAGGCTTTCATTTTTTACGAAGTTGCAGGCTTTAAGACCGCCGAGTACCAACATATTCCATAAACTCCAGTACACTAGATAAAAAATAATACATTCTTATGATAAACAAACTAGTAGTATATAGTTTGTTCTCATCTTTTTACCGGTCAAGTTTAGTTTGAATGTTCTTCATCACCAAGATCAGCTTAATTAGGGTTGCGTAATGGCACGAGACAGAAAACAGGAAAATAAAATTAAGCTGCCAAAGCCCCGGGGGCCGCATATTAGGACCTGGCGGGCCGCGGGTTGCTCATCGCTGCTTTAGACCCAAGAGAACTTAACTTGTAAGTCAACAAAATGATAATTATATAACTGCAATAACAATATAAACAATTTCAAAACACATTATATATTATTTGACATACTTTATCAATAGTTTCAAGTTAGAATGTGCTCAGTAAATTTTATTTGAATGTTTCAATTGTTTGTGCTTTCACTATTAGCCTACATATAATTAATGAGTTCAGATACATTAGTTTGAAAACAACCTTTTATTTAACGAAATAAATTATTCTGTTAGATCTTCTGGGAAAAAGCTTTAGCTCATTTTTCTTTACATTCTGACAAATTTCTAATAATAAATTATGATGGTTATCAATAGTTTTTTATCTCTTCAGTTAATCTTTTTTAAGAGTGTTATTCGTCTTCAAATCCTTATTTCATTTACCTGTCATATTTTGTCGAAGATACTACGTCAAATATGGAAAATAACGAAATATCTTAAGTAATTTCATGTTTTATATTGCTATATATACATTTGTACTAGCTAATTTTATTTAAAAAATATTAAAATAAGTCGATATCAGTTTCTTATTATATCTTAGAAAATAAACCTTTTAAATAAAAAATGTTTATACTGAAATTAGCAGTATAACTGAGCAGTAAAATATGAGTTATAAACTTTCGTTCGTAACTCATATTTTATAAAATGTGCTGTACTTGAATGTTTTTATTTTGAAAAAAATTCATTTTAGTACTGATTTCGAAGTATACTTTAATATTAAATTGCCAACTTTCATAAAAAGTTATGTAAATTTATGGGACTTAATTAAAAAATTTTTCCTGTTTTCTTCATAAAAAGATTCTTTGAATGAATAGAAATTTTTTTGTCAGATTCATTCTTTATTAGAATGTATTTATAATACATAAAATAAAATTTCTTAAAGTAAAAAGTTCTCTAATAAAGTATAAAGTAATAAAGAAAAATGTATAATTCACTTATTTGTCTTCAAAATTTAATAGTATACAGGCTTAATCAACATGAAATGTGTATTATGTTACAACTATTTTCTTTTAAGATTTTTTTTTGTTTAATAATCTTAATAGCAGTTGTCTATACAATACTCAAAAACACTAAAATATTATGAAACACTATGAAAAATTTGAAAATTTTTATTAAAAAAATTAAATAAGATATTAAAACAATCTATAAAATCATTAAATTCGAGAAGAATTTTGTTTTAGAAGTGATACACAATATGCGTGATTTACGTATAAATTTATGTATTTACCTGCGACCTCCATTCCTGCAACTCGCACTTAAAAAATATGTTAGCAAATTAAGGCCAATTATTGCATCGAAAATATATAAAAATTACAGAATGTGTTTCGCAAATGAATCACATTCTTCAGCCTTAGTGATCAATTTAGTAATTCTTGGCTTTGTGTTTTTAATTTTATAGAGAAATTAAAATTAACAGAAATTACTTTTATAATTAACACAAATAAAACAAAATTAAGTGAAAGTTTTAATGAAATTTTACGTATAATCTATTATACCAGGGAAAAGTTTCATAAAAATCTATTGAAATTATTTGTATGATTGGATTATTTAAATATCTTAGAAAGACATATAATTTGTAAACATGATTTGCTATGATTTGATTTGAATTTTTTGACATCTTGAATTAGTAATCAACTTTGTATACAAGTTTTTAATATTATGTATGAGCTTATATCGTATTATTTTAATTTTTATTCTTTATTAATATAATTTATAAGCAGCAAGGATATGGCAAATGTGGTTCCGGCCACAGGCACCAATTGATCGATAATACTAATATTTGTTATTTTATTTATTAAATCAATAATCATTATATATAGTTCGGGAAAAATAATTCGAGACTTGATATATAAACTGTACAGTACTTAGGAGCTTTTACGCGCTGTAATATTATCCTTAAAATAATAAAAAGTATTATTTCTACTTATAATTAAACACGGCACGAATGAATTTAATGCATTTTGTAATAACGAAAGATTGTGTTATTTAAGATATTCATTAAACAATGATGATTAAATAAGAAATTTATTTTCTCAATAAGCCTTTAGATAATAAGCCATGTCTTATTTTCGGGGATTATTTGCAAGATAAATTACGTTGTAGTAGGAAAACAACATTATCAGACTAAATCAGCTAATAACATCATAAGAATTAAAATGAAATGCTCCCATACTTTTAAATGAAGAAGCTTCATTATTGTACGAGTATATGTATCATCACATATTTTAATTATCTGCAATGATCTGTTTTATGAATAGTTATTATTATGATTTGAAATATATTTTTTAAGATTATGAAGTTAAATTTGACTTTTATTAAGTTTGAGAAATAAAATACACAGCTAAATTGAATTTAGCACCATGTTTTGACACTAAATGTGGCGCTAAACTGAAATACATTAATAATAAGAATTATATTCAATATGTAGTTAAGAAGTCTACAAAAAAGTTTCAGTTCGAGCGTTTGAAAGTTGCTGTATTTCGCGATAGCAATATTGTTTACAGTGTTAAATCATACGTTTGATAATTTACAACTAAAGGGTTCTGTATTTAATACAGAACCATTTAGTTGTATTTGTATTTATATTTGGTTAATTTTGGGATCACTTTGCACTTAACCAAAAGGATCACCAGAGGGCTAGAAGCAGTTAAATATGCTACAAGACACAGTAGATATTGTAGAAATTTTTAATCATTGGTTTTATTGTGAAGACACCGTAGCCTCTAATAAAAGGTCGGCGTTTTGATCATGTTTTAACTTTGTGATAATTTTTAATATTCTATTTTTGATGTCTTAGAAGAACTTTTTCTTCAAGTTTTTTGACTGTTACTTCTGGATTAGTTTGTGAAACAGGAGAATAGAAAAGACTCTTAAATTATTTTTATGTAAGTCTATATTACTTTAAATTGAAGAACTCCTGGAAAATGTTGTCTTCGTGTATGACTTTATGCGAAAATTCTTTAAGTAAAATTTAACAATAGCTTCTACCGTAAGTCTGTTTTTAATCTTTCCTTTTATAGATTATCAGGAAAACAACATTGTTTTTTTGTTGTAAAACAACAAAAAGCAATGCCGTTTTCCTGGACCAACTTAGACAAAAGATCGTATTAAAATTTAAAATTAAATAAAAATTCTTATATATATAATTTTCACGATATATATAATAACAAAAAAAATAATAAATATAGTAATGCATTTCCTAAAAGTAATACAACAAATTCATAATAATTTGTATTTTTTTTTAACTATAATGATTGAAAATGCATAAATTATCGTAAATATAAAAATTACATATTAAAATTATCAAAACATTTAATAATATATTTAATAATCAAATTTTTATGTAAATACAAGAATAACAAATTTTACATAATTTTATTGGAAATTATTACAAATTATTAGGCTAATATTGTTTACAAATGCTTGTTCGCGATATTAATCACTAATAAATTTGTTTTATAGTTTAGTAGATGCATATAAATATGTTTGTAATTTTAAAGTTTATGCTATGACATTGAAATAACAAATTTAGTTTATTTTACACGAATATTCGTGGTCCATGGTTATACTTGGGAATTTTTCTTTTTTCTTTTTATTAATTCGAAATTGAAACTAAAATTATATCATTTGAAATCGTAGTAATGGTAAATTCTCCCTATTTATATCCTACTGAGTTATATGATTTTGTTTTCGAGGAACTACAATCAAAATTCAATATTTTCCTAATATTTATAGAAACGATACATAAAACGTTATTAATTTTGAATGTTATCCATTATTTATATGAGAGGAATATTAGTTCCGCTTATTGAGATATAATTTATATCTTTTTTACTAGTTTTATTTTAAATGAATCAATCTATGTAAAATTGCATTTCGAGTTGCCTGTAAAATGAAAATGATTCTCATATAATGAAATTAATGACAAATCATTTATATTCAATCCCCGATTTAGCGGGGTAATGGAAAGTTCATGGACCACGGTAAATCTGCAAATTACTTGAAAATAATTACGTGCGCAATAATAGGCACTCTACGTTTCAATAAACTAAAACTTCATATATATAACTAAATAAAGCAAAATGCACAACACATTATGTAAAATTAGCTCATTACAAATTACGAACACTTTATTTATTTAAAAACTACACTATAGCATTTTAAATAAAAATTACGATTACAATAATTAATCGTACTTTAATTATGTTACATAACTATAAAAATTATAAAAGATACAGTACATTAACCTAAAAGAATCAATACTTCCTAAATTTAATAACTAAAACAATACGATGGTTCTTTGTGTGTTCCTGTCGTCACTAACCACGGTAAAACCGCAACCTTGTAAATCCACCCCCGCTAAATCGTGAGTTCAATGTACTTAACAAACATTGTTCTTGTTTTGCCATTATTAATTAAACATTTTTATTTAATTCTGTGTGTACCGTCCTTGTAATCCAAGGAAATGATTCTTGGTAGACGACCTTACAGCAATGGTTAGAAAATTTACGGTTTAACTATTGCAATAAGGTCGTCTACCAAGAATCATTTCTTTGGATTACAAGGACGGTACACACAGAATTCGAATATACAGCAACCATACTTACTACATTTTTATTTAATTTGCTTTGTATCATGTCCTCGAATTTCGCGATTCAAATTTCACCCACTTTTAATTAAGATAAAAGACTGAAACTCTGAAGACAAACCTAAGTCCGATGATAATGCATTTTAATAGTTTTAGCGGATGAGCCCACCCTAAAACCAAATAAACACAACCAAATGTAGAAATTTATTATGAAGTGTGTGTTTGACTTGTACTGTAGTGATGTATACGGTGTGCGGTTACCCGACCATACCCATTCCCAACCTCTTCGAAAAATATGACCAATAAAAGAGTTTTTAAATTTTTATAATACATATACTAAAATTATTTATCTTTTTTCTTAAAATATTAATGTGTTATCTTCGTTGACATAATATCTACAATAGTTTTAATGATTCATATGACACAACATGAAATGTGTGTTACATATAATCAAAACATCAGCATTATACAAAATATAATTTTTATGTTTTTTTATAATGCAGAGCATCGTTCAATGTCAGAAATGATGTCAAGAGATTCACAATATAACCAGATCAATGAAACATGTATAATACAAATGTAGAATAAAATATTTTTCCCCTGTAAAAGCGGTTTTTTTAATATAATATTCGTAAGCTCAGTCATGCAGCCATAGGCAAAAGGACTCGACATATCAAATCCAGATCACTTGTGAAAATTTCTGGGATTTCGATCCATATTCGATTGTAGACCCCTTAAAGTGACAGGCTGATCTCTTTACTGTCTCGTCCATTTACTAAGCTAATTATATTTTTCCTGAAATCTTTCAAAAAGTACCTGTAGGCTATACATAATCTATGCAAAAATTTTGTCACTAAAAATGGATAAATTCATGTCATGTCCAATAGTTAAATCATTCTGAATGAAATACTTAATTCCTTCTTCGAATATGCTAACAGAAAAATACTTTTTCGCTTAAACACTCTTAAATAACTAAGAAAAAAATGAATATAAAAGCTCGAGTTAGACATTTTAATGTGAGTTCTTTAAATGTCTAACATTAAATGCAACAAAAGTAAACAATTACAAGGACACGTCACATATTTAACTAACTTCACATAGTTTTGGTTAATCGTTTAATGCAAGAATAATGTTATATTTATGTGTAGAAAGAACTTTTGCTATCGAATGAATTGAAAGCGAATCAAATATTTCATTCAAAAGCATTTAACCTACCTTCACAAAATTGGCATGACTTTTTTTGTCTAATCGTTTTTATTGCCAAGAAATTTGCTTATATAAGCTTAGAAACAGTTTTTTAAAGTCATATTTTGTTAAATAAGGCGTATACATATTTTATAAAAAATATTCAAAGTTATGTCCATGCTAGCTAATTTCACCATAAGAATAAAGAAGCGATTTAGCTAGTTTTCAAGAAGGTAATTTAGCTCAAACTGTGCATTTTGTAATTTTCGAATGAGGAATAGATAAATCAATTCAGAAAGTTCTTACATACAAATATATTTTTCTTTTTGAATTTCTTTCTGTTAATGTTAAATAAGATAAATTTCTTTATTGAAAATGTCTAGTTTCAGTGAAAATAATTTGCTTTCTCAGTAATTGTTTGTTTAATATGAAGTTTTATAACTAAATAATTCAAAATTTATGTTTATAAAAATATAAACAATTATTTTTTAAAAAGTTCTTATTTAATAGAGACATAACATGAAATTTTCTTATAGATTTATATATTTTTGTTGAAATTATCGAATAAAAACTACTTGAAATGTTGATATATATATATTTTTTAATTTTAGAAAAACTATCAATGTATTTATATTTATTCAAAGATTTTGTATTAAAAGATCTCTCTGTTTACAGTATATATATTGTACATTATCTGAAAATCATAAAGAATATATTATACTAAATTTTAAAGCTTAATGTAGAATATAAATTGTCGCATGTTAAACTATATATTGTCAGAATATTCTTATTAACATTGGAAAAGTTTATGAAAGAAAAATCTTTTAATTAAATAAAGTTTTATTATTTCATTATATTTTAAATGTAAAACTATAATATATTTCTATCTACAGAAACGTAAATGTGATAAACAAATAATTTGTGTTTGTATTTTATACAAAACATATTCAATATATAATCTTAATACAGGTATATCTCGAGTTACGTCGTTCTCAATTATACGTCGTTTGTCAAAAAAGTATATGGAAAAATAAAAATCAAGTTTAAGTCATTTTATTCGACTTTACATCCGTCCGCCACAAACATTGAAGTCGTAATATCACTAGAAAAGCGTTAAAAGCACATAAAATCATATTAAAATATGTACATTTACAGCAAATGTTAATATAATCATCATAAATCCTAGAGAACGAAACATGAAAACATCTGTGTTTCTGTGTTGTCGTCTTATTTAGCGGTCTTTAAGTGTTCATTATTGGCGTTTCCTCCATTATTGGCGTTTAGTTACGACGTAAGTCGAAGATACGACTTACATCGTAACTACACAAGTAAATTCGACTTACGTCGTTTTTCAACTTACGTCGCCTCTCCTGGAACCAACTACCGACGTAAGACGAGGTATACCTGTACTGAAATTTTGGTATTTGCTAATCCTCAATATCTAAAATTTGATATTCACAAACCTATTTGTACATTTCTATGTCACTTTTTGTTATATCCACATTGTAATCATCAACCCAATCCTATTAAAAGTAATTATGATTATAATCAACTTCATAACTGAAAAATTTACTGAAAAATATTTAAAGATATTTCTAAATTTAATTAAAATTTTGCTATTTCAAAACACAAAGATTGGCTTTATCATTTTAGAATTTAGACGTTAGATAAGGGAGATGCAGCATATCTCTATTATTTGTAATCGAACACTAGTAAAGCAATCAATGCAGCTAAGCCAATTTCAACAATTTTAAGTAGAGCAATGATCTACTATAATTTAGTAGATGGAAGGAAAATCTTATCTGAGTTTAGTAACAGTAGAAAATCAAGTTATTTGACGGTGAAATACATCTATGTAATTTTCAATTGACTTTATGTGATTGAAACTCATAAATTCAAAATTTATAGAAATTTGTAACTTCAATAGTTATAAGTGAATTTGAAAATCTATAAATAGACTTATAGAATATGTTATTGTCTAAATTAGATAATTTGGAAAATTGAAAATTATTATTTTTGTAACAAATGTCTTTATTTCCTCTTTCATTTTACAAAAACATTTGTCATATTTTAACTCTGATTTTGTACAAATAATAGACAATATAAATGTTTGCAATAACTTTGATTTGTATAAATAAAACTCTACATACAACAAGCAGTTAACAAAAAAAACATAATACTCTTATTATGTAGACAAATCTATTCGTATCACTAGAAAAAGGTATAAATTGACTCTTGAGATGTCGAAAATTGAGATTCCTCTTTCCAATTTAATGAAAATTGATGTCGTTGCTTCTACAGTCATCAGTCATCAGTCTTTTACTCTTTTATTTTATATTATCATTTGATTATTGTATGTAATTTATACGATTTTTGTATGCATTTAATTTGTATACTTTTCTGAATTAGTTTACAAGTTATTTTTTCTTTCTCTTGACAGTTATTATTAATTTTGGATGCACTCTAGGAAAGGATGCACTCTACATATTCGTATCTAAATAAAAATATAATGTTTTCCTATTAGTTTCATATTCTAAAACATAATTTTAAGCTTTGGTTATAATTAAACTTCTTAATCTGTGTAAAAATTTATTTTTATTAACGTTTATATTATTCTTATTTTAATATTTATTTATAGTTATTTATTTACAATCATTCATTGAAATTAAAGCAAGTTAATTTCAATGAATGATTGTTTCTGTTACGTTATTTTAATTCTCTCCATATTATTTTTTTCACGCTAACTAATCATATATAGAGCCTAATTATTTATTAAATTTTGCAATAATTTAACTCTAAACGAAAATATGAAATGAAGTGAAAATAGATAAAATATGACAAGAAGTTTTGAAAAGTATTGCTATTGAAATACAACTAAATGTAATTAAAATAAAAATTATATCCTGGAATCAAATACAATCTGAAGTTTTAAACCTGTTTCTTTTTCTTTCTATAGTTTATATTCAAGACTATAGATTTTTACATGTATTTATGAGCGAAAAATATTGCAATAACTAAACAATCTGTAATCTGAGTAACGTTGATACTATTTTACGCAGATTACAGCAAAAGGAAAATATCTAATAAAAGTATAAAGCGGGTAGATAAGTCTCTCTCCATCTATTTTCTATATTTATTATCGAATACTTTATAAAATATTATTTTATAGATTAATATCAAGTTCAAAAATTGTTATCTAGGATAGAGAATGATATTTTACTGATACCATCGTGTAAAAGATTTTTCAAAGTTCATTGTTTTATAGTAGTTCTCTTTAAATACAATAGTATAAGCTACGTTCAAAAATTCCTGGGATGGGTCAAAAAATCAAAATATGTTGAGATATAACAATTTGCATAATATTTTTCAGAATAATTATCGTGAATCTGATTATTTCTCCAATGATTTCTTTAATTTAGAAAGGATTTAGAAAAACCAGCTTTTAGGAATAGCAAAATTTTATTCGCTTTGTCTTCTATGAGTTCTATTGACTCAGACCGTTTTCCTTTTAGAATTGGAGCTGCTGTTCTTTCGCAACCATCCTATTCCCATGTTCTAGCTCCCAATGACTTTTTCTTTAACAAAGTTGAAAAAACACCTTAAAAGGAAAACGATTTGAGTCAACAGAAGCCATACAAGACAAATTAAAGAAAATTTTACAATCTTTGAAAGAAGCTGATTTTTCTAAATGTTTTCTGAATTGGAGAAATCATTGAAAAGAACGTGTTAAAGCTTAAGGTGATTATTTTGGAGAAAAAAAATTATATAATTTTTTTTACACGAGCAAAAATTTAAAATTGATTTTTTTTGTCCCCAAAAAGTTAAAGATTTGTTCAAAAAATTCCAAGAATGAAAAGTTTTGAACAAATCTTGTTGGCATTATTATTTTAATGTATTAGAATTTATAATAAAATTTGAATATGTCTTCTACTAGTTTTTTATATAATATAGCAAATTGATTTTTAATAACTTTTGTTTTTTAGCATTTTAATGGTTGTGGAGTACAATTTTGTGAACAAACCGACATGAACAACGATATATATTTATGTAACAAAATGCTAAGATTTCCGTTTAATCTGATGTTTTGTTGTAATAACACTGAGGTTTACTGACAGACAAAACAAGATAATCCAAAAATCAATTAACCAAAAATGTTATAAGATAATAACTAGCAATAAAAATTTGAAATAAAATACCTGTTGATGACTCAGCCGCTTCAGTTCCATGCATACAGGTACAGTACAGTACAATACCCCATACTGTGCCATTTCGCCTTTGTGATGTGTTCATGAAATGTAAACCATAAACTTTGTTTAGCCTGTGAGAGTGTCTTTTACAAAATTAATGGAACGTAATTTTTAAAATATTGAATTCTCATAAATCTATCAATTTACAAATTAAATAAAAGACACGAAATAACACTAACAGCAAATTATTTACTAATATTGTCAAAAGTTGTAGAGACTGAAGACTTTTATTGATAGAAATGCATTAGGCGTTGTAATCTTATTTTAAATACTTTTTATAATTTTTGTTAACAGAAACTATAATAAAATTATTTTACTCTAAAACGGTTAACTGGTGAATATTTAAATTATCTTGTATATTGAATTTTACAACTGAAACTCGCCCAAGCTGGGCGATAGTTTAGATTGGCTGATCATAAATAGAGATAAAGGGTGTCAAGAAGATCATCCGGCTGTGAAACTTCTGCCAAAATGTCTTATAATGAGTATTCAAAGCATGAGAAGTAATGCTAGGGCGTCACTTGTTGACTACGTGCAGACTCTATGCCCCGTAGGCTGTGAGAAATGAACAAGGTTCATACTGCATCGTGTGAAGTTGATGCGGCTAAAGGAGCGAACTCCGTAAGAAGAACGTTAATGATGGTTAGTAGCATGTTGGTAACATGATAGGAAGTGGAAGAGAAATTTCAGGTATCATGAGAAAGCGAAGGATTGACATACTATGCATCTAGAAATTTGGATTAAAGGGAGACAAGGCAAAGATACTAAGTTAGGAGATGATTATAAGATTTTCAATAGTAGAATCAACAAACCAGGAAAATGGCGTCGGTATTATCTTGTCGAAAGAAATGAATAAATGTATAAGAAAGGTATGCCACAGAAGAGATAGCCTAATCAGAATAAAACTATTCTTTAAAAGAAAACGAAATGTGATTAGCGCCTTTGTCTCACAACTTGGACGCACAAATGAAGAAAAAGATAGTTTTGGAATATAATGGAGGTGAGATAAGTTTCTGTTTCTGCTTCTGGTAGAAACAGAAAGAGTGGTAACAGGAGGTGATTTGAATGAGCATACTGAATATCGCAATGAAGGCATTTTCATAAAGAATGATTCACGAAACGGGTAATACTAGAGGAACACTAAAAATTCTATGATATCTTTCTACGAAAAATTACGAAGTTCGATAGGATCAGAATCGATCGAAACTTCACGACTTTTTATAGATAAGTCAGATTAGAGTATCATTTCCTATTCCTTATGCATGCTGGAGGCTCCATTATGATTCAGTTTCGTACGTAATAGCAAAATTGGGCCTGTTACATAATCCATAGTTTGCTGGTAACTTGCATCAGCAAATCAAATTAAAAGACAATAAAAAGTTCATCTTTTTTATGGGCGACTAAATAAATATTTTAATCGTAATGTTACCAATAGGTATCCTCCATGATTCCTCCTTCCAAACCGTTTTCCATTAAGTCCAGTTATGGTTCCAGCGACAAATTAGAAATCACGATGCGCTGTTTTACAATACATTTATATTAAACAGTTCTAATTTGTCGCTAGAACCACAACTAGACTTATTAGAAAACGGCTTTGGAAGGAAGAACCCTGGAGGATAACTATTGGTAATATTACAATTAAAATTAAATTAAATATTAATTTAAATGTTATATGATAGCGCTTCACAAAATTATATGAAAATAACCAAATGTCATTACAACGAATATAATGTATATGATATTATTTAATAAGAAATTATGTCAAAAGATTATTAGCTATTTATTCGATATAATTCTAGGTGGTTGATTAAACCGTTTCAAATAATTCATTTCGCAAAATAAGTTTATATTTTTATAAATAAGCATATAAATTTAACTAACTGTAATATTATTGTAATTCTATAAGGATATTTTATGCATTTAACATAATATTAATGTCTTGTATTATTATAAAAATACTTTTCATGATTCAAAGTGAGAGAATGTCTATTTTCCAGCTGAAACACGTTTTGAACAAGTGGATTGATTTATTTTGACTTTCTTGATATTTCAATTGAGCCTTAGGATAAATATGTCTAAATCTGATGGAATATCCGTATCCAATCTGTTCAGAACAGTCATAATAGTTTTCTTGGAACTAACATCGATCAGGATCGGTGGTTCAGTGGTGATATGTACAGAATATCATTTGTCCATTTGGCCCACTATATTTAAACGGAAGTACATCATTCGAAAAAATGCTGTCTATTTATAAACAGACAGCCCTCAAATCGTTTTCATTTATCTAGGATACGTTATAATCTTATTATTTATTTAGTAAAAGTTTTTTCTGTTGATCAGATTTAATTGTTTCCTCTAATGACCTTGTTAATGTATGTATAAATATTTAAGGCATGAATCAGAACGTCAATAAAGATGGTATTTTTGGAAAGATTTCTATTCTATTTTTTCTTCATATTTTTTGTTTAGAAACTCTTAAAACATATTTCCTTTCATTAAACTTGGAGAAATAAATTAGTGATAATTAGTCACTTGTGAGATAAAAAACATTATTTAAAGACAAAAGATAATCATTCTAATTATTAATAATTGGTTTTTGTAACCAGATTTCAGTTAAACTTTGAAAGTAAATCGTAAAGTTCTTTAATATAATTATTCAAATTACGTTTCTATAATTTTGTATGGATTTGTTACGTACTTCTTGCCACAAAGAATAGGTTCTGTACAACAATTATTAAATAAATAAATAAATAATCATTCAATTTACAACAATTTTAAATTTTATTGAAGTTTATGATAAATTTAGTCAACTTCAATTCTTTATTTGAGCGATAACTTGTTCTTAGAAAAGAATAATTAATCACCAACCATAATTAATTAATAGATATATTCTTACACAAAAGTTTTTATACATCAGTTACATAAATATTGAATATTATCTTTAGATGATCGTAAAAACTTCAGTTTAAATCATAATAATAATTGAAATGTAATGAATAAATGAGGATAAATTGATTAGGAAGAACTTTTTTTGAAATTCTTTAAAGAATAAATTCTTTATTATTCTATTTTTCATTTTAATCATTGCTAAAGAGATTAGATTAATTGTTAATTTTATTTTTTGTATAAAGCAAAATCGAAATACAATTGCACTATTTCTTTTTCTTGCAATTAAAATGAAATTATTACATGATGTTTAGAGAAGTACTGTATAAAATAATGAAAGTGATTGTTGTATTATGTAACCTGAGAAAAACATACAAATGACAAAATGTGTATTTCAGATGCAAGATGATGAAGAAAGATTAAGTTTTTGTAAGAAAAAAATTATTTTACTTATTTAAATTTTAGAGTTGAAGACTTATTTCAGTTCTTTATGATGATGCTTTAAACGAATTCGTCATTTCTGACTTATATTATGTAATAAACTTTTACAGTATTCGTTTTACAGTATTTCACTTTAGCATTACAATTTTTGTAGTCTGTTTTAATTTTAAATGTAAGGATCTTAAAATTATACTTTAAAATAGTAATCATTTTATAATGCTGAAAGCTATTTTCCGAAATTTTAGTTAATTTTAATTAGTCTTAAAGGAGTCCTGTCCTATCCGTTATACTATCCATCAATTTTAGTTTCATTATTTTAAATTAATAATTTTATTGTCGTTTCAAAAATAATGCATAAAAGCAATTTTTCTTCATTCCATGTTAATAACATCGAAATCAGTTGCATATAAAAATTAATCTATAATTCTGGCTGTTTTCCTCATATTCCTAAGTTTTGGAAATGTCTATATAAATATTCTGTATACAAATATATATATATATATACAGTATACTGAATACAATATACAAATATATATATAATTATAAATCTTTTTATATTAGAATCACAGACATTTTAATCAACTTCAATTAATCTGTTTACTAATTGATTAATACGATGTACCGACATACTGTAGATTATACGGCTGGCACCTTATAAAGATCTATAGGTATTGCCTTTCTATGTTTCAACATTTATTTTATTTCTTTTCATTATCTGTAATATTAATATTCTATATTCTTCAAAAATCTTAAGACGATTAAGAAATGTCATTAATCATTAGTAGAGAGTATTTTACTTATATATATATATAAATTATATATATCCAAAAATGATAAGTTATCTTTTCATAGAGTTTTTTAATATTATAAATAAGAATGATAAAGATTTTATTGAAAATTTATATAACGCATATAGAAAACATATATTCGGTAACATTTAATTAAAAAAAAATTATTTTAAACACGAAAAACCCTTCCATATTTTAAATATATTTTTAGTTAAATTTTAATATTTAAGAACGAGTTTCATTAAAGAGAAAGATTATTTTCAAACACCAATGTACTGTACCATACAACACGGTATCGTATTTACTTTATAGGATTTGATCTGTTTCTTGTTTTTTTATATTTTTATGATATTCTACATGCTAGGATTGAATGAAATTTATGTTATGAAAGTTTCTATATAAATAGTGTAATATCCTCTAGAGCTATATATTTCAGGTTTGCTAAAATTGCTGGATATTGGATTGAATTTATCGCAAGAGTTTTTGCTTTTCTTGAGTTTTGATATAACTGATCTCAATTTATTCTCATTACGGATGATCCGTTAGAAATTGCCAATATGTTGCAGTTCTTGATTCAAACGTTTCAAAAAACTAACGAGAGTTTGAATCACGTTGGAAATTGGTTCCTTTAATATGATAGTGTTCCTTTCTTTTGGCCATCCAACTGAAAATATTTATGAAAATAAATCATTGAAAACTGATATATAGGATGATCGAAAAATTAATTAAAACCGAAATATATTCACAGATTATTTTAAGAACGGTCAAAACCAGTTTGGAATAGTGAATTTTATTATTCATGTTGCTCTCGGTTAAGTGTCTTTTGGATCACTCTAGTATTAGCACGAAAATCGTTGCAATAGTCATTATTCTTTTATATTTCAGTAAAATATTTACTATAATTTCCAATGGACATACTTGATCAGTTTAATTTATCATAACTTATAGGCAAACACAGTAGGCAATTTTAAAATCGTAGTAGCTATTATCAATAAGATCTAATCATTAGAAATTTCCAATATATGTCATTTTCAATTAAAAATATATTTTAAAATTTAAATCATTATTCCATATATTCTATATATGTATATATAAGCTAATTTTTGTTATGTTAATATTAGAACATCATAAGCAGTAATGAAATATTATAATAATGGGGAAGAATTTTGTAATATTTTGCTTTTAGATTTTAATTTATTTAAATTGTAAAACTATTTTTGAAATTCTTTTTCCTATATTTTTATTGTTATTATATTTTTAATCTCTTTTCGATTCAAATTAGCATCTGCTATACAGTTTTCATAATTATTTTGATTTTAACGATTTTTTTTAATTTAAAACTACTGTATGTATTTTGAAATTATCATTATCACTTTTGGGAAAATAATTAGGGTTGGTTATGCTAATTTCTAATGTAATATGTTTATATTTTAACATTCGTGTCAGAAACATTTTTCTACTTTTTTTTATTTTTCTGTTCGATTCACAAACATTGGATCATATATCGGGTATACGTATATTTTATAGTCATCATCGTTACTGTACAGTAAAATTTATTTTAAAATATTATTTAAATTACTCCTCATTCTGTATACTTTTTCATTTTCGACTCATTTTGCCCTAAAAATCCAAGAGGATCTTTTTAATAATTACTCATTATTTGTTCGTCCAGGATAGCAATGGGAAATACAGAGGTTCGACAAATTCAGGACAGATCGCATGTAAAGTTTCTTAAAGCTTTTCTATCTGGACTCGAACTCGAGTCTTCAAGAACGGCAAGTTGACTACTTTGGCCATTCTTTCAATTATATTGACAGATTCCATCGCAAGTCGGAGATGTCCATAATGGATATAATTATGGCAGAGCCCTCTTAGTGAGCACACGACAGAAAGAGCCTAAAATGAAAAACGAAACAAAACAAAAATATGTCACTCTACGTAACTTTAATATACTGATATAATACATCATGTAATTAATCAGTCAATCTTTTAATTATTTAATTTTCAAACGAATGACGTTAAAGTTAAACGTTGAAAATGTTCCATGATTAAATATATCATTAAATAACAGAACTGAAAAACTTTATCATTCTGTTCTGTCAACTTCAAATAAATATTTCAGCAATTAAGTAAATTAATTAAATTATTTTAAATTATTTTTGCCATAAAATTTATAAATATAAATCTAGATTTATTATAATTATAATTATTGTTATTTATAATAGCACACGTGTAATGAAGAATGAATAAAACTAGAAATATCTCTCTAATTTACAATGATTATAAAATAGTTATTAAGTTTAAAGCATTCATTAATGTTTGTCGATTTTATTGAGGATCAGATTCACCTACAGAGAGAGAATTATAATGTATAATAAACGGACAAAATTCCAAATGTAAATTATTATTAAGTTGTTTATCAGAAATAATTCTCCAATGCCCAATGTTTCAAATAATTCTCTATTGACTAATACGTTTCATTTATAAATCTAGCCATAGTACTTCCAATAGTGAAAATTTAAAGCTATACTTAATTTTAAATTTCAATTTTAAAATGAAATTATTATATTTTATTCAAGCTCTTAAGATTCTTCAGATATGCTCTTAGTAAAGAATTGTAAAATTATAATAAGCATATTACATCACATCTTTTTTTGATACGTTATCAGAATTCAAATATGTATTTGTTAAATATTTTCGAAATAATTTTTCTCCGTTGTTCAAGATTGCCAAAGCGCCTTTCTGGCAGAATGCTGTTGATGTTGATGCGACTTTTCGTGTCCCTCGGCTATAGTAGGGAAGCAAGGTCAACTGGGAATCAAAGCTACCCTTTCTTGATGGCTCGCAGGAGAGAAAGCCATCGACTGTTCGGATGGCATCATTATATTCTAATTTCAGTTTGTGAAATATTTTAAATCCAATTCATTCCGACTCCGTGAAATCTCTTTTTGCTTCCAATATTTTATGCCAATCTTATAAATCTTTTTCTATCTCGTTATTTTTCTGACGTTTCTGAGTTTTCCACCATTCTTTCGATATCGTATAATCTAAACTTTCTTTTTGTAAAAATTACTTTAAAAAATAAGCTTATTTTTATTATTTTACCAGCACACCGCTATATTAGTTCCAGGTTTCTGTTTTGCTGTACACTATTATTATTATTATTACGATATATTAATGAGAATTTGCATAACATTGATGTTATTCAACATAAGGCATATTTTTGAAACACCTTCTTGTGACTTTTATGCTATTTTTAATTCTGTGATTTGTGATTTTTATATAGTTATTGAATTATTAGGTTTTTTATTAACTACAAGTCCAACTAACTCCTCGTTAATTAGATTGATATTTTAACTGATCAAATACAATATCGAAGATGAAATTAAACAAAAATAAAGAAATTGTCAATTCATTACAATTGAAAATTTTATTAAATATAAATTTAAAATGATTTTTTTCATTAAATTCAAATTTTACTTTTTTTCTTCTTGAATTTCTGATTTTTTAGGTTTTAAATAATTTAATTTAAATATCTTTAAAAGGCATCAAACAACTCTATTATCAGCGAATTATATGAATATAATTTACGATTTACATAATTTATTTTTGATCTGTATTTGATATACAGAATAAGACTGAATAATTTACGTTGAGTGATAACTTATGTCATATATTTAACAGCATAACACTAATACGACTGAGTTCGACCGGTCCGACCCGACCGATCCTATAATCGGACCGACTAGTAGTAAAAGAATTCACACTGAATACGATTATGTCGGTGGCCGACTCGTAAGGACCAATCGGAACGCGTCTTACAGGTCAGAACACTAGCCAATCGTGGTAAGTTTTTCAATTTAAACAGAAAACATGGCCGTCATTGAAAGGTTGTCTTGTGTACGCGTGTTCGCGGGCTAACGACACCATTTTAGCATTTTTAATGTTGCTTTCTCTTGTAAATGAAATGTATTATGGTGAATTAAAGTAATTCGTTTTGTTAATATCGATGAGTGCCTGCGTATTTCTTAATAAAGTTGTTCTTAAACGAAGCAAATAGACGGAAATAAAAAATCGTTCGTAACTTTTAAACGGTTGATCGTAAGTAATTTTTTTTAATACCAATCGATTCAGCGTATCAAATTACATTTAGATATGTCTACGTCTATTCGTTAATATGAAGTTTAAGACTATTTTTTAGCTGGATACCTTTCGCTTTACTCTAACCAATTATTTTTTTCAATGTCGCCTTTATAATCGGCTCGCCGAATATCATAAAGCCATGGATATTTTCTGACTTCGTTTATTAAAGCTTCCGAGAAAACTTTACCTTCCGCCATTTTCTAACTTCGGATAAATCTAAACTCTGATTGGTTATAGCTTCGAAGCTCTCATTGGCTGCAGCTCACCGACTGCTCCGACGCGACTACAAATATTTAACTTTTTAAATCTGTCCGACTGGAACGACCAGTCGGTCGACCGACTGCTGTTGCCATGGCAATTTACGATTTACATAATTTATTTTTGATCTGTATTTGATATACAGAATAAGACTGAATAATTTACGTTGAGTGATAACTTATGTCATATATTTAACACATAAACTAATAGATGATGATTAAATTTGATAATAAAACATAAGAAAGCTTGTATTAAATTATGGTGAATAATAATAATAATTCGTTAATAATTACTTTTGATTGAAAATTTAGCCATAAAAAGTAATTAGCTCCGAAAATATATTAAAAATAACGCGAATTGAAACTTAATATAAAAAATATAAATTCGATAAAAATAATTCAAACAGAATAATTTCTTATTTTATATTTAAAACAATAACTTAAAATCTAAAGCAATTGAAATATTTATAAAAATTCAATGTTATTTCGCTTTATTTTTATCACTCCTCAATTTTAATACATTTACAGGATGTTACACGACATTTTTATATTTGCGTAAATTTTACGGCAGAAATATTTCAATAGTAAAAGACTTAAATCTTCAATGTTTACATTAAGAGTTTGAAAAATATATATTTTTTTAAATTCTGGCTTACGTAATCAATTATGAATATATCTAATATTTTTCTTTGGCATATTTAATATTTCTACAGATATAAATTTTGAATATTCGCGTTTATTATTCAATTTTTAGTACTGATTTTTTAAAAGTCTCTTTTAATTATTTTATGCGATAAGAAGAATTTTTTTCATGCATTTTATCAGATAATCTTTTCCATGTTAATTATTATGTATTTACTTTACGAACTTACAATTCTTTTTGATATTTTTTGAATGTAATATATAGCCTATAGTTTTTCATTTCTAAGTTTGTTTATTGTTAAACTCGAGTAAAAGTATTCTTTACTTTATGACACACTATGTTTGCCTGAAACGTTAGATATTTGCATATGCATATTATGTAGAAAGAAGATTCGTTTCAATTCTTTTACAATGTTTGAAAAGTTGCGCTATCAGAATTAAAATCTAGAATAACACTTTTATTAAAAAATTTATAGTTTTGTTTATCTAAAAAACTAAAAATAAATATGGAATAAAAACACGGAAAAGATTTTCTTATCATCTGTATTTTGTATTTAGAAAAAAATCAACAACAGACATCCATAACTTATATTGATCTATTATATTTTAAATTTTTAAAATTTAACCATAAGATTAATGTATATGTAATTGTATAAGAATTATAAATTAGAAATATTATAATATTTTATATAGTGTTATATAGTGTTTTGTAATTTTTCAAGCAATACAAACTTGTGAAAAATCTAAGAGAAAAATTTTATGTAAATGGTCTAAAATAAAGGAAGTTTAAGTTAATTGTGTTACATTTATTAATAATATCCTAAAAAACTGAAATTCTTAATATATTAAAATTACGCAAAATTTCTTTTAGAATAGATTATAATACGAGAATTATATTTATCCTGTAGATTTTAAAAGAATAGAGTGATTGCTTACATGTTTTCGCTTTGGAAAAGTATAAAAACAAAAATTTCTTAAGTTTTCTCCACGCTTCATAAACATAAAAATCAAAACATGATTAGATATTTTCATAATTTAATTTTATATTCAGTTATGCGGTAATTTGTTAATTCGAAACATCTGTGATGTTTCAGGAAGAAATGGCATTGCAATTAGAACTGAATAACTTCCTTAAAGCTACAGTCTACAGATACTTTTAAGCAATCAAAATGAATAATTATTGTCGCAACGAGATGATGATTTGTATTGTCAACAAGTGACGACGACAAAATATTAAGACCAGATCCAGAATAAACGAATCATTCAAATTATATTAATTAATATATATATATATATCTTTTTATATTATAACTATATTTAAATTAAATATTTAAAAACTTTTTACAAATTCCTGTAATAATTTCGTATTTTTAAAAACAATTTTCTGTATTATAACATTATACCAGCTGCTAATTTTTATTTTAAAAATTATACTATTAAAAACCACTAATAAAGCTTTATTTTTTATATTTTGTAAATAAAAATTTTATTTTATGTTACTTAAAAGCTATTAGACACCTTTCTTAATATAAGGATCGCAGCTTTAATAATATATTGATATACAATATAATTTTAGTTAATAAAATAATTTTATTGCTATAATACTGTAGATTCAAATTAATTAGTTTAAAATAAATTTAAAAATAGATTTTTTTACAGAACAGTTTAGTTGAATGTTTATCAAATTTGAGAAATCTCAAAATCAGATTATCTAAAATGTATATATTCAGAAAATAAAAAAATCATCATCCATTATTAGTTTCTTAGGAGATCAAACTTTGTTAAACCATTTCATTAAAGCTTATTATCTGTGATTTATATTAATCTATCCTACTTTAATTTCTGTTAAAATTATTTACAAAGATGAATCGATGAGCTAAGTGAAATCATTAGCATATTTTTTAAGCAGAACATTAAAAAATCAAATTCTTAAGCAGAATAATTATAAAATTATTATTTGACGCCGTATTTTCGGCATAAAAAACATTAATCATTTTCCACAAATGATACAAATGAAGAGATTTTTATCATTTTGTTTGCCGATGGCTTTTCTCTTCATTTATAAGTAGTTTCAGTTATTTGGTTAATCTTTATTAATGAATCTTTCTTCATCTTTTTTTCTACTAATTCTCAATAATATGAGAAAGTTTCGGAGAAAATTAGATAAACAATTAATAAGTTAAATGACTTTTTACTCATTAATTTAAGTTACAGACACTCCATTACTGACTTCGTATGACGACGTTTTTATATCAGTTTTACAGAAACTATTTTCAAATTAAAATATATATATATATAAATAATGAATTTGTTAAGTATATCTGAAGCATTATGTTTTGATTAATAATGCAGAAATAATTTTCATATTTAAAATTTTTTTTAAAAATTAGCTAAATGATAAAATAAAAATTTTCTATGTTTTGATAAATAATTTTTAGTTTAAAGCAGCTTATATGGTCTAAAATATTTATTAATCTGTTATTAAATACAATTAAGAGTAAGATTATGATATTCATTTTATAGAAACATTTATACTTCAAAGTTATGATAATATTAATATAAACGTTGGAAGAAAAATTTTTTAAATAGACTATTTTAAAATTTACATTTATCGAAATTTTTCAGCATTGATCCGTGAAATATGCTTGGGATTTTAAAATTTTGGAAAGGAGATCATAGTCAATATTTACATTGAATGAAAGTTTAGACGGCATATTTACAATGCGCCTCCGTCTAAACTACTTCGCAACATATAGTTAGAAAATACGAAAACATTATAAATATTTTTGAACTTTATTTTACTTTTTCAAATTTATATGTGTTTTTTCTACATAAATAACAAGCTATTTTATAAAGTAAAAGTTCTTTTGTCCAGTTCAGAGAGAAATTTTTTAAAATAATTGGTTTATTTTTTAAATATCTATTATTTAATACCGTATTTTAAACGATAAATGAAAGAAAATGTAGAATAAATTCTAAATTTAAAAGTTTTAATAATAAAGTAAGTAATTTATATTATTTGTTACTAATATATTAAGAAAATATTCCATAATAAAATTATGGAATATTTTCTTAATATGGCAATACAAAGTTTATCGTGCTTGATTTTGCTTTCATGTGTGTTCATTTTTATGACATAAATAGCCATATATTAATTGTTTTTAACGGTTTGTATTATCCAAAGCATACATAGAATATATGATTATACATAAAACTTATGATTTTGACAAATTTCTATGTACAGTATATACGCTATAAATATATTCTATATAAAAATTTCTTTGCTTTTTAAATAATTGATTGCAAGATTTATTAAATGCTTTCAAACATTATTTGGACTTGTGATTATTGGATTTTTATGAAGGTTTCTTTTTGGATCATAAAGTTTATAACCACTAATTATCTTAATTACAGGTATTGTTATCATTTTATGGTATTATCCATAATTAAAATGGAAACGATTTTAAAAACTTGTAACGTAATTGATTTATTCCTATTGTCAAGTTCTTGAAATATTTTATTTAAAAATAATTAAATATATTTTTTGTTTTTATTAATTAGAAAACTTATATTTTCTTTTAAAAGAAATGACTGTGCTATTAGAAAAATTAATATGGATATAATTAGTGTAAAACGTTAATAGAAAAATAAATAATTTTTTTTTGGATCGATAAAATAATATTTATTAATAAAGACTAGATATACGTTGTCTGTTTTCTTAATGTAATTTTTTGTAGGAGATTTATGAGAAATTTCAAGTTGAAATAACAGTTCATTAATCATATACTACAATTTCTAATGTATACAAGGTCTAAAATATAATTGATAATTTTTTATATGAATTACATCTTTACGTAAAATAAATAACAGAATATATAAATGTAAGAAAATTATGTATTGATTAATTTCTCTTTTACTTTAAATATTTTTTTATAAAAAAAAGTTTTGGCTCTTCTAACAAACAAACTCCCTATAACAACAGCATATTATCTTAAAAGGATTAACGATAATATTCCAGGAATATGATAATGTTTCGCTGTTTGAACTATTAAATTTAAATGGATTTATGGTAATTTTTTATATCTAAGTTGTCAATAAATATATGATATATATTTAATCACACAGTAGATAGGTTACAGAAGATCTTAAAACAGATTAATTAGATTGGTTTATAAGAAATAAGGAAATATTTTGAAACAAATCGTTTAGAAAGAGAAAGGGCATCGAAGCGAAAGCAAACTAAAAAATGCAAAGTCGGAGGAAAAATTTATTTAATGTTAAAAGTTTTTGTGAAAATTTAAAAGAATTGTGCAGTGAATTTAAATACGTATCAAATTTTTCATATAATACTGTATATAAAATGCTTAACATATGAAAGTTTGAACATATTAATTATTTACATATGTACTTATATAGAATAAATATAATATCTTGGTATAATTTTAAAATATAAAATACTGTTAACAAAATATAACAAAATTTAATCATCGAGAAATTGTATACATTCAAGATTTTAAATTATATTTTGCCAATACCTTATTAATTCCAAACTTTTAAATACTTATACTAGATAACTTAAACCATTTATATAATTTTATACGTTAGCCAATATATGTATTTAGTATATGTATTTATTACTAACATATATATATATATAATGATATGCTTATGTATGTTACAGTCAAAACTCGTTTTGTCTAGTTAAAACTAGTTTTAACTCAAATTAATTTTTGACTAGAAGTAAATTCTAGTTTTAACTAGACAGAACGGGTTTTGTCAAATTAATTTACTGCTGTACATGTTTTAATTTTAGAGAAAACTAGTTTTAACTTTTAACATTAGTTAAAACTAATTTTACTTACATAAATATGTTTGGGGGAAATAAATAAAGTTATGTGCAGTGATTCGGAGGAAGATGTCTAACATTTCGCTTATGAAGGAAATTATAGCGATAATTTGGGTTTTGGAGGCCTCTAACGAAAATATCATATTCTTGAGCATGTTTTTCAAATAAAATTTTGGAGTATATGAAAAATAATTGTATATTGTGTTTGCAATGACGACTTTTTTACTGTCTGGCATTTTAGGCATCTCACCCCGAGTATCCGGGTGAGATGCCAAATGCCATTAGGGTAAGATAAATATAATTCCATAAAATGAATTTTCGAATATCTTAACCAAATTTAATTTATTGCATATGAGTACAAAGTACGTACTTCATAGTAAGTATAACAGCACGGTATAAGTACTGTTAAGTTTCCGCCCGTTCTAACGTGCTCTATAGCTAGCTGAAAGATTTTTTTCAGTCCAAAAACCTTTTTGAAAAGTCCTTATATAATTTCTATGCATATCCTGCAATAAAACGACAAAACAAAAATTTATTAAAAATAGGCATATTGGAATTCAATTAACAAAAAATAGACATGTTACCCCAAGAAAAATGTGGCATCTTTTCCATTTTTCGGGGTAAGAGGCCTAGTAGAGTCACGTGTTCTAGCATGTCCGATCGGGATCGGCGGTAGCTCACAATGGAAACTTTAGAACCTTAACTACATCACACATTAATTGTTTTTCGCAATTTTTAATAAATTCTATTTTAACTTTCAGTTTTAAAACGATTCTAGAAACATTTCACAACAAAAACTTCGTTCTTATCTTGCTTTTATTCTTCTCAGATGTAGAAAATGAGATAACGGTTGCAAACTACAGCTTTCCGCACTCAATATTGGCCCAACGATTCATCATACAAACACATGACAATATCTGACGTCACCGTTTGAAAATATCAAAAAGTAGGCATCTTCCCCCGCTTACCAATCTTACCCCGAATCACTCTATATGTTGCAGTCAAAACCAGTTTTTAGTTAGGATGCGTTTTAACTAGGTGAAACTAATTTATGCTGGATGCTTTGTTAAAACCCGTTTTGTCTAGTTAAAACTAGAATTTACTGCTAGTCAAAAATGAATTTGAGTTAAAACTAGTTTTAACTAGACAAAACGGGTTTTAACAAAGACATCCAGTATAAACTAGTTTCAACTAGTTAAAACGCGTTCTAACTAAAAACGGGTTTTGACTGTAATATGTATATAGAAATGAAAATTGAATAATTCAATTCAAGTTAAAGAAAAGAAAACTGAATAAAAGAGAATTTTTTTTAATGAATAGAATTGAAATGATAAATGATTAAACTATTACGGTTAAAATTTAGTTCAATTTTGAATTTATTCATATATATTTATTTAAATTTGAAATTATTTCAAACCTCTTTTGTATATTTGATTTTTAATTCTAATATTTCAATATTTTAAAATAATTTATATTAATTCTTTCTTTAAAATATGACAAAGGATAAAACTAGAATTTTTCGATGATATACTTTATTTTTAAATAAAATTTTATAGAAAGATTTTAAAGTCATGCTATAGATAAATTAAAACTTATAGATTATAAATATCTTTCAGTCTGAGAAAAATTATCCATTGATATTTAGATAGTCAATAAATTCGTTTGGATGTTAATTATTTTATTAAATTGTTATAAATTTATAATAGGATTCCTATATGTGAGATTTTTATCATATTTATGAACATAAAAATTTCTCTGGGTGTTCAATTTATTGTGATATCATTCAAAGTTAATTTTACATAAAATAGATTATTTCCAATTTTTTAAAAAAAAGTATAGTTTTATCAAGGAAAAATTTTTGCTCTTTTAGCAAAATACATTTTTATCTGAGATATCAGAAATGTATCGTTGATACTTAGGGATTATTTGTGTTTAATGTTTATAAATGGACTTAAAAAAGATCTATTGTCGAAAAATCGAATGGATCCAAGAAATATACTGTATTAACATTGCTGCGAATTATTGCTTTTAATATTAACTGATAGAAGTTGCTTTGACTTCTCAAAAGTCTGTTACTGTTTGGACAAATGGGAAGGAAAAGAACCGACAAATCCGGTAACTCGCTGACCCGGAATTTCACTAGGACTGTTCTATTGTCCTGCAACAATATCCGATAAGAATCTCTCTTATTGAAGTTCTGATATCAGTTTCGTTCGTAAAAAATCAAACAATCAGCATCGAATACGATCCTGGTTTTTCAGCAAGTTGAAGTTTAACTGTCATGGCCATTGGCTTCAGCTTGCTTCACTGAAACACAATGATTTTTTCCACTTTCTTTGGCTTAATAAAATTTTTAAAATATAAATGTATAAAGATATCAAACGTTCAAAAATATTTATAAGAAAAATAAAAATTAATTGAAAATTTACAGGAAATTTTAAGATATTTCCTTACTGTCACATTTTTTATTTGTATCAGTTCATAACGGCTGCATTCTCTCCAACGGATGTCATTGCATTTTGTGGTGACGCTAGTGAAATTTAAACAATACGGCTACGAATCTATGATAACACATGTATATTTAACTTTGTATTGAAACAATGGATATTGCTCTTTTTCCCGGCGTAAATATAAACAGGAAGATTATAATGAACAGAAAATTCGCTTTCATAGTTTCCGATAGAAATCAAATTAAGAAAAGTATAAGTTTCGATGTTAAAGATTGGAAAGAAGGTATAACGAAGTGATGATCGTCTTCTCAACAGTTGAATGAAAAGTTACTCAGTTTAAGCTGTGACTGTTATTTGTCCTACTGTATATAAAAAAGGCACTTTGAAAAATATATTACAGTGCTTTAGGTTTATTTCGATTTTCATTACTACTTTTTAAAAATTTCATTAATTCACAAACCTATTTCCAGCTTTTTACAAAGCAATGCTACTTTTACATCTTTTATAATCTCGGGTAAATAATATTAAAAGTAAAACATGTGAAGAAAGTTGAATAACTTTTCAATAAATTTCACATCCTTATTTACTTTGATCACAGCAATTTCTTTATCAAAACTTGAGAAGACAAAGGTGTCATTACTGCAGACCTAAAATTGCCAAAGAGTGTAACACTTGTTTCTTTATAATACAGTATGTCCCATACCTAATTAACAGTAATTAACAAATTGTATTATATAGATTAGTTTTACATGAAATTTTTATAATTCATCATGCTAATAGTTATTTAACAAATAAATAGATACTTTTATTTTCTGAGATTTGAGAAGTTGGTTTAGTGAAGATTAAGTAAATTTCTACCTAATCTTTACTAAACCAGGCAAGTAGGTAGCAAACCAAATCTTTAGATTGGTAAGAAACTACAAATGAAAACTGATAAATTATTTATGGCCTTTTTCATTGTCAGAACTGGTAAAAAGTGAAAATTGTTGTATCCATTTGTGGTCAACTATCTAAGCATTAAAATGTAGGTTATCTAGGAGATAATTTGTAATCCAATTCTCTGTTGTAGTTTTCTTAAATAAAAGACTAGAACTTAAGAATTACTATATTGGCTGCCTGACAAGATTCACTTGGATCAGGCAGCCATTGATAACTCGTTAATAAAAGTAAAGATTATTTATTATAAATGTCATTGATGTGTCAGTTGTCAAACAGCAATATGCAAAATTCGTGCGCGGGAACCTTATAATTATTTAAAAACTATAGCCAAAATAAGAGCACTAAAGACTACAGGTAGCTTTCTTTTGTAAGAAATTATGGTGTCCACCATAGGCTTGCTTAAGTGAACATTAACATCAAACAATCCCTCTTTTTAACGTTTAACGTTTACTCGCTAGGCGTCATTAGTGCTTCTTGTGGGTGACTATAGGCAAGGCTCGGTTTTATCTATTTAAAATGCCCTACTTGGTATTATCCATAGTCTGATTAGCAAGAATAAGTGATGAAATGAAAATCAGATAAAATTTGATTTAATACATACAAATTCAGGCATCCTTCGTAGAACACGGTTTCGCTCTAACACTGTTTGAAAATTGGAGATATCCCCGTCCAACACGGTTTCCGGTTTCGGTCTGACACGGTTGGAGAATTTGAAAGATCTTCCATGAAAAATTTCACAGTTTTTAAGTGCAAATTCCCATTATTCGATATTTTTCTTCTTCAAGTAAGCATGTGCGTTGTCTCAAATTTTTCCACGAATTTTATAATATTGAAATTCTCAATTTGTTTTGTGCTTTTCGTCAAGTTTAATAAAAACAATAGTGCAATATTTTTTCTTCCTTGTCCTAGTTTTCCTATCAACCAGGTGTCATTGTCGTTACTTTCAGACTTTATCCCTTAAGACTGTCACCGCGTTTTGTTTTTATAGATTAAACAAACTTTACTAAATACGAAGATTAAACTTTTTTAACCGTAGGTAGTAATCATTCGTAAAAATGACGAACGAAACATGGCAGTATCTCGGTACTCGAACTGTTCCCAACTCGAATAATTCGGTATTCGAACACAAATTTTGAGAAAAAATCGCTCGGTACTCGATTGAACAAACGCGACCCACTAAAACAAATTTTCGATTAATAACATAGTTTTATTTTGTATAACAATAAACATTTTTTATTTAAAAAATGAAGATGTTGCTGATATTTCTGATCAAGATCAACAAAAAAAAAAAAAATGCTCAGAAGACGACGAGACTGTAAAAAGTAAAAGCCCCCATTTAAATAAAATTAATATTAACACGTAATACAGTACAGTACTTTTTAATTGTGATTGTTAGTCAATTATTGATTACTTTAAGAAACATATTTTTCTTAGTAACGAAAAAGAATATTATAATTTTGTTAACTTTTGGAATTTAATCCAATGTTTTGCATTAATCCTTTGTTTCGTATAGCACGGATTCGCATAACACGGTAGTTAGTTCCAAAAAATTGCCGTGTTATGCGAGGGATACCTGTACATAACAAAAGGGATCGTTCATAAATAGATATTTTAAATATGAAAATAAATAAAAACTCACTAACATTATAAACACTAAGAAATTATTTTAATTTTTTTCTCTAATTTTAAATTAAAATCATAATCTGATTAAAAATATTTTTCTTATTAAGATAAATTTTAACTGTAAGTAAAACAACGTAATAAAATAAAAATAAAATTTAATTCAAAGTTAAAATAAAATTATTTATTTTTAATTTCGAAATAATATATTTTTTTTTTAATGAATAAGAGTAGAATCTTTTTTAGATCTTAAGAATAGAAGCTTTTTAAAGAATGATCCTACTCTTTTCAATTTTTTGTTATCCTGTAAGTTCAATAAGAATGAAGTTTACAAATAGGATTGTTGTTCAATCTGTATCTCAACCAGATTTCAATTTATATCATATCAGTTCAGTAACTCTCGTTCCATAATGCCATAGGGTACAACACTACGTAGCAAGTACAGTATGCTACAATTAAATACGTATTATATATGTAAGCAAAATATTTTTTTATTTAGTTTTAGTAGAATTGTAGTGTTTACACTAATATTTACATTTTTAATGTTATTAAAATATTAAAAAACTCAATTTATATATTTTCAAGGAAGTTATTTCTTATATAATTTTATAAACATGTATTTGCTTCAGGCATATAATAACAAGTAAATTAAATATTTTTTAAAATTCCATTAAAATATTAATAAGAGTTTTATTATAAAATTATTTTGACATAGTTTGAATTTTGTTATTAAAATATATTTTTCACGAAATAATAAAAAAAGGTAACAAACTGATTATATTAAATTGATAAAAAGCATTAAATTTTGTTTTGGGCTCAAAGTATGATTATTTTAATAAATAATCATTCCTCACATTTAATATTGGGGAATAAATAACATGATAATTAAATGTCAAGAATACTGAAATTTTACAAACTTTACCATTGTTATATTATTTAATATATTAGAGTTGTAATGTCAATAGAGGTTACAATTAGTCTTATAATCTATCATATTTACACATGTTAGGGCGCAGTATTTATTAATAAAGTGAGCATATCCATTGCATCCTGCTTAGAGATCAATAAATACAAAAATGAAAAACCATAAATTTCGGATTCTACAATTCTTGATAGAGAGTCAGAGTCAGAAGTTAAGTGATTAGTACTCGTTTTACTTTAAATACGTGAATACTTAATTGGTTAACTTTTGCTAAGCGTTGATTAATCAATCAGATGATTTCATAGTAACGTGTCAACCCATTACAGTGTAGATCCCAGGTCGAATCAGACTTAAACCCCATAATTTATTTTAGATAATTTGGGTTAGGGCATCGTTTATTTTACTACACTCGAGCTGGTGATCGCATTGCGGGCCGGATTTGGGTGTAATTGTGGTCGGCTGTACGTGCTAATACCTCCAGTTAACTAATCAGTCACTTTGACTGCTGATCGTGTATTGTCCATACGGATGGTAACGGATATTTCATTTAACTCTATATTTCTTCTTTTAATGGTTGTTAATATATTAATATTTTCTAATATTATTAAATTAATTTTTCAATAATTACATATTTTATTGCGACAATAAAATGTAGTATTTCATTCGAAAACTTATACTTTTCGAAGATCCGCCTTAATTTTTTCATTAATTATTTCTATAATTTTATAATTATTTTACATGTAATAAATGTAAATTATTTGAGCAATATATATAAATTGAGTGGAGAGAACTTTGTAAATAGAATAATAATGCTTAATTAATTATTTACATTTTTCCTAAATAAAAATTAAAGTTATGTATTGTACTGAGTGATTTATATTATAATATTAATAAACTAGCAGATATGCCCGATGTTGCCCGGGAGAAAAGTAATAAACACCAAACATTAAAATTAAAACCAAATAAAAGTTTGATTATTTTAGGCCAACTCAAATAATCAACATTATTTTAGCTAAGCTTCCAAATCCAGTAAACGCTACACGCTTTGAAATTACAGGAAATTCTCGTTAGTTCGAAATTCAAAGGACGAAATAATCGCGACTTCGAATTACGAGTTTCGAATTATCCGAGTTTTACCATATTTCTGTACAACATGCCAAATGCCATGTAATTGATGTAATTTATTAAGGAAACGGAGTACGGCCAGATATACAGAATGCTATTTTCGTTAATTAATAATTAGTGATAATAATATAAATAAACTGCAGATAAACAGTACCTGTGCGGTGAGAACCTCACAGGTCGCCAGATAGGTTTTATAAAAAGTAAAGTAGAATTCCTCGAAATGTAGCACGAATTATATTTAAAGTGGCCCGAAAAGTAATAAGTCGCTCAAATGTAGGAGTCTAGAGCCCTACAAATATCTCAATCTGCTACTTGTAGTCCAGTTTTACAATCCCGTAAATCAGCCGTATTTAAGAGATAAGAGAAAAAATGGGTAGTCCCTGGGTAAGGTGACACCCGAAAATGTGTTACTGTAAAAGCAAAGTCGTATTGACCAAATTAGAGTTGTTCTTGGTCTATTGTTCTCTTAAAGCATGGAGGCACTTCGATCTAAACGAACGCGTAAACGTACAGTACATATATGACAGTTCGGACAGAATTTTCATTTCGAATTTCGAAGTAGCAGTATTTCGAATTAACCGAATTCCTATGTAAATCTCTATATCCTCAGCCGGGACAAAAGTGCGGGTACGAACTAATGGGATTTCGAACTATCCGAGTTCCAATTAACGAGGATTTCCTGTCTATAAAAATGTGATTCATGGACCGTGTGACGTCTTCATTAATTATTACGCAATTCTTACTTAAAGTATAATAAGGCGTTAAACTTGAATTACCAAAAAGTGTAAAGGGGATGAAATCAGCGGTGTTCAGGTTTCGTAGTAGCTTATATTTTCTGCATGTCCTACGGAGTAACGCTGAAAATTTTGGTCAGTATCGGTCAAAAGGTTTAAGCAACATAGACAGACAGACTGACAGACAGACATCCTATTTTATTTATACAGTAGCCTATAGAGTTAAATAGCACTCAAAACTTAATGTGTAAATCTTCATGCATACTTCTTTTACGTCTGTATTGGGTTCTTTCTAAGGTGAACATGTGATTATTATATCCGAATTATTATTACTTCGAATAATAATTGTTTATTAAATTTTATTAATTATATTAAATTTTATTGAAAATCTTTAGCAATAATAGTCTATATAATATTTGCATATTTTTCTCAATATATCGGTCATTATATTTTAACGATATTCGTATTCGGGGAGAATCGAAGATAGATTTTTATTAGCAAAATTATTTTTTACTTTTTAAAATAAATTCATATTATAATCATCACCATGTTAAATAATTGAGAGAATTTTAATAGAAAAATATTTTCTTTTAATATTATAAATAATAAAATTTACTTATTTTATAACATATCGAATGTTTTAATAATACATTAAAACTTTGTAATAACAAATTAATGCATTTCAAAACAAAAGAATTTAAATGATATTTTTACTTATCTCTCGTTAGGTTTAATATAAATTTTTCGATTAAAAATATAATTTTAAAGGATTACCTTGCTAGGAGAAGATCATTACCCTCCTCAAAATTTTAAAGAGTGTAGAGAAATTATTCTACCACGTAAAATTTTCTCATCAAGGAAGTAATCAAGAAAAGTATCTTAGTAGCGAAAGCATAAAGAATGAATGCCATGAAACCAGCTTCGGAAGAAACAATTAGTACCTTAATAAAGGAAAGTAGCTAAAACAACTAACAGAGATGGAAGAGAATTCCTCTAATTCGCAAATTGTATCCTTAATCTTATTACTTTTGTGTTATTTATTAATGGAGATATTAATATCTATGTTTTCCTTTTCTGATATCCACACTGATTTTATCTGTTACAAGTATTATGATAAATATCTATAGTTACATTTTAAATTCCTTTGTCTACGTAAGAAAGAAATGGAAATATTCTTAATTTCGTTATTAATATATATTTTTTTATTTTAATAGCAAATTTTATATCTTTTAATTATTTATTTAACTATCAAAAACCTATTTTATTATCGCATAGCATATGGAAATCCACTGTTAGGATCAATTTGTCATTATATACTACCAAGTTATTTTCAGTATAAAAAAGAGGATTTATTTCTAAATATATCAATATTTACTTCTATAAAAATTATGGGATTAAGAATAAAATTTGTGAATTTAAAATGAGCCTATTCGAATTGAGTGATATGTATATAAAGATACTTATTAAACTGTCATAAAAAGCTTAGCGTTAAAAACAAACGAGGTAATTTGACTATAAAACATATTTTGCTACAAAAGCTTTAATGTCTGGTTAATTTTGAAGAGGTGATTATTATGTAATATCCGCTTTAGTAATAATTCGATTAAATGTAAACATTTTCACTACATTTCGAATTGATTCGAGTTTCTAATTTAATATATTAAAAATATTAATTTACTTGCAATTTATTTAAAATATTTTGTATTCAATCTTATATTCTTTCTGGAAGAAAAAATATTAATATTAAATGATTTTTGTATTAATTTTAACATTAGAGATGCTATAAATATTTCTAATTAGGCCTATTAAGCAATGTAATAATGATTATATAACATTATTTATAATGCTAAAAAATATTTTAAAAATTTTTAGAATTTATGTAATAAGTTTTTGATTTATTATTTTTTCTAAATTTTGGTGAATATGATAATTCTACTTTGCTTCGAAATTGAAATAAATTGAATCTTACGTAATTAAACATTAAAATTGAAATTCTGACATAGCTTTGATCATCAGTAAAGAAATAACGGCATTTTCTTCAGAATTTCAGGAACGTTTTAAACGTATTATTCGGAATTTATATGAAAAGATAACATGATTTTAAATTATGGTAATGAGTAGCTAAGATTTTTTATCCTAGAACATGTTTGTGTTGTTTCAATTTATAATCTTACAATTAACCAACCAACATCTTTTATATCCAGTCAGAATAATGTTTAATTAAGGCTACTTTGATAACATGTCAAGTTCTATGAAGAGGTTTTATTCTATAAGTATTCTTTCTAATACGCCGAAAATATAATATAAACAGAATATATGCATGAAATATAATATAGCATTCTTTAATAATTATTTATGTTTAAGATATTTTTTAATTATTCAGCAATAGTATATGAAATATTAATTGAATCTTTATAAAAGAATCTGTTATACAAAATATACATTATATTGTTTCTTGATAAATTATAATAAGTATAGTATTAAATAAGACTTATTATAGTAATAAGTTTATTATTATGTATTAATATATTATATTAAAAACAAATATAAGAAGATGGCTTAACCAAAGACTTTTCTAATAAAATCTCATATCTTAAACGCCTATATAATTTAATTAACACTGCTTTGTTTTGATTGAAAAATCATGTAAACGACATCAATTGAGGCAAGTGAGAACATATCCTTACTGTGATTCTACTTCATAGAATTGGAATGCACTGTGTATTTAAAATGAATACTTGGAATAAGTCCCTCATTAACGGACTGGCCACTTGAAATTTCCGGGTTTTCTTCACGCTCGTAACACCTAAATAGGAGCTACTTTTCTTTAAAAAGTTTTCCCGGGAGGCATCCCATCTCGGCCGATCGCCCACGTGTCGCTTTGCCATATACAAACAAACAAAGCAAACAAACTTGGAATAAGTCGAATATCTATATATCGAGTTATTGAGCATATCAACAAGATCTTTGTCAGTCATCTATTCTTAATGTCTTAAGACTAGATGATGACATTTTAGAAATTTCTAATCCTCATCGACAAGCTACTAACATGGTCTATAGAAAACTTTATGAAATCTTTCTCGGCAATCAATTGAAACAAATAAGAAAATACCAAATTAAATATATATACTGTATTATAATAATTCAACTTTCGTATTATTAAAAGGGGTCTTAAATTAAGATGTTCTTGTATTATTTTATTGTGAATCAACTAAACATTGGTTAACTGCAGCTCTGGAAAAAATTAATAAAAAAATTGAAACTCTTGTCTTTTTTGATATGAAGATAAAAAAAAAGTTTATACAAATTAACAAGAAATTAAATAAAATAAGCAAATGCTCATACTTTGTAAAGCATCTTAAAAATTGGAAAGATTTATTGAAATCATCATTCAGCATCAATTATGATTTAGTAAAGTATTGCTTATAGTAGTCATAGAGCTGTGTTTTGTAATTTGAAAAAAATGTTAAATAATTAATAAACTTTATCAGAAAACTATTTTTTAGGATGTAAAGCTGTATAATACAAAATTATTTAAAAATCTTGCAGAATGATCGTTAAAAAATTGAAATTTTATTTAAAATTAAAAACGGGTTTATTATGATCTGATTTCAAATCGTTGGATCATGAATTAGGATCGGATTTTTAATATTTAGGTTTCTTTGTATAATCATGCTGGAATCCTTCAAACATATTTTGTTGATGCAATATCTAATTTTTTGGTGAATCCTAGGTTGGATTACAGATTTAATTAAAGATATATGTGAAAGCTAAAGTTGGAGATTTGAATGATAGACTTTTCAATTTTTTTATTAGTGTTTTTAATAACGAATAAAGGTTATTAATTATTCTGCCATTTTCATTTTGTGCCTCAGTCATTATCTATACTATATTACTTGGAATATCCATAAAATAAATATGTCAATGATGTTTTTAATGACCATTGCTTATATATTCACCAATAATGACGGACTTAAGTAATTTGAGCTCACTTCACTATTTCCAAATTTATGAAAACATTTTCTGCCCATGTGTTGTGTTGCCTTATATTATCAATCTAATCTAACTCAGTTAACTTTATCCGAATGACTCAAATAACTTATGATTAATTTTATTAATCATTTATTATTTATGATTATTTTACTTTTATAATTTCAACTAAATATAATTGTTATTTATGTTTTAGTGTATAATTTTTAATGAGCGTAAACAAAAATATTTTTACCTTTAAAAGCATAAAATCATTTATTTTAAATTATTGTATATACACTTTAATAATAATTTAGAGTTTTTTTTAAATTTTATGTGGCATTAATAAATTTTTTTAGTTGTAAAAGGTTTACTTAAACTAGACATTTTAATTTGGTTCTAGATGAGAGTGAATACAGGAACGTTTGAAGAACAATTAGAGGCTTTCAAATTTCTACTTAATATGTAATAATATTTTTTTAAACTAATTTATTTATTTATTTTTCTCAAGTCGCTCCTCTTTGCAAACACTAAGAAGGCTTTTCCGCATCCATCATGGATTCGGCCAGACTTATAATGGAAACTTCCTAGTGATAAGGGAGGGAGTCCGACATATCGGGGATTGACCCTCCATGAAAAATTCTTGGGGAGTTGCTCGCCCGAATTTGTTCCCTGATATACCAGAGTAGTAGCCTTAACCGCCACGACCATCTGGCCTGAAACTAACTTATTTGGAATCTTGACGTCAAAACTTATAAAATTACATTGTTTTTATTAAAAGATTTTTTTAAAAATAAGTTTCGTGATTAGAAATACAATTAATTTGATATTTACGTCCCATCTGAAAATAGAAGAATTCCAAAATACCATTTACATTTTCAAAAACTGGAGAAGTGAATTTTCAATTATTGTATTGTTTAATTCTAACTCAGAATGTACTTTTATAAAAACTTTCGGTTAAAATCCATCATTTGATTTTTTTTTAACTCTTTCCGCCCTGTGGGCACTAAGAGGGCCTCTTTTTTTTAGTAGGCCCATTATGGGTTCGGCCAGGCCCACAATGGGGCGACCGGGTGGTGAGGGACGGGGCCCGACATATCCGAACGGACCACCCCCCCCCGAAAAATTCCTGGGAATTATTCGACCCGTTCGGATTCGATCCCGGGTCCCCCAGAGCGGTAGGCTGCCACCTTTACCGCTCGGCCATCCGGCCATCATTTTATTTGCAAAAATAGAAATATTTCATTCTACTGCTTTTTTTATTGACTACGTTTCTAATTACTTACCAAGGTAAATAATAGATTTTATTTTAACTTAAAGAAAAATAACTTCGTTAAGGTTTTTTTACATTTTTTTTTATTTGTTAAATTAAATAATTACAAATTTTTTGAATTTTACCTACATAAACATTGTCAGCAATATTAAAGCAAATAAACTTTTTAAAATTTATTAAAGTTAAATTATTTAAATCAACAAAAATTTTTAACGTTATTTAATTTAATAAAAATCCGTGGAGATTTGCTAAACAATATAAATCCACTAAATATGATCTTAAGAAGGAAACCCTAGAAAACAAATTTTCTTGTTTGGTCGACCGGCAGTTTCACCTACTCAACGTTGAACGTGACCTTACTTATCTCCTTATCCATTTATAACGAACGTTTTATGGTTACACGAAGCTTGTGACTATGTTTTGACATATCCGAGAGGGTCAATTATTGTTTTCACCACCAGAAAAGCTGTTCATACGTACTAAATGCATATAAATTTGAAAACTATAAATATAATTATTTGAAATTTTTACTGTATTTTTTATCCATATTAATCAAACTGAAGCGATACACTAAAATTGTTATTTTTTCTAATATTTAATATAATTAATATTAAGTTTTATATTCATTTTAAACTTTTTTTTTCCATTAGAATTTTTAATTCTAGCGATATCCAGTTAAAAGTATTTTAATGAATCCCTTCATATTCTAATTCTAAATGATTTTAACAAACTGATAAATCAAATTACCTTATTTAACTGAATTATATATTATCTTCGAGTTAATTATATTATCGCGAAACAAGTATAAATTTAATAAATTTAACAAAAAATAAAACTAAAACAGGAAGCATAGCAACTGAGAGATGCAACCAAAAGCACTTGCTTAAATTGGTCTAGTGAGAAATAAATCGGAAATAGTTGAAGATTGATTAAGGGAACCTTTAATTACAGCACCATAGTTGGTTTGCTTCATTCGACCAGCAAACCCTTATTTAAGACAAACACAAAAACAATTTTTGTTGTTGCAAAGCCAGCCAACATTTAAGACAAGCAATAAATAGAGTTACGAAAAATTAAAGTGAGTTTGAAAAAAGTACATCCATTCCTTGGCAATGAAGCAATTTAGTTATTATCAGAACTTTAACTTTCTACGAAGAAAAATCTCAAAGTTATGATTGAATCAAAAGAGAAATAACCTTTTTTAAAAATTATTATTTGTAATGGAAACTTGTTAAATTTACTGTTAAAACGTATCTATAATTGATCTTCAAATGAACAAGAAGAAAAAATTTTAATGGTTCAATTCAATCTTTTTTTTTTTTTTTTTTAATACTTTTCTTTGTGTGAATTTTTAATGTCAAACACTACAAGATTCCTTTTCTATAATTAATAAAATTTGAAATTTTACATTAGATTAATATTAATGCTAAATATTAATGAATATTTTAATGCTCCACCGAATTTATGAATGTACTAAAATGGCATTTATTTATATTTAATAAGTTAGATTTTAAAGCTTAAATCACAACTAAAATAACTAGAAATTAAATGTTTTATTTAAGATAAAGTTATTTATTTTATGTACGAATATTTTTATTTCAATATAAAAGCATTCTAAATTTTAAAAAAATCTTTTTCAAATTATGTAGCCTTTATTATTTTTTATATTATTTAAAATAATATTATTTTATATTATTATAAAAATTATTTTTCAAAATTATGTATAATATACCGTATATTTATATTATTATATTATATTTTTTAAATTGATTTATTTCTTACTCTTCTTGTATTAAGGATAAAAACCTTAATACAGGACACAATGACTTTTTCTCTAGTGCAATGGTTCTCAACAGGTGCGCCTCGAATTTCTCAAAGGCGTGCTACAAAACTTCAAAAATAGTTTAAAAATGATCATTTTTGTCTACTTTTAAATCTTATTTGTGTATTATTATATAAATAAAAGAATGAAAATCATTACGTCAATTTTCACATTCATTTACGTTATTTTATACACTAGGACACTTTGGATACGACACCAACTCGTTGCTGGGCTACTGGCTCAAAAAAAGAACCACTAGTCTAATATCAAACAAATGTATGTATAATTATGCCAGTATTAATAAAAAAACGTTAGAAAACAGAGAATTTATAAATAAAAGCATATTAACATCACTTGTTCACTCAATATATTTTGAAAAATAGGGAAAGATATATATTATTATTATTATATATAAATTAAACATAAATGTATAGATAATTGTATAGATATAGTAACGTACACAAGTTTACATTTTTTTAAAATATAAATTTACTTTTCATATACATAAAAATAAATCATGTTATATCAAAACATTCGAGATACAATGTATATTGTAATCAAACTAAATATATATATATATATATATATGTTTTACTAATCACACAAAGAAATATACTTATTATATTTTTATCTTATTCTAGCAAAAGAATATTCATTTTCCCTACTAAATTATGATGCTTTATGTCAATTTACATTGAGAATTAGCTCAAAGTTTTGGCTTAATTGGTTAATTATAGTTAATTGTATAATTAAGTATATTATCGGTTAATTATATAATTTAATTTCAATGTTTTCTTTCTTTTAATTCAAGTATATTAATAAAGTATATAAGTTTAATTCAAGTGTATAAATAATTTCCTAAAAATAAAAACATGAAAGAAATTTTACAAATGATTGATTATTACTTAAATAAATGAATTTTTACACATCATACGTTGTCTGATTTGCATACAATGCAGTAATAATAAATTTAAAAATTTTTGATTAATCTGTATATTGGATTATAAAGTTTTAAGCTAATAAGAAACTGAGAAATTTTAAAGATTATGAGCAGCTTCTAAAACTTTTGTAATTTATTAAACCAAATAAAACTACATTTATTATTATTATATAGCTCAAGGTAGATAAATCATGTTAAGAAATAGCTATAATTCTGGATTTTAAGCAAAATTTATTGTAAGCTTTTATAATGAATTTATATTTGTCTAAACTTCGATGCAAAATTTATTATTTATTTAAATTAATATATAAAATATTTTTATACTGTTTAAAATTTATATACACTGTATCTAATTTGATTTCTTTTAATTAGTGTTTTAAATTAATTATTCTTTACTTTTTAATTATCTAAAGTAATAAATTTCATATTTAATACATGTATATATTATTAAATAAGATTAAATGGCTCAAAATTATAATTGGATTTTACTTGTTGGACATTATTCCAACTTATAATTAGATCTTTTAGTTTTCAATAACTTATCCCGTTGAACACAAGCTAACTTTATTTTGATTAAATTTTACAAGTCTTTTATCATGTAATTATTTTACAATTATTTCTAATATGCTTATCAAATTATTGATACAGTCGGTCAGAAAATAATGAAATCAAAGTAAGAGTGTAATTTCGAATAGATTTAAGAAGGAAATTGATGAGAATTTTATTTTATCAATGGCAACTTAGTCTTTAGATTTATCTCGCATGTTCTTTCTGAAGCTCTTAATTATTGTAACTAACTTGGTATTACTTACAGCTGTATCTTTTGAAGAAAGTTTGAATAAATTAAGATCGATTTTTAATTAACTCTTTTCGGGAATCGTTTCCGGCATCATATTTATACTTCAATGTTCTTTACCAAACGGAAAAGAAGCTTTTTCCAAGAAAAATATTAAGCTTAAATTTTCTAAAATTGATTTTTTCTTTTGTAGATTTTATATTTTTAAATTAGTTAATTTATTACTTAATTTAATTTTCAAGTAATTTTTTAATATAAATTTTCAATCAAAACATAAAAAACTTTAAAAAATACGTGCATTTTAAAATAAAGTGATGACATGTTAACAGCAAAAAGAAAAAAAAGATAATAAATGATTAGAACAATAAAAAGTTAATAGTTTAAAAACTATCAAGGAAAAAGATTAGGAAGGATTACCCATTTTATTATCTTTAACTGAGGATTAAGATTCCCATCACAATTGGTTGAAACATAAAGGAAGCTTGAACGAAATTTTAAGAAAAGGAAATTGAAGATAATTTTTTTACTATAAATATTTTTCTTTGAATTTAAATATTTAAAATTATAATATTTTAAGGAGGAAATGTCATCCGAAAAATGTTTTCTTGCTAAATAGTATTGGAATCATCGATTATAAATTGAATCAAAGGAGAAAGCTTGAGATAGAAAGCAGATGGCCGCATAGAAGTTCAACATGGTATTTACGGAAAAACTTCGGATATATCGAACTATGGCATGAAATTCCACAAATTCTCGACAGCAGCTGCCAGATATAAGGAACACTACGAGGGAAATCAATAATACTCAACATAAGAATAAAATATAATGAATTTTTGAATTAGTTTATCACTTTAACGTAAAGATTTATGTACATTTTTTCGTTTTGATGTTATAAATACGGAATTGTTAGTTATCTTTTTTATTTCAAAAGCGTAGAAATTGTGCCATTTCGGAATAATTTAGTTTATAAAATCATAACTTGTTGTATGTTTATATTTTTTAATGTTTGTTAATTTTATATTATTTATTCATAAAGCAATTATTATGCTAAGTAGCATTTTTTAAATAAAACTTAAGTCTTGTCACAGCGGATGCCCATTCCGACAAGTTTCTGAATTGCTACTAACGAAAACGTCTTAGTATACTGAGATATTACTTGTAATAATGCTCTACTTTCGATATATATGCATGAAATGTGTTTTAACGTAATAACTAGTTTAAATATATGATTGAATTCGTCCTCTTCTTTTTGTATTAAAAAAAGGGTAAAAAGAAAATATCTATATTTTTTCTATTCATTTATCAGTAAAATATGAGTATAGTCTACTGTATATTGTGCGTGATCATTTTAAAAATTATTAATGTATCCTACCTGATTCCAGAAATTAATAAAAAAAAATATAGTTTAAAATGGTAAAAATTGGAAAATTGTCTGTTAAAATAGATATATGTTATCTTTATATTTCAAATAATCATATATACATATACATAAGTTTATAAAGTATTAATAGTTTATTTATAGTAAATTTTTAGATATTTCAAAAGTACATATCATTTTAAAATATATACCTTTTTTATTAATAACCATTCAATTTATAAGTAAGTGTGTCTAATTTCAACATTTACAAAGATGCTAAGTTTATTCAACTTAATTATTGTGTAAATCCTGCATTTTCTTCTCCAACAAACAACAGCTTGTCTCCAATGCTATAAACAGGAACTTTGATTGCATTTGTTGGAATAGTGCTACATTTTGTTTGATGGATTCTTTTAATTGCTGAAGTAAACTTGTTTAAAAATACCCTTCCTTTCTTTGTTATGGCTGAAGTTAAAAATCCGCAGGGTTAAGATCCGATGATTTGCAAGGTTGTGATAAAAAAAATTACGCTTAATTATTGCTAAAAACATTCGATTAAAACTATGTTTTATAGATTTCTGCCACATTTTGATCGCTGAAAGGAATTCCGTGACTTTATTTTTCAAATTTAACGACAATTAACGAAAATATAAATGAATTAAACGGTGATTCATTTTTGAATTTTAAGTTTTTACCGGTTTATTATACAAGAAAAATGTCTCAACTGTACTTTTCCACAATGAATAACAGGTATAATGATATACAAAGGTGTGCCATTATCTGAAAAGAAATGTAACAAGGAAATTCGAATTTATTTTTTAATTTCTTGGTTTATTTTAAATTAGTTAATTACTATTTCGATTGTTTAAATCAACGTGATTTTTTAAAGGTCGTAGCTAACGACGCTGCTGTTTTGTTATAAAATGTATCAAATAAATTTACACAAAACTCGTTTTTCTAGAATAAATTCCTAAATAAAAAAAATCCATTAGCTAATTTTTTGTAATAAAACAAACATAAAAAATAATTACAGTAATTATCGTATAAAAACAAAAATATTTTCTTTGTTAACTATTGTAGTTTTTTATAATATACTATGTAAAAAATACATAATGGAAACTTTCAAATTATTTTCATGTTTATATATACTTGTACAGTAAATAGGAGTTATATTATTAATAAAATTTTAATTTTGATATAACCACTATTAGTATATTAACCTTTTCGGGTAAAGAGTGAAAAATATTTTAAATAGTAGTCTTATATTGGTCGTGGTTGCAATAATAATTTGCATATTACAAAATTACACTAGTTTAAAAGTAAACATTCGACTTTTTAACTATAAAATTAAATAAGTAGAAGTTGGTTAAATGAATTAAATTCTAAGTTTTTCTTTATGTCTAATTTTATTTAACTCGATAATTAGTTTTAAAGTATCTTAAATTTTAAATTAGCTTTTTTAAATGAGGAAAGTTACCTCAATGTATGTTTGAAGCACAAAATAATTAAATTTAGATTATCTAAATCTATCTAAAGTAAAAGTAAGCTTAAAAATTTGGAATTAGAATTTTTATAAATTTATAATAAAGATAAAAGTTTTCATTCTATTTCAATTTATTATATTAATTTAGAAATGATGAATGTAGCACACAATTCAAATTTGTAGTTATTAACAGATTAATATAATAACTTTACTGTAAAAATCTTCTTACATTATATATAATTTGAAGTGTAGGTTTATCACACATATATAATAATAATAATGGGCTATTATAGATAACAGTAATTTTAGTAATTATATTGTATTATAATAATTAAGTATACATGTTTAGAATTACCAAATCGATATGTAATTATACTCAAGCTCGTATTTACGTTTCAGCAATCTCAAAACTTTAGTTTAATGATTTTGGTTAAAAATGAATTGTAAAAATATATGATTTGTTCTTTTGGTATTAATATTAATTAATTAATTAACTAAAATACAAAATATTTAGAAATAGTCCGTTGAAACTGATTAAAAAAAATACACTAAACTGACAATATCTTCATTTATTTATTATTGTTGTTTATATACTTCTAAACAATAAGATTAGAAATTGTTTATCTTATTAAATGCTTGCTTAGCTTATTTTCAATGTAAAAATCTCTATTTAAATAATTTCATTTAAATATTTTGTTCTTACGATCATCATAATGGTTTATAAACCGAATGAAATTTATACAGAAGCAAATGTATTTTATACATAAAAATGTAATTCGGCTTAAGTACATCTTATATTACACTAAACTGTGAAATGATAATGGAATGGAACACCAAAAATGAAAGGAATGTAACCTTTTATGATAAATAATAAATTTTGTGCATATTTTAAATAACATTCTTTTGTTCATTTAAGAATATTCGTAATTAAACTTTTTAAATAATATTTCTCTTCTTTATCTTATTTGCTAATATATATCCATAATAAATGTAGTCTTTAAAAAAAATCTGTTTAAAACTTTGGAGGAGAATAAAAACTGATATATTTAATAACGCAGAATATTCTGTCATAAATCTCTCATCCAAAATCTGACCTTTTGTATGAGATGCTTTTTCGTATTTCCTGCAGATAGACTCTTGCCTGAGGGCTGGAGCAAAAATCTTAAAGAGTTTAACAGTTGTCATGGTAACAGATCTCTCAAAGTTGCCGTTAAGAAGTGGGACGGGATAAGAATCTGTACGGCCAAGAACTAATTTCTTATAGTGTAAGTGGACAAATCTGTCAGAGATAGGCTGAAGTCTCAAAACGATGACGGATTTATGAGTTATCAGTCAGCAAATGCAAAAGAATTTTTCATTCAAATTAAGATTAATTTATTTAACGAAATTTTTTGAAAAATATTAAATACAGCCCAATGAAATTTTGGACGAAATCCCATTTTTTTTTTTTTTTACGATTATAGAATGTGCAAAATAAAGACTTTTCTGTGTTATATTTTAGCAAATTCTGCTGCTTTAAATTAAGTATTACTAATTTTAATTTATCCAGAAAATTTTTATTTATAACCCATTCTAAATTTCATTAAAAATTGTTCGATAATTAATGAAAGAAGTGATTAAATACTAAAATTAATTTTTATAATTGTCACATTTAGAAGCAAACAAACGTAATTATTTTACGGTTAAAAATACAAATTATATACGCAGAATTTTTTAAAAATAACTAGTGAATATTTATTAAATTCAAGATTAATTTTACAAATAAAATATTTGTAAACGTACGCATAGATTTTCGACGTTGCAATAAAATAAAAATGCGATTTATTTATAGAACTTGAGGTTTAATTAATAAATTTCGTGTATATTTTTCATCGATCAAATTTATACTCCATCAACCACTTATTAAACTACTTAGACAGTTTAGAAGCGGAACATTTGACAAATCAATTTGGAACTTAATACTTTACTTCTGCTTTAGATGCGCCAAATCTTCGTTAAAAGTTCACGCACTTGGCATAAATTACAAGGCATCCGAAAAAACTATCAGAAAAAATCCCGGAGAAAACGCGACAAACCGGAATGAGAGTATATACTTTAATACCCTTTTATACACCACCCAGAATCATATACATTATACGGATTAAGGGATTTATACCCGTAAAAATAATTGCTTGCTTCATTTTTAATATCGAAAAACTATGAAATAAAGCACAAAATTATTATATTAAGAAAAATATATTACATTATTTTTTAAAAACTAAATTTAGTTTTTTAATTACGATTTTTAACAGGCTTTTATTCGGAAGAATTAGCTTAAATAATATATTAGTTATTATAGAGGTAACATCGTAAAAGTTTTTTAAGTCAATATATAAAAATATCTGTTGGCTGTTTGGAATTCTTATCACGTTATTACGAACAGAAATCAGCAAAATTTCTAAACTGGTGGAATCTATCTTCGACATGTTGCTTGGAATAGTATTGAATTCCACAACACACTTCCTACTCCGAAGCAAGAATACCATAAACCTGAGAGACGTTTTATTACAAAGAAAATATCTGAGTATGTTCTTCTCTACTCAGTGATTTCGGTTTCTCTTCGAAGATAGCACACGCATTCGTGAGAAGATACACAATGAAATTTCCAATTATCCAACGGTAGACGGTTTAAAATTGACAATAAACTATTATAATTCTTTAAAATAATATTTCCCTCCTATTGAATTCCATCTCAAAAGTTGTTCATTAATAACTAATGATTTCTATATTTGAAATAACGGATAAAAGTATTTCTAATAGTCTAGACAATAACAATTTATGTTCTAAATATAACAATAAAAATATTACGACGAAATAACTTTTGATTTCGATGTGGATACGAATCGATCGAACTTCAATATGGAGCATTGTTGTATGGATGTGAGATTATTTGACGACATCCATTTTTGAATTTATTATATTTACATTTTGGTCTTCGTAAGAATTTCGTTTATATTATTTAAAAATAATTTTGTTTTTTTTGTACCGTTATCGTCATTCTTTTAGATTGCGATTAGTATTAGTGAAATTTTCTTTTAATATTTACATAAATTTTTAAAAAAACTGTGCTAAGTATTGTTTTTTATTGGAATTTACAATACAATAGATTTTTAAAGTCCATCAATAAATACATTCGAAACATTTTTCTATCATTTGGAAATTTTTCTTTTTAAAATTTAATAGTTCTTGTTACGTTTTTATTCGTTTCTGGATTTGAGAACTTTGATAAAGCGTTTGGCGTAAAAGTCTTATTTACTAAGGTTAAAAAATTTCCTGCAATAGATTTTACAACAAATATCTCATAAAAATTATGACAATAAATGTTATTAAACTCGAATATATTTGTTATATGTTCACCTTTGGAATATTTATAAAGTATAAAATTCAAAAAAGTAAAAAAAATTAATATAAATAAATATTAATGACTGTAATTTTATATATTATATACGTATCTAATATTTATAGGTATTTCGTATTTCTTTTTCATGTAAAAATCTTATAGAAGTTCGACATGTTTTATTACTAAGGGATAACAGAGTTAGAAGGCATTTCTTTTCAAATATGTTATGTATTGAAAACATGTTTATTTATGAAATGTACACTTCTTTTCCTTTAATCTGTCTCTTGTGTCCACCTCCACAGCAGAATCGATTGATCTATTGATACCTTTGAACTGTTTAAATGCCTCTTTTGATAGTCAGTACCGGCTGACAGCAGGCAGAAGGAAGAACGTGTCCGAATAGGATTCCAGTCCAAATCGAAATTGAATCATTGCTAGGCAGTTGATTGAGATTTCAAAAGCGATTTTTCCTTCTTTGCAAGTATTATATAGAATTTTACAGAAATTTTTATAATTTATAGTTTTTCTGATATTTTTAAGTCAGAAAAATTGAAAACTGAATTTATGTAATAAATATTTTGATTGTTTTTTATTACTATCTAGTATTAATTTATCTGATTGAAAATGTATGAGTTAGTATTTTTCAATATAAAATTAATAACTTATTATCATTTATTTTACCAGAGTATTTTTATATATATTTTAATATTTTGCAAAAATTACACCAACGTTTTTAAAATAATATATTACATTAAACATTGGTTTATTTGAACCGTTTGTAATATGTATATGCACAATAGAATTACATTGCGTGGCTTCGTCGAAGAATGAATTGTTATCAGAAGTCCTGCCAAATTTTTAATACCTTGGACCTATTCTTTTCAGGAATCGTCGCTTGGACAGAACGTATCGTTTCTCCAAGGTGTAGAAGCATTAAACAATATAGAAAAACACAGAGACATGTTCCATATAGGATGTCTGGCGGGAACATTTTTTTCTGATTGAAAAGGTTCTTCTATTTTTGAATTATTTGGAATGCTGTTAATAATTTTAAACAGTATATTTAAATAATACCAAAAAATAACATATATTACTGCATGAAATTGTGTTATTAATTATCGAAAACTTCCAAGTGTTACGAATTCATTGGACAGGTTTTATTTGTCAAATTAATTATGATAAACTTTGAATTCCTTGAAAATATATTGGTTTTTCTTTCGCATTTTAAATAATTTAGCTTTAACGGATTACGTTAAAATGATATTTTACGCGATGAATTAATAATTAAAATTTTTATATTTTCTCGTTTATCTTCAATAATTTTATTCAATTTTTTAAATTATTTTCAATTAAAACATGCGAATAATTACTATAAGAAATTGCATAATTTTTATGTATCTTAATATTCTATTTTTTTAAAAAAAGAATTAAGAATTAGTTAAGATTTATACCTGGAGAATATAATGTATTATTAGTGTCTATTTGACAATCTTAATATCGCATTCAATGCTCATTTATGGATTATGATGTATTACGTGCGAAGAATATCGAAGGATTATGATACAATTATGAATAAATCAACTTCGAATAGCATTTACATTTTAGACATTTCGATAAGATAAATTGTTAATAAGCTCTCGAAACATTATCGTTGTAAAGCCATTCGACTTCTCTAAACTGAATTTAAATTCTGTTTGAATTCTGTAATTTCGTGATACAAGCATCGATATTTGCAATGAAAGGTGCCATATGGTAAGGATCAGCCTACAATAATATTACCATGCATATTTAAGGATTGTTTCAACTTTAAATTAAATGAAATTCGGACGAATAATTTATTTAATAAAACGAATCCTAATGATGTTTATAGTCTACGGAAAAATTCAATTAGTGTATATAAATTTTATGATTATATTAATTAAAATGAAATTATTTGTCGTGTTTCAGAAAACTAATTATTATTAAATATTTCTTAAAATGTAAACTAAATAAATTTAATTATTGTTTATTAGGTTAAAACAAGAGAGGAATGCACAAATAAGGAAGATATGATGGACAAAAATACTTCAGTTAAAGACTAAATTATGGTTACAGACCCTAAATCTGGTATAAAAATGGTTTTACATATATTCAAAGTAGAAGAAATGCTTTAAATTGAAAACATTTTTATTAATATCAAGATGTAATTCACGAAATAAATATGAATAACTATTAAATATAGTAGAATTTTATAATAGGGATTGTGGATTTATCCTATTATTTTTGTACATAAATATTTATTAATCGACTCGCATAATTTAAAATAAAATTCTATAATTTTTCAGTTAAGCTAACATCAATTTCGATGATATCTTTTCAATGCCAATTTATAATTAATTTATTTTTATAGATAATTTTAGCAAGCTAATGCCGACTTTGTACTTAAATAAACTATATTTAAGTGAGAAAGGGACTATAAAAATTTTATTTAAAAATATATTAACAGAATTTTAACAATAAAATTTAATTTAAAATATGAATAAATAAATAAAATCAATGAACAAAAATTATTAATGAACAATAACTTTTAAATGTAGACGAATTTATCAATTTTTTAAGAATAATATTAAATAAAAGCCAAAGCTATTATCTACAATTAAATTTAAATTTTTAAAGAGAATTATGCTGCCACTTTATAATAAATTTATGTTCTAAATTTAATATGGGAAAAAATGAAATTCCTTCAGTTTCAAGCTTTATTGAATTAGCAAAAAAATAAAAAAATAAAAAAAATAAAAATGAATAATGAAATTCTAATAAAAGTTTAGAATAGGGATAAAAATTAATTCTAATAAAAATTGTAATGAATAATAAAATTCTTATTTATGAATCGAACAATTATAGTTATTTTTGATATTTATACGGTGTATTAATTGACTTGAATTTATTATTTTAATTGTTCTCGTCTTTAAATAAATGAATTTTCTTATTTTAATAAATCTTTAAATATGAGTAAAGAAAAAGTAAAATGGTATAACGTAAGTTTTTCTATTTTAAGTACTTGTTATTATTATAAAAATAGTCAAAACGTTTTATATAAACAAAATAAGTTTGATATTTTTAAAGTATTTTTTGGAAATTTTAAAAGTTAAAATATTTCTGAATTTTTAACTTTTCGCGAAAGTAGATCATGAATATTTTTCTTGATTTTTACAGATTGAATTCAAAATAGTTTTGTCGTTTAATTATTTTTCATTAATCCTTGTGGCATCTAAGGTTTTTTTCTAAAGGAAAAACAAAATGAAATTCACTAATGAAAACTCTTTATAAGCTATTTTCCTATTAAATTCTACTGATTTTTATCATTCCTTCTAATATTACTGGAAAAGTGCAACAAGACAGAGGAGATGATTTATCATTTCGATTTAACATTAAAGCTATTTCAATAAAAATATTAATATATTACGATTACATATATATGAAAATCTTTTTATATTTATTTTACAAACTGATATTTAGACATAAAGTGATAATTGTAATACAGTATATTATAAATACAAAAATGTTTAAATTCCTAAATCCAAATAAATCTATTTTAAATAATAAAAAAGTGTGAATTTTATGAATATGCTATATTTTCGCTTAAATATTTCGGTTTTTATTATTTTAGACGCGCTGCATATTGCCTACTTTTGCCCTTTTCTTAAAATAAGGTCATCAAAATCGAACATCAGGTTATGAATTATTTATTTCTATAGCATAATATATAGAAAGAAAACAAACATGTTAAATGTAAAATTTTAACGTAGTAAACACGTAAATAAAAATCTACAAATTAAATAGATATTTTTTAATGAGATACTTTGCATTATTTTTATAATTAATTTTAAAAAAATAATTAATTAATTAGTGTTCTTTGCATATTTTCAAAAGCATACCATTTCAACAATTTTAATATACAAATAGTTTGATACGAGAAAGAAATTTCATATATTTCCATGTTTATAATTTGCATGACTACAGAGATGAGGGGGAGCAAGGGATTTTTCTCCGAATCAGGAGAAAACTTAGGGATCTGTAGCGATTCTTACCCGCATAAAATTAACATTATTTTTATTAACAGAAAACAAAATCTTTAAAATTGCTTTTTATTAATAAAGAAACGTTCTACGTATTTCATTTGTTCAATAGACAAAAGACAAAAGGGAGCTGCTAAGAGGCAAAAAGACCCACTCTATGTGCGGGTCCCATACAAGTTCTCCACGTCTCTGATAATTTGATATAATTTATTTTGAACTGTCTCTTTTACTATTTTTACAACACTAGTTTCGATTCCGGTATCTCTTTTACACACATGTAAGTTCAGATATCGAGAAGTTTAACGTCAAAATTTAGTTATAGATGAAATTGTCAGTAATGATCCATAATACTAAAAGAATGCGAGAATGATAGAAATTAGTGCTGTCATCAATAAAAAAATCGTTTAAATAAAATTAGAACAACCCGAATAATTTCTTACTAATTTTATTATATTATTATTAAATAAAATTTTTAAATTAAATCGTATTTTATTCTTTTTTAGAAAAATTTTTGTAATTAAAATTCTAGTATAATACTGTCATATTTAAGATGTTGAAAACTTAATGAATACTTTTGAAAATTTTTAAAAAGGAAATAAGAATATGCTATTATTTAAATAAATATTACGCTTTTGTTATTTTCCTAAGAGGATATTGGACATTTAATAAAACCATTTTCATCAAAAGTCTTAAAATAGAAGTACTTTACTAATTCGTGATTCTCTCACTCATGTTATGTGATGATTATACACATTATTCGTGTAAAAAAAATGTTTTTACAAAAACTTTATCAAAATAATAATTAATGATTTCCCTAATTATGATTTAATCCAATTTACGTTTATTGACGTATTCCTGATTATATATTGTTATATTATATGTGTAACCGTAGCTTAATTGTTTAGTCGTCATTGTGAATCTGTTCTCATTTACCTTACGTATTAGTTGTAATCTCATATAATTTCATTCTCAGTTATCAATATTAATACTTTTATAAAACATTTTTTTAAAGTATTTGTACATTAAAAAATCTATAACCATTAAATACATTACAGAATTTTCTGAGGTTTTTACATATGTATACAGTATTATATACATAAATTATATAAGAGTCTTTTAAGATTCTATTACTGACAATTAAATTTTAAAAAGTTAATTTCTTGCTAGTGAATTGTTATATATTTATTAATATGAGATTCAAAAGTATTAAAATGATTTTGTAACACATTTGAAAAAAAATTAAAACAAGTTCTCCACGTTACGTTCTCACGTGAAAACAATTTTAACAGGACGAAATTTTAATTAATGTTTTAAATATTTAACATATGAAACTACGATTAATACAACTTTTTATAATTTTTATTTTTGTTAAAATTGAGTGCAAGAACATTCCATTAATTTAATTATACCGAAGATTGTAAAGTATTTGAAATAATATTTACTCGATGAAAATTTCATTAAAAAATATAAGTAAATGTTAAGTTAATTTCAAAAGTATTAATTTCATTTCTTAGTAAATAAGTTACATATTTAAAAATATTTTTTATCGAATTATGAAATTATAATTCTAAATATATATTCAATAAACTTTTTTTTCATTGAATTTTGTTAGTTATAACTTCATTCGTTTTCAAATTCCACGAGACATTTTATTTACCTTTATTTATTTTTTAATGTAAATATTAATATTTTATGCTGAATATTTTACAGTATAAAATATTAATCATTGATTATAGTAATTATTTACATGAGACTGTATGTTTTTGATTTTTGTTTTCTAGTTATAGAGGAATGTTGTTGCCAAGAGAAAGAATTTATCAAAAAAATAGATCTTAAATATTTTTAAAAGTTTCTAATATAAATTTTATTTAAATTAACGTCATATAAGGTTTCATATTCTAAACAGTAGTTTAACTATTATACTCTAATATTAATATAATGAAAAAAAGTTTAAAAGTCATTTAAAATTAAATTTTGAAAATTGGAATTTAAAATTGAATAGCCAATAATTATTATTTTTACTAATTGAATTTCTTATGTCAATTCCATAATGAAAATTAAAATTTTTAAGTTAAAAATAATAATAATGATCTGATAAACATAAAATAATAATAAGCAATGATTTAAAAAAAATAATTTTTAAAAATTCTATAGTACTGTATTGAAAATACATTTAAATTATCGAGGGCTTCATTATAATTTGGAGTAGCTTACTGTATTAAATTAGCACTTTATAAATTACTGTTATAATAATCAAGTACATGCTTCAAGTTACAAACTCATATCATGACAATAGGAGAAATGTTTAATATCCTACAAATTAGAACATTTATGGAAAATTACAATTAAGATTTCATTTTAAAAAGAAATAAAGTTTTGCTTTATTTAGTTATTAGCAATAGGAACTCGTTATAGCTAATTTTCTCTTTATTGCGGAAATATAATAAAAATTCTATATTTATTTCTTAATTTTACAAATAACGAAATCTTGTATATTCTTCGTCTTTATTTGGTTAATTAGAAAATAATGAGATCGTATTTTTATTTGTTAGAAATAGAACTAAATCGTAAACAATATAAATAATTTTATAATAATTTACTAATTTTTTTACGTTTAAAATTATAATCTTGTGATGAGAAAACAAGAGCTTTTGGCATATTTTTGTAAAATTTGGTAAATTTCTGACAGAATTTCTTTGCAGTAGCTTCAATAATTTAACATGAATGTAAGTGCTGTTAGAAAAAATAAATATTTCTACACGCATAGCATTTACTAATCATTTACTGCTCCTTCTACATTTCTTGAATCAAATACGTAATAATCTTTCATGATATAAAAATAATAATTAGAAATAAAACAAGTAAAATTGTTTATACATCGAGCTATACAATAGCTGTTGTTTTTCTTTAAATTATTCTCAAGTTTCCTACAATTAGCCTAATTCTTGTTCATAAATTTAGTTACAGTTTAATCGGATCAAAATATCATATGATCTGTATTAAATATAGTAAATAGTACATACTATAAATTTTATATTAAATCAAACTATATAAAATTTATAGTTTTGCTTATAAGTACAAATGTTTCTCCGTGTAAAAGATTTAAATTTTCGGTTAATGTTACCTATGGTTCCAAGATGGCGGCTCGTCTGATTCCAGCAAGGAAACAGTGGGGACGCACGTTCTAACCTAACCTAACCTATTCTAATAATTTTGTTGGTAATAATTATGGTAATTTATTAGAATAGGTTAGGTTAGAACGTGCGTCCCCACTGTTTCCCTTCTATTTGCTGGAATCAGAGACGAGCCTCCATTTTGGAACCATAGGTAACATTAACCAAATTTTCTAATACAACTGAAATTAATTACAATTATATCTTTTAACATCAAATAATTAAAAAAAAACCTCGTATTTACGAGGTTTCTATTTTCTAATATTCTATCTGTATTGTGATGTATCTAGTTTGAAATTACTATGTATTGTGTTGAAATTATTCACCATAACTAAATTTATTTAATCTATAGGAGTTCGTCCATTGTTATATTTATAAATTGGTTTGCATCTGTCATTCATTTATTCATTTTTCAAAATCAAAGGATTTACTCTTAATATTAATAGACACGTTTTAATATGATAACTAAACCAATTCTTTGATTAAATCAATGATGCGAATCGCAGATCATTGTTAGTTGCCTTTCAAACTGTATCTTGGAATTCTAAATGAGCATGATAAATCTTCCGCAATAGCCAGAGAAGTTCGGTTTATTATACAAATGGTACTAATACGTTAACAATTTTCTATTCTTAGTAACCATTATGCAAAATATATTAATCATTTACGACTTTGCAAATAAATTATTCGTAAAGTAAATGAAATTAATTTTTTTTAATGAATTTTCTAAAAATAACAGAAAAATTTAACTTTTCTAACTTTATTATGTGTATGCAATAGATTTATTACACAACATTACCATAATTTTATTTTGTAATTATGATTATTAAAACATGCACATACAAAATATGTTAAATCATAATTATATAACATACGAAATTATTTTTAATAAAATTAGTTAAATGTATTATTTATTTATTTCTTTTTAGAAATACTTCAATGTAATTAATACTATAATCTGAATTATACTCGTAGTATTAATTAAAATTAAGAAAATCGCTGCAACAAAGATTAGTAATTGAATGTAAATTTATTTAATTTTTTAAAAACAATATTTGTTTTTCTGAAGAAAATGCATAATGATTACCGGGTATTTTTCACAATTAAAAAGTTGATTCGATCAGCTTTGCATGAAGAAAATAAGTAGGTCAATAGATTTATATACACTTAATTTATTATATAGATATATCTTATAATAAATTAATACATACATATCTATATTGTATGTATTAATAAAAATAAATACTGTATTCATTAATACGAAGATTTCGTTATAAAATTAGTAAGATTTTTGAATATAAATATTTATATGTATATAATGGAGTCTAACCTAAAATCGGTCAGACTGAAATGATGAAACATTGTTGAGGTAAATTTTATAGGAACTTTTTATGAAGCATTAGTGATGTAAATATTATAGTGGATACTTAAAAGGAAAAGTATATGAGACCAATCCCTGCACTATACAAACTGCAGGAAAGCATTCGCAGATGCATTGGAGTTGTCAAAAATACGTAAAATACTGATGTAGTATTTTACATTAGGTCAGTTTGAACATGAATACGAGTAAATACAGGTGCTGAAAGCAGTGTCAATGCTTTCAGCATATTTTGTAAGTTTCTGTACGTTTAAATAATGTTAAAATAAAGTTTATGACGAGTGTCCTTTGTCTAAATTCTTTATCGTTTTCCGTTATTGGGACCGATTTTAAGTGAGACATCACAAAATCGGTCCCTCTAGTATCTAAATATAAAAAATATATAATATCGTAATAACAACATTGTAACATCATACGTTTAAATACAGCAATGATGTTAACTATTTTTAAGTTAAATTCTACTAATTTCGGTTTATCTAAAAGAAATGTTTGAGTAACTATTTTTAAAAAATATAACATATTTCGGTTTTCATATTCAACATATTGAAAGTAATATCTAAAAAAGTTTTCTAACAAATTTATCAGAGCAGCGTGACATCTGCTGATGTAAACTTTGAAATTTGACAGCGTAAACAAACTTGAAGCTTAGATACTATTTGAAATTCATCACTCATATATTCAAATTAGACACCTGACAAACTTTCACATTTACAATATCTGATGAAAGATATAAAAATATATTTCTGTAATGAATTCACAGAACAATTTTCAGTTAAATAATAATATCGTTGTGAGATACATAAAGCTTTCCGAAAGTAATATGTTGTTATTAGATAATAATTCAATACATTTTTGAAAGTTATTTCCTCCTTGTCTAATAGTCTTGTCAAAGACACGTCAACTTTAAGGAAACACGCTACATTAATGCAGTATTCATATAGAAAATATTAGAATAAATAAACTTTTATGTAATATTTTCGTCGATTCAAACCACATTTTCTGGTCTTTCGTGGTTTATTTTCGAAAATACGTTTACAGCAGTTTATTCCTTAAAGATTTCTCTTTTCGAAGCATAATGGTTCCACGAGTTTCTTTCCAAGATTTTCAATTATAGGTTGATGAATTGTTTTGTACGATATCTCATTTCACGAAAAACGAAACTTCTCACTAAAAAGAATCGAGTCATTAAAACTATTTATAGACTATTTATAGACTTGAAAAAAATTAATAAATATCAATTAGACACATACATCAGGGCTTATTATACCGTTGAACAGGGTTAAATTACAAAATCTTTAATGATTTTTTTTTTTTTAAATAAGGTACGGCTCTCTATGGCCATGTACTGAACACTTAAAATGCATTTTGGACTCAATAATGCATTTTAAGTGTTCAGTATAATATGCAAAATAACATCTGCCATAATTAACATTTTTATTCTTCTAAATTATATTGATAATTATAACGTGTAAAAACAACAATAATACAAAATTATTTTATTTTTTTTTTTAATTATTAGCATTATCTACATAATATATCTCTTCTAACTTATTTTATATAATTTTGTTTTTCTATTTTGTTAATTGTAAAATTTATGAATAACGTTAAAAAATATATTTCTCTAATTAAATTTATCGTAAAGAAAAACCGAAGTAAATTATTTGTATTCTGTAATACTGTTATTAAGATCTTCGAGATAAGATATTTGTTTTAATTTAATTTGCTTCAATGTTTGCTTTAAAATATCATTATAAATTAATTATATATCTACATAATTACATTTTAATTATATATTGAATTATGATGAAATGTTAACGGGTAATATTTTAAATTAAAATATGATATAGGATCGCATGAATTTTTTTATATATATATAATTCTACATATATCTCGGCAGATCTATCTATCGAACAAACTAAATTAAAAGTAGAATGAAATTTAATAAATTCATTATTTTAAACTTGTAAGTCGCGTGTTTCAACCAAGACATCAAGAATTAATTTAAAATTTTTCAACATTTTAAGATAAGTTTTATATTTTGTTTTCTACCAGTTCTAAAGTTACTCATGTTTAAATTTATTTCTGTTACCAACATTAATTCAGATAAAATATTTGGTACTGATATTAGCTAAAAGATCATTTTCTTTTAATTTCCATATTCAACACAGCTGTTTTCGTTTTATTTGTTTATTTATTTGTTATTTGCTTATATTTTCCACATAATAAAATATTAATACAATAACAGAATATTAAAATGCTTTTCTTATATAAATATAGCAATTAGATTTTATATAAGAAGCTTAGGATTGAATATTAAAATATTTTAATAATCATTTTATTTAAAAGTAGGATTGTTATAGAATTGATGGTGATTTATGACAAGACTTTATAATTTAGATATTTATATATTTTCGCCATAACACTTAGTTTGTGGCAATTTTTCTTTTAAAAATGTTCTGTTTTCTTAACAAACAAATTAATTTTATTCATTTTAATGCACGCTTATTTAATATTATTTTATTTTAAATATAGCTTTCGGCATTTTACATTAGTACAAAGAGTCTTCTGATTTTTTCTTTGCATGAATTTTTAATTCGCAAAATCACAAATACAAAGTAACATAAGAAATGAGAAAATAAATAATAAATTTAATGGCAATTTTTAATTTAAAAATAATTTTAATTACGTAAATCAAAGCTAAAATATCGCAATTAATAAAAATTCTTTAATAAAAATCCAGCTCCTGAGGAAATAAATGGTTTACTGTTATGGTATTATCGCCCACAAGATCTACATTATTTTCCCATCTCTTCTGCTGTTGTGTCATATCACACTCAGCACTTTTTGGAACTGTGCAAAGTCACGTTATCACCGCCATTGCAGAGCCGCATTTTATCAGAAACCTTTTAATCTTTTAGCCAGGCTGAAATAAATGCTTAGACACGCGAAATGATATTCAGCTTGATTTCATGTTGAATGAATTTTTTGATTACTTGGAATTTAAATTATCTCAGTAACAATTTTTCTTACTTTTTAAAATGCAAAGAAAATGTAAAATTCATGAACTGTGTGTTTACAAGAAAAAGTACAAAAAATTTTACTCATTCGGAATTATTATTTTGTTTTTTAAATGTCTATAGTTTGCAAAAATACAATAAAGTAAATCATTGAATTTTAATGAAAAATGTATAATATTATTAATGTAAATAAAAATTTAAATTTTCAATTTTATTCAGTTTGAATTGAATTGTTTATCCAATTACAAGGCATATGTTGCAATATTTTTGTATTGTTAGATTCTATCCACAGGATTATTGCCATATGTACACAAAGTAAGCAAATGTAAGACATTGATTACATAAAACTGCAAAATTTTTAGAATAGAGTTTACATTAAAAACTTTTAAGACGTAAAAATATCATGATGTTCATATTATATTAATGTCAATGTTATAAATTAAAAAAAAAACATAAAGTATAAAACTGAAATATTTATTTAAATTAATATTTATATTAAAGTTTATTATGAAGCGAAATACAAAATGTTTCTGATTATTATTTAGATATGTAATGTACATTAAGAGAATAATAAATTAGTATGCATAAAGTTAATTTATTGATAATATTAAACAAGAATTGACTCATGCATATTGTAATGATACTTATCACATATCAGTTATAACTAAGCATTTTCAGTTTAGAATTATTCAACTTTCAAAATCGCTTGAAAGGATTACATAAATTTTAATTAAAGTATTAACAATGCATTTTAGACTGCAGTACTTTACTAAAATTTCGAATTTCTTCAACTAATAATCATTTTCAACTGTATACCACTATTGATTCAAAATAACAACTGGAAAATTGTTAGTTTGCATTTTATTTTGTAAATGTATTTAACTAAAACATTTTAAAAAATTACTCATTCGTGTAGTTGATTTACATTACTGATATATTACTATAGCGTAAGAAGCAGAAAATTTAGCTGAAAAAAGATACACGCTATATTTATAGTGAATAACGAATTTGTCTTTAGATATTATGTTTAAAATTATATATTTGATAATTTGAATTCGATAAAATAATTGCACTTTTTAAAATATGATAAATAAAGTAACAATGTTTAAGAGTGATAATTCGCAACGATAAATCAATCAAATTACTATATTACTATCAGAAAAACATTAACAGTATTGTTTTTTTATAATAATAATTAAATTAACTTGTAGTTTTTAATTCGTTTATTTTAGATCTTATTTGTAAAGTAATTTACGTTATCATTTAATTAATTGCAAAATTATGATATTTTGCAATTAATTATTGTCAAATTAATTACACAATATTCTATAGCATAATGTATAGTTAATTTCAATCTTACTATTTAATTTTAATGCATTTATTTATAAGGTTCAGACTGTGTGAGAATTATAGATTGAAGATATATTGACAAATTTAATCTAAGGCATAAAATTTTCTTCATAGTTGGAATTAGTCTACATAAAAATTTAAGATTTGTAATAAGACTATTAATAATAGGCTATATATAAACATTCAATGATAATGCATGTAATACTTTTATTCCTGGAATTTCCAAAACAATATTATTTATTTCTTCCTGAGAATTATAATTATAACAGTTAAATTAGTTAAGAATTAAGCATAACAATAATTGAAAATAATGATATTGTCATAATGATCTTTTAATAAAATATTTGAAATACTCTCTTTTCAAATGTAAACACAAATCAAATACTTTAATATAATATAATAGAACGGTTAGAGGAACGAAATAACTTAATAATCTTAATCTTTGTTGTTGTTATTAAATATTTTCAAAATTATTATAGAAATATATTTTTAAAAATACACTTTTCTTTAATAAAACATTTTCATCTAAAATTTTTCTCTTTTATAAATAACGTTATTTTCTTAACGTATATACAGTAATACTATTTTATTTGAAAAAGTAGAATAATATTATACATAAAGAATATTCAATGGAAGTTTATTTTACATACTCTATTTTTCCTATCTATTTTTCTATATTAGAAATATATGTAAAGGTATAATATGTAAAGAAAACTTCGATTGAATCTCTTATATACGAATGTCTTCCTAAATAAAATAATATTTTAAGAAAAAAAAATTTTTTAGTTACTCTTAAAATTACTAAAAATATTATTACAAACGAATTTATATTAATAAAATTTTTTAAATTATTCTGAGATTAGATTTTTACATAATGCAGCAGCAGCAATAAATTATTTAATTGACACTTTTGTGGTTTCTGTCCTTCTAAAGATATTACGAAAATATGAATGAATAAACTAGAAATATACTTCGATAAGTTGCTAGTGAATTGATCATTTGACTATTCACAGTTTGATTTAAAAGAAATTTAATAGAGGAAATGTAATTTTCTATGATTATAAAGTTGCATGATAGACGATATTTGAAAATAATCGCTTAAAAATTATTTTTGATAAAGAAATATCATCTCGATTATTCATTCTTTATTTTTTTTAATGTTATAGGCTCAATCTCTATGATCATCTAATGTGTTTAGATTCAACGAAAAATATATATCTTGTGTCGAAAGTTTTATTCTTTTCTATATAATTCTTTTTAGGAAATTAGAAATTTCTTTTATTCATTTCAGAATTATATTATTTAGTTGAAATCGTTATAATAGGAAATATAAGTTTATAAAATTACATACATTATTAGAATATCATTGATGTATGGATTTATCGTGAATGAATGAATGGTTGTATTTTGTTCAAAGCACAAGAAATTTTGTCCTTAATATTTAAATTTGCATTTCTGCTTTGGCAATTTCGTATCAATACGGAAAATCGTCACTTTCCAAAACTGAAACAATATATTCCACAATTTCCAGCTAGATTATAAATGGAAACTAAAGATCAAACATTAATGATTATCTAAGATTAAATGATTCAACATATAAATCATGTAGTAATATTTACTAAATGGATATATATGATATATATAGCAAGATGTATATTATTATTATATATTATATAACATACATTTTAAAAATAAATATGAATTAAATTTAACTGAAAGTGTTTTATAATATTTTGTAATTTGTTATAATTCTGATAATGTTTACACATTATTAATACGAGTAATTTTATTGCTTTAAAGGTTTAGAGACTACTCTATGCCAGAATGGTTCATATCTTAATAATTTCTTAGATTTATTTATTATTTTCCATACTTAGTAATGTTCCTCTAGCGCATTTTGAGCATTAAACTCAAAATATGTCAGAAGTTTACTAAGCATGGAAAATAAAAAAAGTAGACATTAAAAGTTTCTCTTTTGTTTTATAAAAAAAAAGTTTTGAACTAATTTTATATACTCAAAACAGAAAATAAAGTTCTCACAGAATATTTCAGTTTCGTTTACACTGATTTTGTCAAATTTTGAAAATTCTAATGCATTTTAACCATGGCTACATTAGGCTACATATTTGAGTTCAAAAACAGAAACTTTATAACTATAAAACAATTACAGTAAAACCTGTGTAAATCGGAATTGCACGGTACCGAATATTTTTTCCGTTTTGGCAGGTTTCCGTTATATTCAGGTTCCGTACTGAACAAGTTTTACTGTATATTAAAAGAATTGTTATATCGTTCTTCATTATATGTCTTTCTGTTATCTTAATTTATTTGCTTTTTTTATTTTATAAATTCAAAGTTTATCAAATAATAGATTTAAAGCGCATCATTGACAACTTCAAAGTTTGATAATAATGCACTCTGAATTTATATAATGTATATTAATGAACGAAGTGAAAATATTAACTATTAAAAGCATGAAGTAATGAAGTATAAAATAATATTAAGTCAGTTCAAACAATATTCGTGATAAAGTTATTGGATGTTTTGAAATTTTAGTAGTATTTTTACTAGTTCCAATTTAAAATGTTAGTAGAAAACTATAATTTGATAAAGTTTATACATTATATGTACTACTTAATATTACAAAATGATTATATTTAAAGTAGTTATTTGTAGTTCCTGTGTATTAAATATTTTATTATATTATAGACTTATCAACATTTTAAATCTTTTTACACAGTAACTTGAATTCTTTAAACATAACTGGAAAACTTAATTTGCATTATATTCCTGTTCAGCTACGCTTTTGCTTCACTGCTTCGCTATTGCGACAATTTTAATTCCGGAGAAAAGAAGTTAATTTCTCCTTTCCTGTAATAAAGTTTTCCTTGCAATTACAGTTAAATTTTAAATTTACATGCATAAAGCTGAGAATAAACCAATAAAATTGGATATTATTCAAATAGCTTCTGCAAAAATTTGAAAAATTTCGTTTCACTAGACGATTTTTCATTGAAATTAACATATATATTTGTCATTTATTGAGTTTATTAATGCTTTATGTTTGATACGACTTGAAATATTATATAATTGAAAGTCATTCTTATTTATGCGCTTTTATATTATGAACTGTTTATTGAAATGAAAACATTATTATAAATAAAATTAATACAATTAATTTATCTAATTATAAGTCTTTTTCATGAAAATATGAAAGAAACATCATAGAATATTATTTTTTAACATGTACTGTACAGAACAAAGGCAATACGAGTAAACATGAAATGAAATATATAAAGTCATTTTAAACATTGTAGAATCACTGAAAATCTTTTCATATATTTGCCTTTGTAACAAGAAAGATTATCTACTCTCATTTATTTTCTTTTTCTTGACAATAGTAATTAATAAGACAAACAAAAACATAAAGATAATGAATAATGTTTTCTGGGATTGTAATGTAACTTGTTTTACTTTGAATTTTTTTCATATTACATAAATAAGGACACAATAATTGTGATATAAATTTAGAACAAGTTATGAGAAATGAATAATCCGAATTTTTTAAATACACATAGACTATACTTAATTGTTTAGTAATGAGTGTATATAATTAACAATATTCATAATTATTTTATAAAACATATTTTAAACGCTAGAATATTGTTTCTTTGAAATAATAAAAATAAATCATACAAAACTGGGAAAAAATATTAATTTTAGTAAAAGAAAAAATTATAGGATCAATAAAATATATTTTAAGATATAGAAGTGCATTAGTTATTTTTTACCAAAATTTATAATTGCTTAAACATCGTTTGCTGGAATATAGCGCAAAAATGAACGATGCCTACTTCGTTATTCATTCTTATTCCTATTGAAAAATGCAAACTTCCAATCAATAAACTTCTTATTCTTTTCAAAGTTAATGACGAAATGAAATGTTTAGACAGTCTGCAATTAAAAATGCTTAGAAATCTCAATATTAAACTTTTCCCATTCATGATTTTAATGAGTTTTTTTATTAAACAGCCGGAACAAACATAAATGATATTAGAAACAATACGCGATTCAGTTAAATTTGCCGTTACTTTAAAGTTTTGATATAAATAAACTAATTTTGGAAAAAATTCTATTTTAGGAACATTTTACATAGAAATTAAAAAATTCTACTCTTGAATTATTATTATACAAAGTAAGTTACATATTCATATTTTAAGATTGGAAGGACCAGAATTATTTCCAAAATTTATTACGCTAATTTACCGTAATTAACAATGTACAAATAATCAAATTCTAAGTATGGCAATAATTGATTCAAGTTATAATTATTATTTTGAGATTCAGTTACGACGAGAAAAGAAGTTTCTCGTTTCGATTCCGAAATTATAATAATTTCTATATTTATAAGTATTGAAAAATAATAATAATTTAATTTTATAATTTCTAAAATTAAAGTTTCTTTCTTATCAGTTGCAGAACACTTGGAAAAGCGATTTAAAATAATAGATTCTGACAACTTGTTTGTGCAAATTTTATTCCTTGTTTTCTTTATTACTTTTAGTAATTACAATGGTATACATGTTAATATTCTGTTATTCTTTAAATAATATTAGCTGTTATTGCGAGTTTTATTCAGTAACAGGTGTTGGTGTGCATTAGTTTTGGTTAATAACACTTCATTAACAGGGTTGCTGTGTTTCAAGAAAACAAATGGCAATGTAATTTATTTTTTTAAACAAATTCCAGTTTATATTAATTAGCTTAATTAAAATGTTAGCAAGAATTTTGTATTCAATTGCTCATTTTCTTCATTGTAATTGTTTTTAAGAAGGAAAGCTAATAATAAAATAAGAATTAAAAAAAAATGAAAAAGGAAAAGAGTAATTGGATTATCGTTGCCATTAACTATATATGATGTAATGAATATTTTTAAAAATAAAGTTTGTTTCACGTAATCTATAAACTGGAAAATTAAATTTTAGTTGACTTTGATTAAAAGTTAAATAATCTGCAGTGATTATTTCTATTCAAATGTCAATAACTCATGCAGTGTTTACAGAAAATTCTATCAAATGAATATTCAAATGATAAAGATCTTGCTAAGTTATTTTTGGAAAAATCACTAACACGATTTCTCTTCGATTTATATTTATAAACACAATCAAATTATTTTTGTGATTAATTGATTTTATATAAAGCATATTTTATTTTGAAAAAAAAATTATCTCAAACGTGATACCGATACAATATATCTTTCGAAATAAGCAACCTCAGAATTCACAGTTGGTTGACTACGTTCAGCTTTTATTGTTCAAAGACGTATCCAAGGAACTCCATTTTTCTCTTTTTGTCCCCCTAACTGTCTAGTTTTTGGCGCCGCATTGTCGCATGTCCTGGTTATTGTCCATTTGTTTACTGTATCAAGCTTCTTTACTATTACAAATACTACACATCCAGTTGGTTGAATCACAATACTAATCGCATTTGAAAAATTTTTAATTAAATTTTTCTTAAAGATTTCTTTCTAAATATCAACCGTTATCGATTGTTATTTAAACAGCAAAAGAACTCGAGTGTAGGGAATAACATCAAGTCGACTCTATCCTATAACATTACAGCTGTTTGTATTATTTTCTTTAAGCGCCATTACTAAAAAATACTTCCTGTTTCGTTGGTTCGTTTTTTAATCGTTATATACTTTTTAAAGCTTTACATATAATAATTTACATTACGAAATATTGAGATTTATTTATTTTTTAAAAAATCGAAGTTAATTTAATTTTTTGACCTTTAACACTTAATATAATTATTTTCAAATGCATATATTTTCATCAATTTATAAATTACAGTCGATTTGCTTATGTTTATAACCGAATCGACTGTAAATGTTATAATTTTAAATATAAAGTTAAATTATAAAGAGTATCTTTGAGACGTTGTACTAAGATAAACAAATGCAATATTACGGCGATCTTATATTATAGGAAAATACTTACCGTGTATAAACAATAGGTTACATTGATTATAAGGTAATTTAAACATTTAATGGATGTTCCTTAATACCTGTAACTAAACTTTTAAAATTAATTAATTAATTAATTAAAATTAAAACAAACTTTTGATTGCGCTAATCTTTTACTAAAAATATTTAATTAAATAATCTTGTAAATATTTACTGTTTATCCTTACATTTAATAAAAACAAAAATAGTTAACATATTTAATGCTACTTTCATAATGAATTTCACATTTGGTTTAGAATGAAAAATTTAAGAATTTTATTATAAATATTTATATAAAAAAAGCAAAAATCACTTATATTCTGTTACTAAAATCAAATTTGTTTTATTAATTAAATTTTTAAAAATAATGAATTAATGAAATATTCTATTCCATTCAATGAATTTAGCCTTTAAACAGCATCGAACTTATTATTTCGTAAGATTTACACCTTTTGATTTTTATATTTTTCATTTTGATGCTTGTGAGAAAGTGTGAAATTCGCGAGAAAATACAAATATAAAGATTTGACTGGGATTATTTTCAAGATACTGACTTTTCCTTAAGTAACATCTATATAAATTTGTTAATGATTATAGTAATGTAATTTATTTATGCTAAAATCAATTTTGATGGCGAAAGATAATCGCCTCATTTTGCTTTCTTTGAGGTGGCCGAACGTAACAGGTGCAAATGAATCTGTAGATCCTATACTAAGCAGCTTTTGTAGCTCCATGTCGAAAAAATACTACTAAGTAAAAAGTAATATAGTCTAGTTGATACGTGCTTCTTGTCTTTAATTACTTATATTATACTTTTGTCGAATTTGGACGTTCTTTTGAACTAGGATTCGTTCTCTTAGTGTAATAAGTCCTAGTTCACAAGAACGTCCAAAGTCGACAAAAGTATAATATAATATAGTTAAGGTTTCAATTAGTATTTTTAAATTTATTTAATATGTTTTTTTTTGTTTATTTACAATTTTGTTTAGTTTATAGATTTCTGTAATAAACATTATAGGTACTATACGAATGAAAAACTTTTAAAAGTAGACCTTTTATGGTGGGGTCCCAAATTCCTTTTAGCGTTAGGCCTTAAAAAGCTATTTTTATGAGATTCAAATCAAAATCTGAAATTTCTGGAATTATGGAATTTTATACACTACCGACCAATTATGTAGCTTCCAGAAATACAGAATTACCAGAAAACAGGCTAAGTTTGAATTTGACAGAATGTAGTATTATAGTATAGCTTTCTTCCGTCATGCCGCCCGTTTGTTTAGATTTATGCGGCGTACGCGTCGCACGATGCAAGTTCAATTATGTTCTTTACTTTTTTCCGCTTAATTTTCATCTTAAATATTATTCTAACTTATACACTTATACACGGTATTCTACATTTTAAAATTATCAAATAGACTCTACTTTAAACATGTATTAATTTGTATCTGGTAAATACAATTATTTTTCTAATTATTTTTCATTGTTTATTTTAAGTATATATTTAGCCTGTGTGCAGAAAAACCGGAAAATCCAGAAAACGAGACCATTTTCGGCCCCAAGTTTGCCGGATAATTAATTTAGAATTGTACATAAAAATGGCTGTTTATTCTCATTTTAAAATTTGTTTTTCTAATATATTCTGATTTATTATTATTTTATTTTATATTACTTTACTTTTATTTCATTTCTAAATAAACCACTTAGTGGAAAATAATATTGAACTTAATAGACAAATAGTATAGCGACAACAGCTTCACATTTTTTTATTTAGTGACATTAAAATTATTAACTATTTTATTAGATAAAATTAAAATATGTATAGAAAATTTTCTAATTGTATAATTTTATGAAATAAAAAAATAAATATCTAATATTAAGTAAATAATGTTAAAATAATCTTCTATCCCTTTATGGCAGTTATTTCTTTAATAGGTCTGAATGGAACTATATACTCTGAACAAAAAATTATTCTACAGCAGAGAAGTTTCATTTTCCCAAGTCATTTTAAAAAACTGTGGTCATGTAGCACAATAAAAAATAATCAAAATAAAGAACAAACATATATAAGAATACGAATATACAAATATATATAAGAAAAAAATAAAATAAAATGTAAAATCATGACAAAAACTTTACAGAAATGTTGATACGATTTTGCTTACACAGTGAATATTTATCACAATTATTAAATTGAGTATTTTGTGGGGTCTCTTTCGCTTTCAGTTATGGCCAGACATTATTTTAGTATTAATGCCTTCGGCTCTTTACAATGGCTTGGGCGGTTGTTTCACAAACATTTTGTATGATTTTCTTCATCTCTGCCTTGTTTTTGGTGTCCTCTTTGCCAACCGGTTCTTCAAGTCAGTCTGTATATTTTCAATTGAATTGGTATATGGTGATTGGAGCACACCAGTCTAACTTAATTTAATAATTGTGAGAAATATCCACTGTGTGAGCAAAATCGTATGATCAACTTTTTTGTAAAGTTTTTGTCGTGATTTTACATTTTATTTTATTTTTTCTTATATTTGCTTATAACTGTAGTAATAATTTTGAGGGAAAGAAATAAAATGTTTCTTCTTTATTTTGATTATTTTTTATTATGCTACATGATCACAAATTTTTAAAATGACTGGAGAATGAAACTCCCTGCCGTATGAACAATTTTTGCATACTGTATATATATATACAATATGCAAAAATTGTTCTTATTGTTGTGCAAAAAATTGTTGTGCAAAAATATGTATATACAGTATGCAAATATATATATATATATATATTAGTACATAGCATTTAAAATACTCATAATAGAAGTTTACTTAAAAAGTAAAACATAAATCTTATTAAAAAGTTAAAATATGATTATGCTATTTATTTATTATTTGTTAGAATTAGATACTGTTAAAAATATATAAATTACAGTATAAGTTATGAAAATAAGATTTTCTGCATGATTTATATAACAATATATAATATATTTCTTAGAAAATTGATGACAACAACATATATTTAAAAAAGAAAAAACAAATATGAAATCATAAAATAAAACAAAATTAGACTGAAATGAATATATAAGAATTTAATATCTATCTATATATACTCTGTATATACATTAATGCTAAAAGCTGTAAAGTACAGGAGTTTGCTTACGTAAATCATCCTGTTACAACCGTTCTATATATCGGCGCTCTGCAATATGGCAAGTGACATTTATTAAAATTTTAATTATCTACAAGATACTTGTACAACATGGACAGTTAATCATGTTCAATAATAATTAGTCTATCGTTTTTATATTGAATAATTATATTCTCATTTGATGGATCATCATAATTAATGTATTATCCTGTGAACTATATACTAATATTTACATTAAATATATAATGATAATAATAACAGTAATAATAAAATAAGTGAGATTTAATAAATAAATTAAAACGGTAAATTTTATTAGTGTTTATATTCTCATGTTTCGTAAACGGAATATGTTAGAAAATTTAATATGTGAAATGCGAAACCAATAGTTTTGCAGGATCTTATTTAATCAATTTAACTTTGAAATATGTTTTTGAAAAATATAAAATTGCTTTTTCAGAAAAGGTAAATTTTCTTATGAGAAATTCTTCACTGACATATTACATATTTACTGCAAATAAATTTTCTTAAAGATTTCAAAGAATTAAGGTTATAGAATGGCTTATTAATAATTCTCTTTTAATGTTTATGTTATATATACGTGAAAACAAGATTATATAATCAGTTATAAATTACAATAGAAAAATTTACAAATTGTGAAAATTGCCTTCATTATTTCGTTAATTTTAAGAATTTATTAAGCTTTGACAAGTTTACGTTGTTGGAAGAAATAGTGCATAAATGACAAGATGCATTAACTCACATCGCCCTTTTTGTAAGCTATTGTTGGAATTCGAAGTTTTAATCCTGCCTGTATATGGATTTCTCTCCGTTTCGTAGCTAAACTACCATCACAATCAATTTACATAATAGTAAAAAATGTACAAAATTGGTTCCGTAAGAAAAGATCTGTTGTGAGTTGGTGCATTTTTATCATTTGCGGAACTATTTCGTCAAGAAATGTGAAAATTTGTTTTCTAGTTTTTACATTCTTCAAAATGTATAAAATTATATGAAAATAGTAGTAGCATATATAAAATTTAGTTTAAATGCTGCCAATCTTTAATCATTACAGTTGTGCATAAAAGTAATATATATATATATATATATATATATATATTGATTACATATAAAAAGATATATTCACAAAATTCGAAATTATATCCTTACATAATAAATTGATGTCATGCGCTAAAAAAATAATTTGATATACTGTATATTCATTATGTAGAATATAAAACGCTACATAACTTTGCATTCTCAGAGTCTCAGAGTTGTATTATCGCTACATAATGTCCACGCAATGGTTCTATTGTATATTTATTCTTCTATTTACAATTAAGTCTAAATTATTACTGTTATAAACTCCTATAATTCACGTTCTGGATTCTACCAATACCAGTTGGTGAACGACTAATTACACACGTATCACAGCAAGTTAATATAAATCATAACTGGAGCACAGTTGTTTCCGGCAAGATAAACTATTCCTTGATACATTACCAAATTAACAAATACAGTTTACATTTTGAAATGAAAAATTGTTTCTTATCAACTTCTATTTTCCATTGAAACAATGAACTCTATTTATAGTTTGATTCGACTAGTGTCAATATTCTTTTTGCTAAAATTCAATTAAAAGATTTTCGATGATTAAAAAACACGAAAAAAATCAATTTTTATCAAATTTAAGATTCCAAATGATATAATTTTATTGGCATGTCAATGAGAATTATATATTATCCCGACAAATTCGAATTTAAATTAAATATTGCTGTTGAAGAAAACATACAATAGTACAGTAAAACTACAATTTTACGGTACAGTTATAATACATTGTCCTTAAAATCTGGACACATAGGAAATCTCATTAACTATAATTTTTCCCTCCACAGATTAAGTATGACCTTGTCGAAAGAAGAAAGAATTGAACTGGTACTTCTCAGTGGACAACCATCCTTCATGACCACGTGCATAGACATGGTCATGTCAGGTGGTCTCCTCGTTCACCTGACCTTAGTCCCCTTGACTTCTTATTCTGAAAATGATGGAAATCATCTTGAAGACGTTATTTAATATTCCAATTGAATAAAATGTTAATAAATTTCATTTCTTGAAAATATGTATTTTTGGCTACGTGTCCAGACTTTATATATATTATACAGTTAAATAACCTTAAATGTTTTAAAATAATATTGTAATTAAACATAGATTTAGAATATAAAAAAACAAGAATAATATGATTCAACTTTATTAAATTAACTAAAAATTTAATACAAAATATACAGAGTGTAATAATATATATTTTTTCATTCGATGAAATTAAAATGTAATTAAAATTTTAAGTAATAACTCGAATAATGTACTATAATAAAAGGCCTAATCCTTTATCTTGCCGAATTTAGTTTTCTTTTTTTATCACTTCAGCAGCCATTTTAGTTTAAAAGTAATTTACTGATAGCCTGCTCATCAATAATTTTTTTTTCTCGTTTCGTTATTTGAAATAGGTAAAGACGATTAAAATTAGACGTGGTTCGACGACTCTCTTAGAAATTCCAATCAATATGGAAATTATAAGAAAAAAAACTTAATAATTTTTACATAAGATAACCTCCTTTAGATGGCTTCCTTGTGACGTGCAGTTTATTTCACGAAGAAGGACTTCACAATAAATTTGAAACGATGACAGCAGCTTCGTACACCCCGCATCTGATTAAACAAGAGTAAAGTATTTCCGTTTGATTATCTACTTTGGGCGGAGTCCTACAATTTAAATCATCCCGAATGCTCTGATTAAATATTTTTTAGTCCCATTTTCGTCTGCATTCTTTACTTAATTAAAATCAATTCTACTCCTTCGAAATTCCTCTTGAGGCTGTAGTTTAATTAGAAAAGCTCCAATTGCGAATATTGAGTCGCTATAACGATTCAAAATGCATAACAACATCTTATATGGTTGTTTTACCTGTGTATTTTAATCACTCGCGCAAATACAGATGAGGAATGTTTTGTTTGTTTGTACTGTGATCCTGATTTCTATATATATATTAATATTAGATAAATAAATTCTATAAATGAATAACTATAATTCTTATATTTCATTTTTACTTGTAATTAACGAAATAACTATAAGATAAATATAATTTAATATCAGAAATATTCGCATGATGTAGAAAATATTTATAATATGATTATTTTTATAATACTTGATGCGTTATTATTTTGTACTGAAATTGAATTTTATACTGATAATTAACCCGTTATATAATAATATGCATCATAATAAGAGCTTATTTTATCATGCTCAAAGGTGGAAATTGATTTTTTGGTTGTTTGTTATTATTAAACACTTGAGAAATTATTTATTTTGTTTTTTGGTAGAAAATCGATTTGCAGCTTTAAAGGTGTTTGTTTTTACTTCTTCTTTAGTTATTAAGAAACGAGATAATAATTCGTTTGAAATTATCATTTACAAATAAATTTTTAATGTCCAGCAGATATTTATTTAATTTATTAGTGCTTTTTAACATAAACAAGTAAATATATAATTAAATTTTTTTTATAATTCGCTGTATATTCTCAACATGAAAAGTGTAAATAGTTTTGGATCAATCAGTATATGTAAAAATAATAATTGATAAAAATGATAGAAAAGTATATTTATATTAAAATATTATTCTTTTATTTTTGTAGTTTGTTATTATAGTGATGTGGCTTGCCTTTCGTTTAATTATTAGTAAATTATTTATGAAACGAGCTCACAAAATACAGCCTAATAGTAATTTTATCTCCCTTTGGAGTTTTTTTTTTTTTTTTTTTTTTTGTTAACCTGGATAGGACATGAACTCTAATTGCAATTAATGAGTTGATTATCTTCTGAGAGTTTTAATATATATATATACGAATGTGTAAGCTGTAGGCATTTTAATTATTGTATTACATATTAAAATATCAAGTCCAATATCCTAATTATTAAGCCAACTATTATGAATTATATCAGTTTTATAGTATTAAAAATATGAAAATATTTTATAACTTAAATAATTTTAACGTACAATAATATTTTTATTAAACTTATATAGCGTGTTTATGTTCTGATCAAATATATTCACTTCTTACACGTTTTATTATAGGTCTAATGCGTTGAGTTAGTGAAAAACAATTTTTATTACTTTTATTGTAAAAACTAAAGCTTTTAATTCCGACATAAATGTATTTATGATAGAAATAAAAAATTATTACATTTATGCAATTGGATTATTAAAACTTTACTAAAGTTATCTCATTCGATATAAATTAATTTTTTAATTGTTTTAAACTTTGCATTTTATTGCTTTATTCTGTGAATTTGCTTTACTTTATTATAATTCGATGTTGATTTTACAGATGAATATATTATTAAAGAGCCACAGATATTTACTAAAATAGGTCTTCATGTAAAGACAAGCAATTTGATTTTTACTGATTACTGTAACAGCATCTTAAATCAGTTTTGGGCAATTATTTTAGATAAGAATTTTAAATTCATGTGATATATTACTATTTATTATTTTATGAAAATAATAAAACAGTAAAGGAGATAGGGGTAAAACTTTTTTTTTATTTTAAATTTATAAAACATTGGACATAAGTAACGCTTAAATCGATTGTAGGCCAAAGAAAATACTTTTAGAAGTTTATTATGAACAAAGTAAGTATCTTAAGAGTTAACGATGAAAGAAGCTTGTAAATTATTAACTGTAAAGATAAACTTCCTCGATAATTTCGAAGTGGCGTCTTTAATTGAAGAACGTTTTAAAGTAGGTGCAGTGCTAAATGGAGTGGTTCAGTTGAGTGGTGCGTACCGATTCGTGTCTCGCTTTCAAACATTTAACATAAAGCATGCTTCTTCTAATGATTAATGATAAACTATCTGTTAACGAACCTATTTTTATTCCATATTATTTATTACATCTTCTTAATAAACATTAAAACGTGTTCCCAAAATACTTTTCGAAGCGTGATATTTGGATATTTGAAAATTTCTCCAAATAAAGTCGTATTTAAAACAGAGGGGAAAAAATTTGGTCAAATGATAAGCATCTATCTATTCTAGTTTGGGATTGCGGATCGTTTCCAATTGAAGATAAGATGTCGATCTCATCAATAATTCAATGCTAGACTAACACCTGCCTGTACGTGATCTGTCCGAAATGATCCGGATGATCAATTCCACCAAATAACCTATAGCCTTTTTCGTTTTAGCTTTTATTTTTAAAATTCAAATATACATTATATATATACATATATATATTATAGAATCGGATGATGTTTCCAAATTAAACTTACCAGTTAATCTACTAATGGAAACTTTGGAAAATGTTTATGTTTTACACTGAAATTAATCGTGATAATTACGTATATATACCAGGAAATTATAAGAAAACCAGTTTAATTTTATTATTAATTTCATAAAATTATTTGTAACTTATAAAATTTGATAATTTCCTTATAAACAATCTTTTCCGAAATGATTGGTAGAGAAAATCCGATTCAAAACTGTCGAATTTTTTCTCAAAAGGTACTGTACAAACAGAAATGCAAGTTTATGTCTTAGATAATTATTTAGCTGACTGTAATATTAAGAAATTCTTGAGAATGTTGTTAGATTCTCAGAACTTATACCGTATAAATTAGTTTACTTTTAACTGCAGAAAGAAATTGATTTAACAACTGATTTACAACATAAAACGACAGTCACCTTACAAGATGATTAATTTAATTTATTTCAACTTAACAAGTTTCCACATGTAAAATTGTTAATAGAGATCCACGAATGGATCTTCGAACTGATGGAAAATTAAGTAAGAGAAATACGATAATATCGGTAATAGTATACCAGGGAATTTCCTTTGGCTCTTACAGTAAATTAGACAAGTAAAAAATTAGCGCATAAAATATTCTTTACGTCCTAAAAAAATTCTGTGTCATATTTGTTAAAATATATTAATATATTCAGAACATTTAACAAACACCTGTAAGTTTCAATAGACTTTTTAAATTAAAATTTTGATAATATTTCATTGAAATAATAACTAGATTTTAATGAAAGTTTAGTTTAACAAATTTTGTTTTTATTATAATTTGTCAATTATTTTAAATTCTATCCAATTTTAAACTTATTCGTAAGCGTTTTAAAATATTATTGCTGTATTTATAAAAATTCGGCTGCCCCGAATCTATTGAAGCTTAAATATAAAAATTGTAAATTAACGGTCAAGGAAAGATTATCAGTATATTTTAATTAATAATGTATATGGAGTATACTTCTTTATTACAGAATTATTTGTTTTATTTTTCCTTAGTTTATCTTCATATAAAGCATAAAATAATATTTGCATTATGGATTTGAATGTAAACAAGTCGCGATTTCGAATTGCTAAAAAAAAATTAATAAAAATAAGTGAAAAATCTCTTAAATCATTAACAATTTTCTTTCTTTTCGTAATATAATTTTTAATGTAAACTTATATGGAAAATAAATAATTAATTAATCAAATTTTAGATATAAAGTAAACTAAATTCTTATTTTTGTTTTAATCACAATATTACATTAATTGATTGAAACGATGAATCACAAACAGAAAATAAAAATGAAACTTAGAAACTAAAAAAATTCATTTTAGTTTTTGTTTTCTATCTAAAATAAGTTGAAAGGAAATAGTCGATTGTTGATTCTTTCTTTGTGAAGAAAATCTGACACAAAAACTTGTTTATTTAGACCAAGTGACTAGCAAGAAACTACACAGTACAAGGTTATTGAAGACATCAGTTTTTATTTAGGAAAAAAGAATAGTTCCAACTATTTATTATTTGTTTGTAAGTTAATTTTTGTAAGGCTCGTCATTCAATTAATTGTCCTGATAGCTAAACTATGAAGTAATTGTTCCACTTCAATCTCTGCTCGATCAATTCCATTCAATATATCCCACCATGCAACTTTTAACCTTTTCAGGAATAAAGTTACTTCCTTTTTTTATGGAATTTTTTTTTATCTTCGATTATTTGAAAAATGAAATCGAAATTATTTATAATTTTGTAAAATATTTTATAAATTTAAATAAATTCTATTTACGTCTATTTGTTTCACGTATGATTTTTTTTTTTTTTTTTTTTTTGCAATTAAGAACACTCAGGTCGTAGTTTATTTGAAAATAATTTAGAATGGTTTAATATGACTAAATATTGAATTTTGTATGTATGATTCTTGTATTTTTATTATTGTCAGCAAAAATTTCGAAGAACGAACAATTACGAAGTAGAAGATTTGAAAATAGTTCTTATTTTTTTCTTATAAATTGCTGAGAGAGCAAAATCTATTTAACTCGAATACATTTACTATATTTAAGACACTAAAATTAATACATATTTTTATAATTAATTTATTGAAGTGAGTTGTGTAGATATTTGAAGTGAGATTTTTATTTTAAGATCTCTTTAAAAGATTTAATGTTTGTTTATAAATGCTTTTGTAATGAATTGCGTCTTTATAGGTTATATTAAGCATTCAATTTAATTATCAAATGGACATTTTATTGTTATTTACGTTAAAACGCTTGTTAAAATTACTAAAAAAACGATTCTACTGTAAGCATACCAAACTTAATTATGAGCGATTACTTTGATTTTATCAAGTAGTCGTCCATTCTACTCGAAGAGAAGTGAAATAATCCAGGCAAAATAATGGAAGGAAAGTGCTGGCTCATCATAAAAGTATCCGATTTCTCCCGATATTCATTAAGTGGTAGTTGTTCCAACATGGCTCATGCGTAATACCCAAATGTCCGTACAGTACGTGAAGAATTTGGGTCTACGAGAAATTCGAGTTCTAATTCAGTCATTCGTGATTTTTCTGGTTAATTTTGTTTTCCACTGAGCTGACGATTCTTATTCTAAATGAATTTGTAATGAGAAAATTTGAAACATTTCTATAGCCTATTCTACATTAATTCAAATTTTCATGCGCATTACACATTAAGACATCATCACTTATCAGTAATTCATAGAAGATACAGAACTGTACTAAAAATATACAATTTTTTAATTTTATGCAATGTAAAATTCAATTAAAATAGACTGACCCGATAATTTCTTTTTATATTCAGTTAATACTTAATTACTATTATTGATTTATGAAGTTTATCATCAAGAGATTCGCCTTTGTAAACAGTTATAGTCGTAATTCCTGATCTTTCTTTTCGTCCTGATCTTTCTACAGAAAGACAAACGAACATCACTCGATAGACTAACAGTTTTCGATCAAAATTTAACAAAGAAATAACATATTGCCCATTCTTCTGCCCAACCAATTAAGATAGGAGAATCCTTTGGCAAACTTGTAAACCATGTTACCATAGCGACTGTCATCTTCACCTTGTTTTGGCAGACATCCCGGTGTCCAATATAAGTCAAACTTCTCTACTCTGACAAATGAAGGTTAGTGACTCGGTTGCTGACCACCTGATTAATTTTCGTCTGTGTAACTCGTTGCCCACGTAATTTACCATTATCTTCATGCCGACTGCACCATACTTTTCGTCACCAAATAATATTTTAATGTCACGCGAGACAGCATAGATCTAATTACTAATCTATTTTTAGACTTTCAAAAAATTGTTTTGATAAAAAGAATATATATAAATCGAATAAAATTGATAAGATAACTACTGAACTTATATAGTATTTTTTAATAAATTTAATTAGTAAAGACAATCGCTATAAAAGTTATCATTATTGGGAATATCGCCTTGATAAAATTACTTATTCCTTTCAAATTTTGTTCTAATTTTTATAAGATTAGAGTATAAAATATAAATTTATACCAAGTAATACACTCAGCGTTATAATTTTACAGCATTACAAGAACGAAAAATGGTGAAAAATTAATAAACTTTATTGTAAATTTTTAATTTTTATACACCTATATATACTTTAAATCAAATCAATAGTCGGATTAGATAGATATATATCCCTTAATGATGTTCTGATTAGAATTAAGATAGTTGCTTAAGACAATTATAGCTCAATTAAATATTAATCTATGTAAATAACATGGTAGTAGTCGTGTAATTTATTTAATGGATATTTTGAAAAAAGCATAGTTTTAATCATAAATATGTTTTACATATTTATGATTAAAACTAAATTAATAATTAATCCTAAGCCAGGTTCAACACGTTAACTTCGTTTAAATTCAAATCTCCTGTGACAATATGCGGATAGAAGTTCGCTATTGCTATTTTTAGCAAAGGTAACCATTTGAATAAAAAAAAATATTCCAAATTATATTTTTATTACGTCCATGTTAAAAACTAGCAATAAATCTAAAACTGCATTTGAAATTTACATATTTAACATGTTTTTCTTCAATATCACGTCATAAAGAACACAAAAAAATAACTTACAAAATGAAAAATATATATATAATGTTTCGATTAATATTTATGATTATATTTTGGTTTTTTACAATATCAAACTGTATTGCGAATTCAAAATCAATGATAAAGAATTAAAATTTATCACACGAAACAGCCTATAAATTGACACTAATGATAATTGTCTTCGAGATATAGAAGCTAAAATCATTCTATTAAGAGATAACGGTTAATTTCTCGAACGATTATCGATTATTGATTACTTTGATAATTTATGTGACTATGATATTCACTATTTTATGATAAAATTTAATTTAAAAAAGGCTGCTTAGCTTTTTTATTTACAATTCGAACCTAAACAAGATCTGGCAATCAAATACGTTTTTATTACATTTAACTTGAAATTTTACAGCAATTTTGTTGTTATTTTATTGATATTTATATAATATTTATACAAAATTTTTGCTTTCTTTTATACTGTAGTAATAAATAATTCCAATAATTAATTAATTAAATTCTTTTTTTTCAATTTTTATATAAAAAAACGTATATATAAATTAGAATTTTGAGATCGTAATCATCTTTTGTAACAAAGCAATTTGAAATATTTATCGCCCGCAGCTTCACGGACCATTATACAAGAGACCAGAAAATGTTTCGTCTATTTTATTTTGCAAAGAAAATTTTCACCAGTAAAATTTTGCAGTCATATAAAAAAAAGTAATAAAAAAAATGAACTTCGAAATGGAACATAACAATTAAATTTGAAAGCAAAGTTTGTTTCTCTGGAGTCGTAGCTGACACTAATCAATTTCGAGCAGAAATAAGAAAAAACAGGAATTACATTTTCCGAGTTTGGAAGAAAAATGTGCAAAAATATATTTGAATATACTGTATAAATTATTAACTCTTTCAATGTTTTATTATTTATGTTTATTTGCAGATATGTTTTACATTATAGACAGACTTTGAATTATGTTTGCATAAAAAAGACGAACAAAGCAATATCGCCAGAAGTTTTCTGATGTAATAAATCGAGTTTTATTTTCTCCGAACATGATCAGCACACATTTTTTATATAAATATATATATTTTTCTGTAGCTGAAAACTTTTTCAACTATAAAAATATATCAAACTTAAGTGTTTTTATTCGCATAAAATAAATGCGCCTCTTCCAATCAAACTTTATCGATATAGGACTATCTAAAATAATGTGAAAAAAACTAAAAATATATATTTTAATCGGAATTTAATTATAAAATGTTTAATTTTATAAATAAATTTATTATAAAAACAATTTATTTTTTAATTTGCAAAATGGTAAAGGAGTTTAAATCGCAAGACACGAAGATTTATTTTGTACGAAACCATTTAAAATAATTTATACTATTTTTACGTTATTATTATTCGCGTAATTGAATATATATTTTAAAAATTAGATTTATTCCTATTAATATTTAAAAATAATTCTGTATAATATATAGTGATAAGCACAGGTGAAACGAAGGACAATTATTTATTTGCTAGACAAATGGAGAGAGGGAAGTACTCTCTGGTTAGTATGATAAATGGATTTGCGGACAATAACTATTATCTACTCCGACTACAAGATATTTTGTCAATAACAATGCCACGCTTTCTTTTACAACATTATTGAGCGAGTAAATCTAATTTATAAAGCTTATGTACTAGAATTTTCCTCTATTAATTCATTAAGTGCGAGGAAAGATGGTAAAATAATTTAAAATTTTTTGAAAAAAAAAATATCTAATATATTACGTACAGTTGAGGTCATAACTTTCTTATTAAATGCAAAACACTTGCTTGAAATAAGAAAAAAACCTGTAAACACTGAGAAATTGGTTAAAAATAGTAACGTTTTCGACCACCCAGATCGAAGATTTACTGATTTTTCAGTTTCTATGCAGTTTGGATCCGTAAGAAAAGATGAAAAACGAATGTTTTTATATTAATTATTGCACTTTTACAATAATTGTATTTATTGGCTTAGGCTTAAAGCGTAGTAGGAATTTTTCATTTGCTTTGTACTATTTTAATCATTAATTTTCATCTTTTGTTGAGAAAATCATCACTCGAATAACTATAATTAAATAATATTCGTGTGATCTGTAGTTGCTTTATTCGCGCTACGGTTGAACTTATTGTAAATGTCAAGTGCTAAATTATAGGCGGTGTAGACATTCCAGCTTCCATCACACCCTGTTCTTTTTCATTTGATCATCATCTTTCAGTTGTTGGGTGGGGTGAATGGTTGCTATGTGGTAGTCGAACGAAGATAAATTGACTATCTCGCCTATTATAATCAATTGCATTTTTTATGAGAGAAAAAGTTGTTAATGATTGATTAAATTCAATACATTTATAATTTCTCCTACATTACAAGTGTATTATTGAGAGATTACACGTCTACAGACTGTTATATTTTTAACTCAATTTATTGTTAAACGTTGAAAAAAGCTAGAGATATATTTACAAGAATTCTGTTGAATTCCCTACTGGTGTATACTCCGCTCTAAATATAGCAAGTAAAATCACATGTCAGGTAAAAAGACTTACTCAGGTGATACTAAAAATAGAATAAGAATTTAAAAATGTTTAGTCTTCCGCAAAAATATTGTTAGAACATTTCGGTTTTCAACCAAAATTTCAAAGAAATATTGTAAAAATATAAAAACCGGTTGGTTTTTTCAACTTGGTTTGATTTTTAAAAGAATTTTAAATAAAGTTGTATTTTTATAATAATATTTTTGAGAAATTCGACATGCAAAAATATATATTATTTTCAGCGTAAAACTTTGAAAATAACGCATGAAACAATTATTTTAAAATCAAATTGAAAACGTATAAAAATAAAACTTTATCCAAATTAGAAATTTAAGTATTTCGAACTGTTTTTTTTTTTCGAATCTTTTCAGATATAGATTTATTGAGGGGTCTACATATGTATAAATCTGTTGTTCTTTATATGACATGCTTTAGATCAATGGTTTCCAGTTTTTTTCTGTTTTTATTTTTAGATTCTTATAAAAACAAGTGTAAGAACACAATTTATAAAAAATGATTTAGCGATTCTAACTTCTCGGCCATTTTACCTTCCCCACTGTTATAACACGGGAAAGTATTGTAAGCGTGTCATTTTTTTGGGCTTTTATGTTCAGGGAGTCTCAAAACGTCGAGATTTGCAAAAAAAACCAGAACGGTGAAATTTAATCCTCCGGGTTTTTATGAAATTCGACCCTCCTGAACCCAAAAACGTCACAAAAGGGGAAAAAAGTTCCGTGGATATGTAGGCTTATGTGTGTGTGTGTGTGGTGGTGTGTGTTGGATCTATTTCGTTTAATATCTCAGGATGAGATAAATATTAAGTTACGTAATTTGCTTGATAATTTGTATATTAGAGGCATTGATGCTATTAATTTTGTCGACGTTATAAATATTTCACTCGTTATTGGCACTTACAATATTTTTAAAAGTTTATCTATACCCTCAAAATTAAGCCCTTTTTACCTTTCTATAATATTCAATAATAATATAAAAGTTATTATTTAATAACAATTCATAACAGATGGCTCCGCATACACTTTTAACTTCGAGCTAGTGTCATATTATTTTTTAAACTTAAAAACCTCCATTAAAAAAGAAATATTTACCATGATTCAACAAAATTACTCATTTTAAGATTTTGTTATTATTTAAATTTTATATCGCAGTATAATTGAAAATTATCGGATTTCCTAATGGTTTCCTCAACAGTGCCGAGAAAGTCGAGCAAGTGCCCTTGCCATAGCGCCTAAGATAATAATCGGCCTTATAAAAATTTTATTTTGCTTAAATCTTTCAGAATATAAACAGAATAAAGTGAAAAAAGCATTTATTTTAAAATAATGTTTCGGTAATCTTTAATATGAGCTTTAGTTCAAACATAAATGATAACATATTTTATGCTTATTCGTGAATAAATATTGCAGATAGGGAATCGTTCTCAATTTCCAATCCCTTATTCATCCAAGAAGAACCCTTCTTGAATGAATAAAACAAGAGATTCTTCTTTGATTAGTTAGAACACGCATTAAATCACGCGATTTGGTCGCATTTAATAATATTCGTAATTCTTCTAAGTTTTTGTTTTCATAAATTTTTAATAAAATTTTTAGTTATTAAATTGATTATTAATTTCTTTTTGTGAACTATAATATGGTTGAATGAATCAATAAAATTAAAGCTAGAATTAAATCATTTATTTTATTATAAGCGACAAATTGAATGTAGAAAATGAAAAGTCGATTTCTAAGAAGTATCGACTTAAGTAGTAATTTATAACCATACTTTAAAAATGAACTATTAAATGTTCTAATTGGAACAAAATCCGTTTAACATCCAACATGACAGATAACGACTATGGAGAAGAAAAATCAATAGAGATTAGTATTGTTATGGTTCTAATAGTTTTCTTTCCTTTTGACAAATAAAGTGTATTTCTGACGTGTATAGGAATCAAACAGACTGACAAATTATGCTTGGAAAAGCTGTAAAATCCTACTTTCCGATGGTTCCAAATTATTTTTCAGTTTAAAATAAACAAAATTGATTTACTGATTAAACAAAAAGTCAAATGTTTACCCTTATCATTTTATAGTTAGTTACACACACAACTTTTTTTATAATGTGTGAATGTGATACGACAGAGTGGCCGCAATCGGGCGTGTGCCGAAAGACATTCTTAATTAAGTGCCTGATTTGAAATATGAAATGTCAAAAATAGAACAAATACTACGTTGTAAAAGTAAAATTGCGAGCTCTAACGGTCCAAGTGTTGATTTTTGAATTATATATGGACTTATAGTATTGTACGAAGGACTGGTGAGTTTCTCGTGCGGCGAGGAATAAACTCATCCGAAGTAGTGTATAACATTACCAGACGTACTGTACAGTACACACCATCCAAACTAAATTTAAAGGAGTTTTCGTGGTAACCATAAAATAGGAATTCGTCGGATATATTAGCACTAATTCATAAGGGGCACAAAAAAATAGGACTCGCAGGCGGGCGCGATATACTCTAGCGACGGCGTTGTAATACGATATACACTATGAGTGTGTTATTAGAACGATGCGATCGACATCAATTAAATGGTAAATAGTATAACTGAAACTAGAATAAAAATATATTTAAAATGATTAAAATGTTAAGACTATCTTTGAAATATTTCATTGAAAATATATATAAGTAACCGGTAATAAACTGGATGAGACACACAACTCGTCCACGCGACGAGACAAAAAAACTAACTTCCGTTTCCGCTTTAGATTAATTACGGAAAGTTGTAGATCTTATCAAACAAATACTGAGAATTATATACAACAAAATTGTTATGGTGTAATGATATTCTGTTTTTAGTTCCGATAAACAAATTGACTACGACTCGCACCAGACAGACACCATCTTAAACATAATCAACGTATTAAATTTCCAGCAATTTTTTTCATAAAATACATGTTTTATTTATTATATATTCTTTAAAAATAAAAATAAATGCATATCAAATGAATTAAAAATAATTGACAAAAGAAAATATAACGTGTAGAAAATGAAATCAATGCTTAAAACTAATTAAATTTTTTATAATTTATATTTTATTATTTATATTTTTAAAGATAATCGTAATCTTAAACACAAATTCGTTCCTAATTTTTATAATTTAAGATGGTAAATACTGCATTTCGAATTTATGTTTTTAATAACCAGATGCAAAAATTCCGAATTAAAGTAAAACGAAACGCTTTCTATGTAATTTGCGTAACGAGTAGTTGTGTAGTTTCTAACGTTAAATTTTCTGTTTACAGAATGTTTGTAGGTTTTATAAAAGTTTTACAAGTTACATTACGACTATTTTGCTTCTAAGACCGAATTAAATGGACCAGTCGACGGATAACATAGGAATTCTCTAATCCATTTAATTACAGTAGATGACTCGCGTTGAGCAGTGATTTTCAGTTCACTTTATAAACGTTAAATTAATTAAACGGCCGAGGTTAAGCTTCGTTTCAGAAACTAGAGAAAATAAACAAAGAAAATTTTTGTTTATTATTGTTTTATATACTTATTAATATTTTTAATGCTGTCGATTAATTGTTTTCTAAATTTATTCGCTAAAAATTCGATACCGTTCGTTACTTTTTATGTATCTCATTGTATCTTTCTATTCCCTTTTAGTTTTGAATGTTTGGCCAGGTGAGAGAGAGAAAGAAATCGAAACGATGCCACAGACTTAATATAGATCTTGCTATAAATAGGTAGACGAAAAAATCCTCTAGTAAAAGGAAATCCGGCTCGATATATTTCTATTTGTGTCTGCAGTTAGCGAATATAAGTGAAAATAATTACATTTTGAAATTTTCAAAACGTTTCAAATGAAATTCACTCGAGTTAATATCTATCTGAAAGCTCAGCACGACATTCGAAGTTCAGTCTGAAAACATTTTTACTCTATTTGTTCATTTTATGGGCGAGACTGAAAGGCAAACAAAAACATAAAAACTACATTTGTATTCCGTATTGGCACTGGTTATTTCGACAAAGTTTTAATTTTGTACTTAGATCTGGAGAACTAAATTCACATAATCTAATCAAATACTTTACATTTACTAGGTCTAAATTTTAATTTTCTTTTAAAAATAAATATATATTTTATAATACCTCTTAATGAAAATTTCTGTCGCTAAAATGTTATTAAAATTAATTAATGATATTTACTATAATGTCAACCTCAGAAACATTCAAAATTACATTACGTCAACGTTAGTCACTTGACAAGTACGACAGTCGTTGTCATACTAACATCCTGTCGTCGATGTTACAAACGACATGCCATAACCATTATTTTAGCAAAATGTATAGGTAACATTACAAGAAAAAAAGTTCAAAATATTTCCAAAATACGACTGGGTTTTAATTTTCTAATATTTAATCATTAACAATTGTTCTAGTGTTGTAAAGTTTAAACGCTTTTATTTGATCAAACATCTTGGAGTTAATAGAAGAGATGGAGTGTAAAAGAATTAAACAAGTGCACTGATTGTGTACTCTGAACGATAATAGGCTCGGATGTGATGATGCAATGTTCTGTCGCTGAGTTTAATGGCGAAGAAGTTGATCCGACGTATAACACTTATCATCAGCACAATGTATATGGTCGAAAGAGTTTTTCCTGTAGACTAAACCTGTTTTTGAACAACTAAAATGTTTTTAATGCCATTTCAAACTTTTTAGTGTTACAAAAAAAGAAGTTTTAAAACATTTTATGTTCTTTCGGGAATCAAAATAAAACAAAAATCTTTAAAACAAGTTTTTAAATTTCATAGTCTGTATAAATAGCATATAACATTAAATGCAAATTATTTATGCATTAAATTATATAAAGTAAATTCACGGGCCTGTCTGGCATTAAAATAAACAAACAATTATCATAATCTTAACAGAAAAAAAATATTTAATAAGTGTTGCTTCATCTATTCTCCTAATTGAAATGCTGAATTATTGGTTTCTTCTATTCTTTATTTCCATCGATCTTCCAAACTGAATTAATTAATTAATTAATGTAATGATTAATTACAAATTTATTAATGTATTGATTGATAATACTTATATTTATTAATTTTATTTAAAGATAGCTTCTAACTTACAATGTTATACGTAACTTGAATGAATCGTCCTTGAAAATAAATTTTCGAATCATGTTTAAATTATTATAAACTTTATATTTTATTCATTTCATTTTTAATTCTCTAGAAAATTTAAAAAGTTTTTGCAATTAGGTTAATTTAAAATTGGAATAAAATATTTTACGGTAAAAAGTTAATTAATTGGTCTATCGATAAAGACTCTAATCGATAATTTTCCACTTAGAATGATTGATTTTTAAATAATTTTTGTTATGTACTGTACGTACTAATTCTTTTAATTTTAAATATAAATATTTTATTTGATGAAGAAGCATTATTTATTATTTAAAAAAAAACTGCTTAAATATATCTGAAATAAAGGAAATTTTGATACTTTTTCACAGATAGAAAATTTGAAATACAATATTTAAAACTTCATATTTATGCTCTATTTTATTTTATATTAATAATATCTAATAAATTGCATAAATGAAAAGCAGAAAATATTTTTATAAAAGCTATATATCAAATATTTCCTTAATAAGATCATTCATATTTGTAGCAAGTTAAGTTTATGACAAAACACAAAGTAGGACGTCATGAAAATGAAAAAGTTGTCTCTCATATTCTAGCACATCTTTCGGTTATCTCTTGGGGTAAGATAGTATATTTTTACTTACTCCATCGAAATGGTGATATGATATGTCACAATGATGGGTCATTCACCATAAAAGATAGGGTCTTTCAAAAGATATATGACAGTGGCAGCAATTTTTTACGCTTAACGACTCATGACTATTCTTTCAGTTAGATAATTTCGCTTTCTTAACTTGAATAATGTAGTTAAAACTTTTATACTTTCTTCTTTATACATTGGGCATTCGAAAAATCGTTCTGTGGTAGACGTGAATCGTGTAAAAAATTGATCTAGGAACGGAAAATTTGCACAACTTTTATTTTCTTTACTTATCAAACATCTTTGTGCACAATCTTTAACGCTTAATCGACATTCAAATATCATGACCACAAACACAGGATCATACGTGATGGAATTTTAACGCTCACGTTTTAGATTTAACGCTTTATATTATTTTATAAAGTGAAACAATTTGTTTTTGCCATTCTTTACAGATACGGAGATATGGTGCCGGATACCATAACTGGTAAAATAGTCGGAGGTGTTTGTTCATTGTCTGGAGTGCTAGTTATCGCCCTTCCAGTTCCTGTCATCGTGTCAAATTTCTCTAGAATATATCATCAGAATCAAAGGGCAGACAAGAGAAAAGCGCAAAAGGTAAGACCGTAGTTAATTTTCCTTCAAGGTTACATAATTAATAAAAACATTTAAATCATTATCACCTCTCTTGAGTATCTTTCTAAATTATTCTTTCTAACAATTTACTACTACGAAATTAAGGAAACCAATTAACGTAAATGGAAATTTGTTAAATAGTTTAAACGTTTTCCGAGTCGAGTTATTCGATTTAAAAAAAAAAAAAAGGCGAAAAGTCATCAAAGAGAAAGAATGGCAAGAATTTTTTCCCTCTTGTCTCGTTTGAAAGACTATTGTGAAAAACTTAGTTTCTTCACATCACCAACAGATGTCATCCGGTCGCTGCTATATAAATGACTTGTTTCGTATGAAAGAAACCGTTTCTAAACCGAAATGGTGGATGTAGTCGAGTGGCAATTCACTTGTTGATTATTTTCACTCGGAGATAAATCGATTTATTCGTATAATAACGTAAACTTTACACTTTATTTGTGACGTCACTGTAATTAATTATCGTCAAGAGATTAATTTTGTCAATAGTTGACAATTCTCAATTCTTTAATTCAATAACGTTGTCTTTAATACATTTTCAATCCCCTCTTTCTACATATATATATATTGCTGCTGGTATATACTAAAACAAAAAAATGTAATTACGTCGTTTATCCACTTTAGTTTATCAAATTTATAAAAATTGAAGGAAAATATTTGTACAAAAAATATAATTGACTTATCCGGATAAATTTTAATTAAATAAATTATGTTTTATACATTTCTATTTAAAAAGATACATTAATATTTTTACTTATATAATTTTATACTTAAATGCAAATTTCAAAACTTCTTTTATATTCATATACAAAATATAATTGTTATTTTTTGTTTGTCAATTGCGATATTATATGAGATATTCATTCAATTTTTCATAAACTATTTTTTACTCGTATTTTTTATTTTAATAGAAATTTTTGGAAAAAAAAGTGAGTAGTAAACTATATTTAAATGCAAATTTTCCTATCCGGATAACAATATATTTTCGCAGAATTTTGATCAAATTTTCGTTTCGTTTCATCAAAAAATATATTGAAGTTAAATGCTTGTTAGAGTTAATTTTGTTTGGAATGAATTTAATTTATTTTATTTTAATTAAATTTTAAGTCTGCATAATTGCACTTTATCTGGAAATTTTCCATGCTTCTATCTTAATATAAACAAGATTAATTTTTCAAAACATTATTTTATCGGCTAAAAATAATTATTTTGTGCTTTAAACATTCGTGTCTAAATTAAAAATTTTATTTTTATTTAAAGTAAACATTGATTTATGCAAATATTTAAGAGTTAATTTTAATTAAAAATGTTATTTATTATTATTTTATAGCAGTAATAAATAAGGAAAATACAAATTGTAAATTAAGTACCTCTATTTATTTAACATATAAATAATTTTAAAATCTTCAATTTAGTATGAAATATATAAATGTTCTTTAACTAAATTAAATATAAATATTTTTTATATTAAACAATAAGTTAAAAACATAATGTAAGTCATATACTGTATATTATTGTATAAGTGTATTTCATACACATCTATTCCCGTAAATATACATACAGCTATATATAATATGATGTCTATGTATACATATATATATATACATACATACACACACATGTCCTGTACATAAATACATACATATGCAAGATTATTTACTTTCCACAAAAAACAAAACAGATATTTTAGTTAATGTATATGTGTAGTAAGTTTCAGCCCTTTTTTCAATTTTCCTTTTGCTTTGTGAATAATAAAACAGTTATTTTACAAATTACTCATTTAAATAATATAAGCTTAAATTTACAGAATTGTTCGAATAAAGTTTCAGAAATTAGCATATTTTCCGAATCGAAATTCTGATAACATTTTAAAAAACTTAAACCGAAGGATATTGGTTAAGTTAAAAGAACGATAAACGATTGATGACAGTTGTAAGAACTGCAAGATCAACCAGGCGAACAAACAAGAAGAAGAAAGAGTATCTTCACTGCCCACTTCATGTCTTTTTACAGAGAACTCCATCGTAAAACACAATATCTCCTATTCAATACATACCAACTTATTGCATATATATGAGTTAATTTTAAAGAAATTGCAAACTTGATACAAATTTCTACCTTTAAGTGCACTTTTTAAATACGTTTTATGGTGTCTTTGCGATCGTAATTGTCGAGAGAAGCTGTGATTCTCGACACCTTCCACATTGATACGTCCAAATTTTCATTACATTTCATCTTATACAATCAGCTTACTTTATTGATCAGGAAAATAATGATTTTTTTTATTATTATTTCTTTGTGTTTTTTACTAGAAATTCTTCAGGTCGATAGTGAATAAGATTAAGGCAAGAAAGAAATCGCACTCTTAGAAATTAAGCCGAAAATTTTGATAACATCAATCCATTTGATAGATAAATACATTTGTTTGATTCATTTGATTTTTTTTAAATTTAATTTTGTTCAGATAATTGAATATTTCCATTTTAAATAGAAATCTTTAACTATTTTTATTTTTTTCAATTATTAATTTTTCTTTCTCAAATCAAAAAAAAGAAAAAAATATAAAATTTAAAATATTTTTTATGAAATATTATATTTAATAAATAATAAAACATATTTCAGTCAAAGATTAATTTTTTAAAATAGATTGAAAAGTATATTTTCAATTTAAAATGAAACATTTTATTATTCTTTTTCCTCTATGACTAGAGACATTTTTTAGAGTAAACACATTTTCTTATTTTTAAATAATTCAAAAAAATGGGAAATTTTGATGATGTCCATAACTAGGTTATTTCAAATTGAAAATGATAATAATAAATTTATAAATAGACTTCTTAAATTTTTTATGATTTTTATAAACATACATAAAATGATGATTTTTTTCTCTTAAAATTACAACTTTTATGATGTCCTGAGGGACAGGGTGGGTTTGTTTATTACATTTCTAGTAACTATTATATAAATAATTTAAAGGTATTATCCGTTGTTATTCTGAACAAACAAATAACAAAAGCTCCCATTATATATATTTTTAATATTATAAAGATGAATAATTTAATACTTTAGTCGAGGTTGATAGACGGACGTATATTTTCAATAAATTAATATTCATTTATAGAAAGCGAGAATGGCGAGAATTCGAATTGCAAAAGCTACAAGTGGAGCTGCTTTTGTTAGTAAGAAAAAAGCAACAGAAGCCAGATTGGCAGCTCAAGAGAGAGGTCTGGAAGTGGAAGAACTACAGGAAGATATCTTTGAATTACAGCATCACCATCTGTTGCAGTGCCTGGAAAAGACAACGGTAAGTAACTTTTCAATCTAAAATAAATAGTTAATCCTACTTTAATCCCGAAATTTTAATCCTTAAATTTATTGAAGATTTTCTTAAATAATTATGCCAGTTATCGTTATTTATATAATTTATAATCAATGTCCTTAGCGTAAACTGATACGTTGATATTTCGCCAATCAGCGTAGGCTATATTTTACGAAAAAACCAAAGAAAAACTGAAGAATTCGGTGAATAAATTTGTAAATAATTAGAATATACGCTTTAATTATTTTCTCGAGTAATGTTAATTAAAATGATTTAATTAATAATTTAAGATGCTAATTAATATGTGGTATTTATAATACCACAAATTAATTCGAATTTTTGAATATATTTTTATTTTTATTTTATGAATATCAAATTTATATAGCTTAAATTCTAAAAAAATTTAATAATTCATTTCTTTTAATTTACATAAAAATAGAATTTTATAAATTTTTTAATTCGCAAATTTTATTATCTGGTTAAATCTTAACATCTTTAAAAAGAGTCAAAGAAATGCGAATAAATAAAAATTTGTTTTTACCAAACATTAAAAAATAATATAAAATAATTAGTAGAACTTATTTTTAATATTTAATATATGGAAAATTTCCAATTTTAGATTAAGAATATTCTATAATATTTTAGAAGCAGAACTAATTTATTTAGAATATCCGTATTGATATTATTATTGAAAAATTACACAGGATATTGAGTCGTTTCAACATAATTATGCGTGACCACCACAAATTAAACAAAGAAAAATAATTTTGAAAAGAAGCACGAGATTTTTTTTAAGGTGAAATCCTTTATCTATTTATAAAATTGACGCCATTACTAAAAATGCTATTAGAATGGATTTTACAGCAAATCAACATAAGTGGCAAACAGACTTGTTTTATTTTGTTGCTATTTCGGTACATTGACTGAACATGGCTGTCACCGCGGCCGACGGTTGCCTAGCAACCCACGCGCTCCGGCTATTTTTAGAAATCCGGACCTCAGTAAGAGGAAATGTGGACGGAAGAGAAAGAAAATCGATCAAGTTTCTGAATAATTCCATATTATTTAGATAATACACAATTAATGAAAGATGAAATTTAAAAGGACCAAAAAAAAAAAAATTAATATTTTGACGCAAAATTGGTATAATCATTTATTTGTGAAAAACACGAGGCTGTATGGAGATTTTTCTTAATTAGAGAAACGTTCGTGATTTGTATTTTTATCAGAATAAATAAATGATAAACTGAAAATATCGTTTAGAAATTCGTAAAACTAAAGAAAGAAACGTCGTCATCGTGTTCCAACGTTAATTTATCGAATATTCTGATGAAAATCTAATTGTATCTCGTAATTGTTTTTCCACCTTTATGGAACCTTTTCTTAGAAACAAAAAATATATAATGCCTTGCAAGTGACATAATTAATTTTGATAGTTTAATACAGCAAAAATGATGTTTCTTTCTCGACATTGTACAAGTAAAACAGCAGCGAGACAGCCTTTTCGCTCATTTCTGTCGTCGTAATTCGACCGAATAATAGTGTTATCTGCAAGATGCAGGTTGAAACACCCTTCTTAAATTGAAAAAAGACAAACATCGCAACAAGAAAATGGCAGGTATAACTGAGAAAACGGTCCTCTTAAACTCCCTTTTTTGGGGGAAAAAAATAATAGTATCTTCTCGAATTTTGCCGAATCTAGATAAAAATAATTGATAGGCTTTAGACATAAAAAAAATCCGAATTTCGGAATTCCCACATTGCTACAACTTTAAACATATTTTCTTCTTGTATTTTATTTCTAAATTTCATTGATATTGTACGAGCAGTTTTTGTCTACCGCTACACGACTGTGTAGTTAAACATAAAAAGAAAAGGAAACTAAAATAAAATTTTTTAACTAAATTTGTTTTTCAATAAAATATAGATGTGTGCAAATATATCTGCCATTATTGTGTCCGGAAGATGAATTGCTCTATAAAATATTTATACTGGGGTGACCGAGCAGAATGTAAGAAATTATTTTTCGAATAAGTATCTTTCTAGTCTCTTCGGAAATTCGTTGATGCACGTTAAAATTTTAATATTAAATTATAATTATACATTGAGACATTAATCAAATCAGAATGCATAATTATAATTTCTGTAAAATATTGCTCTGAATATAGCCAGAATGCATTCGGTGCAATTATTAATGAATTCATTCACGATTCGACCACGTGGAAAACTGAAGAATCTTCTAACCGAATTTATTATTATATCCATTTATGATATGTACTGCTGGATAACTAGAGATTTAAATTCTATAACAAAAGAATAAAGGTGTTTGTTAATTTAAAAATGATTGATGCATTTTTTTTAAAAATAATTGTAAAATTTAAACGTGTGTAAATAAAAATTGTAGTCGATTTTCAGAAAGTCAGACATTCGACTGATTCAATTTATTTATTTTTAATCAAAAAGAACCTAAGTTATCTGAAGTTTTAGAAATTTTTAATAATTCAATTTATATGCATTTTTCCTTTCTAAAAAGCATGTTAATCAACAATATTTTATACATTATTTGAGAAAAGTTCTATAAAATCTGTCACTATGACTTACCAATAATACAGCTGCTTTAACATGAGTTTTAAGAACAACTTGAAAATTATCTTTTATGGTCACATTTTCTGAAAAATTAATGTTTTCATTTTTAATTTTATTTTAAAATTTGCCTTCCTTGAATAGTTTGATTGCCTGCTTACATTTGAGATTTAGATTTCCTATAAAGATCCTAAAGTATTCATTTTCATTTAAAAAGTGCATTTTATCTTCATGTTTTACGTAAATCAATCTAAGATGTTGATAAATATCGGGTAGTATAATTAATATGAAGGGAGGACTATTTTTTAGGTTCATTTTTGAATGTTGACACAACTTTACCACTTTGTCCATTAATTTCCAAGTTTTTTCAATCGTTCTACGGTCGATAACAAATTTGGGCGGTGCCATGGCTTCCGAAAATGCACCCTGAAGACGACTGAAAAGCGAACTGATGTTCATCGCTTGCAAGTTCGTCTTGTTACTTACCGCCATCTTGATTCGCCGAAACGATTTATTTTTAATACTGCTCCATTGCTTTTTTCCTTCTCCGCTATGTAATAAAAAACGATCTAACGAAAACGACCATAAGAATCGACGATTGTAATATACTTTCAAATATAATCCACGTAATTTGGCTTCACTCCTCTTGTAACCGCAGACGACACCACCACGGCAATCGACAGAAGGCCTTAGTTACTAAAGAGGCCGTTGAGAGGCGGGCATGCTTCGTTGTCATAAACGGCCGCATCATTTCCGATTCATTCATAAATTCTCAAATTATTATTATTTTTTCTCTTTCAATTTTATATTATTAATCTAAAATTAATGCTAACACTAATATTTAATTACATAAAATTATAATAATTATACATTTCATATGTTATTTCGAAATGTTTCATCAAAATTCTCACGTATTTCATAATTGAAGAAGAATTTACAGTAAATATTTTTATGTTCTGAAACTATAGTGTAGATAATGTATACAATATATCGTATTTATTCGCATATAAGACGAGGGTTTTATTTATTTAAAACAGCTTCAAATTCCTAGATCGTCCTATAAGCGCGAGCGAAAGATTAGAGAGGTTGCGGCCGAAGTTTTCAACGTGAAAACGTGTACGTCGGAAGTTCAGCGCCTCCTTCTTGTAAGCTTAGGAGGATGACAATGGCGTTTGGAACGTCAGTGGAATCATGCTCGACGTTCCAAACGCCATTGTCAAACTTCTAGGCTTACAGGAAGGCGGCGCTGAACTTCCGACGTACACGTTTTCACGTTGAAAACTTCGACCGCAACCTCTCTATTCTTTGCGTTTTTGCAAATAATTTTTGTGAATCGTGTATTTGCATTTTTTTACCGGATGCTTAAATACAAGAGGGTAACTCTTGTATTTAAAAACATAAATATTTTATCTTGATCGTTTGAATTGTTCTTGTATATTGTCAAGAGTAAAGATGAATAGGAAAAGCAAAGCTTTTAAATTGAATTCCAGATTAAAATTTCAAAATCATACGGAGCCCGATATAAGTTTTAATTCATTCCCACGCGAAAACAGATGCTTATTCAGAAATCAGAATTCGGAAAAACTCATAAGTGTAATCGACGGAGAGTGGATTCAACTGTCTTAACAGTGAATCACTTAAGAATTGGCAAAAAAAAAAAAGACGTTCCCGATTGTCCAGCTTTACGTGAACAAAATTATGTTGTCGATTTTACAAGATTTTTCCTTAAAGATTAAAATGCTAGTAATTTTTGCGAGACAATGTGTGCATTTACGTGAATTTGATATTTTACTTGTTATTGAACGAAATAAAATTAGAATTGCATTAATAAATCTAATTTTCTTTATTTTGATCTTAAAAGTCACACCTCATCCTATATACGAGTAAATACGATATATACTTTATTTACATTTAAATGTATTAATTATTTCTAAATTTATAAAATTTAATGACGAAAATTAGATCAATCTTAAAATTTAATGCATTATCTTACGATGTAAATGGCATGCTTTAGTGAATTCAAACATCTTTATCATGAGAAACGTTCCGATTTTAAATAAGAGCTTTAATAAATCGTAACACATTTCTAAATATTTAACATTTGATAAATAAAATTAGAAAATTACAATAAGAATCTTTTATAATTAAATTTAGAAATTAAAAATGTAATCCCTTACAACGAAGGAATACAGTGTGTTCAACAAACTACTTTCTAATAATTTCTAAATACTAAAACAGCATAAAAATTCGTAAGATTTATTTTTGAGTACCGAATTTCGGATAGAGTGCTTATACAGTGAACTTAACCTACTTCAGAAAACATGTCATACCATTTACCGTCGAAATACAATTAATTCTATTGAGGATAGCCGATGTATAGCGTTTATTGTGTTATACGTAATATAATAAATGCGTGACTTGGGAGATTTCAACACTTTATTAAAGAAGATATCGACATATCGAAATAAAATATAGCAACTTTTATACACAATTCTCTAAAGAACATTAAAAAGAGTTAATTTACTACACGATATAATATAATATAATATGTAAATATTATTTATAATATGCGTAAGCCGATATACGGTATATGCATATAACAGTGTCGTAGCGTAGTGGGGACGGCAGGGGCGGCCCGCCCCGGGCGGCACTTATAGGGGCGGCAAAATTTCACAATAAATAATAATATTTTGTAAAAATACCTAAATAAGGGGGCGGCTGACACCCACGCTACGCCACTGGCATATAGATATTTAATATTAAATATAACTTAAATTGTAAGACTGCCATAATTAAGATTGCTAATATGCAATTTTAAACGTGAGATAATTCTTCCATCAGCAAGTTATTAGTGAAATTGTTTTATCGAAAGCAGAAATCAACGTTTACGTTTGGAATTTTAGTAACAGTCCAAGATTCAATGATAAGAATAATGGAGTAGAAAGGTTTAAGAAATTAATAGACTATGACTTTAGTTACATCTGAAATTAACATAAAGTATTGTACACTATTTTACATTTTGCATACGAAAGGTTACATTATTTCTATACATATTTGTGTGCTGTAACTCTTCTCCGCTAATTTATTTCAATTATAATCATTTGCATTACAAACGATTTTAATTGAGATGAAAGCTTGTAGCTGGAACATTTTATGGACAGCAATTTTCACTTGCGTAGTGACATTACTATCAACGACTTCTCAATTCACGTAAATAAAAATGTCATAAGTTACAGGAGTTTCATTGCCGTTATCCAAAATGATGATTTTATAACTTAGCTTTTTTCCTTTTGAAGATCTCTCTATAAATTTCTTTTTATATTCCGTTAAAGACGAATGTACGACTTTAAGTGATTCGATCACTTAAGTTCTTCAGAAACATGAATATCGATACAATACTCTTGAGGAATTTAGGATTTGAAAGTGTTCTTACAAATATGTATTAAGAAAAAATTGCTGCACCAGTGTATTTTTAAAAAATGAGCATAGCAACAACTCGTGCGAAGGATTACTACATATTTTGAATAAGAAGAAAAATCTCATGGAACAGATTTTAAGACTGATTTCCTCCAGAGTTATTTACTATACGTAACTTTCTAACGAATCTGGCAAATACGTTTTTTTCGCATTAAAAGACATTCATTTCTGTTATTATTTTTTTATTTTTATCGCTTTCTTTTCTATTACAAACTTTTCGATTTTGGATATATTTTGATAAATATTCTTTTTTCTTGAAAATTATTTAGAATAAATAAAATCTATCATTTATATTATCTAGAGAGCAATGTTGACGAATCACGAATTAGATATATAGACGATGGTTGAAGATAATATCGTGAAAATATCTTAAAAATTAAAACAATTGATTATTTCACCTGTTCAGATTTTTTATATCATTGCCTTGTTTCATTTATGAATTTATTTTAATATTCTTTTATTTATGTTATTATTTTATTATTATTTATATTATTAATTCATTTTAAAAATGTTTTCTATATAATGTATTTATTTAGAATCATTTCACAATTAGATAAAGTGTATGTTTTGCAATCAATTTTCTCTTCATTGTTAATTTAATTTTCTGCATTATAATTCTATTATAAGTTGTTTACTATTTATAAGTCATATTGATTTCTATCATATTTTTCTGAAAAACTTCAAATGTGTCTCTTTATATTGTTTGAAATATGCTTAGGAATTGTTTTCCTGGAGCATTAAGATCTCTCTAAATGACTTTGGGTTAAAAAAATTATATTTTTATATTTATATTATTAAATTGAATGAATTTATTTTTAAAGTAAAATATTACTCATGTCCTGTTTCTTTTTACTTTGCATAAAATTCAAATAAACACGAACTTTTCTCCGAATGTTTGTTACAAAATAAAATAAATCATTAAAAATTCCGAATTCCCTTTTCTTATTTTTCCTTTACTGCTGCTTTTTTTCTTCTTATTTTTAAATATTTATAAAATTTTATAACTTTTTTCTAAAATAAATTAATTTTAATTAATTAACGAATCTCTTAGGTCATAGAATCTTTCAGTAAAACTAATATATAAATGATATATTTAGAACATCTTAAATTATTCCTACTTTATATATACTATATCTTATTTATCCTAAGTTAAAATGAAAATAAAATAAAAAAATATTTGGCTAATATCTTCTCGTCTCTACTTTTGATATTGTTTTTTCTAAATGCATAACTCAGATGGATTTACTTCTGCTTCTTGAAAACTACTGCAACGAAACACATATATGTTTAATTATTATTAATAATTTCCTACGTTTTGAATATTTTATTTTCATCAGTTTTAATACTAGCAATGATATCCTTCATAAATTATTTTCTTATATGTATAGAATTCAAAAAACCGAATAAATACATCTAATCCATAATCACTGTTTAAATATTTCCTATTAGATTTTAATATAATAATATCAAAACTATATAATAAATAAATAAATATAAATTTGTTTACTACATGATATACAAGTAATTAAAGATAATTAGATTTTATTCAGTTACTTTAAGGCTTTTTGCTAATATAGTTAAATTCTTATCAGATTTTAATGCACGATAATCTCAGTAATGTCTTTTATAAAATATTTCTTATTGTTTAATAAAACTGTAAAGAAACAATTAATAAATGCTTGTTTTGATGCCATAAAATCCTTATAATAAATTTTTTGTGGCTATATTTTTAATAGGAGAATATAATAAACGGAAACGAACCCATACATAGTGTTAAAATAGTTATTTCTTAGCTGCCTTAGGAGTATGTTATATAAGGAATATATAGGAGTGTTGGCTGTAGATAGTATAGGATAATAAGTTAAATAGAATAGGAATAAACAGGGGTAAAATGTATGCTACACATTTTACTTGAAAATACATTTAATAATGGTTTTATTTTAACGTATAATTTTAATTTAATTTTAATATTTATCTTGTTAAAATTTTAATTTAAATATAATTTAAGTGGATATTTGTATATTCTTAAGTTTTAATATTCAAGTTGTGCCAAGTGCAAAAGTGCCAAGTGTTTAATAAATAACACGGTCTTGTGTTTGATGCTCAAAATTCAAGTTGTTATTATAACTGGAATAAGATATAACATTTCACATCAAATTTTAAAAAATATCATCTATTTTTTATTACATTAAATTGCAAAAATATTTTTGTGAAAGGTTCTGCAAAAAATATTAATGGAAAAGATAAAAATCTGTCAATATTATTTTTGTTTCGAGCATTATCTAATTGCATGGGGAAAAAGACAGAAGCCGAGTAAATTCAAGCAGCATAAAAGGTTATCTGGTAATAACCATAACTAGATGGCAAGCAGCAGGATATCTTATCTTCGTTACAGACCACATTTCAGACTGCATCCTCGGGCTAATTACTGTAAAAAAAAAAAAAAAAAAAAAAAAAAAGTAGAACGACAAAGTCCAAATTAAGTTTAATAAATATAGAACTCAGTTAAAATGTGCCTTAAGGCATAAATGAAATGTAAAGCCGAGAACTATGACTGTAGTTCTCGGCTTTACAGTCATAGTATAGTCATTCGGCTATATAAAATTCTCAAACTATTCTTCTTTAGAATCAATGCTGCCAATTAGAGAGAAATTTCCTTTTTGGTGGGAAGTTTTGAATTTTAAATCGAAGAAGAGAAATTTTAAGAAAACTTGGAATGCTTTTACCTTAATTTATTTATTATTACCATGGACTGATAGAAATATCAGGAATGCGGATTTTGCACAAAAATTACTAATGCAATTGCATTAGTAATTTTTTTTTCTTATTTTCTAGTCCACAGAATAAAACTACATTTTCTTCGCGTGTCTCCTTACTTGATAAATGTCATTTTGGAAATTGGAAGAAAATTGTTATTTAATAATTTACAATTCCATTTTGTTTTTATAATACTAATTATAGGTGAAATGTATTATATCTCGGAATTTCATTTGCTAACTAAATTATAAAAGCTGCCATCCAAATGAGTGCTTCAAAGAAATGCAAATTTTAGATTTATGGATTTATCTCTGTAAAAACTTAGAAATTTAAATTAGAAGACGAATTTGTTAATAAGAATTTAACCTTTTTAAGAGATGTAGAACACAGTGAGAAATATGAAGGATTTCGATAACAAACTAGGGTTTCCAAACATAAGTTAATTAGATAATTTTAATCTTAGAGCTTCCATATTTTAATGCCGAAGCAATAATTTTTTTTCTATCGTAACTGATATAAAAAAAATAAATCGGCTAGTTACTGAAGTGCAGATGAAATGTAATCAATACAAAGATGTAAAGCAAAACATTAGTCTGTTCACACAATTAAAATTTAGTTGAAATTACTCTGTTTATTCAATATATATATTTTTAATTTCAGTTTTAGCACTTTTTTTTTGTTGATAATTAGACATTTATTAACACTTTTGAAGTTTCGATAATAAGTTTAATCCAAAAACAACTTTAAAATTGAATTTGTTTTTTAATTCTTTGTGTGGTCATTTTAATATAGCCAGTGACTGAATTTTAATGATAAAACTTGATATGGGAAGAGATAGGTTTCATAGAATAATACGAGAAAATGGGGAATTATGATTTAAAAAAAGGGGAGTATTATCGTTAAAGAAGGTTGGTAACACCGCCTAGAATGAAGTAAATTATATAGACAATGATATTTTTATATTTATTCATTATATCTTTTTCTAAACTAATTAGTTAATACATCTGTGTTATTTTAAGTATCAAAATGAATTAGACATAAATTATTTATATATTTTCGTTTTATGAAAATGCCTTTATTACTATTTTGTTGATAGTGATTTGTTAATTGGTAAATATAATGCAATATGTTATAATAATATTAATATCTTATCTTTGTAAACGAACTATTGACAGAATCATAAAAATAGGATGACAATACAGATTAAATACTATTTAAATGTAAAGATTATTTTAAATTAATAGTTAGAAAATAAAATTAGAGACTGACGAGTTTTTCGGTAATAACCTAAATTATTTTTTTTTATTTTTTTTTATTTGATAAAGTTAAAATTACATTATAGTAAAATGAACATATTAAAAACTTTGAAAATTAATTGGCGTTACTTCGAAAATAAAAAGGATTGATTATGAAATGTACTGAGAAATTTCATTACATTTCATTTTACAATTTCACTAAATTTTTAATATTTTTCTATTAAAATTAAAGTTTTATTTAGACATTTTGTCCATTTGGATTTTTGCCGAAAATCCAAATGGACAAAATGTCTATGGATTTTCGGCAAAATCTATTATCCAGTCAATATGATACCATATAATTATTATTTTCTTCACTTATTATACAAACATTAATCATTCAACGTAAACTAAATTGAAACTATTTTAACGTAAAAGAAATAAAGAAAATTTATATAAGTATGGATATTAATACATTAAAATTTAACTTGAAAATTTATGGTAAATGGCTAGATTTTTCGAAAACTCGTAATGAAAATAAATGATGGCTTATAAGTTTCAAATGTTGTTATATTTACTCTTTGTCGGTTATATTTATTTAGCATAATTTAAACATCAAATTAAAACAGAATTAGACATTTCATTACAAATAATTAATTAAGTTATAATTTTCAAATTCAAATAGTCATTTCTACCTATCGAGCGAGCCTTTTCCGTTTCCGATGAGTCGAGTTCACCATGTATGTATGTATGTATATATATATATATATATATATATATATATATATATATACATACACTCTCCACTCTTCTGCAGTTCCAGCTAAGCCAGAAAGTTATATATTCGCAGTGATGAATTCTTGATATTCTTCATTTGAATCTTAGTCGTCGTCTTTTTTTTTTTTTTTTCCTCATGTAGAGAAATAATCTTAATCTGTTTACAGTTGATCATATTATTATGAATCAATGTTCTATTTTTTAAGAACTAATCGCTAGTGTTTTAACATTAATCACTTGTGTTTTAATTTCTTTAAAACGCTAGTGATTAATGTTTAGCTGTAGATTTTTTTATCCGTTTAACTTCACTATCGAGAGGAAAGTCTATTGCTCTCTGATTTTTACCGATAATCATTAATTTGGTTGTGATTTAGTTTACTGTCACATCAAGTTGGTTATTTAATGATAAAATTCTTTACATTTTCTTTCGTATCGACTAACAGGGCAATATCTTCAACATATTTTATATAGTTTAAATGATTTCCATTTACGGTAATATTATTTTTATGTTCGTTTTCCCGAGATTTTATTTTATTTGTAAAGCAGCTGAAAAATAATGTCTTTCAGCATTTTTCTGTTCATTAGTAATTAACTATATTTTATTGTAATAATGTTTATAATAATAATCGAGAAAAAACTTCGACTCTTCTTAAATCGTCATATTATTATCGCGTAAATATTGAAATTAAATTGTGTATAGACTGTAAAGTTCCTATATGATGTTAATTAGAGTTTTTTAATAATTATTTCACATTAAATAATTTCTTAAATTTATAGTGACATAACTATAATTTTGTTCTATTGTGTATCTATTCGGCATACATTGAATTTATTATTATATCGTTTATATTATCATACAAACTTTCAAATTCTATATTGAATTTTGACAAAAATTCATTTTTATAATATTTTAATTTTCAATATTTTTTTCTTTACGTAAAGAAACTTAATGCGTTATACAATTTTTTTATAACTATGTCTGCACGATATGGGTTATTTCTTCATAAATAAGATAATCTATACATTCTATATATCTTATAACATGAAAACACTGTGTAAAAATATAGATATGTATAATTTATGTGTGTGTTTTGCTTCTTCTTAGTCTAGTTATTAGAAATAAATTATTTATTCGTTTCTAGTTATAAAATTCGAACATTTAAGAATATCACAAATTTATTTTCTATTGGAAATAACTAATGTAGTGATAATGATTGCACACTTCTTTCGTACTATCATCATTTAATGAATTATTAAGTGACGATGGTATAATAAGAAAGTTATTTATTAAATTACATTTATACTCCGAAGCATAAAAGTTTTATTTAGTTATAAGTTAAATTAATGCAAAATACTAAATATTTAAATATATTTTTACTTTTACTAAAAAGTAAAAATATATTTAAATATTTAGTATTTTGATTCATATATTTCATATGTAATAATAAACTTAAATCGGTGAATATAGAAATCCGTGCATAAAATTCTACGAGATAATCAGTTAAAATATTAAATTGATCACTTTAGTAAACATTTATTATAAGTATATATGATTATATATAGCAGGATCACGATGAATACTAATTTTTAAAATATTAATGCTCTCTGATATTCTTTACATTTCGTTAATAAAGATAGATGTATCACGTGATTCTATTTTATATCTACTTTTACGGACTAAAATCGAAGATATATTTAAACACGTTATGCCCAAGAGACAAACAGTCAGGTTTATTAAGTAATACACTCTCCTAATTATAAAAATTAAATGAATCGAATATCGTAATCTACTCTATGCCATAAATATTTCATAGGTCTATAATGCGTAATTTGGGAAATGAATTTCTATATTTCTCAATGAAGTTATTTTAGTAGAAATTAGAAACTTGAATAGTTCGTTGCTATAGATTCATTGCAATTTCTTAAGAGAAACAGAATTTTCTTGTTATATTTTTTAATTTTATATGTTGTTAATGCTATTAATGCTTGACAGGTATAGGTAGGTCCTATAGGCTAGTTCTATGCATTTGACTGACTAATCTTTTTAATATTAGTTAAATAAATAATTTCAATACAATAAAATTGTTTAAATTTGAGATTGTTTCCTTTTCCAAATATAACGCCCTTATAGAATATTAAATTAATTGAGGCACTGTGTTAGTGAAGCCTCTTTTTACTTGGCTTACAGATTTGTGTTCGAATTTGATTAAACTTTGGCCATTTCCGTTAATTGCCATGAAGAATCAAATCATGTATTTAAAAATGGGGTCAATGGCTTCGTTTTCGACATGAGCGGAGTCAAAGTGACAATGACCATGCTCCCCGACGCGATTGAGCGTGTCTAACAGAATTTAGGGCAAAAATAAAATTAAAAAAGAGCATTGCGTATTCCTAACAGAAAATGGACGACAAAAACGAACAAAATACAAGAACAAAACAATCGATGACTACCGAATGTAAGGATCATCTGTCCATGCTAGGCATTCATGTTGTATAGTTAATAACTGTATGTATATAATTGGTTAATGCCCTGTGCAGGGTCTTTTCGGTTCTTCCATTGCAAGTCGCAATTTGTTTTGCAAGGTTACTACGTTCACGTGTCCATTGATTAGGGCGCTTCTGTTACTCGAGTCGCGTGTCTATTTGTGTATAAACTTCTTGTTTTGCCCACTAATGGACTTTGTCGGTTTCCCTATTTGCAGTTGCGATGTTTTGTATTGTTATCTGTTCATGTGCCCTACGGTAAGGACGCTTTCTTACGAGTCAATTGTCTTTTATTGGTTGTACTCTGTTATTTGCCCTGTCTGCAAGGGCATTGTCGGTCTTCCCGTTTGCGAGGTGCAATGGGGTTTTGTAAATATGTTATTTTCTTGTGTCCCTACCTCAGGGCGCTTCTGTTGCACTAGTTGCCTATCAAATTATTGTATAAATATTTTAAAATTGTTTCAAATAAAAGCGATGCAGGCGTCCATGGGCCTTCCCTTTCATCCCCTTTCCTATCCTTCTTTATAATTTCACGTTCATCTTCTTCCTCTAAAATGCCTGTCTTCATTTTCACCCGAGGCAATACCTTTGAATAGTCTTGGTTTCATCCCCTATCTGCTAGAATGTGTCTATGCTAGGCAAGCGTAAGGATTGCTTGTTCGTATCCAGCAGATGAAAGGATTGTCTTCTCGTGTGGCCGAAAACAGTTTTCTTCTGATACACACACACTCTTCCTCTCTCATTCTCATACATATGCAGGCCCTTACATGCACATTCAAACACATGCCAGAACTCCGGTTAGATAGAGCAAAAGATAATTCGTATATACTAATATTAATTAAAAAGTTTTAATTACAAAAACGCAACCGCTCCGCCTCAATTCTATCGCGTTATGACAAAGTCTCATAGCGTCTCAAGTAATTCTTAAATTCCTTTGAAATATAAGTTATGTATGCGTATGTGATTTTATATTTATTCTTTAATAATATAACTTTAAAATATCATAGAAAACCAAAAGTTTAAAATTAATTTATAAATAGGAAAAATTATTCGAAATAATGAACATTCATTTATGCAGTATAAAAAATTGATTAAATGATTCACAACATCGTATAAAATCGAAATTATGCAAAAACATTCTTGAAAAAATAATAAAAATACAGAAAAGTTGAGATTATGTAATTAATTAATTAGATATGATATCCAAAAAATTGTAATAATATTTTTCTATTTAAATAATATATAGTTTGTATAAATAAACATAAGGTGTATGTATGCAAATCTGTGCAAGACGACTACATGAAATGTTACTAATCACTATCCAGATGAAATTATATACATGAAATTTTATTTTTTTAAATTGGAAGTATTCTACAACAATTTGTGATATAAAATTTGAAATTTTATAAAATATAAATTATAATATAAAACGTTTTTCTCGAATTTTTACAAGTGTATATACGCTTATAATTATTTCACTCTTAAAATTTGCATATTACTTACATAGGTGTATATTGTAATTAAAATATTATATAACAATATCAAGTCTTTTTCTTTTCTTTCCCTGCAATTTTAAAGTGGACCTTGATAAAATCTCTTAATTTACTTTTATAATGGAATTTTCTGATTTTTATCAGTATACCTAACTTTATTCAAAAATTTTCTGAGCTTCTTTTTATTTTATGAAACATTACTTCTTTACTAGAAAAGATTTTTCCTTCATAATTAGGATCATGCCTAATCAACAAGCTTTATCGTTATTCTAAAGAAGGAAGAGCCACTATTTTATATTTGAAAATGAGAATGAAAATAGCTTACTTAATATTATTTTAAAGATAACTTTTTGGAAAGTTTCGAAACAAAAATTTTAAGGTAGGTGCATCAAATATGGACACATTAATGAATTTTCATTATTTTGACCAACTTGTTTACCTCGCATATTGCTGTAAATTTACCAGATATATACTGCATCTAGTAAAGCTTACAATAAAAAATTGAAAAGATTATAGAACGTTATCTAGAAGTTTTAAAAGATTATTTTATAAATATCAGTAAGTGGCCATATTGGGAATACCATATATCAAATATGGTTAACTGTGATCATTTTAGGAGTGCAGGTTCTTAAAAAATGATGAAAAACCTATTTTTGTAAAATCAATTGTTATTTTTAAATGGAATCTATGAAATTTTAAACGGTAATTATTTTATTAACTCAAATAAGATACAAAAATACAAAATTACACCAGATTAGCAAAACTGAAAGTTTTAATGATGTGATCACTTAATGGGCATATTAGGAATCCACATACTTAGCTTTTGAAATATAAATAACTTATAAGACTAACGAAATTTTCAAAAACTGTCTTAAATTTAAAACTATTATTTGGGAAATGTCCAAAATGTTTTGATAGTCTGCAACATTTAAACGATAATAGCGAAATAAACTATAATTTTATAAAATACCTGTCAGAAAACCTTGTTTCCCCCTCTATCTGCAACTACGTGATTGATTTGAATCGTGTCATTATGGAAACTTCTCTTATGAATACTCATTGATAGGTGCTATCATCTAGCGAACGCGGCTGTCGAAAACGGAGAAACAGACTTGTGGCCATATTAGAAATATGTCTATATTTAGTACACTTGCCTTACAAATACACAAATCAAAATTTTCAAAAACAAACGATTTAATAATAATTTCTCACAAATATAGTTATTCTGTAATTATTCATGAATAATATTACTAAAATTTTATAAAATTATAAAAATTTTGTATAGATTTAAAGATTCATGCGGATGGAATATGGTGTAACTAAATTTCTTTTGGCTTCAATTACAGATGTTCCGAATTGTTCGTTTGATTTCTTAAAAATTCGTAAACAATAGGCTAAATTATAACTTGTAAAAAATAAAATATTTGTTTTTCTACATTCTATATATTGATAAATTATAGAAAAAGCAACAGATTATCCGCCTTAGTTCTATCGTCTAAATTTCTCTAAAACAATTGGTCTAACTTAGCTACGCGTTAAATTTCAATAGCTTTGAAATATTTCACAAAATGTTTCAATTATATTATCATATTTTATTATTACTGTTATTATTGTTATGCTGTACGTGGTTCCTTTACTCGGTTAGTACAGTGTTCAGTGTTGTGCTGAACCAATGTCAAGGCAGAGTTACAGAAAAACTGTTACTGTGGTAGTGTTTGCGCTATTCGTGTATCTATTTTTAAGAATTTTTTTATGACTATTTTTACCTGAAAGTGTTATTTTTGTGTAATTGTGATGTTGTTTTTGTAGAAAATCTCTTGCAATTTTTGCATTGGTATATAGTGAAAATTTACTGTATCTGCGAGGCTTCGTTTTTCTTCTTTACGAGGAAAAGCTAGCCATTCTGTGGACGACTTAGTGTGGTGTTTGTTATGCTTTGATAATGTTGTTCGTATTTTACCTTGGATAAACATACAACTAAACAACTCCAATGTATAACCCAAAATGAATATGTCAGTACTGAGATAACATGTGTTGATTGCTTAAATCTGTATTTTGAATTAAGTTGTGTTGCTAGTATTGAGTTCAATTTGTTGTTGTGGGCCTATTATTTTGTTAGTCTTTGTTTAATTTGCGTGTGTCCTGTGATTTTGCTCTGTTGGAATCCAAAAAATCTGTAAACTCATCCTCATTCATTCAATGACGCCTTCAAATTTCATGCTTACGTTAACGAAATAAGTGTGTAACTTATTACAAGTGATTTAGCTGTACTTTGAATGAATGCATGAAATTTTCTGCTGTTCATGTACAGTACATAAGCTATGGTAATATATATTGTGGTTTTTGTCGTGTTTGATATTATATCCATATTTAGTGTTTTTAACTTGTTGTTTATTTGTTTGATTTAATGTATGTGTCGTGAGGCCTATGTAGTGTTGTTGTCTAGTGTAGCGTTGCATTTTGTTTTATAGAAATAAGTGTTGGATGTATTTTGTACAGATGTAGTGCATGCAATAACTATGAGTGTGAAATGCTGTAAAGACTGGATAGCAAACTGCAAAAGATACAGAAAAGAATTAAATGGTTTCAGCTAAAAGAACCCATTTTAAGGCAAGTTTTAAAGAACAAGCGCTACAGAGAGTTTCGACTGATATCGAGAATATACAGCTATAGTACGGAAATAATTGAAGGGTGATTAAATTATTTGCTGAAAAAGTTTTGGTAAGGAAATCGGGAAAACTTTCGGAGGCAAGGAAAGCTGATGATGGAACTCAGCAGAAGTGCCGGTAGTAGTAAAAGAAAAGAAGAAAGTCAAAAAGAAGTGAATTGAAACTCAGTGGAATGATAAGCCCACAAAGAAAAGAAGAAAACAACCAAGCATATAGTAGCTCAGGAAAAAGCAAGATCACATAGTGCAATATATGAAGAATTTCTAATTCCTCATATACAATTCTTTGTATTATCTTGCTTTTGAAAAGGTGGGGGCAAAAATGATATTCAGAGAAGCTAAACAAAGGAGTAGGCAACAAAAGACTTCAACCAAGAAAAAGTAATTCAAAGGACAGATGGGTAGTCCTAAAAAAGGTAGAAGATAGTTCTTCCATCTAGTATGGCTATCACAAAGAGCTGCTTAATGTGAAGAATTAGAGATGTAAAAAAAAGTGAAATAAAGAACTGACGAATGATATAATTAAAGGAATGCAGATAACCTTAGAAATCATAAAAAATGAAAAACCCATGTAAACAGACGGAATTCCAATGAAAGCATGGAAAGCACATGGTAAAGAAGGTATTGAACTAGGATTTGATAAAAAGATTATTACAACCAAGAAGAAATACGAAACGAATGGAGAAACTACACTCTTTCCCCCAATTTATAAAGGAAAAGGAGACGACACACAAGACTATAAAATTACATAAACAGTAAAATGATTTCTCACTCAATAAACGTTTTTCAAAAACGTTGTGGAATGTGAAAAATTATGGATGCAAAGCTAAGGGAAAAGTGACAATAGCTGAAGAGCAGTTTGGCTTTATACCAAAAAGAACAACAGACCTGATCTTCAGCCTAAGACAAATATTAAAAAAAAATTAAAGAGAATATGAGGCCTAGTGTTTATAGACCACGGGAAAGCTTGTGACAAAAGTGCTGAGACAAGAAGTTTGACGAAGCCTTAGGGTTTTTCTCTAAGGAGCTCCAGAAAAATATGTTTAGATAATACAAGAAATGTATAGAGACATGAAGGCGAACATTAGAAGCAGAATTGTAGAAATAGAAAACTTTGAGGTGAAAGTGATGCTTCATCAGGAATCAGAACTAAGTCCATTACTATTTATAACATCGTAATGGGCGTGCTGACACTGTTTGTGTCAGCACGCCAGAGAAGTGGCTCCATGCTGCATGATGTAACTTATGCAGACGATGTTGTGTTGTATGCAAATTGAAGAGATTCGGCTGTACAGAAATTGAATTAGTGGACAAATGTACTTGAAAATAGGGCACTAAAGATAAGCAGAAGTAAGACAGAATGTTTGCATTTCAATGCTAAGGGGAGGGAGAATATATAGATTTGAATGGTGACGAAATCAACAGGATAAACTACTTATCGGACATTGGGACTGACCCCACGTATCCGAAAACGATTATTGGGGATTATTGAAGAAAGTGAAACAGAAAAAGAAGTAAATAAACGGATACAGGTGGGTTGGCAAAATTAGAAAGAAGTGTCAGGAATGCTTTATGACAAGAGGGTACCATTCAGAGAGAAGAGAAAAGGTCTACGAGATGGTAGTGAGGCCAACACTGATATGTGCAGTCGAAACACTAACTCTAAACAAAGTCAATGAGGACAGGAGGAGAGTAACAGAGAATGGAGATGTTACGACGGATGTGTGGAATATAACCATAATGAACAAGGAAGTAAGGAATGAGAATATTATAAGGTACAGCGAAAGCAGTTGATATAACAGATAAAATAAAGGATGCAATGCTGCAATGGTTTGGTCATGTGATAAAGAGAGAAGAAGGCTGCGTGGGAGGAGTTATGAGGATGAAGGTGGTTGAAAAAAGAAGAAGACCCAAGAGAAGATGGAAGAAGCTGATCACAGACGACCTGAGAAAAAAAGCTTTAAAGAAGGTATGACGCAAGATAGAAAAAGTTGAATCAGGATGTTTTATATGATGATACATTTTGTTTACAATGCATGAAGTGAGTATTTTTTAGTGCAAGATGTGATTAGTGTGTATTGTGTACATCTCTTTGGTGTTGTTATTTTTAGGCATGTGTTGCGCTTTGTTGATTGTGAATAAAATGTTCGGCTAGTATTTGGTGTAGGGATATATATTTTTTGTATTAAAAATTATAATGTCTACACCAGATGTCTTCCAGCAGTGTGTTTTTGTACTTCATTTTAGGTGTGTATGTTTATTTCAACACAGGGCATGATTGGTATATTGTGCCGTTTTATTTATTTTCCTTGATCCGGCTTGCTTCATTTTTGTACTTGATAGGATTAGATTAAAAAGCAGATCCGAATTCATTTTCTGTTGGTGCCATTTTGCTGTAATTGTATAGTGGGCTCGATATGAACTTTTCTAAAAAAAAGTGCCTTATTGTATATAAATAATTCATTTTATTGTTTTCGTAGCGTAGTACAGGTTTTATATCGTTTGTCTTTGCGACTTGGCTGTTAGATTTTATTTAAAAATGTCAACGTATATCTGTACGTTCGTACTGTCTCGTTTGTGCTATGTGTGTTTTAATTTTACCGAACAATGCCCTAACCTCTTTCATTAATTTAGTGCCATGTTGCTTTTCGTATATTGTATTAGCCTACCAAATTTCATTTGAGTTTCTAATCTTTGTCAAACAGGCTTATAATTTTGTCTAGTTTGAATCTGTTTAGTTGTGAATAAAATTTTTGGTCTGTTTGATTGCAGTTTAAGACCGTGGTACTTAACTACCGTGACTACATCAGAATAAACTAATGTATATATGGAAGTGTTGACTCTGTTAGTTTGGTAATATGCATGCGTTTAGGTAGTGTAGCGTTTTCCATATTCGTCTTGATGTATTTTGGGTATTCGTGATCTCTATGTGAAATTAATTCTGTTTATTTAGTAAATGTTTTATGAAATATATTTGTGTGTTAATTAATTCCGTATGTATAGCGTCAGTGGTTGTAATTGTTGTGTTTGTGTTTTTATTTGTGCATGTACTGTACACATTTTCGTGAGTGATTATTAAGATATTGTCAGTGAGTGTCTGATAATTTGATCTAGTGTTTGATATATCTGTTATACGGTTTGTTGTTTGATATATTTTACAGTTGTTTGTTGAATAGGTTGTTATATATAATTGTTCTTTCTTAAGGTGACCAACTTTTTTACAATGAAAAGGAGGACACACATAAATTAAAGGAAAAAATATTGTAAATAAAAGAAACATTTTATTCATTGCAACAATAATACACTATAATAATCTCTACTGCATGCGTATGTGCAGTGTTGTTTCGGTAAGAAGTAAACAAAGCTACTTGCATGCAACGCACCCTCTCAAGGTCTCTTGTGCAGAGCACATGCGTTTCATAATCGCGTTTTGCTGCACTGTACCGATCCTTGATGAACCGTTATGTCAAATACAAACACATCACATTACATTACATGCAACGGATCGGCTCGGCATTAATCAAATATGGAGATTTACAGATTAGTCTTCAAATATCAAAAAGGAAGATACGTAGGAGGACACTTTTCGAGAGAGGACAGAACTTACAAAAGAAGGACTGTCCTCCCTAAAGAAGGACGGTTAGTCACCTTATCTTTTTTGATCAACAACCCTCTACTCTGTAACAGTGAGATGTTAATATTTTTGTATAAATTTTTTGTAGGTCTATAGTTGCCTGAGATGACAGCCAGCATACTGCATACAAAATGAAGTATGCTGGCTGTCACCTCTGTTTCCTGTTTTGTGATGATGCAGTGGCTATAGAGGATAATTTCGTTCATGTATTGGGTACACTTCATCCTATGGCTTGGTTTTCCGGTGGTAGTTAACAGTGGTTGGATTACTTTTGAAGCACTTTAACCAGGTTGATATGTGTTGTCTATTGTGTGTGATCGAGCGGGCGAATGTTCTTCCGTTTGAGATGCAGTAGCTATACTTGGACCAGTAATTCGTTCACCACTGGTGGCCAAGGAACTTTGGTAAATTTTTCGAACGTGAGAATCTGCCTATTAAACTGAGTAACTCTGATTCAGTATTAAGCTGAGAATGTGTCACATCAAGCTCTCTCTGACATGGGATACAGACGCCATTTAGCATCCACCTATTCTGGATCAGACACTGCTTTGCTTCATTTTTCCCATAGACTTTGCTGCCATGGGTGATCGTATTGAAAGTCTGTGCTTTCGCCTGCATTGTTCTGTTGTTGGAACTACTGAGGTCTCTTACCTCGCCTCGGCAAGATGGTGACCAGTGAGAGAGTTCTTATTATTTATCAATTAATATAGCAACATACTCAATTTCCGGTAATATCACGAAAAAATGTTTTATTAATTGTAAATATCATTTCAACTAAAACTCTTATAACACAACTAGACAAAACAACATTTAGAAGTTTAATAGCTGTATCACGTATTTCGCTTAAGGCTTTTGCATTCTTTCAATTTAGCTAGACCTATTAGAATTTCACATTTTCTATAATCTTAATTGAATATTCACATCCTAAATGGATATTCTACATGTAAATTCATTTTTAATGTTTAGTTACCTGCGATTATTGTAATTTTTAATCGCATTACACGAGTTACTAAAATCTGATATCATATCGGTTTGGCATAATCATTTTGAATAGCTTTGCCAATATTTCATATATATCATCATTAATTTTGCATATCATCATTAATTTTGCAGTTCTAATCAACGCCGCTATAAATAAATAATTTGCATAATTCGTATCGACTTTATGATACTTAATATAGTCTTTAATTTACGTAATTAACAGCGAATATAGCGGATTTTCGGTGGTAAATTTAGAGTCGTAGTCGTAAACGATCGAACAGAAGCTTGTTCCGTAATGAAGGCCCCAACTCATCAAATTATCAAATTTAATCACGTGCCGCACACTAGATAGTATAGATTGACATGCGAATTCCTTCTGTATGCTAATAAGATCTTATTTGGATGGCGCGGTGTGTCATTGTCCGATAATCAACTTGCATTCGAGTAATGTAACACTTAGAAAATTATAATAACGAGGAAGATTTAATTGTCCTATTGCAGCGAACGAGCTGAACCGTCTATATTAAATACAATTAACCTGCACCATTAAAACTACGTGATGTTCCTCTCTTTAACATACTGTATTTAAAATAATGAATCTATTTAACCACATGGGAAAATTCCTTTAAAGTGATATGTTAAAAAATTATTTTAATAATATCGATAATCGTAAGCTATGTACAAAATTATTTTCTTATTTTATAATTACATCAACCTTCTGAGTAACTTAACGAGCTAAATGAATAATTATTTAATTAGAATTAAATATTAATTTAATTTGAATGTTGTCAATTGTACGATAGAAAATTATTCAGAAATTTAATTCGAAGATATCTTTTTATCGGATATTTTGATCGACCAGGACAAGTTAAGACGATTATTTTTCGCTACATTAATACATATTTTATTTTTAAAAATTATTATTTTTTATATCTTTTATCAAACACGGTCTAATTATTATGAAATTACATTCGAGAAGATTTTACACGACAATAACTTTTCCATTTTTATAATTTGCATAAAATATTTATTCTGATTTCTCTCAGACTGCCGACATCTTGAAATTTATATCTATTTTTATATTTAATCTTTAATCTGCTTTCAGTAATTCTTGAAATATTTTCATCTGTATTATGTTTTACTTCAGTAAATTTTAACTTTTAACTCTAACAATAACGCTGACTATATTTTATCATTGGTGATGTTACCAACTGAAAGATATTATCTCTGTTTTATTACACTGAACTCGGATTGTCTTAATATCTGTTTAGCGGAAATCACGTTCTCTTCTCATAAATATTAGGCGATTTACGTTTCCTTCGTATCCATATTTTCCTAACATAACAAAATCATGACTATATTTCTGGAACATTTCTCTCATAAATTGAGTTATCATTAATATTTCTATGTTATTTGATATTTTATTGTCGTTATATATTGCATGATTAATTTTGGCTTTAACTATATTTTCATTTCTGTATTGAACGCATTCTTAAGCATTTTATTTTTTATTATGCATTTGAAATATAAGATTAAATTTACAGAATTATGTATTAACATAAAAAATAGCAATATTTAATTAATCTACGAATAGATTCATTAATTTTTCTTTTAAATTTGTAATCTAATCGATCATTTTTATCCAATATTTGACTAAAAATGACTTCGCACAGTTTCTAATCTTAGAAATTGATTCCTCTTTGCCGATATTTTGATTTTGTGGCTCGTTAGTAATGTCAGCTTAAAAGAATTTAAAGTTATATGCCAAAGTTCATGCTCACTCTTCATGCATTCGTTTCATTGAGAAATAGTACTTTTGTACAGCTACAATTTTTTATGACAGATCGAGAGCTACTTATTGACTACAAAAGCAACTATAGTTTTTAAAATAACTATCTTTTGGCTTATGCAATGGTTGAGGATAAGAAAATTGCATTCATGAATCGAATTCCAGAATCTAATATTGTAGTCAGACTTAACTTTGCTATATGATTGTAATCTTCATAGCTACTTTCAAGATAGATTTAGAGTTGTTACAAATATCTTATGCAGTTCAGAAGATCACTCTGAAAATATATTCTGCTTATAAGGGTCGTAAAACATTTGATATAATAGGATTTTTCTGTATTCCAAGAACTTATTCACTTTAGTCTGTTTTGACTTTGAAATATTTTATTTACTGTTTGAATAAAATAGTATAGAAAAATATTCTAATTGGGCAATTATTATTTATAATTTATTTATTAATTTATGATTTATTATTGTTTTACTTATCTATTGTTTTTGTAACATTATCAAATTATATTTTAAAATAAAAATTTTCACATGTAAAATATTAGGAAAAATACCTGAATAGATTGTTGATAACTTCTTAAAATCTCAACCTAATATAACGAGAGTTAATATATCGTAGACTATATCCATTACATTATGAACAGAGAGGGTAGATTAATGATTAATTGCTGTATATTTATAAATTAAGTGCACTTAATTTAAATAGATTAGTACTAATTATTATATTTACATAACGTTTATATAATTTGCATCATTTCCGTAGTAATTTTTAAATTCTGATTATCCAATATAAATCAATCAATTAACCAATTTTATGATATATCTGTTATTTTAAATGAGAAGTTATTGCTAAAAATATTTTTAGTGATAACTTTTCATTTACATATCTCATCAGTAATAAAAAGCTTATAATAAGCCTATGTAAATTTTGAATCATGTCAATTAGTTACACGAATTTAGAAACTTACAATCAAATTCATATTTGCAGTATTTAAAAGTATCATAATTAATTGCTTGTTACGTATTAATTAAAAATTTATTATGAAAATTTCAAGAACGGAGAAAAGTACTTAGTTTTAGTTCAATTTAATATAAATAATTTGTCTAGACTTAATTTTAAGGAATAAAACTTATCATTACCGTAGACAAGAATGTCGTGTTAAGACATGGAATTGATTAATGTTCGTCATTGTTGCACTATTACCAGCATCTGTTACTGGTATCAAACTCATTAAGTTTCACCCAACTCTCTTCCTTTTAATTGTTTATTGCAACATTGTACTGCACATAATAATTACAATCTAAATAAGGGATATTAATAAACTTTTCTTTTCCTTTGGAAATTAAACCGTAATAAAACCTGTTTAGAATTTTAATTTTCTTTTTTTTATTTATTTATTTAAACAATTTTCTCGAAAAAGAGAACTGAATTTTAATATTACGCTTAAAATTTTCACAGTATTGTGAAATATAAGATAAAATATAAGAATTGCATTTTTCTGAGTTAAAAAAAAATGTTATTTTGACAATATAAAAAAGTATATCCCACGAGCATTATCTAAGAGGAAACATGTTATGTCCTACAACAATCAGTAAGATCATCAATCACGAGGTCGCAGTCTCTTCTACCTTAACTCGTTAATCATTATTGGTGACTGTATTGTCAGGAGCAGTAGTCTGATTTTTAAAGTCCACCTGACAGGTGTCAAAAGCTAGAAATAGGTCATCTTTTTTGATAAATACAAGATAAAAAGTGCTTGCAAAGAGTTAAGTGGTTACTTTTTTTTAATTCAAAAGAAACTGTATTAAACTTACGATTAAATTCAGGAATATAAAAAATATTTTAACTTTATTACACATTAAAATATCAGAATATTTTCAATATGCAAATAAGTAATTTCCTCAATACTTAAAAACATATGATAATTAAGCTTCAATTTCCGTTGATTATTTATATACAATTTAATAAAATTAAATTTTATAATGTCTGTAGCAAATCTTATCCTTTATTTTTAGGATCGAGAATTTGTAGAACTGGAAGTTCCTTACAATGGAAAACCTAATAGACCATCGTCAACTCCGCCCCTCTCACCAACGCCTTCAGTATCTTCACAAGAAAATAGTAGTGGTATCACAACGTGTTGCTCGGGTCGTTGTGGCAGAAAGAAAAAATATCAAGTTAGTAATTTGATAGATAAAAAATCAAAATATCAAGTTAATAATTTGATTTAAAAGTTAACATTTTTTACAGTAATTACGCTTAAAACAATATAACATGTATTATAGTATTACCTATTCCCGATCCGTCATCCCAAATATGTTTGTACATGTTCGATAAATAATTTTATATATAGTTGAACTATTAAATATTCTATTTTTAGCAACACACAGAAGCAACGTTTTCTGAACAAGAAGAAGAACTAAACGATATTCAAATTTGCATGCCCAATAGGATTCCTCCTGGAGACCATAGTATAGGCATGTCACGTTCTAATTTGAATAACCCAGTCCCAGCCAGTGGGAGCAATGTTCTATCGACGGCAGTTGTTCTATTGCCCTCGTCTAGTCCCAATTCTGAAATGGAAGCAATGTTATCTGCAAGTACCACTAGTACTGCGACGCCTTCTCCAGGTAACACCAGTACTGGTCCAATGGTTCGAATTTCTACACTTTAAGAAATGAACGACTTTCAATTATAAATATCATAAAATTCACCATGAAAGACTCGAAGTTCTCTCCGATATAAATAAATCAATCGCATGAAACGATGATGTTCAAATTGATTACAAGAAAATTTTATATGCGAGAAATTCTCTTCTTTTTATGTATATTTGTTGCCATTGAAGAACGATGAAGGAAGGAAAATGACGATTCAGTGAGATTGAACAATAATTTATTAATATAATTTTCCTTTTCGAATATAAGCAAAAATAATGTAGTTTTAAATCTCACCAGGATCAAAATTTATTCGAGTTTCCACAGCATCTATATCAAAGATATTTCGACGCGGTTTTAGTTACAATTAGTGAAGCTTGCTACTAGTCACAATACCTAAAGATGCTATCTCAAGCAAATTCCACTATGAAATGAAATATGATCTCATTGATCTGGCGAGAAAGTTTCGCTTTTATGTTTTATGGATACATTTAGGGAGATCGAAACGTGAAAGAATTTATTCTAAACCACGAAATTCGTTATCCTTGTGTCTAGGTGGGAAAATGTATAGATGTTAATTTATGTACTTCTGTGTGAGTATTGTACATACAGTATACTTATCTGTAAGTATGATATTAAGAGTATTTAACTCTAATAGAAGAAACTAATTTCGTTAATCAAAGTAAATCAAAGAATTGGCAGCATCCTCATCACTTGTCCATAGAATCGTTCGCTAGGATCTGCATGTATGTTTTCTAGACAAATGAATGTTTAAGAGTAGTATCGGCAAACTTAGACTGTACAGTTGTTTATTGAAATTAAAAAACATCAGTTGAAATAAAAACAGATGTCGTTAACTCCTTAGATCAAATTTGAAACAAAGTGGAAAAAACAAAAGGCTAGTTGCGTTGTCCAACGGTGACATCAAATAATTATATACATTACATATATGATATACAATGTATAACTGCAGTAAATATAATATAGAAAGTAACGTTTACTGATAGAATAACGTTCTGTTTATATTCCTATCATTTTCGTTTGCTTCCATGTGTGATTCATTCGATGAAGAAGAAAATATTCCAGTTCGATCGTTTAGACAAAAGAACTATGGATTGCAACTGCCACCATCCTATTTTAATTGCCTGTAGAAAGGAGTTAAAATCATGCCTTTAACGATTTAATTCAAAAATAAGAAGATTCAATTATCAAATTTGAATCACATGTTATAAAGGTACACAAATTGCGAAACGAAAACGAAAGTCGGTGATTTTAATTACAATTCACCTTATTAAAAGAAATGTTAAAAAGAAATGTTTACCTCACAATATTTATAATATAATAATGAAGTATTTGCTTCTAAAGAAAAAAGAAAGATTCGCTTTTTATCAGCTAAATCTCACATTATTTAATGAAGAAACTCTGAAAGGGAAAAAAATACGAGGAATGAATAAATTCTTGTGATTTACTAAATTCATTCTTTTAGATAAAGGAAATGTATCTTATTTTTTAAATAATAAGATATGACGAAATTTGTTTTCTTTAAGACAAAACTCTGAATTGTGGCATTTGAAGAAAGCACGTTCAAGAATTTCCAAGTTTTGTCTTTGAGTGCAATTGTCTCACTCTTTTGTTTACTTGTTATTGTAATAATTTGAAAACTTAATTGCATTTGCACAACTTTTTTAATGCATACTTTATTTATTTGTGGCCATTTTAAAGATTGTTAAATGCACAAGTTTTAATGATTCGTCCTTGATCTTTCATTGAGGAGTTTTGGTATTATTTATTCAATGTTCTTATTCCTATCTGGATCAATAAAGGGATGGAAGTCATACATGTCTCGTCTCATTTCACAAGTAGTTTTTTTTAATAAAATGTTTAGTAGTAAAAATTTTAAATAATTATTTTTAAATATAATTTTCTCCTTAAAAACTCCTTAATTGGATTATCTAAGATAAGATTGGGTTAATTTATTAAACAATGTAGGCTATAAAACAGACTGATTTGAAAACTGAATTTATTAACGTTGATTTGACGTAGCTAATTAAAATTCTTGAAACCTGAATTGATGTATTTCTTTTAGATAAAATGTCAAAAGATAGCAACGGTTCGGTTAATTTGGATTTTGATGGGAATAACATCGTCCTTTTACGTTGATTCTGTCTACGAAACTGATAACGAACCAATTAGGTTGTCAAAATTCAGCATATATAAATGCAACTAACTATTGGAGCTAAAATAACGAATTTTTATAAAAATAGTGAATAAAGTATAGACAAAATAAATTATTCGACGTTAAAACCGAAGTAGTTTTAAAGAATTTATTAGCTATAAAATCGTATGAATCGATCGCTTAAAAGAAGAAATAATTATAAATACATTAAAGAAATCGTTCTATTTCATAAATTTTGGTAATTCAGGAGAAAAATGAAACTATACCAAAAAGTTTTTTATTCTTAGAAGAAAAGCTTCAATGAATTTAAATGAAGTGAAAACAAGATTGTCTGATTTTGAAAGATAAAACAAACTTTAACTTGTTCCAAAAGAAATTGAAAGTTTAATTTGTCTCAATATTCAAACAACATTGAAGTAGTTTGAATGATTTTAATAAAGTTTGAAGTTTCGATTCGTTTTTATCGGGTAATCATGAGCTATTTCTTTTAAATGTAAATATTGGGAATGGTTATTCATTATTCATTTTTTCAAGTGTGCATTTAGAATTGGTTATAAATCGGTTTAAAGATTGTCAGACCAAAGAGGAATGCTTCTTTTACTCTTAATTATATCAATGGTATCGTACTGTTTACAATGTTATAAACACATTTTAATAAAATACTCTCGAAAATAAAAATATTAAAACAAATACAAAATTAATTATAAATTTGTTTGAAAATTACAATTATTACAAAAATTTTATGAAAGAAATTAATATTTACACAATGAAAAACAAAGGAATAAAAAGAAATTTGGTCCAAGTGAGATTCGATTCCGAGTATTTTAGTAATAGAATTTCAATAATTTTAATTATTTAAGCTCTTGGACACAATTAACCAAACAATTAAACTAAAAACAACATTAATCGTGTCATTTGTGGACCTACATTTAATTCTTTCAGAAATTTTATGAATGGACAAAGAAAGGATGACAGATAACGAACGAATGAATGTATAAAAATTTGAATTATAACCGATTTCTTTTCCAAAATAATATTCGGAAATTAATCGAAATAAATTACAGAAATCGAACGGTAATCGAAATTCATTTTTATAAAAATTCAGCCAAGAGATTGTTTGTATTATAATTTTAAAAAATTTTAACTCTCAATTTTTTAGAATTCTTACGAACAGGCATCTGCACAAACGAACAAAGTTAAAATAAAAACTATTTAAGATAAAGTTTGTTAAACTCTATCAATCATCAGCATGGCAAAAACGTTATACACTGAAGTTCTACAATAATCTTATCGCTACAGTATTGGCTTTTTTTTTCTTTTTTGTTATTAAGAACTTCGGATAACTTTTTAAAAAATATAGAAAGATATGGGAATGATACTAAAGCAATTTCTTTTTAATTAACTTATAAATTATCTACCGTTATAATAGAATAGTCCTAAAGTTTTTACACAAAATATACCTTCAAAAATAAGAAATAAATTTTATAAATTTAAAAGATGCATTATAAAACAATAAAAAATTATGAAACCAAATTTTAAATGTTTTTTTTAATTGAGATTTATAAATATAACTATAAATAAAATTAAACAAACAAACAAAAAATAATAATATTCTAAAGACCTAAATACGATGAATTGAGATCATCTAACTTGATATCATCACTTTTTGTAAAATATGAAGTTAAATTTTATGAATTCATGAATAAAAATATGAAAATATCTTGAATATAAATAGCACAAACCACGTATTTCATGAATAAAGCCGCATGGTAGGAATGAAAGTGAATCGGACTTCGATCAAAATAGACTGATGCATTCTATAATCTTGCTACATACTTCATAGTCAATAGAAACAGGGAAAAAAATGATATGGATTAAAAATGATATCCAATTTATATTAGACCCATGTCCTGAGAAAACTACTGAAAACATGTAAATTATTCAAATCCTCTTCCAGCTTTTCAATCGTCAATTCTCGAAGGTTTCACTTTTATAATTGAAGAAATTTAATATATTAGGATAGCTATTCCTAACTTTGTAAATATATTATCCACGATAAAAAAAAACAAGAAATAAAAGAATAAATCAGGTTTAGACGGTGAATGCTTGTAATTACTGTATAAACTGAAAGATAGAGTCACGTACTGTACAGTTATATTGTATTCGCTGAAAGCCATGCTTTCTGTATGCACTGTTTATGCTCAACTGCTGTAAAATAGGTGAATTAAGCAGAACGTTTCTGTTTCTGACTTGTAGAAATTTTTAGATGTTTACTGTAACCTCGAAAATCTTAAGGTCAGCGGATGACATGTGTTTCTTACATATAATACTCTAAAAGCTTGAAAATGAGTCTAACCTGTAATCGGTCAAAAATAATAGTGTAGCTTCTGGTAGAGGGCACACCCATAAAATACTGTTTACAAACTAACCCACACTTCTAAGGGTGAGATGATGATTTAGCAGAAAATTATATCTTGTTTTTCGGAAAATACTATTATTTTGCTCGTTGTTGTTTTGCTTGGTATGATAAGAAAACACCAGTTCAGTCAGTTTCTTTTAATACAATTTCACACTCACAGCCTGCACTATAATTTTTAAAAACTGTCAAGATTGGTTTAAAATACCGGCTATCCCTATAATTTATGGAGAACCATCAGTACAAGAGAATTAAGGCAATTTTTCTAGAAGGGATATTTATTTGAATGTATAAGGATTTAAAATAGTTTTCAAATTAAGCATAAATTATTATTCCATATTTTAAAAAATAGAGAATCGACAGAAGAAAATTATGATATATATCTATTCACATAAGATTTTTCCAGATTGCAAGATATCAAATAACTCGAATGTTATGTTTATATAAATACAGTAATTTCTATAACTGATAAGTGCCGTATGAGATATATTTTATATTTTCATTTTATTTTTCTAATCATTCTTTGTTTATCAAAATATAAAGAACATAGTTTCTCGGTAATATTGTAGAATTATTGCTATCTTATGAAAAATGTTTCTAAAATGTCACAAGAAGAAAACGTTATGGATATTTTAAAACAAAATTAAAAAGTCAAAGAATGTAATTTTTAAAATACCTGAAAAACAAATTTAAAAAATATAATCGGGATTTCCCAGTGATTTTACTCTCAGTCTACTTTGCTACAAACGTTAATTAGAACAAATTGTTTGACCGTGAAAAATCTCATTTTAAAAGTTACCATTAATTTTGGAAATATTTTTCTGCCACAAAATAAAATAGGCTATTTTTCTCATACCGTAATCTTTCACTATAATATTATATTTCAAGCTAGTGAATATTCATCAATTCATTTTAACAAGTTCGTCGATTCGCAACACAAAAATCAAATGCAATATCGCAATCTTTAATTTAAATCTCACACTGTAAATACTCGGTTTGCCAATCTTCTTCAGATAAAATATCTATCTCGTGAACATTAAGTATTCTTTCAATGAGATGTCTGTTTCTGATAAGCCTAAATCTCCTAATGAAAACTCTACTTACTTTATTGTCGTTGTTAGTGCATCTATTGATTATATTCAACTATATCTTTTAGTTTAAATTCTAGAAAAACAAAACAAAAGGTTATAAAGTATTTTTAAAAATTCTTATAATAAAAGATTTAATTAATATAAGCATATTTTTATTATAACTTTAAGAGATTCTGACAGATTGTTTGGAGGTGTACAGTACTGGCACGCAATTAACCAACAGATTTTTTACAGACATTTAAATAAATAATAACACAAATAACTACTTACTCTATTCTATTCATATACTTATAATGTATTTCCTTTAAATTTAAGCGTAGTAAATATTAATAATCTTCCTTTGTGCGTGCAGTTGAAAGGCTAATATAAACTAGCCTTTCAACATACGCAGTTCATAAGCCGTAATTCAAAGATCTAGAGATTATTCCAATCCATTTGAGAATTTAAAAAAAATTTGTAAGTTGATTTTTCCATTTTAAAACTTTATAGAATTATAAGCACATAAATATTTAATTGTTTTAATGAGTTTCATCTCATTTTTGTCACGTTTGTGGGTCTGTTCTTTCAGCATGTACGGCATTGCATTCGTATGAAAATTAAAAATAAAATAAATAAATATGATTAAATATAATATAAAAACCAAATTAGAATGGCATGAAAATTCTCGCAGACACACATTTCAAAACTGGTAATGGACTTTATACTTTGTTTAAAATATTCACTAAGCAGTAAAATAATACTAATTCTCCTAAAAATTATATTATCCTGACATAAATTAAATATCAGAGTTTATTATCATTAATAATGCAAAAATAAACACCTAATAATGAATAAAAATTTAAACACTCATTAATCATTTACTTACAAGTTTTTAAATAAATAATTCCAGAATCTAATTTTTTTATTGGCTAGTTTTTTTAAACAAACATTCATTAGTAACAAGAAAATTTTCAGAGACTTAAATAAATATTTTCAGATAAAAACTAAACAAAATTCGAAATAAATAAATGTAACAGAATCTGCAGAATAATATTCACAAGACTTTTTTTAGGTTTAAATTTTAAGGAAATGAAATATGAATAGGCTTGTATGAAATTAATAATGGGTCTAAAATGAAATTAAAGGATTTAAATACAGAAAATACTAAAATTTAAATATTTTATTAATCGCTTTTATTTCAATTATATAAAATAAATGAATATTTGATTTATGGCCTATTTAATTCACAATCAAGATAATTCTTTTGTTTTTGTAAAATGTTACCTAAATACAATTAGGTACTGTACAGTAGATTATAATAATGTCTATTACATAAATGTTTAACATTTTTAAGTAGAGATTAAATCATTTATTATGGTGATATTTTTTTTTTATCCCGCTAAGACATAGAGAAATCGATGCAGCATGAAAAATGAAACAGAGAAAATGATGACGTATATATCATTTACTCGGAGATGAAATGATCATTTTTTTCGTTTGATTCAGGTAAAAATGATATCACACCTGAATAATAAATAGGGTGAAGAATGACTTCAATTTTCCAACATCGAAATATTATGCAGGAAATTCTGTTTAGTTACTTACAATTCTTATGCATATCAGTTCATGCAATCTTCAGATGTATATGTTACATGCAAAGTAGAAAATTGAACATTCTGAAAAGCAACTAGACAATTTATTTTTGAAAAATCAGCAAATACGCAATTACTCTGAAGACTTATTACAATTTTATGCAATGTACAGTACCGGTAGATAATAACAAATATTATTTTTCGTAGTAACAGCAACTAGCTCACTTGTGAACTTTTTCTTATAAGCTCGACAACTATAGTAATAAATTTGTAAATTTCCTGAACAACAATCTTTGCTAAAATAAAAAAAGTAAAGAGATATTTTCGAATAACTTGTTATCTTATCGTTTAATTTTGATTATATCCCAATACAAATTCAAATATTTATAATAAAATTCAATCTTTACAGTATACAAACCAAATAACAACATCAAACTAATTATTTTTTGTAATTCGCATATTTATTATATATAAAAATGAAAATTAATTCCCATTCCTATTCGAGCGTAAAGACACTTTAGAAAGATCAAAGTTATTTTTGCAGTGTGTTCGTATTCGAATCAGTTCCATTACACAATTAAAATCTAAATAATAAATTAAAAATAAGAAATCGAATATCAAATATTTGTCAAGAACTACTTTTCAACTTTAACTAGTTTTTACCGTGAAATTTCTTTCCTTTTCTTGAATAATTTCCGTAGAATCAAACTCTTTTTCGTGATTAATACATTTTGATCTTTTCACATCGTTCATGCAATCTTTAGATGTATTTCGATTTTTCAGATTTCTTACAGTATATTTGAAAGATAAATGTATTGAAAACATTTCACAACAGTTTAAAATTCTAAAATTCTAATGAGACTGACATTATAAATATATTACATCCTTAAGTGAGGATGCGAAGCCGTTAAAAATAAAATAATTCAATAAACTCCTGTTTCTCAAATCATGAGTTCAATAAATGAAATCGCGTAAATATGATGAATTTTTACTGTCAAAGTCACTTTCCTAAATCAAATCATTTTTACAGTCCTACTGAATAAAATTAATGGATATACAGTCTTATATAAGATTGAATAAAATGTCTGTAACTTTCAATTCTAACTATGTAAAAATAATATGACTATCTTCAAGATCTATATTTATATATCGTAACTGTAGAACCATAAGCGGCTGATTGTAAACCGTAATTTTAAGAAAACAATATTTAAGAATCGGTCCAAACAAAAAATTTGCTATTTTATGTAACATTTTATCATATTACACATCTTCTTACGTCCTGAATAGAACATTTGAATATAATAGGAATACTCTATTATTGAAAAACCGCAAATTTTCGAACTAGCCGCTTATGGTTCTATACTCAAAATATAGAAAACTATAAATAAGAAAGTATTGTTAGATACGCATAATATAATCATAGACAGTGTTTGTAGTTGTAAATTCAGCACAATTTACAACTGATTTACGATTTTTATGATGTTTCCCTTCAACATTTAAAACGAGGAATAATTACTTGCAAAAATTTCCAGCAACGAGTTGCGTAACTTTTCCGGCCAAACTTTAAAATTGTGTAAATGGTGTTATCTGTTATCATATTTTATTTTTAAAACTTTTATATCGTTAGTTATTATAAAATGGCAAAAAAAAACTTATTTTTGACGGTAGAAATGAGTTCACCTTCCACAGTATAATGTAATCTACCATTATCATAGGTCTACCTGAAAATCTTTTTGAAATGCGTTACAAATTTAAAACATTTAAAATATTTTCAAAATATATTTTAAAAATAGGTTACAAAAATTGCTTTTTTTTTATTTTGAAACTGAGTTTGTCCAATTTTAATAAGATTGTATCCTCTATCTTGGACTAAACTTCAATTTATTTTCAAAAACTACAATTACAACAACATCGAGAACGTATGGAATCAACGTATTGTTTGTTTTCAGTGCTCTGTAATTCTGTAAAAAGTATACCTTTATCTGAGATTGCATCAAATATGGATATTTTCATGATGAGTATGTGGTATCTCGACACGTAAAACACATTTTTTTACAATGATGTATATTCGTGCTGCTTGCTGAAAACTTTCGTCAATAGTAAAATAACAATAAGAAATTTTTGCTGTATGTTTGGTTATATTAAGTCAATGTTTATGCAGAGAAAATAGAATAATTTTTCGTTCATTTCCGTCCCAATCCGAGGATGGATCGCGAAACTAATTATAAAAACTTTAAGTTGAAATTGAGCATATACAGTACATTTGTACTGTTTATTTTGAAGAAGTTTATCATATACAATAGCAGAATTTAATCAATATACGGCTTTCTAAGCCATCAATTATTCTGAAGATATTGCCTGAAAATAAATAATTCAAACAAATATAAATATCTTACCCAGTGGAATCATTGCTTACAGAAACGTATTCAAATTTGAGATCTTCAAATGTAAATTGCTCTTTGATCCAGTAAGAAGAGCAATCTACATTTTTTATGTATTTACACTTTACGGATTAAAATAAAAGTATTATTTTATTAAATTTATTTTAAATATTTTAAACATTTGCATGGACATAGTGCCATTAAGTCACTCATGAAAGTGCAAATTAAAATTACCCTTAAACTTTTTAGATCGTTATGAGTTCTTGTAATCGGGAAAAGATGTTTTAATAATCATAAGTCAGTAATTTTACGTAATGTTATGATATATGCATTTATAATTAGGGCGAAATCGTATATAAACTTTTCTCTATATCTTCATTTCCTCTTCATTTGATTAATAAATTAATTTTCTTTCTGACTCTTTTGTCAATGTTTGTTTGAACAATTGACAAATTTACCTATATTTTTAAATAATGCATTACATCTGTTTCAGTTTCAGTTTTCAGTAATCAATTTTATTAAATTCTGTTAAGTAAAAAAAAGCAAATGGCATGAATGAAGTGACGCTTGGCATCCCTATTTCCACACTCTTCTACATATATTAATAACAATTATTATTTTCCGGGCTGTTATATATAACAGAGGAAAAGTATGACCCCCAAAATTTTTACATTTTTGGACTTAGGACATCTTGAAACATCGAGAAATAATAATAATAAAAACAATTTGGGGATAATTTCTATAAGTATGGATGTTAGTGTCTGCATAGGTGTTAGTGTGGGGGGCACGGTTTTGTTTACCCTTTTGAAACTTAATAACTTCTATGCTTTTTGTCGAAAATTTCTGAAATTTTGTAGGTAGGGTTCCGTTTTAGGGAGATTGCTGTCGTTAAATTTCAGTGGTTAAAGGTTGAGGGAATAAAGAGATAATAAGGATCGTGCGTATCTGTAGTAGGGTCGGACTTAATGGCGATTTTACTTGTTATTAGCATTTACAATTTTTTATAAAATCCTAACCTACTCTCAAAATTTATAAAAAGACGAAAAGCTTATAGTTAAAAATATCATATTTTATTTAAAAACTTTTTATAACAAATGGCACCACCAAAATTTTAAATGCTGCTGGGAAAATTGAGCAACTCGTTGCTGGTTTTTTAAATGCTGCATCATAATTTCTTAAAGATATTTTAAACGTTAAAAAGTAATTCAAATTAAACGCTCGTTACATCATAGCTCGTTTGATTTGATGAGACCGTAGATAGTTTAGCTGAAAACATGCGTTAAACACTAATAATATACGTTTTGGCGTTAAACACACGAATAATATACTACGTGGTCTGCTCGCAATGAATGTTGATTGTCGATTTAACTTGCGAATGTAACAGGTCATCGATTATGCATCTCTATTTCGGAAAGTAAAGTCAGTAAGCAAAATTTGTAGGTCTTAGAATTAAAACACATTAGATTTTTCGTTTCTAATAAAAAAATTGTCGTTTTCATATATTTCTGATTCCATTCCATAGTTCTTAATTTGGGCTTCTTGTCTTTAAAAGATAAAAAGTTAGAAATGAATTTGATCACTGAAATTTAGTTTAAGATTAAAAAACGTATTAAAACCTAGCAAACCCGATCCGATATAGTGGAAAAAATTTTTAGCTTTTAAAAATATCTGTTAAATCACACTTCTGAAAAATGGCTAATTATTCTTTAGCATAATTTATTCTGTATAGTTCTTCATTTTTGACATTTCGTAATCTAAAATATGTCTGAATTCTATCTGCAATAAAACATTTCATTTTTATTTATTTATAAACAATAAAAATAATTTATGATTCGGGTGTTACTTAATACTAAGTAGATTTTTACAGTGATTAACTTTCACAGAAAATAGCAGGAAATATCTTGTTACATTCCAATGTAATTCTAAGATCGCACGAATGGCATCAACAGTGGTGCAACATAGACCTAATACCATTTTTTGACATTCTTTAGAGAATAGACTCGAAACGAAGAAGTTCCAAAATTGAAATAGGAAGAAAATGACGATGAAAACCAGGGCCGGATTTAACAATCAAAGGACCGTGGGAACAAATACAGTCGGGGGCCCCCTTTAAGAGTAGGCAAATTTAATGATTTAGAAAATTTACACAAAATACTGTACTTTCAACTAGATTTCAACTAGGAAGTAGTAAATTTCATTTAAAAATAAGGTTATTGTAAACATACATATATTTTATTGTGTAAAACTAATTATTTTAATTTAATTGAAAAATACCTATGTAAAATTTTTTCCCCGAAATTTTCCGATGTTTCATAGGTTTTTCCCGGGTTTGGTTTTCTCTGCCTGTGGCCTTAACTGAATTATACAGTATAATTGAAGGGTAAAATTTTTTTAAATGTTTAAATGTTTTAATTAGTTATATCATCAAAAGTTTGTGTAAGCATATCAGCAAATGAACATTTATTTTTCTACTTTAAATTGCACTCTTCTAAAAATTACAAAATTATTAGTTTAAAATATATAAAATTTCATCTTCGCAAAAATGATTTCTTTTATCTGTTGGCATAAAAAAGGAAGAGAAAGAATTGCAAAAATTACGATAATTTATTGAAAATTGAGTAAGGAACGTTCTTGTATTCTATATAGAACACGCGGACACATTCAATTTCTATTTATTACCTAACCGAATTTCAATAAAATAATAAACATAGCTAAACCAATAGTTTTTTTAAACAATTCATTTTAAATCAATTATATTAGATATTTACTGACCTCAACTAAATAAAGATGGAAATAAAGCCAAGTGTTTAATTAAAACTCAACTTTGGGTTCATAGTCCAACAATCAACAAAACACGGTTTCAAAGAAGAAATTTACTAATCTATTAACTAAATATTATTTTTCCTATTTTCAGAATTTTCATTGCAAGTTATAAATTCGTATTTACGTTAGTTAAATGTTAGTGTCTTAACTTAAAACTGCTTAACTGAAATCATTGATAACTGTAATTTATTTCTTAATAATTACAATATTCTATATTTTTTCATTTTATGTAGTTTCTATGAAACTGAAAACCTGAATTTTAAATAAATCGTAAAATAAAGTAATAGCAATCGTATTTAACATTTTCATAAAAGTAATGTAAACAAAGAAATCAAAATTGAAAATAAACAGATCAAATAAATAAAAAATTTATTATCTTTATAGTAATTTCATTTGGGTTGTTTGATGTAGCAATGAGAAATAATGATTACTGTATAATATATTTATTGTACAGTAATCATTATTTCTCTATACAGAACAAATGAAATCGAGATACGATCCCAAAAATGTCAAAAACACTGTTTAATTAACGTTCAAAAATCTCACTCAAACTTAAAATAATTTTTATAAATTTATGTTTATTGTTAAATAAAGTAGCACATAATAACAGGAAAAATGCATAAAATAAAATTTATATTTACGTTTGAAATGATGTTCACTAGTGAAAGATATCTCTTTCTGGTGAAAGATTTAGGGATAATTCTATACGTAATGAATGTAAGAGATCCTCTTCAAGTTCCTCCAATTTATTCTGTCTTTTAGGACTTGATTTTTATCTTCGATCGTATTTTAACATCTTTTTTTTCAACTTCTCCCAGCCCAATCATTCTTCGCCTCGACGCGAATACAGTTCTATCTATTCCCGTGAGAACATCAGATACGAACTGGTGACATTTGTAACTTTGAAATGTTTTCTGACAGCAGATAACCTATCAACTCATACTCTGCCATCGCTACTAGAACTTTCAGTGGATGCTTTTTTGTTTTTCCCCCTTCTCTTCCTCCTCGCACTTTTTCCCCTTCTCTTTTTAGTGAATGTTCTTAGGAGAACAACTAAAAGGATTTGGCAAACCACTCTTTTTTCGATTGCGGGATGCAGATTAATGCGATAAAAGTTGCATTATTTATTATTATTTTCAATAGCATCATGCAAAATATGTTTAAAAATGTACTTACAATTCAACTTTGTTTAGTACTAAATATAAAACTCTTATATGAATATGAACGAATATCTTACGTTAGAATTAATGCAATTATCTTTTAAATACGTTTATGCTAGCTTATGCTTATTGTAATGTTATTTGGGTTTCTATTTACAGAGCATGAATTTTCATCTTGAATCTCAATATAATGATTCGTTTGATTTCATATACATAAAGAAACTTTGTCATTGAACATAAGCAACATGACATTTGCATTCCGATATCAAAACTGTTAGTGTTTTACTGGAACGTGTAGGAAAAACGTGTCAAGCTTGTTTTGAAGATACTTTAAGTAAATATCGATCGAGAAAATCAAACAAAAAACGAAAGGTCATATGCTTTAAAGACAATATAGACTTGTAGAAAATATCAAATTAAACAAGGGTGTAACTACTTCAGTTTTCATTAATATTTATGAAAGACGATGTTTAGAGTTATCTTGGCAACATTTACGACCACATTAAAGTAAGAAGACATAATGCCATAATTTTAATACTTTATTAAAAAAAGAAAATAAATAAATATTAAGAATTTTTCCGCTTTATTTATATTTAAAAGCGTCCCAAAAGTCAATTATATAGAATTTACGATATTTATTTAATTAAAAATTCTTAAACGCTCTTGATTAAAACAATTTATTTTTGTTAAGAAACCATTAATCATTTTATTATTGTTACTTATCTGTTCGAAGGGTGACGTTTTATGTGTGACAAGTAGACCGGTGACGTCAGTCTGGTGTCATTGGTGTGTCGTTTCCAGATATCGCTCCTTAAAGGTCACCTTATCTAAAACTGGTCGATTTTGCCGTTAAGGTAGGTAACTAAGGCGCCGTCTGTAAAAGATACCATATTCAATCAATTGTTACTTCCATAAAAATAATGATTTCATCTTGTTTGGTGCAATCTTTCGAAATTTTTAGATAGCATCGAACGTTTTTTTATTTAAATTGTTCCAGTTTAGAATAAACATTTAACAGGCAGTCGAAGAAAAATATTATTTAATATTCTAAATATGGCGGCATTAAAGCTTCGTGACTGAAATGACATCAAGCGTAAAAATATTTCGTTAATTTAACATTTTTAGAATTTTTATTCATTAAATCTAATTTTATTGGGCATATTTACATATTCACTACCGAATTATTTACACGCTTTAACATAATCCGGCTAGAGTAATTTTTATATTAATTAAACATTGAATTAATTAATCTTTATGAACATATAGAGCATAGAGTAGATGTAAATTATGAGTAATAATAAAGAGTTCTTCGCTAATCAGAAAGGACCCCAAATAGATTTTCTTAGTTTAAATTGCTGGATAATCAAGAAAAATTATATCTTCTGTAGAATTTATTCAAGAATATCGTCGAAATATTATTTTAAAATATAACAATGCATAAGACTAAATGAGTGTAAGTTATATAATCTCTCTTATAATCGCCTTCATCCATATTTAGATTCATTAATATGATATTTAACCTATTCTATTCACATTCATATTAATATTATTCTTAAACCTATCATTATTTATCCTTATTCATATTTATATATCGCTTTCACTTAGATTTACTCATATTACATTTAACTGCATCCATAATTAAAATTGAAATATTTTATATATTATTATTCATCATTTTCGTCTTTATAATATATTATCCATAATTATTATTGTAAATTTATTAAACTGTATGCATTTTTGTCTATATTTTCTTTTTTCTTCTTAGTCGTGTTAAAATTTCCATATTATTTAAATACCCTTCTCTAATTTCGTTCTTGGTCTAGCTAACACCGACATATCCATTATCTTAATTTGATTAAAAATGTTTAGACTCGATCATATCCATCTCGTGTGAAGAGCTTATCCTAGATATGACTCTACATTATGTAAATATTTGATATTGTCCCAGGGTAGGATGAAACTCTTTTCTCTAATGCATCGAAGATGTCGTAACTGCATTAAAAATTATTTCACTCGAGATCACTTGTAAATATTTTACAAACAAATATTCTTCAAATTCTATGTTATAAATATTACGTAAATTTCTTAGCATATTAATAAATGATGTTAAAATTTTATTAACTTGTACTGCTGAGAAATCAGATTTTTTGCTTTCTGTTTTGACAATTTTTCCTGCTGAAAACATAAATTGTTATTTAAATATATTTAATAAATCTAAATAATAGAATTCGTTTAAATAACATTATGAATTAATATACTTTAAAAAAATTATTACAGTGTAGTTTATAAGATTATTTTTTTAAAACAAGTGAAATCTTTTTATAATTTATAGAATTTATATTTGCTATAAATTGATGAGATTTGAGGTTATACAATGAAATTACTTACAAGTTGGTAATTGCAATCAAATTTATACGCCATTAACAATCGGAAACAAGCAAGCGAAATTGGTTTATTGTCAATGCTGTTGCAGCTAAATTCTCTTTCAAACTCGACGAAATTGTTTAATCAACATAAAAATAAATTTTCTAACGAAGGAAAATATCTTTCTCTCTATTATTTTCGAATTTGTTCTAAACATCTTTTGCTTTTATTCTATTAGTTACCAATTGATAAGTAAATCTTATTAGATTTTTAAATTCCGTAAACAACAATGCTTCGACTTACCATGCAAATTGCGAGAAGCTTTGTTCTTAAAAAAATCTATATTTAATTAAATTTATATTCATTAATTTGGTTCAATTATCTGTGTGAAATTATCGATAGAAATTTCTTTTATATTAGTAAATTAATATTCTCAGATTTACAATAAAGAATAATGTGAAATGTTAATTTATCAGAAAAATAGTGATGTTAGTTCACTTTCTATTTTGTTTTTTAGATTAATTTTTACTTTATAATCTGTTGTAAATATTGCCAATGAAAATCTCTAGTGATTTAGTTTCTTGGAACATTTTCTTCTAAAATAGTAAACAGATAAAATTTATTTCTTTATCAAAATAAAAATTACAATTGTAAGCCAGAGAAAATTTTCCCTGACATAAATATTTTAAAATGATTTTTCTAACAAAACATAAATTATTTAAAAATTAATAGACGTGTAATTTGCATATTTTATTTTATTTATGAATTAATATAAATTGCTGAAATTTAGTATAAACTGCAAAAGAATTTTATTGATTTTAAACTTCATATTTATAAATAGTTTAGAATGTTTTGCATAAATATTATTTAAAACTCTTTATTTTAAAAAATTTTCAAATAAACACATTTAATATTATTGAAAAAAGTCTGAATTTTAAATATAAAATTGCGATATAACATCAAATAGAAAAGTATTAGAATCGTATATATGACCTTTCAATGTAAACTATATATTGCAATAGCGTGTGCAACCTTTCAAATTATATAGAAAGGTCATATTGACCTTTCTTTACCTACTTTCTGTCAAATCGTTCAACTAGAAACTGGAACATTGAACTGCCGGCATTAAATAACATCTATATAGAAGAGTTCATTAAATATAATCATTAATAAATCAGCTTTACTCGAAAATCTCTAAATAAATAGTAACGTTAAGAATAATAAAAATTTACCTTACACCTAGATAATTATTCTTTAAATCCATTAAATATTAAGTAAGAAATTTTTCATTTTCCATCGAATTAAAAAATGAATGAATCTCGATTATCTGCAGAAGCTTCAATTTCTCATAAAAGCTGTAAAGAAAATTGGATAGACTTATCTACATTTTGGTAAACATTGGCTTAATTATCTCTACATCCTGTTGACTTTATCCTTGGAGATTTTAATAAATAATTTTTTAATTTCATAATTATTTATTCATTAATTCATATATGTCTATATAAATTTATTTATTAATATTTTGTTACTTTTTATTTTACAATCGTTAATAACAGCAATTCATAATTGACTTTTCCAATAGAAAATTGTTGACAATCGTCATATTTAATTATAAATAAAGTATTTAATTTAATTTTCAAATAAAATAAATTAATGTTTACGGTTATTTTGACTTATAATTTTTTAGTTCCTGCATATAAAAAAATAATTTTAAAATATTCTATATAACTATATTCAGTTTAAAATTAAATAAACGAAATAATTTTATTCTTAGAAAATTTTAAATAATTTTTAAACGTAAACAATTCTTTTAATTTACCTAAAATTAAATTAAATTTTATAATAATTAAATTGTAATCATTTATAATTTACTTTTGATTTTTATCGGTTTCTAAATAATTAATTCTATATCTAATTGTATTCCAATAAAACAATTTTGTTGAATTTTTATGCTTAAAAATTTATGAGAAATTGAATTAATTAAAATAATTTGTTGCTTAAAAGTAATTAAAAAATCGGCTAAATTTTGTACAAAAAAAAATAAATAAATCTAGTTAATTTAGAAATAGAAAGATAAACATCAAATAAAAACAAAGAAAAAGTTAAAATTTAATAACCTAAATCTCGAATTGGCTATATAATTTTTATTTTTGAAAGTTAAATAAAATATTAAAACATATATTTAATCTTAGGGATGTTCTTCGGATCACTTAAGGAGCGGTCGATAAAGACGATCCAAGCATGACTTTTGTGCTAATTAATAATAATGTCGTCATTTTCTCTTCAAGTGGCTAATTACAGAACTTTAAGTCGTTCATAAAACACGAATTCACTTTATAAAAGGAGTAGCATATTCCTACGAGAAATACGGTATTATAATTAGAACAAAACTTGCATCGTTAGTCGAAAGACTTCTTCACAGTTAGTTAGAAAGATTACTTCTAATTCTTTAAGTCTACATATGATATCTTCCTACATAAAAGCATTAGATTTTCCGCTTCTTTATAATGTTATATATATTAAATAAAGTAAAAATATTAATAATTTATTAACAACTATTCAAAATTTCTATTAATTTTAAATATGTATTTGAAAGCCAAGTAAAAATTTTGCATGGTAAAGCGTAAAAAAAACTGAAATTAATGAAATATTCGCAAACCATTTCATTGTGGATTTACTTGGAAAATTTTGCAGGAATTGACAATAGAAAAAAATAGTAAATTTGAAAGATTTTGTGAAGTATGTCATGGTTACATGTAAATCTGTTATCGAACTCATGAATAATTTATAATGCTTGTAGGGGATGATGGTTTTAACATCATATACGGTATACAAATAAATTAAGAGAAGCATATTCTCAAAATTTTATTCGATTTTAAATAAAAAAGATTTATTAACTTGTAATGCCAATTATAAAATCAATTAAATCGATTATTTAAGAATATGCTTTTACGTCTTTCTTCGATAAAGTATTTACTTTCATTAAACACAAGGAAATTGGGAAGTAAGAAAAATTGAAAGTAATCTTAAAATGTTCTTGTTTTATGTTATTTGAAATGAAAACGAGAATTAAATATGAGACTATAACTTTCAATGAAATAAAGATAGCAAAATGGAAAGAAGATAAACATTTTCAATATTTTAAAAGAACTAATTACTTTTATATAGATTCGATGTTTAGATTAGAATTAATTTTTAAAAAATAAATTCAAAATTAAGTTTTAAAAAATAAATAATTTTATATTGGAAAAATCGACAAACTGCATTTTTTTTCTATTTAGTTTTGGAATAAGAGGATTGATGACTCTTTATTTGCTCTAAAGGAAATTATTTATAAGTTAAAATTTATGATTTTATATGTAAACTTTCGAGATGTACTTAAATCAATTGCTTTTTTTTCGTTTTTGATTCACATAATACATTATTTCATTTAACAAAATTGCATTTGAATCAGCAAAGAAGTATTCTATTCAGTCTAGATCCTTTGGAAATCATCCATTTCCACACTCTCTCGTTTTCGATAAATTGACTTTCATCTTACTTCACAATGGGAATCGCAATCTTATTAACTCCAACGCCATCCAAATCATTTAAATCCTATCCCAGACTTTTTGATCTCAAGTTTTTTCTAATAGCACTCAATCAATCTTTCTTTATTCTTGAATTCAAATTCAGTTTTATTATGTTTTATAAAACTATATATTACAACTAAACTTTTTATTATTATAAACTTCCATGTTTTTTTTTCTTTTATCTTTGGATATATTTATCTACGATATAACATTACATTTCTGCTTATTTAAAAATTTAAATTTAAGTTAATTTAATTACAATTATCAGATTTTTAAATATATTTATATTAATAAACAAATATATTATTTACTACTTTTTCTATAAATAAAAACTTTTAAATGTTACAATAAAATTATTCTATTTATAAGAGCTTCAATATTCAAATTGGTAAAAAGTTTATTTTAATAAAATAATTAAACCTGTTGTATTTTCTTATATTTTACTACAAATTTCTCGTCAATGTTTTTTACAAAAGATTTTCTTTTGTAGAAAAAAAATAGATGAAAAGTTATAAAAGACAAAACAAAGTAAATTTCTCAATATGGCTATATATTGATAAGTTATATTATAAAGCAAAAGTATATATATAACAGAAAAAATTAAATAAAACTAAAAAAGGCTATAGAGATGGGATCTTTAACTAGTAAACAATGCAATTTCTATATATGAACATACGGTACGAGTATATATGAAGTTACAATATGTAATAGCCTATTTGCTATTTTTTAAGCAAATAATAAAATAAACTTTAATGCAAACAGAAATTTTAAGAAAGATCAAATTTTATTTTTTAAGTTTATTTATGTATTTTGGTGTGTATATATATATATATATATATATATATATATAATGAACTGTGCATAGTAAACAACATTCAATATAATCCTGTAAGTAATGTTGCAATTATTATTTTCTCACCAACTTCTTTGTATGATTTAAAAATCTTTTTCTCTACTCTGTAGGAAATTCAACATTACCGTTATTTATAAATTTATAATTAATTTTTAATTAAAGTAATGTAATAAACCAAATGTTAAATTCGAAAAAAAAAATTGTTTTTAATTCAATAAATTTTTCAGTTTTAAAAGACTTGTTTTTTTAAAGAATAATAAAATTAAAATTTGTTTACTCTTTACTAAATTAAAAGATAAAGAGCTAAGAAAATATTTTATTATTATTATCTCAAAAGCAGTAAAAACTTATAGATCATATTCTGTTATAAAACGGTAAAAAATAAAAACATAATTACTTAAAACTAAATAAAATTTGATAAAACCTTTAAAAATTTCCTAAAATTACGATCAATGTAAATAAATATATTCAACTCGCTGATTAAATGCTAAGGACAAATTACAGATACTCTTTTCTCTACGAAACTTTTAAGGAAAGTCATTATCACACACAACACTAAGGTATTACTTTTCAAAACGAAATTTTTTCAGGAAAAATTCTTGACGGTAATCCAGTTCTAATTTAAAACATTAGGGTCAATTCTACGTATTTGTTACACTATACTAAATATACCTAATTAAATAAAATTACTTTATTTTTCAGATAATTCTGTAAATAATTCAACTTCGTATTTATTTTATCGAAGAATTTATTTGGAAAAAATAAATAAAATTTATCATTCAAGCGTACAATGTATACTTTGTCATATCGAACTTTTAAAATGGATTAAAAAAGGAGGAAAATACAGTCTACTCAAGTTTCCTTTCTTCATACATAAACATCGAAAACTTATAAAAATTTCATACTATATTCACATTGTTATTCAGTTTATTTTTCTTTTATAACTTTTCGAAATTAATAAAGTCGAATTAAATATTTTTGCTTACGCTCTTCATTTATATCGTTAGTTAGATTTGTATTTTATGAAAGCGAATTTTTATTTATCATCATTTTTGGAAGGAAATCCTATCAGCAGATTTGATTTTCCTTTATTCTTCACCTTAAGCTCCCTCCAATAAGTCCAAGCGATTTTGCAAATTTCCTTTCAACTTTCTGACGTCTTTCGAAAGAACGAACGAAAACGCCAATATTCTTATCACTTCTAATAATTCTGTTCGGGATTTTCAATCTATTTATTATAAATGATATACTGACAATAAGATATCCGAAAAGTCTCGCTTGACATTTACAATAATCAATTCGTTGGCGAGAATTTTATGTGCCTAGCATATTTTCATTTCTTATCGTGCGGATAAAAAATCCCAGAAATAAATTTTCGTGAAGACCTTTTATATATATATACATATATATTTGAAATCATTCACTTTTATAAATTATGAAGATTTTCAATTCTCTATAATTTATAAAAGATATAGGCCTATTTATTACTTTCTCTGAGTAATGATTTTTCATGCGTGTAACAATTCAGAATATGTTTTCTTCAAAGATTCTTATTGATTTCGAGGACATTTACCGTGCATGTTATTAATTATAAAAACTTGTTAAATTCTTGGTTTTCACTTTTCGTGTCGAGTTAATGCATTTTTTTTAAGAGTGTGATTTAATAAATAGTGACTGATATGCAGACAGTGTCACGCAAATATATCAAAGATATCGAAGTGGAAATAAATTAAAATAGTGTTACTATTTTGAGTTCTGGAAAATAAAATCGAAATCCTAAACGTGCATATCAATATAAAAACAATTTATAAAATTGAATCGATATAAAATGATATTTATAGAATTCGAATGGCGTGCTTATCTGCCTTCCAGATACATCATTTCCGCATAGAAGACAGAAGGGAGATGTTTCCATGGCAATGAAAGAAGTCGCAAAAAATCCATAAACAAACGTACTAGATGAACAATTATATCATCTAGTGCGTTGCATGAAGTTAAAAGTTCCATTCCCCATGGTGTCTGTTAAGAATAAAAGGATTAATTGCGCGGAAGCAGTCTGCATGACCTTTCACCTTTAACTCCATTGGCTTACCTGAGAGAAATAAATCATGTCTGAATTGGTTCGTTGCATTACGAAGAGTGCAAATGCATATTTCTGACAGCAAACCAAAAGATTTTATTTGCTCTCCAATTGTCGGTTTTAACGATGAAATACCGATTTTTTAAAAATAGATATCCATTCTTAGTTGTAGCCGAATTCGGATTATTTTTATCGGTTGGGTGAGTTAATTTTCTTAGTTTGAAGAGTCGAGAGAAATGTTGAAGGTGAGAAATCGAATGATCCAATGTTTCATGCGAGATCGCGTTTCTCCGGTTTTAAATCATTGCTTTTAAAAGTTTAACTTAGCGAGATTCTTCCCACTTTTTTGAGATACGAAAAAAAAAAGGAAACTGAAATAAGACATTATTCATGCACGAATGATACGATAATAAATCAGAAAGAATGATAACCAGTAAACTTATTCAAAAGAACAATTTTTTTAGTAAAATTATTCCACATTTCATCATCAGCCTGCTTGTAAAATAAAACAATATTAATGCTGAATAAAATAACTTTATGTCTTTTGTTGAGTAAATAATCAGTAGAGAAATTTACTTAGAAAACGTATCTGAGAAGTTACTAAAACTGGTGTGAACCTTATATTATTTCTATTAGCCTCTCCTGTTTCTATTTACTCGCAAATACAACAGAGATTTTCATTCTGAATCATACATCAATAAAACCTAATCCAGTGTCCAACTCACGATCTGACAAGTGTCATTGAACTGTCAAAGAAATCTATAGGAATGAACAACTCGAGAAGGAAGATCATAGTACTTTGTTTTTCTACCTCTCAATCGAAAAAACATTAAAGAATGCATCAACCAATTGTTTCATTTCCATTAATGATTTCTTCTAGTTTATACTGATTTCAATCTTTTGAGGTTCTAACTCATATATTATTTATATTAAGTATTCTATTAAACGTTGACTAATAAAGTATTAAAGACTGATTAAATCTTTGTTTGGATGTAGAATATAAAATTAAATTTTTGATATATGTTTAATTAATTAATAATAGTTTTGATGTTTTCTATTTTAATACGTTTTGAAAAAATAAAAATATTTCTTTATTGATCTTTTTTAACATTAACACAATCATTGAAAAACTCAACTAATAGCACTACTTTATTAATATCGTTATATAATATATAAAATAAAAATTTAGTAGACGTAAAATATTTAAAAAATGATTTTATAAAGTCAAATTTATCTTTAAATCACCGAACACTTAATATCTGAGGTTTATTGCGTGGTTTTTCTTGTTTCGCTCCAAAGACAATTATTCGCACGAATAATATTTTTAATTAAGAGATTAAAATAAGAAATTTTAAAAATCGGGAGTGTTATGACGTAAGCTGAAATTTTTTTCCCCTCTTCCTCCTTTTAACTGGACACTTAATCAAATAGACGTAATTCGTTGAAGATGTTAATCCTTTTCCTTATTATTCTAACTTCCACTCAAGTAATTATAAACTTGAAATCAATTTACTTATAACTTTACTTTGAATTTTTTTTAAATATAAATAATAGATAACTTTATTAAACTATACAACTTTCTATTAAACGTTATTATTAAAGTCGGTCGTATAGAAATTTCTAACAAAACAATTCTCGCAACCGTGAAAAACTTTTATGAACAATAATATCCAATAGCAATTATTAATTTATAATAGTTAATCTTTATCGATATAACATTTATTAAATAAGAAAGAAATAATTTTAATAAAAAATGATCACATTACTTTATAATGTCCAATTTTAACATTAAAAAGCAATATCGAAAAAATGTTATCATTAAAAAGGTATAGTTACATTGAATTCTGAAATTTTATTGAGAAAAATTCAATGAGAAATTATTAAAATTCCATTATTTTTAAAACAGCCCTTTGTACTAATATTACATTATAAATATTAGAAAGGCAATTATAAATTCAGTTTTAAAACTAATCATTAAATTTTAATACGCAGAAAAATATATTTTGCTATTTTTTTGGGAGTAGAAGAATTAGAGGAAATATTTAATAATAATTGCTAATTAAAAGGTATGTTAGAATTCGAAATAGACCAACTAGGTAACGTAAGAAATAATAATAATATTATAATTATAAATTTTCCGTTCAACTCGACTGATCATGTGAAATAAATTAATCAGTTTATAATAAAGGACTTGGGAATAACTAATAGTCACATAGAAGGAATGGTTAGATTAACCAACAGTGAAATCAAACTTATAGTGAAAATATTATTAGGTTCCTTATATGATAGAAATCTGATTATTAAAGAATTCTGGAAAAAGAAAGGCGACTTTAATAATAAAGTGAAGGAAAAAAATAATACTTACTTCGGATTTATGCATGAGATCTAGAATGAGGAGAAAAAAAAAATATTAGCAATAATTAAAGAAGAAAAACATAATGGGAATAGAATTATTGTAAAAGATAATTATTATATTAAAGACAACATAAAATATACATATGATATTAATCTAGATAAAGTAATCCAATTGAGTGATTTTTCGAGAAGGAATTGATCGACATCATAGATCTGATTATGGCTGGAAAGAATAAATAATAGTTAGTTTGTATGTTTAAATGCTAAAACTATGGTAACAGAAAAATTGGAACAGATTTGGTCTACACTTATTCCTTATGATATTCCTTATTAAGTTTTTTTCTAAGCCAGGAAATTGGAAAAAATATCAACTATTCCACCGAAGTCATTATATCAAGTTCATAATTGATATATTTCTCCTGAATTCTGCCTATCTTAAGATTCTTAAGATTGTTATAATCTGTCAAATTCTTGTGTGGTATAATTATAATTTCAGGACAATTATATAACAAAAGATATATGTTTAAGAATTTGATTTTTACCATTAAATTTCTTCATCTAGCTAAGACTTAACAAAAAGAAGATAATTCAATAATAATAATTACCTCTCCAATTGGTGCTATCCTAGATGTAGGGTCTTCTTCCCAAAAATTATAAGTTTCGTTTTATAGTGAAACACTAGTGTTACGAAATAGATACAACATCCGTTCGACGAACGAGATCAACAATTAAAATTGTAATTGATAATAATTTATATAATTTGAAAAATTTTTGCAGTTATGTAATATGATATAAGATCTCAATTATAGATGTTTACAATATTACAAGTATATATCAATGTTGAACAAATTAGATGTTAATTGCAATATGTTATCAAATAGCAAAATTAACTATGTTGGTATCAACTGATTCTCCCCCTTTGTAACAGGTATATCCTATTACAATAAACTTTACTTACTTATTTTTTTGGGAGAAATCTGTAAATAGCTTATACAGCCCAGTCAATAAATACTGTACATAACTATTTTCATTTTAAATTACATTTATACAGTTAAAAACAAATGATTAGAAATTGGTGTGATAAAATCTATCAACAAACAGACATACAACCGTATTGCTTTGATAGACGACAACGAAGTAGAAGAAACGGAAATATCTCTTTTTCTTCCAATATGTAACGGAAACTAGGATCAACTTACTTTATCAGGAAGTTGTTTTATCAATCTCTGGTTAAAGCATCAATCCATTTATGATACAAGTTAAATCACAAATTAAAAAGATTATTTTCGAAAATTATCGGCTTTCTGAATAAAAATCTACTTTATTAATGGCAAAAAATATAAAAAAGAATCCGAATCGATAGAAGTAATTCTATCAATATCAAACTTAGTTTCGATCAATAGACAAGAATCGAAAATCGATCATGAACTCAAGCGTACTTCATACTGACCATTCCTTAATAATAAACTAGTTTCAGTGAAACTCGGATGAAACTTTTATGTAGCGTTTATTGTTTTAAGTTTGAAGAGTATTTTGTTCTAAATGTCTGCAATGCCATCTAAGAAATTGCAATTTGTATCGCGTTACGAGTTTCGAGATCGCTTGGGATGCTCTTGTCGACTGGGAAATCTAGAATCGCTTCAACAAATCAGTGTCTGTAATATATTTGTTATCGAACTATTCCAAAGATGTTTGAAGGAAAATCTTATTTTCTTATTTATAGCATTCGATGAAACGTCATTGATGTCTACTTCCGTCACTGTTAAAGTGTTGTCTTATTTTATATTTTCTCAAAAGTAATTCTATAAAACTAATGTAAACTTTAATACAAGCAAATATTTAAAAGCTGCCATTTCTTACGTATTAAATTTATATTTTTTGTGATTTTTCTAATGTTAACATAATCATTTATTTTTTTACTCTATAAATAATTTAAATAAAAAATGAGATGTCAAATAAAATAATATTTTATTAAAATTGAATTTTATTCCTTTATTAATTGTTTAAAAAATAAAATATCGGCAAAATGAAACACGAAATGATTGGAAATTATTCCCAGAAGGAATAAATTGCTATTGTCGTAATTAGTCACGTTTCTCAAACTTCTCAGTAAATGGATATTTTTAAAAATGGATTGATTAAATTGTCAAAGTCTCGAAAATATATATCAAAATTCCGTATGAATTATTGCTTAATTAATTAGTTGTAATTATAAAATGAATTTCCGGCATTGTCGAGAGACAGATATTAGAATATTAGGTTTAAGCTGGCGAGAGATAATAATTTATTGCCGAAAATTTTATCAAAGTCGTAAAGCATTCTAGATTGCCAGATTTAGGCGAAAGTAGCTACAACTATTATTAACTACAGGTCCCTTTTGAACCGGAATAAGCCCTATATTTTTATAGATCCGTTTATGAAGTCGACAGAGGCAATAAATTCTTTATGAAAATTCAAGGAAGATCACTTTCCTTTAAGCTTCAGAAAAAGAAAAATTGATATATATATTTTAAAACTTGCAATAATAATAAATAAATAATTAAAACGCAGTCTCCTTACAGTCAAGATCCATAAAATGGAGGTAGAGATTTTTTGTCGTAAACAAATTATTTTTAAAAATTAAAGAAAAAAATTTGTTTTCCAATCAATTTTAATTTTTCAGCATAGCAAAACAAAATTATTTCTCGAAAAATTCTTCGTGAATGGACGACATATCGATTCTAAAATAGCAAAAGTATAACTTAGAAGAAAAAAGATAATCAACGACTATAAATCCCAATTTCAAAATACAGAATATTAAAATAGTTATAAGAATCTTAGATAGATTATAATATAGAATAGATTTTAAAATTAAAACAAAAAATTCTAGAATTCGTAACAAAATATTAGGAAAGGTATTATAGGAGCGTGCCGTCCTCAGTATTGGCTTGATGGTAACTTGCACCTGAGGTGAAACCGATCTTCCCGCTCCAGCTTCTAGAACGGTTAGCAGCTTCTAGTGCTGGAACTCTTATATGAACTATTTATAAACAACACTGAAGTACATTTACAGGACTTCTTTGTATTCGGCTTATTTTTTATTTATTTTTCTCCTTTTGTTCTATTGCTTATTTCACCGCTTGAAACAGTCTCCCTGTCGTCTCATCTATCGAGCCTGTTTTATTGGAAGTCTTTACAAATGTCATGGAAAGTTAAATTTAATTCTGATGGGTTAAAATTTATATTTGGATAAATTATAATGTTCACTTGAACATCTGTTTAGGAAGAAGAGATCTATCTAGCATTACACGAGCGTATGTATGTGTGCATGCTTATTCTAGCGCTAAAATAACTGAAGAAAATCAATTTAAAACAATTTAGCTTAACATACAAATGATCCGTGACCGTAATGAATAAAGACAACATTGCAGAAACTAAAACATAAAATGAACTTTATTTTATTAGAGAACAAGTTCAAAACGACTGCCTTCGGTGGCAATACAAGGATAAAGACGGCCGAGAATGATGTTATGGATGGCACATAGCATTCCCGGTGTCATCGCATCACAGGTCTGTGGTATGCGTTTCTTCAGTTTGCCAACTTCACGCAGCACTGCTGGGTACGTATCAAATACCGATTCTTTTTGGTGATCTCACAGGAATAATTCTAGAGGAGCCAAGCCTGAGGAGGATGATGGCCTTGGAACAGGGCGGTACTGTCCAATCTAGAGGTTGTCAAATCGTTTTAAGATCGTTTATCTGGAAATGAGCTAGTAAGTCATTCTGATGGTATCAAACCTGGTGTAACTGCACGAATGGCAAACCATCAAGCTATTCGTCCACCGTCGTGTTTAGAATGTTCACCATCATGACCAGTCGCCATTCGGAGCACTATTCGTAGAAAAAGTTCTGCCCAGTGACATTTTTAAAATGAATTAATCTTTTGTCTCTGATAATATTTAGGTATCGGTTATTTTAGCGCTGGAACAAGCATGCATCATATGCAAACACTTGGGCAATGCCGGAAAGATCTCTTTTGCCCTTGGACAGATGTTTAAGTGGACACCTTGAATATATTATTATAGAAATTATATTTAATCGAAATAGTATTAAACTATTTTGATTAAATATTCTGAAGATGAATGCAATTTTTCTATATCATAAATTCATAGTTATAAATCTTTTCAATTAAAGCATGAGATTGATTTGAAATTTATCCATCAAAATTTTAAATAATATAACAAAATTATGGCATTGAAAATGAAAATAAAGATTTAAAGATAGAAATAATACCAATTATTAGTGTAAAATAAGTATCTTAAAAGTTTGTAAATTATTAATTTCAAAACTGATTTTTAAATCAATTTTAAATTATTGTTGTGAATCCTCCATTATAATAGGTCTCAAATAAGCTACGTCGCATTCATTACAAAGCAAATAAGATGGATTGTCATTTTAAAACCGATTTATTTAAGCAGATCTAATCAGAATTTAAATTCAATATCAAATTTAAGTGAAATATATTCTATTAATGAAATATATTTATCAACTTAAAATAAACGTATGGAATGAATGTAAGATAAAATATTGGTTAGTTTCGATCTCTCTCTCAAAACACAAAAAAAATATTGTCCTACTCTTCTAGTTTAAAAGAAAAAAATTAAAATTAAGCACACAAAAGAAAATAATAAGATAATTAAAGGTGTTCTTTAATTAACAATTAAAATTTGAAACAGATTTAACTAACATATAAAAATATTTCAAATACTTTTGAATAACTTTTAAAATAATTGTTCAATTATTTTAGTTAAAACGGGCAAAAAATTAAATATTTGTATACACAAAAGCCATCTAATTATTAACCACGCATTATTATGGCTGGAGTATAGATTAAACACAAGGTAATAGTTTAAGAGGATGTACTATGTGAAGAGACTCTTACAAGTTGGATGGAAATGACCGGAAGAGTCGAGAGGCACAAATCCTTCGTTTGTTTAATGACAATGACAATGAAATGAACCTCACTTGTCAAATGTAAAGTCTTTTGTTTGGGAGATAAATAAGACGAATAATAACGTTAATATTATGAAAGAAAATTAGCAAAAATACTGAATTGTTTCCAACATTTCTTATATATTCCGAAAATAATCAATTAGCCTAATTACATCAGACTCATTAATCCATGTTTATTTTTTGATACATCACTTGGCGATTATAAGAAAATAAAATTTGTTAGAAAAACTTAATATTCGTATTTGTGACGTGTAATTAGTATTTTAAAAAGATGAAAATAATGGTTTAATAATAGCCTATAAATATAATTATTTAAACAAAAAAAATTGAACTTAAAGCCTTCATCGCATAAACATTTTATCTTTTACTATCTAAGAATGGAAAAAATAAAATATTAATTTTTCTATAAAAATAAACACAAACAAATGTCGAAAACCATGTCAAGAATAAATCCCTACTTTGCATGTTATAAAATAGTTACTATGAAACTATGTAAACAACCATAAGAAGAGATCATTTGTTTCAGGGTGTACGAGATGTAAAATAAAAAACCATAAGATATAAAAACTTCAAAGCATGTAAAACCTAAAATAGTCTTTGGGAATGAATCTATAAATTTGGATTGTAAAATAAATGATACGGAATAAGAGAAAAGATGTCCTCTGTGTCGTTTGAAAACGTGTAAAGTACTTTTTCAATACTAAAAATCATTTGTCAAAAAAATACTTAAAATAGGTTGGTTTGACGAAGATTTATTTTAGATCTCTACAAAATATTTAAGCTTCCGTCACGCATACAATTTGTATCTCCATGCTCCATGAAAATTACAGTCGTGTTATGAATTAAAAATCATAAAATATTACATTAAATCGACGAAGAACCGAATATCGCATTTAGGTCAAGATAAAAAAGTTTCAATATTAATTCGAAATTTTAATATCTTCTACCATTATATGCACACGTGACTTAATTCAGCTACATAACAAAATTATTTTATATTTGAAGAAATTTGCTATTGGCAAACAGTCATCACACTACAATTAATATAAAAAATAATTTATAAGTTATAAGTTTATATTTTAAACAATAGACTTTTTATCGGGTATTTGACATTTGAGTTTAACTATAGTCTAACTAAGTTTTACTATAAAACTTTTGTAGAATCTTCAATTTGAAAGGCTCGATAAAGGAAAAATTGTGAAAATCCTTTCATCTACTCGCAGATTTACGGCTTTTCTTTAGTATTTTTGGAAAAATGTCTATAAAGGGATAATAAAAAAGAAGGACTTAACGTATAAGCTTTAATTCCCAAATGATTGAACTTAATCTGAGAATTTAAATGGTAAGAGTGCGATTCAAAGTTAAGAATAAAAACTTATTTAAAAATATATTTATTCTATTATATTTTATCAAACTCATACTTAAACAAAATCTTAAATTCAGGTGCTTCACTACATAAATTATTGAATGACAAAAGATAAAGTATTTTGACAATAAAAGTACTCATTTGAAAACCATTCGAATGCCAATGGAAACGATGCATCCAGACGCTTTTTTAGTTAATTTCTTTTTATAAATTCTAGTGAAATATATTATAAACAGAAAATAATTTTTAATGTGTAAGAATTTTTTCAAACAGACGGTTTTAGCGGATACGAGAACTGTCGTTTAGAATTTACACATTTACTTACAAGAAGCGCAACGAATAATACTAACATTTGAAAGCTTCCTTTGTGCCAATGCACTTGGCTTAAGATGATTTCCGAACCTCCATCAATTTGATTTAAAAGTACTTTGGAATGGGAATTTTAAGTATAATTAAAATATCGTCGTGTTAAAAACTCGAAAATTACATTTTTTCTTGTTTTTCTATTGGGAATTAACTTAAAAATTCATGTTAATTTCATTCTAAAGAATTTTCTTAACCACTTTACATATATAATTTATAGATACAAGGAGGTATCAATCTATAAAAAATCGAACTTTAAAAACACTGCAAACTTTTTAAGTGCAAAACTTATTCTTCATTTCAACGTTCGTCACTCTTTTAAATTTAATATAGAAAATTGTATACAAAATGTTATAAAATAAAACTTTATTTTTCCTAATCAATAATTCTTTCGTTATCGTGCATTAATAATTATAAAATTTGGGTTTCTCGAACTAATTATAATTTGTACAGTACTTCTAAACCATTTTAAATGTATTTTAAACGTGTAAAATCTAAATAAAATTAAAAAATGAAATCAAACAGTAACAAAACAGTTTCTTACATCAAATACAACTTATTTTACATCGGCGATATAACAATTTTCTATGCTATCATTGAAACCTTACATAAATTTTAATTTAATTTTATATAATATCGCTAAATACAATTTTATACGACGATTAGCATAGAATAAATATCAATAGTTTGATAAGCTGATCAAAGACGAAGTTAATCCATATAAAGCTTATATATTATTTAAAACACACAGAAATTTAATAATTTATTAAAAATAGAATAGATTATAACAAACGTCCTGCCAGTAAACAATATAATTATTATATTGTGAATTTCGTTTCCTTTCAGGAAATTACATTTTCATGTCAATATTCAATATTGTTATGCAACTACACTAGAACAGAAGTAGTACATACGAGACAAACAAATATAGACAAGCTCATTCGAATAAACACGTGTACAGACGTAAATCCATATCAAAAATTTATAAAATAATTTAAAACATTTTACATAAGAGCGGTATTTTCTTTTATTGTGTGTTGTTTCGTATCCAAAAAAATAGAATATTTATTCTGTTTTTAAAACTTGTACGGAAAAAACTATTACGGAAGAAGATAATGAAACGAAATGAAGCGATAGAAAATATTTCTTACAAAAGATTCTAGTACTTAAATACGTATCAATCTTTTGCTTTTTATTTGCATGAATCTAAAGTAAGTCGTAAGCCACTCGAATGCGAAGGTTGTCTATTCAAAAATATCCTTATTTTCTCATAAAACGTTTCTAAAATAGATTTTAGAATCCGGTCGACGATCCATTGATGCACTTCCAACACAATCTGTATAACATTGCTTTATCACAATTCAGCACCATCATAATTCTTCATTTTAATATTTTTGTTTTATTGTAGTAACGAATAGTCGAATAAAAAAATAAAAAATAACATAAGCAGATAGCTAAAAATATAAAGAATGTTCTATATAAAACGCGGACAGTAAAGATACAAACGAAAGCATTTGAAACGAAATACAATACCAGGCTACTTCTATATTATTTTAGCATTTATATTATGTTAGATAAGTTATCCAACCAAAAATTTCCAAACGATAAAAATATCTCTTACTTGCATATCGATTTGAAAATAATCATCAATTATATTTTTCTATTTGCTCGATTTTTGACAATTCAAACCGAAAATGCTTTTCCGAGTATTTCGGAATCATTAAAAAAACTTGAAATATATCATTTTCAATAAAAACAAATTATCCAAGTCAAAAAATACGACAAGAATAAAAACTATCGACTTCTATTACAAGATAACATTAAAGTATCGAATGCAAGTAATGCAAAAAATTCGCGAGGAAAAAATATACAGTTTGGTTTGTACAAAAGACCGAATGATTTAAATCTCAGATATTTAACTTTTGATAAAATAATTAGCACATTCATATATAACAGTGTAATTCGATTCCGGGTAGCATATACATATGTATGACTTATACGTGTGTAAAATAGAACGTCTACACTTCTAAACGCGTTGATCTATCTAGGCCAAATTTTTCACTCACCGACTAAAAATATGTCTACCAGGATATCTGGTCACCCGTCAACTCACACCATTGAATACGTAATAATTTAAGTTTAAATTAATGCACCATTCTATAAGTCAGCATTTCGTAACAATTAATGAAAGGGCTAAAAGATCCACGTAACAGTGATTAAGGATTCCATACCGTATTGTTTTGAATTCGAAAGATCCGCTGAAATAACGCTATTGATTTGAGTTAGCCTAAAATAACAAAATGTTTTCATACTGGTTTAATTTCAATGTTTGTTCTTATTACTTTTCGCTCGGGAATATCTGCTAGTACCTATATATAAAATAATTATAATTGAATGAAAAAAATCATAAGAGTAAACAAAAAATATTTCGAATGTCAAATATTATTTATTTATTTGCAAATTTTAGGAAATGATTATTTACGAATGATACAATAGCGTTAAAAAAGTTTTAGGTCGATTAGCGGATGAGTATTAAACCGAGTCAGTCATCCACATCTATATCACCATTCATTAGTAACAACACCAGTCAGTCCTTCGCAAGGTTACCAGGTAAGAGCTATTTACTGATACACTAGCTTAAATTTTATTCCGTTATGACGTATTTAATATTACGAATTTCGATTTAAAATCAACATAAGAGTATAAAATCGATATGAAATTAATTAAATAATCTTTAATCGAAGAAGAAATTAAAACTACTTCTTCGTCGATATCGATTAAATATATTCTATATTTATATTGAGTCGTTTTAAAAAAAAGATTTCGTTGGAGGCAAACGATCGCCTCTAAACAATTTTTATTTCAAGACAGATTTTCTTCCAACGGCAGAAAAACGTTATCCCGAAGTGGAATTACAACTTTATATCTATGGGTAATTTTCCAAATCGCGTAATTGTTTTTAGCTTAAAAACTTAATTAATTTCTCAAATGGAATTCTGAAATGATGTAAGAAAATTTTAATTAATTTCTTAAAGTTTGACTTTGGAAGAATTCAATCGTTTGATGTATTTTTATAAACGTATTTTATTCTTCGTACTAAAAACCAGAATATAAATAAACATATAAATATTTAAAGTATGATTTAAAAAACTCTTATTCGATTTTACTATAATTGTTGATAGTTTTGTAAATTTAATTTGCAGTGCGTCTATAATAGCGAGCAATTATTAAATTAATGACTATCTTTACAGGCAAAATTTAGGCAATTTTTTTTTAATTAACCAAGATGAGCGAAATTCGAAAATAACATTTCCGAATTACAGATTGCTTTTATATATTAAATCGCATCGACTTAATTGAAACGAAACGAGAGTTTATTATTGCATTTTTCTGTAAAACTTTTCACTTAAGTTAATAGAACGAATCCTTTTCTTTTAGATGTTTGGCACTCAATTTTTGCTGATTTTGTTGATATTCACCCATCTTATCGCAGTTCTTCTTATTATTATTGAAAATAAGAAATTGCTGAAAACTCCTGAACAATGTCAACACTGCAACCAATTCGAAAATCATCACAATTTATTAATGTAAGTAATAGATTTTTAAACGTTTTATTTTGTCGTATTTATAACATTTTAATTTGAAACAATTCAATTGTCTTCAACGTATTAATTACATAGAAAGCGTTTTTCATATTATGTATAATTTGTGAAAAATGTTATAAAAGCAATAATACATAAACATATAAAGCGGTGACACAGAAACATTTCTGAGCGAAAAGGAATTTAAAGCGGGTTAAATATTTGCAATAATTTATAAAAAATATTTCGTTATAAATAGAGTATTTATATTATATTGTAGAAAATGTTCAATTGTATTTATAATTGAAATATTATCCTCACAAAATAATTTTTGATACGCCATTTAAAAACGAGTTCTGCCGTCGCATTATATACGAAAGCAATGTCACTTTTCATTTAGAAGTCGTATATTGTTATATATTTTGTTAATTACTGTAATTGCGTGTTTTTTGTATTTTGTATATTTTTATAACCGAATAATGTAATAATAAATGCAGAAATGTCGTCCGTCTTCAGAGACGTCTTATAAGACAGGTCGTTTAACGTGATTGCTTGAGAATGTTGATAGACGAAATCAAATTTCAGTAAACCAAATATTTGCTTTTATAAAGTTAAAAGCTTGTAGTAAAGTTAGAAAAATGTGTTTTATTTTCATTGCGTCCGAAAGTGTAAAAGGAATCAAAATTGCTGACAACCGAGGAATGCAATATCATCGACCAGTCAGGTAGTAAAATAAATTTAACAAGTTTATCGAATATATTGCTTAATATTATTTTTTACTAGGTCAGTTCATTTTCAAATAAATTAAATCTGTACAGCGATAAAAATAATTCAATTCTGTAAGTGCACAAATTGCGTCTTTTTACTATTATTTTATTCGTTATACTCGTAGTTTGATACAATTACATCAATTACATATTTGATCACTTACAATAGCTTCTCTGATGTATAACAGCCGGGAAAATGATGCATACAGAATGGCCTGTTAGACACTTTACCGTTTAAAAATGTAATAAATATTTGCTATTATATATTCTTTCAGTGTCTGACATTTTAAAAATTTGTTTACTTGAAATTTGTCATAAAAAATTGGCGACGTAGCAAAGCATAAAAAGTCTTTGAATTTTATTTCTAAACTTGCGCTCCGTTGATCTAACGCAGAGCACATAGGTGAATACGTCCAATTCGACAAAGATGTTGTCAAATTGAACGTACCCACATTTTTCAATTACCAATTCGGCAGTGTTTTTCTTTGTGATTACCTTTCTGAGCATATATGTCAGTAAGCTTCGAACCTTGTAATAGATTAAAGACATCATTCAGAAAAAGGTTAAATCGATGGAGCCAAACGTATTCAGAACTGTTATAGAAAAAAGAGAGCCATAAAAAACGCCCGTGCTTGCGAATCGGAAAAAGGAGATCAATTACATGACAATAAACGAACAAAAAATTTAGTCAAGTTTTAAATGGTAAAGAGACTTAGTGGCCACTCTATACCAAAATACTGTATGTAAGTTACATATAACTTGTACAGGTTTCAGACAAAAACATTGCAACAAGCTATATGCTGCTTCTGTTACATATTAGCTAAGTATACGAGATTATGGATAATCGGTAGCCGGCTCTTTAATGGCGCACTACCATCAATGCATACCTCTTTCTCGTAGGACTAAATCCTATCTCGATTCCAATGAAGAAAGCAGCATAATTTAAATTATAAAGTCGTAGAGAGTCACAAAGTTAATAAAAAACATTTTTCTCCAGGTAAAATACTGAAAGGAAAGCGACTAAACACTATAAATTAATGGGAAGGATAATTTATGTAAGGCTTCTCTGCATGGCCTCATGTATCAGGTCATGTAGGCCTACAAGTATTGATTCACTCTACGAATTTGTAATTTAAATTGTACCACTATCTTCCAAAGAAGCCAAGATAGATTTGATCTGGTGAAAAGAGGTCAGAAGATATGCATGAATAGCCCACGATCTACACTCTAAAACAGTTTTTCCCAATTGGTGGTCCGCGGACTTTGCATGTTCCGAAAACTAATTTAGAAGATCCATAGCATCACATAAATAAAAACCCAAACTTTTTAAAATATACTCATTTTTACAATTGCTTGTGACGACTTGTGATAGATCATTGGAAATATTTTTCAAAGAATGTAGCCTACAGTTGATGAATCTGGATGAAGTTTTCTCGGATTAAATAAAACTAGGTGAAAAATCTTTGACTTATCTAGTTTCACTTTGTTCCACATATCTTTATGAATATTTCACATATTTTCGATGTTTCGTTAAGTGAAGAACAAATTCAGAAATCGTGTCGATATTGATACCTGGTTTAACGTTGTAAATAGAAAATGCCGAATCAGAGATGTGGAGGGAATTGTTCGATACAAAAGATCTTCGTTATTTCACCATTCTATTTTCAAAGTATACTATAACAAGCAATTATTTATTGTCATCGTCACAACGCCGGGCTGCAATTTTTAATCATATTTTTTTTTTTAATTTAATTTAAAGTATATGCTATCCACCTCAAATTAGTACTGTGGTGTCTTGCCCCTGCACATCATACTTTTCCTTTAACAATAGAATTGTGCCGGTCATCTATCTAACACCTTTCAGGAAAAATTTTTGAATTGAAATAACATGACTTCCGATTTGCATCAAAAATCAGTATATAGTTAATCGTAGTCTTCTGTCCCTAAGGTTTCTCCTAAGGAAAGACAGACGAAAGGACGACAGTGGAAATTTATAGGTCTACTTTTTTTTCAAATTGCAGCCCAATAACATTATAATTCGTTTAAATGATAAATGAATGACTGTAAATTTCAAAAATCCGAACACTTGAAAACATAATTTAATACTAGTTTAAAAAAGTCATTATTACCAGATGTTTCTTATAAATAATTTATCGAAAAATTCTAGTATTAGAATTTTTATTATAATAACGGTTTATATAATATATATATATATATATATATATACCGTTATTATAATATTATAATATATATATATATATATATATTATATATATATATATATTTATAATTTAAATTTCTTTTCGTTTAATAACTTTTTTATCTCTACGTAGAGTATGAAGTTTTTCAAAAAAATGCCTATTATATAATATTAATGCAGAAATATTTATTTATAGGATGCTTTAAAAAATCTTTATTATATCTGGATTAATTCATAACGTAATAAATTTTCATGCTCAATATATTTCTGCATCAAAAATACGACATAAAACAATTTACATCAGTTTTCGATAAGTCATTATATGGATTACTGTATATAGAAAAGGATTTTTACGACTGATCTTAATTAACTATAAATTAATTAATAATTATAAACAATGAAATACTTTAAAGCGACAACAACCAATCCAGAAACTATGCTTCGTTTACTATGCAATCGTTTACTATGCTTCGTTTTAAGTCTATCGTCAATTCTGTTTCTGGTTAAAACAGATTCGATTGTTTCTTATTATAAAACGAATCATTTCTAGTCTTTGAAAAACTTTTTCGAATTGAAAAATTTAATACAACATATGACTATATTATTTTTCATGTAAAACCAATGTATTTTTAATTATAACTTTGACTTCTGTACAAAATTTTCGAGATATGTGCATTTGGTCCGTATTCTTCAATATTATGCTATTCCTGTCTGTGATTCATACAAAAGATATATTTGAGCGTAATAATTCGGTGCTAATTTAACAAAAACAATTAATTAATTAACTAAATACCACGGTCAAAATTTCAATAAAAGAAAACTTTTACAAAGTAAAAGAAATAATAGTAATATTTTAGTAAGCGTAATCGAATGCTGATGAATAGCAATTTTCTCTGTCTTATAACAAATCTAAAAGTGAACTTTTAACGTGTATTTTGAGTCGTAATAATAAAAGAAATATAACTATATAACTACGTAATAAACAAAATATAATATTTACACTAGGCCCAGTTGCATAAAATTCTTGTAGGTATTACAAGTTTTAGAACAAATATGTTGAATAGAAAGTTTTGTAGCAAGTTACAAGCTGCAATTGCAAGCAATTTGCATCGCACAAAGTTACTTATAGTTAGTAACATGCTGCAAGTATAAGGTACAAGATACAGGTACAGGTATCCCTTGCTTAACAAAGTTTTGAATAACGCACGAAATTTGTTGCGATAATCCCTTTATATAAGCGGCAGAAGTTTTAATTTACGCGGCATTTCGAGCTGTTTTTACTTAATATAGATACCGAAGTTGATTAACGCGATTTTCATATACGTAGTTACATCGAGGATAAATTAACGGGTTAATCAATGGATATCTGTATTATCTGTCTTGTAGCTTGTAACCTTTAATTTTTATGTAACAGAATCCACACATTTGGATTTATATTTCTTGGATGATTCACTTTTCCCCAGAATATTTCTAAAAATTCTTTTGAAAATATTCTGGCAGCTCTTATATATGTTAACTAAAAATTTAATGGAAATCCATTTAAACAAATTAAGATAATTTGACATCTTTCGTACAATTTTAGCGCACAAATTCATTATTATATCGATTAATTATACACGTCATAATATTAATTAATATCCGATTTCGCTTCTTATTTTCGTTTCAGACGAAATGAATTTCGTGAAGATGCAAGTGCGACATATAATAGCGATAAAGGTAAGGGTATGGCATAAAAATGTAGAAGAAAAGAAATGAATTATCAAGAATTTATCTGTAATTTTTGTTTAGACGAATTTTATTATAACAAAACGTATAGCGTGTGGCGTCATCTAGTATTTACAATACGAAACATGTGGTACTTTATTCATTCGCAATTAACCAATTTCCAAAAGTCACAAAATATTCAGGATATTGAAAAGAAACTTTTAAATTATATAGACGAAAGCGGAGTGGAGTATTACAGGTAATTATTTTATTAATAAACTTTATAAATAGTTGATCGAAAAATTTATTAATTCTTTTAATAATTGAATAGAATTATTTGGCATGAACTGAATCGCTTGTCACAGATGGAAGGATGGTCTTCGAATAGAAAATTAAAAGCTTTCAGATTAGGAGAAATTGTTCAAAACCGGATCGATAAATTGCAGGTAGATGTTTACCACATTTCAGAAATCTTTATTTCTTATATATATTGAGGAATTGGTAGTAAACTTATCTTATGTTCAGAATCCGGATCAATGTCATATCTCCAAAGTGTTATTATGCAATTTGACGAATCCTCACGGCTTAGCTTCTTCCATACACGATGTATTATGGTGTTTTATCAAAGCGTATTATAGCGGTATGATGATGGTTTTGGATATATCCCACTGGCACTACGAAATCAAAAGTTGGGAAAGCGCTTTTCTGTCTTTAAGTCGTACTTGCCAAAATATGAATATATCTCACATATCTAACTCTCCGTGGCCTGGAAAGAATGGCAAGTGAAAATTTCATCTATACAATTTTTTATTTAAAAATTTTAAATTCTGTGATTTTCTAATATTTTTAAATCATTATTAAAAGATGATGAGGCTCGTTCCGATTTAGGACGTCTTCCGCTTGATCTTAAACTACAGTTGATCCATCTTTTCGATCAACCGCTAGTTTGGTGGTACGGACAATTTATAAGATATTTATTAAGACCAAATGCAGCATTTGAAAGTTATCTTAAAACTAAGAAGAAACTAATTGGGTTTTCTTCTCCTATTGTTGGGTAAGTTTCTTTGTTTTCTAAAAGATATCATTACGAATTAAATATTTATTGATAACTATATGCAGTCCTATGTTTCGCATGTCAACGAAGTGTCATTAGGAATTTACGTTTCATTATAAATTATGTTTAAAAATATCTTTAGGTAAAATAAATGTCTAACATAGTAAATATATATAAATAAATAAAATTTCTAGCAATCTTCTGAACTAATGGCATACATATATATATATTATGAAAAGATTTGCAAATTTCAAAAGTGGTACATTTTATTTGATGCCATTTAATTCAGAAGACTGCTAGGAATTTTATTTAACTTTAGAGATTTCGGAAAATGACAAATCTTATATTTCTAATGATTCATAGAAAATGCTTGCGATGCTATTTATGCAAACGCCAATTTAATTAAGAGCGTATCAAAATTTATTTAAGGTTTGCTTGAAATAAATTGTAAATGTAATCCGGTTATGCATAGACCGGACCGATATCTTGGAGTAACAATTATTGTCAGGCCTTAGTAGTATTGCGCATTTTCTCATCTTGTTTGGTTTTATATAGTTAATATGACGTAGAATTCATATTTTCAGAATTCACGTGAGAAGAACAGACAAGATAGATAACGAAGCCAAATTCCACGACCTGCACGAATATATGTATCACGTCGAAGACTATTATAAGCGCCAGGAATTGGATAATCCTCGACTGGAGCGAAAAGTGTTCATTGCTACTGATGATCCAAATGTTATTACAGAATGCAATTCGAAGTAATATTAGGCATATGTGCACAGAAAAATAATTATATACTATTCTATTTGACATAAGGTAACCAGGGATGGAGTGTCGGAGTCGCGTATTTTTCTGCTGACTCCCCATCCCTGAACGTAACTCTACCATATTTTGCCTAAGTATCTAATTTCGCCTAGAACGGTTATACGAAATGCAAACTTCCGTTTGTGAGAGGTAGGACATAAGGAGTATACGTTCGGTTGTGACGGTTATCATCGGTATCGTAACAACATCAAAAATAACGATACAATTTGTAAAACGACCAACACGACCGGTTAAAAAACAAAAAAAAAACATGCATCGTCGATCCTGAGCTAATGGGTCTAATGTAAAAGAGGATCCGGAAACGTATTACGGTGACATATGTTTATAAACAAATTGGCAATATTGAGCGTTAAATACGACGGAACGGTCGTTTCGAACTCCGCTCCATGAGCGTCATTAATATCCCCAGTAGACGAACTTGCGAACGTACTCCTGTGGCGAGTCTTCTGCGACGATAAGACGCATGCACAGGCTAAACGATATGTTGTACCCAAAAGGCTGCATAAGAACAAAAGAGAGCGACGAATCCGTGCTGAAACAGAAAAAAGTGACAAGTACATGACAGCGCGAGAGGCAGTCATTCTTCCGATGCAGAATTTCACATGATTGACACCAGTGGGGACCAATATTCCGTTACCGAATGACAAGCTGTACGTGGAGTGCACGTTTTGCGCAGCGAAATATTCCACCAGCCGGAAATATTCACAAAATATATTTGTACGTTTTGCCTTGATGCTTACACAATTGGTTTATTGGGCTGTAATTTGAAAAAACTTGTAGGCCTATTAATTCTGACTGTCGTCCACCTGTCTGTCTGTTTATTCTTTCTTAATCTCGAGAAAGAGTTAGATAAACGAAAGCCAAGACCAGATATGGAAAGATTAATGGCTGGAGGCCCGATTAACTATATAAGAACTTCCGGTTTTGACTAGAAGTCACGTTATTTCAATTCAAAAATTTCCTCTGAAAGGTGTTAGATGCATGACCGGCACGACTCTGTTGCTAACGGTATAATGTACAGGGGCAAGCCACTGCTAAAATGAGGTGGAGAGCATATATTTTAAATTAAAAAAATTATTAACATTTGTTTCTGTTTGCCAATAATTATAGTACTGTAAACTTTAACGTGCGTAAATGGCATTTTTTTTTACCCATCGAAAGTCCCAAGACGTTCTTGTATGGTGCTCAGTTTACAACGCTGACTGGAGACAATGCTCTTCATACAACACAAAGTATTGTTAATTTTTCCAGTCGAATAAATTTCGTTTTGTTATATTGTATTGATTGCGTTTTGCTCTTCTTGGTCTTTTGATCTGATCCGATCAAATATCTGGTTCACTTAATATCGCCTACTCTATTGGGCAAAAATAGGCACCACTTTCTTGGCACGCTATTTGTCACTGTTTTTAAACTTATACCACAAAAGCACAGTACGCTTGCCATACTACATTCACCTACCTACAGTATTTGGCCCGATAGATGGTGCTTCTTTTTGGCTGTTTGTTTTCTTGTTGGCCATTGCATCGTCCACGGGATCGCACAATAGTTAGAATAGACGAAATATGGTATAGTTACCTAATATCTATGAATACGTTATATTTATAATACAATTGCATAGTTATTTTATACCTTGAATAAAAATAGTAATAAATGTGTATTTTATTTCTAAAATCAGTGTTTTTCTCAATCCTAGATATCAGCGATTTACCTGCCTCAGTTTCTCTGAAAATGCAGATTTAGCATATAACATGAAAAGTCGTTATACCAATTCGTCTGCATGGGGATCTTTAATAGATATATTCTTATTAGCAAACTGTGATTTTTTAATATGTACTTTTTCATCTGGGGTAAGTAAAAAAAAACATAAAATAAGTTATTCTAATCTATATTGTAACATTTAATTGTAAATCACAACTAGTTCGTAAGATTTTAATAAATAATACTTTCATTAAGGATTGCGAGAGTTAAAAATAATCTGTTACTTATATTTCCTATATAATCACATTCTTTCAAAACTTACACGCTTAAAAGACTGATACCTGTTTTATTTTTCCCCATATATTGATATGTAATTATCAAAATCTTTTCGAATAAAAACTGTTTGGAATCAGAACTAGAGATTAAAAGTAGAAAAATAATTAACAAATAAGGGTTAATTATTAATTCATATTGCTTTAAATATTATCAATAAAATGACTTTTATGTTATTAAATAACTTTTTAAATATTTTTATTTTATAATTTCTTTGTCTTCTCAAGAAATGTATTTACATATTAAAATGTGTTTTCAGTTTTGTCGTTTGGCATACGAATTAATGCATAGTATTCAACCCGATGCTTCCAACAGAGTACATTCGTTAGATGTTGAATATTTGTATGCTTGGAAGAAACCACCTCAGAGGCTTGCCTTATATTCCCACGTGCCTAAATCTCCTAAAGAGCTATGGTTTCATAGGGGCAGTCTAATAAGCAAACAGGATGAGTTCTCCGTAATGTATAGCGCTTTGTCTGGGAAAATTTGGAATGGTTTATTGGATGGATTCATAGTTAAGACTGGTGAGAAAGGATCATATCCTATTTTCAAGACAATAGAACATTACAATGTGGACAGTTAAAAACTTATAAAACTTTCTATATTTCTGTGGTAATTATTTTAAGTACATCGAATTCAATATTTTTTCTCATAAATGGGCTACGATTCAATATTAAAACAAAAATGTTTTAAAATCAAGTAATCGCGATCTAAAGATACCAAGTATTGTCGGTTAACTTTAGATCGGTCGATAGTCACAGACAATTTTAAATAAAGTTTCAATAAAAATGTCAAAACTAAGTTAATAGTAAGAAAACAAATTTAACATTAATTAATCGATTAATGCGAGCTTTAAATTGACTAATAAACTGATATTCTCATTTGAATAGATAGATTAAATTAATCTATATTTTAAAATGTAATGTTGACTACTTCTTATGATAAGAATTCAATTCAGACTATAGAGTTAGAAAAAATTTTCATGAAAATTAAATGACAAGAACTGGTACACCTAAAATACTATTCTACCCTGTAAGTGTTAGGATTCATGTTTATTAGAACGTTTTTAATATAAAATTATTTTGAATTATTGTATTTAGCGTTTGTAAATAAAAAGTTATATTCCAGTGTTACAATTGTGTTTATGTTTAACATTTTCTGTAAAAATGTCAAGAAAAAAATAAAATTTTATTGTATTTGAGAAAATTTCTATCTTTTTTAATTTAAGTATATATATCACATGAATAAATATGTTCCAAAATTCCAAAATTTTTGTTAAATGACATTCGTAAAACAATGTTTTTATAAGGCACTAATTACTCGAGAATAGTCCCTATATTTGTTTTTTAAAAATTTGTCTCTTCTCGCCATATTGATGAATTTTTTCTTGATGATAACAATTATGATATGAAGACATAATACACTGTACACTAGTTGTAGAAATCCAGCAACGAGTTGAGTAACTTTCCCGGTAATAAAATTAAAATCAAAAAGTCCGATTCCACTTGTGATATGACACGTAATCCTCTCTCTATCTTCCTCCCCCTCTACCGTTAGCCACCAAAATTAAATAACATCAATTCCCGTAATACCCGAATCTCCTACAAAATTTCAAAACTTTTCGACGAAAAGCATAGGAGTTATCTAGCTTTAAATTGGACTAACAAAACTGTATCTCCCCTCCATACACACACACTAACATCCACACATACAGAAAAAAAAACCCCAACTTTTATTTGCCTTTCTTTACGTTTCAAGGTCTCCTGAGTCTAAAAATATAAAAATCTTGGTCATGTTTTGACCGATCGCCACACTTTCCCTCTGTTATATGGAACAGCTGGAAAAGTAAAAAAGTAATTTTCTTCATATTAAGACATAAGATTAAAATTAAAATTAGAAATTAAGGCTCAATTATTGGATTTTTTAGCCTGTAATGTAATACTTTATTGATAATTTAAGGACGATATGGAATATTTGGACACGTTAATATATGCGATATAAGTGATCGGGATACATTAAGGCAACTCGCCTTTTATATTTAATAAAATCATTGATATTTTTGTGAAATACGTAATGTTTGTTAATTTAAAATATTTTAAATTTCTTGGTTTTCAGTAAATATAGTTATTATTTTATGGTAAATATACAAATTAATTAAGTAATAAAACATGTAGATACAAAATGACAGATTATATTGTGTTTTTCACGTGCTATAAACACAAGAAAATTAGATACTATTGATGTAAGTGTTGAATTAATTTATGTAGTAACTAATAATACTGTACATAATCTATACAATAATAATAATGCAGTTTATTCTGAATTTTTATTTTTATAAAAGTAAGATTATTGCATAATATTGTACTGTACCTGTACATTCATTTTACGTACAGTACATATTACTATAAGAAGACTCGTGTCTTCTTATAGTAAGACCTGTCTTACATATAGCGTGGAATATCTCAGAAATTAAACGGCAATATAATATTCTCTGCGACATACTATTTCGTGGATATATTTACGCCTAAATATTTACCGGTATATAATAACAATTTGAATACCAATTCACTCGAAACTTTGATTTTGCAACATAACATCTTCGCGCAGTCATGTCTTCAATTACTATAGGTTAAATCGATGTGTTTAAAATTTATTATGTTTTCTAACTTGTACAACCATAAAGTTTCTAAAACCGTACGTGTGCGACTTGAGAACTCATGCTTAACACATTCGTTACCGCTTATCGCATATAAGTTATGTGACACATTAATTCTGGTTAGAATCCTTCCTCACAGATGGGCGAAAACGATGATGTCATTTTATAACATAAAAGTGAAGATCCTTCTTACTCGTCACGTGATCTTTACAAAAGTTCCGTCCCGAGTCGTTCTTTACGCCTCGAGATTGTCCGATTGATGGTCCGTTGAAAGTCACACCTCCACACTCGATAATTAGTTATATACAGTTTATTTACAAATATTTACAAAGATGTACACTATGCAATAACGTTACGTACGCTAATGTACCGAACTGTGATGCCGCACGTCGACTTAGCTGGCCGGGGAACACGAGTCACCTTTCCGGAGATGGCTTGACCTCGTGGCCGTCCGTCTCTACGACAACTTTTCTCTAGAGGACTTCTCAAGAGGAGAACACTCTCTCTTCCGCCTCAAAGGTCTGCCTGGTGTTAGAGACCGCCACGTATCAGGTCCCTCGCCCTTTCTCCTCGTTTTTTTGCCACCCTTCCAATTTAAGGGATTCTGCTACTCCTTCCTGCGACCAATCAGTGCCTCCCCTTTCTTAGAGCCTTCCAAGACGTCCGCCCTATTTCCCGCCGACGTAGCTCACATTTGCGTCCGCGCTTTATTTACATTTATTTTCCTAAGCTGGCCGGCACGTGGCCAACACATTGTCCCTTAAGTGGAGACGCTACACCTTTGATCCTTCCGGCCGTTTATGGCCCCGACCCCAGGTGGGAGCAATTACCTCAGTCGGGCGGTTTCTTTGACACAGGCCGCCAAAGGCGACCTTTACACCTCCCACCGACAAGGTTCAAACTGCGCTTCAACAAAAGCCTGTTTGACCTAAACAATACTACCGCGACAAACAGCAATCTTTACCGCACAAATTGTTTCGTTACACTACACTTCCTCTTTTCTTATTACAAGGATCAAGTTACTACAAATAATAAACTATACTGACAATATACAGTATTTAATATTTTACAGAAAAAGATATTTTACACAGTCAATACCATCTTCGGCAAATTGTCCCGTCACATTGCATTCAGAATCGCCTGGTAGATACTGATTACATCTATCCGAAGGACTTAATACCGAAATTAAACTGCCTTGTCTGTACGATCTGGGGGTTCCGGATTGCTCCTGACTTCCCGTCTGGATAGTACGTCGATCTCATTACGATTTTTCCCTCTTCTGTGCGCGATTTTTGCCTTATTATCCCGCGCTACCAATGCCCTAGGGACCGATTGTTCCTTAAGAGGCGTGCGGCCAACTAGCCGAAGGGGAACTCTTGCCTGCCGACTATGACCCGCCTTACAATATTTTCTAGCATCGCTCTTTTTATTTGTCATGGGGCTCGTCCTATTTTCCCCGCTTTCTTTCGCAACCGTAACCCTCGCGACTGGTTTCTGTCGCCTATTCGTTTTCGTCCGTTCGACTCTCCTCAAAACGCAATAATCGGCTGCCGAAAGTAATGCATCTGTACCGCAGCTAAGTTCGTCAGTTAATGCGCAAGTTATCAAGGCTGGAGCGTGATCATTTTTCTTTTTACTCGACCTCCCTTCTAGTCTTACAGGTATTGTCGCTAACACTGCTGATATCTGCTGCCCAAATGCGCTGATTAACTTAACCTTTCTCGCTACCCGCGACACGTAAACAGGCACTACAGACTTCCTAATCACCGTCATATCTACCCCTGTGTCCACTATTGCAGAAAATTTATTATCTTTACAAGCGAGCAGGAGATTTTTGTTTACACTAACGGGTACGTTTCCGCTGATCGTTTCCCTGTTCACCTTTACCCTAGCTACTAGCTGCTCGTCCGATTCTACCATTTCGTCTATTTTAATCGCTCGCGTTGCTTTAGACTTCGGTCCTTCCTCTTTAATATGCCTCCGAGGACAATCCCTTCTGAGATGACCCATTTGGTCACAGACATAGCACCTCACTCTTGATCCTCCATTGTTCGCGCTCATGCCCCCAGTTCTAGTGACTGTTCTATCCCTTTCGAATTCAGATACAACTCTAAAGTCACCCTTTCCCACAGCCTCCGCATGCTTATCTGCGTATCTGGCTAACTCTTCCGGTGGGAACCAGCCTTTACCTTCTTGCAAGAAAACGTAACGCTTAGTGTCAGCATCTAACTTAGTCTTAAGGTGATCCGAGACCACTAATTTTGTTAGCTGCTCAAAAGAATCTACGCCTCTACTATTCAGATAATACCGATACAGATCCTCCATTCTAGCTGCAAATTGGGGCCACGTTTCTTTGCTTCCCTTTTCAGCGGAAGTGAACTCTTTGAGGTACTCAGCAGCAGACAGTCTCAGCTCGTCTAATAAGAACCGTTTCAAAGTCTGGTAGTCCCTGATTTCGACTGCCGTAAGCCTATTTAACGCCGTTTTACACTTCTCCGATAGCACCGTTAAAACTAGCTGCCCCTGAGGTTCTTCCGGCACATCGTACGTTTGTAAAACTACCTCTACGGCCCGAAACCACGATGGTACTTCCGCCTCCTTGTCTGGCATTTTGGGTAAAGCCCATCTAATTTTTCTAGCTAGGCTATCCAAGTTACCTCCCAGCTCAGAGTTATTACTAGTCCTAGATCCACTTCGTAGACGATCTCTCTCTAACTCTATTTCGGCTAGTCTAATTTGCGTTTCCATTTCGCCTTTTCTAATGTCCATTTCTTTGTTTTTAGAGTCTATTTCGGCTAGTCTGATCTGCAAGCGTAATTTCTCTAACTCGTCAGACTCACGTCCCTCTATTTCATTCTGGTTGTCCGTAACCTCGACCTCGGAGTCCAAAATTTCCCTTTCCGGCTCCGTATCCATTTCCTGGGATTGACTAAGATCAGCCCGACCTCCCTGATCCTCAGAACATGGCATACCCCTTTTTGACCCTTGAGTCCTTCCGCGTCCCGGCATTCTGAATACAAATAATCAAGAACAACTTACCAATGTTGAGTTCTGTTCCGCCTTGATTTCCGGCTACTCTTCCTTCCGTAAGTATCCAAATCTTGAATGTGGGCTCAGTGCTTTCCTGTCGTCTTGCGAGAATCTCCTGAAGATTTGCAAGAATATCCTGCCGAAGACTGCGCCAGTGAAGATCCTTCTTACTCGTCACGTGATCTTTACAAAAGTTCCATCCCGAGTCGTTCTTTACGCCTCGAGATTGTCCGATTGATGGTCCGTTGAAAGTCACACCTCCACACTCGATAATTAGTTATATACAGTTTATTTACAAATATTTACAAAGATGTACACTATGCAATAACATTACGTACGCTAATGTACCGAACTGTGATGCCGCACGTCGACTTAGCTGGCCGGGGAACACGAGTCACCTTTCCGGAGATGGCTTGACTTCGTGGCCGTCCGTCTCTACGACAACCTTTCTATAGAGGACTTCCCAAGAGGAGAACACTCTCTCTTCTGCCTCAAAGGTCTGCCTGGTGTTAGAGACCGCTACGTATCAGGTCCCTCGCCCTTTCTCCTCGTTTTTTTGCCACCCTTCCAATTTAAGGGATTCTGCTACTCCTTCCTGCGACCAATCAGTGCCTCCCTTTTCTTAGAGCCTTCCAAGACGTCCGCCCTATTTCCCGCCGACGTAGCTCACATTTGCGTCCGCGCTTTATTTACATTTATTTTCCTAAGCTGGCCGGCACGTGGCCAACACATTGTCCCTTAAGTGGAGACGCTACACCTTTGATCCTTCCGGCCGTTTATGGCCCCGACCCCAGGTGGGAGCAATTACCTCAGTCGGGCGGTTTCTTTGACACAGGCCGCCAAAGGCGACCTTTACAATAAACAATTAAAATATATTTTAAACTATCAGAAAACATAAGATAGCTTCGTTTCTGTTAATAAAGAAGACTAGTTTTATTTCTTCTGTATTGAAACAAATATAGAAAATATGATCCAGTGCATAAAACATGCATTCCAGATTGATGAAAGTTATGGGAGAGTACTAAAAATCATAAAATCTTTTATTATCTCAACTGTAATTTATAGAATGAACAAATACGAGAACGTTACTTAATAATTATCAATATATATTTGGCTTTTTACTGTTATTTATTGATAAATTATGTTAAAAACAATAAAGAGTTTATCCTGTTTCTTGTTATGAACAAGAAACAAATCAATACTAAGCACAACTGGTAAAAAATTCAGAACAAATATAAGCGTGACTGGACGTATAAAGTAGAGGACAGTCTCAAAAGGTCGCTGTAGCCATTGATTGGACGAAGGTCCTACTTGTAAGACCGGCGGATATTTTCGGTAAGCCCTCGAAACAGGTGTATGTAACTTTTGATTTAGGCATCCTGCGTCTCTTACCAGTGGGTCCCTGGTTGGTTACGACTGCTTCTTACATTCTTATAATTATAGCAAAATTCTAAAAATGAGAGGGGGCTTACTGCGTGTTTTCAAAAGGGTGGCTTGTCGTGGATGTCGGTAAATCTGCTGTTGTCACTTTTTTTGATAGAAATGAGAATTAACCCAAAAAGTTTGTGAATTACAAAACATTGAGTTTCAAGTAATGAACCTCAAGTATGGGTATTATCAGAATTTTTATTTTTTTTTTTTTTTTGAGGTGACGTATATGCTTTTTGATTAATCCAGACGACGTAAAATTATAATTAACATGTTCAATGTATTTTATGTAATAAAGCATCGTGTTTAATCATACTTTTTTTTTATTAAGCAACATTTAAAATGAGCGGAACTAGTCTGTATTATCGGTGCCAGGCCGGGTCCTACTGGCAGAACCTGCGTTTATCCTAGGATTGTTAACTTTAAGAATACAAATTTCAAATAGTATGGGAAAAAACCAACTTACAAAAGTTATGAGCAAAAGAAAACATCCATTATACAAAAAACTAGGAAATATTTCTTTTCCTGATGATTAAGATGATGATGATTATGATGAAACAACCAGAGGGCCAAGGCGATTAATGTACTAGACTATCTCACTGAGGATCTAAGGATCAAATCCAGCGAGTAATTCCGGAAATTTTTCATGAGCATTCTGTTTCGGACATGTCGAGTGTCGTTCCTTATTATCCTGCCTCCTCCACGCGGGTCTGGTGAATCCACAACAAGTGTGATTAGAACCGTTTCAGTGTTCACTGGACAAAAAAAGACAAAAATGAAAAAATCCGCAAACTAGTAGAAATGAAAATAATTAGAATTACAGTTAAAACTACAGTTAGTAGTACTAACTTCTGAAGAGCAAAAAGAGACGAGCCGAATTAAATAAAAGAACTTATCAATTATTTTTGAAAACATTTACGAACAGTTTTTATTTTTGAACATTTTTTTAAAAATAACTGAAATTCGGTACAGCTCGGAAATTTTCGAACAGTTGGCAACATATTTCTTCCAAATGATCATTTTTGTTTCCGAGGGTTTGTGAGAAAGAAATTATGAAGATGCTCTTTAATTTGTTTTAGTGTTTATTCTATTCTAGAGAACTTTTTAAAGTTAATATAAGCATATCAACAATACAGAAAGATTAAAAAAGGATTTTAATGTCTTGAAAGCATATAAAATTTAAATCTGAAGATTTACAGAATTGATTAAAGCGTTAATTTATAGCAAAACACATAAAGTTTTGCGCAAACAGTCGTTTTGGTTCGGTGTGAGCATCATCGTTGATACGTCAGGCATGCTATCTGAATTTAATTTGTTGCCAAACTCAAAGCAGCATATCTGTTATGATTTCGGAAACTGCGACAGTAATTCGAGTTTTGAGCTCAACGAAAAATTCAGGCAAGGATGAAAACACTAGATCTTTAATGAAATTCCAGAACAAAAATCGAAAGTGATGTGAAATTTAGGAATTTAGCCATGCTACCGGTTTTCTCGATTAATCAATCGATCTGGAAAACGTTTATCGAGGAAATCCTGGACATCTGTATGATATTGAGGTTTCATTAAAGGTTTCATGATTGTTTCAATCTTGCTTGCAAATCTCAACGAACTCTAAACTCAAATTACCATCACAGTTACTAAAGTGACCACAGACATATACTGCTTCGAGTTTGGAAATTCAGGGTAGGTGTTTTCCGTATCACCAATAGCGTTTACATCGAAGTAAATTTATTGTTGGAAGTAAACTTAAAGTATTTTGCTGTAAATTAATGCCTCAACCGTTTATATAAGCTTTCAGATTTAAAATTCTATAATCTTTCAAAGTTGTAACATTTTTAAAAACATCCTATATATTAATATTAAATTTTTTAAAGAGATTTAATTTTAAATTACTTAATTCTCTGGTACTCAATCACATCTATTAAGTCGTTTTGTATTAAAACATAAGATGTTAATTGTAAATTGCGTTTTATAGGAAATCTTGGTCAAACTGAACGGAGACACAATTCAATCAAACAAACTCTTTTCAAAATATATAACGTGACAGACAGACTATAAATTAAAATTAGTACATAAATTATGACATGTTTTAAGGAGTCCATTAGTTAAAAGCCATACACGAAAATCGCCATTTTAATTCATTATATTAAAGTACAACTCTTCTTGAGCTACATAAAGGATTGTATTTCTAAATATAAAACTGCTTCGTCGAAATTTGATAAGAAAAATAATTAAAGAATAATTTAAGTTAATTAACTGTAGATGTTTGGAAATTTATTCATGTTATTTTAATATAAAAACTGTCGCGATTTGGCGCCAGTAAAGGACTCTTCTCAACATGGTCTGCGACAGTGTTGAGAAGAGTCCTTTACTGGCGCCAAATCTGCATTTATTTTTAAAAAATTAATTAAATTTTAAAACACTTTCTTAAACAGAACTAAGCAATTAAAGATTTAAATGTAATTATACACATAAAACATATTTTTTTGTACTGAAACACTACTGATTTAGCTTAATTTTACTTCAGAACCCAGCTAGATGCAAAGTAATATTAATCTGATTTGGAAACAGCAGCCCTTACGTATGCTTTTTTTTTCTTTCTTTGCAAGCTCCGATGGTCCATAAAACAAAGACAAGTATAAATAACAAAATGAATTTATTACCAAAAGTTAGGTACAAACATGGTTACTTTTCGACATAATCACTGTAAAGATTGAGGCATTTGTCATATCTGTGGACGAGCATTTCCATCCCCTTGTTGCCCCTTGAACGTTACCGCTAATGACTCGCGATGGGCTCTAACGTTATTTTGAAGATCGTCATTAGCCTCGAACCTCTGCCCTCCTAGCCACTTTTCCTGTTCAGGAAAGCGATGGTAGTCGCTCGGCGCTAAATCGGGGCTATACGCTGGGTGTTTAAAGGTGATGAGACTTCCACCTTTCACACTTCCACCCAGCTTAAAACTTTTTAATGTGTGAAGACTTGCACCCCTTTCCTGAACTGAAAATGTGGCTAGCAGGGCAGAGGTTTGAGACTAATAGACTAATGACGATCTTCAAAACAACGTTGTTAAGGCCATCTCAATTCATTGGCGTCAACATTCTATGACAAGGAGATGGAAAAGCTCGTCCACAGATATAAAAAATTCCTCAATCTTTACGGTGATTATGTCGAAAAGTAACCATGTTTGTACCTAACCTTTGGTAATAAATTCATTTTGTTATTTACACTTGTCTTTGTTTTATGGACCATCGAAGCTTGAAAAAACAGCTCCCGTAGTTTCCCTTTGCCAGCGATAGGTTTACTTTTATCTCTGATGTAGGAAGGTGGATGAGAGACGAGGCACTTTTTGACTACACGAAGGCAATATTCTATCAGTTCTTTGATAAATATTAGTAGCTTCCACCGAAACATTAGAGGCAACGTTAGTAAATGGGGAAACAATAGTTTCGTCGTCCATTTTCGTCTTAACGTGGATCGTCGTGGCATAGGATTAAGGAGAAACAAAGGAGAACGACTATAAAAGTTACTTGGACAGTTGGAGAAAGTATTTGGATACTGACATCGTCTCACCGTAAAAAGGAGGTGAAGGAAGAGATGACGGGCAGACATTCTGACGATCTTTTTACTCTCTTTTCGATTGATCCGCCGTTTGCAATTTGCAATGTCTCGCGGATAGTATAACCACTGTTGTATTTAAAAACATTGTTCCCCTAAACTAATTGAGTAATAAAATATAATACATTAAAAACAAGATATTTTTATACTGTTTTATGTTTTGTACACATACATATTCGCTAAATTTGAATATTTATTTGAAGGTATATCATATCATTATAAAAGTATTTAATTTTATAAAATTTAAATCGATATAGATAAATTTAAGGTTTTGTTTTTTAATAAAAATTATACGCGCACTTGCGAGCATATCTTTTTAAGAAAGATATCACTATAAATAGAAAAGATAGCTGTAACTTTTGAAGTGATTAATTAAAAACTTACCCATAAGAAAATGAAATTCTAAATCATGTTATACCATACAAAACCCGCATGTGATAATAATAAAGATTATTTTCTGTAAAAATATTTTATTTATAAAATAAAATTCTATGAATTTTCTAGAATTTATAAGATCAAATTTTATTTTAACCGCGCATCAAATTGTTATGTGAGGACCGGAAGTCCCCCTGTTCTCCCCCTTGTATTGTGAAATTAATTTAATAATCTAATATAAAATAAGAATTTTATAAAATATTATATAATTTTTATCTAAGTTAAAACATACATTTGGTGAAAGGAAGACGTTTCCGTTCAGAACTTCCTTGCAGATGTTAACGGAACTTTCCCACACACCAGTTCATTCTCCGCACCATTGTTAAACTTAATTATTACCGATTGTTTACCTTAAGAAAATCCTTTTGTTTATTACAGAACGTTGATAGATAAAATACTAATATAACTGTTATATTTATTTGGATGTAAAAGACCATATATATATTAAAATTGCAAAGATAGAAAGGAGAGGATTTCACCCCCTTTCATAACAAAGGAAATAGAGTTCTTTTTAAGATCATTATCGTTGACAAAAACGGGTTGACGTCAATTGTCTTAGCCCTTGTTTTACCCCTATATGATGTAATATTGAAAGATTTTGATTGGATAAAGCAATAGAATATTATCGAAATTCACACCGAAATCGGAAAGTTCGCTGAAAACTTTCGTCGAAAGATACAGTCATTTGGGTTCTCCAATGGATCGAGTCCGCTTAGAAGCTTCATCCCATGAAGAAGTGAACTAAGGTTCTCCAATAAAATAGTTAGGATCTCCACATAGAGTAAAATTATGGAATAAGTGCCCATCATAAATATTGCCAGTCGTTAAGTGGAAGATAAAGGCTTAATATTATGTGCCAAATAGAAAATCATCTAGATTCATCATTAAATTAATGAGGTATTATGATCCTAGAATATTGTAAACTCTCTCTCTCTCTCGGTGATAAGAAATAGAATAAGATAGATATAGATCCGATTGAATATGTTACATTTATCCTTTGTATTCATTATTATTTGTTAAATTAAATATGTCATTGTTATTGTTTAAAACGTTGTTCTCTGACTCAAATTTTTAGTAGGTCTTTTCCAAACTTACTCACGTCCCTCCCCCTCGTTATTCCGCGAGGATTTAAACGCGTTAACTGGTGTCAGGAAAAAATCGTCATCTAGGGGTTTTTGCGAACACTGGATAAAAATATAATAACTCTAGGAAGCCATCCTGTACTTCCGAGTAACTGTTTTGCAACAGGGTCCGTAAGTAGTGAACAGATTTTACTTAACGTGTCAATTATCCTGGCGTGACCTCACAGTTACGTTACAATTAATTTTTGTGTCAATTATTGTGAAAATTATTGTAATTGTGAACAAGAGATTTCTATTGTTAAAAGTAAAAAATTATGCCTGCAAAAAGAAAAACGGACACGAAATCATCAAGAGAAACTGAAGAAAACTCTGATGATTTGAACAATTATGTGTATTGTCTCCAGCAAGAACTGGAGCAAGAAAGAAAGGAAAGGAACTGTTTACAAGAAGAAAATAAAGTATTTTCCAATTATATTCTGTTATTAAAGCAAGAAAACAGTAATTTGGAGAAAACAGTCGAGATGCTTAACATAGAAGTGGAAAGAGAAAGAAAGAAATGCGAGCAGGAAGCATTGAATTACAGGAAAAAAGCCAAACACCTGAGTTACGAGAATGAAAAAAGGATTCAAAATTTCGAAAATAAGCTCAACGAGAAGGAAAGAACCCGCAAACTGAATTCTCAGCATCAAATATCACAAATGAAATCCGATAACTTTCGCCTTCGATCCAAAGTGGAAGAGAAAGATGTGGCAAGGCTGAGAACGTTCGACCAGCTGAACTTGAAATACGTGGAAGATTTGGATAAAGAAAGAGCCAAATGTAACGAGAAAATCGACTGCATGAGAAAGAAATACGATCATTTAATTAATCAAGAAAAAGAGAAAAACGATTTCCTAAGATTGGCCGAATACCACGAATGGAAAGAACGTGCGAAAAGTGAAATAGAGAAAGTGGTCGAGAGCCGCAAGACGGATTTGAAGAGCTTCATTGTCTTTTCCAAGAATATGATTACGGATAATATATCCGTGGTAGATAATTCGAAGAAGGAACTTAATGAAGAAAAAAAGAAAAGTAGACACTATCGGTCTTTGGCAAACAAACTGATGCTGGAAAACCAGCAACTGGCGCAGACAAACGAACAATTGGCATCGTTAAGAAAGCAATTGCATAGTCGTGACGTAGATAAAGTCGATTTGAAGAAGACCAAAAGTCAGTTGAAATCTTTAATTAAGACTCAATCGGAAGAGAAACTTCAAATAGAAATTCTACGTCAACAGTTGGATTCCGTGACCAAAGAGAGGGACGTCCTGATGGAGAATTTCGTGAAATGCGCAAGGAACATACAGCAAAAAGCGGAATTTAAGCGGTGTTTGGTCGAGAAAAAACTAGAAATCACCGCATTAAACTTAGAACGTAAACAGTTGGAGTTAGAGGAGTTGGTTAATAATGGATATGTCAGTAAGGAAATACTAAGAAACGTAGAATTAAAATTAGAAAACATCCTGACTGATAAAAACAATCAGATAGCTGTTCTTAAGGAAGAGATTGCTAAGCAGTGCAGAATGCACAACGACATGATACGAACCTTTGAATGTGCTCTGGCTAAATACAAGTTGGATGCAAAGAGTTTGGGTCTACAAAAAATGAAAGAATTTAAGTGTAATTTTTAAAAGAAATTCATTTATATTTCTCTCAAAATTTTAAAATAATTTATGTAATTATATTGTAAATAAATTAAGATTATTCGATCCAATACACTTCTGTCAATCACGTTAAAGGTAGAAAACCAAAATGTTGTTTATGTTTTTTTACATTATAAAGTTAAACCTTCCATCCTGCCCTCCCTTCCCCTAGATGACATCTATGAAAATCATCTTCTGCTTGTGCCAAGACGCATGAGCAGTTTTCGACGAGAAGACGCCAGCCCAGATCAACACCAAACTACAGCGTGTCAGTTAGATATTCGCCAGAGCCTGAAATTCTCTCTCGCCAGCGAGATTTCTCGTTTATCACTTTGCCAGAATTATATCGCTGCCTACTAGATTCACTCCGCGTAGTCACATTCGAAGGCAAGCGTTAATTCACGTGCCCCTCACGTTCGCATCCTACAATGGGATAAAATACAGCAGAATTGATAAAGTTTATGCGTGAAAATTACTTAATATAATAAAATTATTAAACATAAAAATACATTTATATTAATTTTATTTTAGTAAGCAAAATCGATTCTATTGGTTAATTTATTCGTTCCGCAAATTTGTCTAGCCAACCAGAAATGACGTAAGTGTTTTCAAGTTTTTCAAGTTTAGAAACCGTTAGATTCTAAATCCGGTAATTGTACAAAGCGTTACATTAGTGTAATTTCTTCAAAATAATCGAATATAAAGGAAATGTATGGCTAAACCCCAACCAGGTCAAAGGTTAACGGCTAAAGATAGAAGCAGTCAAAACCCTGACAGGAAGACGAACCTTCGATACAGAAAATTATCTTTTAAATCTTATAAATGACGTTTCACCAGAAAATAAAACAAAATCTAAAGAAGCCGATGACAGAAAACTATGAATTACGAGAGGAATAACCAAGGGCGGATCTACAGAGGGACTAATAGGGCTTAAGCCCTGGGTCCACAAAAACGCCCTAGATCCTCCCCTGGAAATACCATTAAATTTTAAGTTATTTTGGGCAAGATTTATGCCTAAGAATTCAAAAAATAATATTTTAATAATTTAAAGTAACTTCGTGAATATTTTAACGAGTTATTCATTCATTAATTTATACGACGATAAAGCAAATATTCACAGTTTTTACACGAGAAGACGAAGCAGCCTACAATTTGATGAGCGATTTTATAGTTTAACCTTATTTGGAAGCCTTCTGCTCGTATAAAACGGCGATAAAAGTCCGTAATTAATAAGATTTCAACGTAGTTTGTTGCGTAATTTTGCTTATTTTCCACAACTCTAACGTTCCATTTTATCACTTAGAAGAATTCTAAACTTACAAAAACTATAGAACAGGTTTAAGACCCGAGTATTGACTTTTAAATTGTATATAAGACAGATTCTAATGCCTTAAAATATATACAAATGAAACTTGCATTGACATTGTGTTCTGTAGAATCGCCTAGACATATTGAAGAGAACAAACAGACTTTGGAAAGTTATCAAAGGTCACACCAAGCTCAGGGTTGCCTAATTTTAAATTTGGTCTTTTGTGTTTCTTCACACGAAATATATCAATGAAGTAACGTAGAATATTTATAAAATTTGTAAACATAATTAAAAACAACTTCACAAAGAAAAGTTCTTTTCTTCTCCATCTCTTGCTTGGAATAAAACAGTTAAAGCAAAGACAAACAATAAACTTTTTAAAAATCTTTTTCGTCCCTCTTTTGTTTGATTCGAACAAAAACACGTAAAATGTATAGGAAGAAGGGAAAGGATAAAAGAAAGAAGGAAAAGGAACAAAATGATAGAGAAGAGAGGAGGAAGAGGATGAATAATTTATTGTATTAATTAACTACACTCAAACTCCCTACACAGCTTATCGGAACAGAAAGATAGCCGTTGTTCGGAATTATTCAAATATTTAAAAGAAAATTAATTTTAAAAATTCGAACAGATTTCAAAATGCAATTCGAATTAATTCCAAAATTTTATTTTTCGACTTTAGAACGAACCGTTATTTATTATGACATCACTCATTTCGTCAAGAACCTCGTGCATCAACTTTCACGAGGAATTCAGTCAATCCTGCACGGTAGATTAAAAGTAAGTTTTATTCATTCTTAATGTACTTGGCACTCGTATCAGCTTCATATGCATTAAAAGACGTAATTACGCTTTCATACAGCCAAACAATATCCAAATAAGCACGACAGGCAAGCTAATTTTGATTGATTTCGGTCTGTTAGATGTGTGACCACCTCTGTGTGGAATTTTCTCCACCTAATCAAGTATTTGGTAAGTATAAGTGTAGATAAGGAACTGGTAGAATGTAATGATAACTTTTACATTATTGGATCACAGCTGGAGATATGAAGAATGCGTTACGGCTGTAACTACATCCATGGCCAAAACTGTCTTTACAGCTGCTTCTGATATACGCGTATAAAATCATCGATGCATCCATTAAATTCTGCATACATTTTACTATATTTTAGTGTGTTTACGGGTAGTTAGAAAAGTAACACACTTTATATTTATTCGGGACATTCGTTTGGTTCCAAAGATATCGAATGTCAAGCGAACATAGCTAAAGGTAGTCCAGTCCTTGAACAAAAATTAAACGATGCGGTGGATTGGATGATATCTTATTTACCAACGACCAGACATACAGCATCGATGATTTTAAAGTGAGTTAAAAATTCAATTTTCTAGCGTAATAAACGAATTATATGTGATGTTAGGCACTAATAAGTGGTGATGCTTTACGGCAATGTTTTACACAGCTTAATATAGAGAGGTTTCATGTCGACATCACGAGTGACGTCATGAGCATGCGCAATTGTCCAGCGCCATCTTTGTGACTGTTTGTGACTTGTTTACGTTTTGTGTGTGTTCACGTGCGTTTTAACTGGAGTTCTTGTGTTGTTTTTTTTCGTCGCGAATATCACTATGGTGATTTGTTGTGTAATTGGGTGTAATGCTAGTTCACTCAAGAACAAAGGAACATCATTTTTTAAAATTCCCGGCATTATTTGTCATCAAGGATCTCAAACTGAGGAGCTTTCACGACGAAGGCAAACTGCATGGCTCTCGAGAATTAACCGGAAAAATTTCGTTACGAATAAAGTGAATATCAATACAAGAGTTTGTCAGAAACATTTCATTTCAATATTTACGTTAATAAACACTAAGTTATATTTTAAAACCTAAAAGAGTTTACTGATTTGCTTATATTAATTTAGTTAGGTATAGTGCATTTATAAACGAATAACTAACGTAATTTCAGGCTTTAGCTAGTGCAAACTTATAAACATTACACGTTAAAACTAAAAGCAAGTAGGCTTATTATATGCTAGTTTCAACTAGAAAATAAAGGTACTAAACAATTTGAATTAAAAAAATTTCCACGGCTGTTTTTAAATAGACTTTTTTACTTTCAGACAAAAATTCTTAGTTAAGAAATACGTAAAAACATGAGTTTAAACAAACAGAAGAAAACATCTTTCCAAGCAATATTACTTCGCTGTTATTCATTACTTTTACTTTTATATCAGGAGAAACCCAGCCACTTGTTAAATAGTTATGGGTCTCTAAAGATTTATAAGCTTTCATTTGTGATAGGGTGTAGAAATTTGTTTTCAAAACCAAATGGTTTATAATGTCACCAAAATCTACTTTCGGCCACAACTCTTGATCTACGACGAAGTCTGATAAACTGGCTTCGTATGGATCGCCTTGACATAACGAAATTTTCTCTTCGTACAGAGCTGCATCTCGTCCTGTTAGACTGCTAGAATAGCTTGCAAGAAAAGAATCTTTTTTAACTTAATCCATGATAATAGAACTGCAGTATTTTTGTACGTTTAAACTAAAAAAAGACGTCGAATAACAGACTACGTGCAAGCTAAGCGAGCGAAAACTACCACAAAAATGGCGAATGGGCGGAGCAAACGTGTGTTTTATCACGTGACATGCGACCTTGAAACCTCTCTATTAAACGAAACCTTTTACAGTCATCCTTGCTTTTGGTGTTGGTAAAAGAAGCTCGACTTTCTGATGGCCGTAGCTATTCAACTCGAAATGGATCCAAAGTACTTCATTTCTGCTGTGTTCGCATTTAAGCTGCACTGGTTTTGTCAGAATAGTGTACACCTTTGATGCCATTTTCCTCGTTTCCCTCATAAAAACAAAGATTGTTAGAACAAGTGAAAAGGAAAGTTCTCTTTTGAGACATTCACACTGATATATAAAACTTTTTAAAGCGAAACCAGAAATACTGAGATGAAGGGAAGGCGATCATAAGTGATCAAGTAACTATGAAAAGAATGGTAGGAAAGTTACACGTTTGCATCTAACCGTGAATTGAGGGGCGTAGAAAGAAAAAGAGCATTATATCAATCTGGCGTAAAATTATACACTGTTCTGACAAGACGAATGCACCTCTAATTTAAGTATCTTCTAATCGCAGTTCCTAACAGGTACCGAAAAAAACCAGAGAAAGAATCGATTTTACTTGCCTAGAAAATGAAAACTTGGTAATTACAAATTCTATAATTAACTTTAAACCTTAAATTAACACAAATTTATTTAATTTATATATGTTGGGCGTTTAAAATTCAGCCGCAGATCTTGCAAGACACCTCCTTAGCTCGCATTTAGAAGAGACAACGTCGGATCTACTTTGATTCATATCGAACTGTGTTAAGTATCAACATACATTTTTATACGAAAAGTAACTAATCTGTGTATTAAATTAAGAAAAAAACATATATTTTACAGATCAGATGACGTTCAAACCATTCCGAACAATCCAACTCTCAATTTTACGGAGTATTTTCCTTCGTTGGTGATAAATATATATAAAATTTTGCTTTAGAGTCATTGGAAATTTAGGCCTTGTCTAGTCCCTTTTTTTCTGCTGAACCGAGATAAAATTAGGGATTTTTATATATACTTAAACAGCACTCATTCAATTAATTTAACTACAGAATTACATATGTTTTGTTCATTTGGAAAGAGTACGAAGAGTGCTTAAAATAGATTTATATTATTGTTAAAAATGAATTCGTTCTTATCCTTACAAGTTACCTATAGTTACATCAGTAATGTGATTAGCAAACATGGGCTGCTCCACGAATTTCTTCCCTAATTGCATTTAGTTTGTTAACTGTCAGTCTAATATCCTTCATTTTAACCCATTCCTAATGAATAAACCCGTTCATAGAGAATTGTGAGTTAAACCTCGCGCTAAAACAGGTTTTAGAACAATGGTTTTTAACAGTGTTCCGCAAACCTACTTCGAGTGTTCCACGAAAGAAAAGAATTTAAAGTTTTTATTCAAATTTATTCCCATTGCTATATTCGTAGGTAATTCCATGTTTGTATTTTATTCAATATATTAAAGTTTATTAGTTTATTGGTTTATTGTTTCCTGAGAATAGTAAGCACGAAATTGCTTTTCAATTTTTCAATGTATTGATGCTAATGCTCCATGTAAAAAAAGTATATGAATGCTGTTCCGCGGTCTCAGAAAGGATGAGAATCACTGTTTTAAAAACTCGGTACTGTTTTGAGACTGGTAATTCCTCTGTTCCCTCGCTAATATACTAAATGTGACAATACCCCTGATTAGTGAAGAAATGTCGCTATACCCGGACGAATACAAGAGTTTAGTTTGGTTATATTCGGTTAATCGAGTACCATTCGATATACGGTAAGTCTGTAGACTCGATGAAGTAAAATATTAATAGAGTAATCGTAGACTCCACTCATAATTGTTTGAAATGTGGCGAAATTCTCCGGTCGACTGAAGTAGAACTCGATAATGATGAAAGTTTTTCCTAAAATACTGGAAAAACTAATTAAAGTATAGTTAATTATTTACAAAAACATGATTTTACTAATTAATCAATCATTTAAGTCCTGCCGCACAGGCCTACACATCCATTTTATAATTATAACACAGAAAATATAGAAATAAACGGAAATATGAGTAACCAAATTTTGACACACATGAAACTTTCAGGTTGTAGAAAGACTTAGACAAGAGTGGGCATGGAGGTTCCTTCTATAATCAGTATCACAAAATACATGTACAAGATCTAAGAATACGGTTAGAACTTGCGCCCAGGTATCGATAATTACATATTTTAGTGTTTGAGACCCTAAAATAGTGAGGTCTTACACCTAACACCTCTATTTTCGTGTCGCAATAGTCGCAAAAGGTTCATTATTACTATCAGAAATAGCAATTATTGGGCATTTATTGTGTGTTTCATAGCATCTTTCCATCGAAGATGCTAAGAAACAGATGCAGACGCGCATCCCGTAGCATTCGAGTATATTATCAACTGAAGAACGAAAGATAAAACCAACAAAGAAAATTTATAAAATTAAAATAATAAAAGCTAGATGTAAAAACTTAAATTATAATTTCAATTTGAAAAATTCATTAATGAACTTTTATATTAACTACAAATGATTCTCTGTATATTGTCATCAAGGATAATCATTCTCTTAAATCTTAATATAATGGGTAAATAAACGTTATTTATCATTATTATTACACATTGGATATTTTCTTCCTATTTGTTTATTGATAAAATACATATTAATAATTAAACTTTTTGTACTCGTATATCTTCATTATTTTCACTTGCGCGATGTTATAAAAAGGCTTATAAGAAATAAGTTTCTTCTTAGCATAATGTTTCATACGTAATAATAGATTTAAATGTCAGGCCACAATTTTCAATATTAACTTGCCAACTGATTAATATCAAATAAGATATTATACGATGTCTTAAATGATACGATTGTGGTTGCTTTTCTTTTTCACTTTAATAATGAGAAATACAAGTAGTAAAATCTTTCTTAGTGCCTTTTCAGATACTTTGTGCCAAGGAAAATTAACGTTCCTAATACATAAGAAAGGAATTTTAGTTATTACATAATTTTGGATTAAATTAAATATACTAAAAAACTTGGAAATTGTTTTAAAATGTGTACACGTTTCCTAGTTTTACGACTGAAATCTCATTGCTCCAAGAATTCTTGTTTGACTTTCTATAACATTTGATTGCTCGCGATTGAATAATAACCAAAATAAAATTGTTTAATGTATTTATAAAGTGTTTCTAGTGATTAAACTGCTTGTTTCATTTCTATCAAAATTTAATGTAATTTACCTTTCTTCAATATATTTATCCAGGTACTGTACAGGCAATTGTTGATTTTTAAAAATGGCCTGTAGCATACCTGAATAAATATATTTAAAATTGGTTTTTGGACAAACTTTTAAAGTTCAAATATTCAAATATTTTAATGTTCAAATCAAATTATCAAATATTCGACTTAGGAAAAAAATTCGTCTCAAACTCGAGAACTTCTCTGTATTAAATTAATAGAAATCAAGTAATTTTGCGAAACATTTTAATTCAATACAATTTGATTTTTAATATTTTCTGTGAACACAATTGTAAAACTAGAATATAACTTTTTATTTACAAATGCTAAATACAATAATTCAAAATAATTTTATATTAAAAGCTTTCTAATAAACACGAATGAAGAATTATGATGGTACAGAATTGTAATAAAGCAATGCTATACAGATTGTTTTGGAAGTGCATCAATGAATCTTCGACCAGATTCTAAAATCTATTTTCGAAACGAGCGAATTATTGATGAGAAAAGATAGTTTTATTTTATATTTTATATACAGTTTGGTAAAATAAATTCCAAAGATTATTGAACGACAAAATAAACATTAAGTTCATGCACATTAAAACAATATTTTCTACTCGTAATATATTTTATTGGAACTTACAATGAATTAATTAGAGATGTGTCTGGATTTAGCGTTTTCATTGATATTTGAAAAGTTTTCAAATGTAAATTTTTATAGTCTAATTTACATTTTATCTTTTTCATTCATTAATTTATGTAGGAAAACAACTGCATTTAACATTTTTTTAAGTGTGAGTTTTACAAATTATAATGAATCTGTATATATTATTATATTAATTAAAACAAAAATATTCCTTTACCCTACAAACAATTTAACTTAAATTTAGAAATTTCAAAACAACTTTTAAACGGTTTTTCAAAAGCATTGTTTTAATTTTCAATTGATTTTATTTTAAGTTTAATTAATTAATTTTGATTTTATTTTTAGTTTTAGTTTTACTTTCGGTTTCGGTTTTTGTGTAATGTCACATTACTAATTATTATTTTATTATATTATTTTTAGTTTTAATTAACTCTTAGTTTAACTTATTTAGTATTAATTTAGTTTATGTTTTTATAATTATTTTTAATACTTTTTATAAATTTGCTTGCTTTTTAATTTTTTAAATTTAAATTTTAAGCCGGTTAACATTGATTGAATTATCGAGCTACTTAGTATATTTATAAATAAGTTTACATTTTTCATTCTTAGATTTGGATTTAAATTTTACTATTTAAATTTTCAGATTAAGTTCAATCATTTGGGGATGAAAGCCTTTAAGTCCTCCTTTTTTTTATTATTATTATCCCTCTGTAGACATTTTTCCAAAAATACTAAAGAAAAGCCGTAAATCTGCGAGTAGGTGAAAGGATTTTCACAATTTTTTCTTTATCGAGTCTTTCAAATTGAAGCTTCTACAAAAGTTTTATAGTTAAACTCAAATGTCAAATACCCGATAAAAAGTTTGTTTAAAATATAAATTTAGAATTTATAAATTATTTTTAATATTAATTGTAGCATGGTAAACTTTTGCAAATAGCAAATTTTTTAAAATATAAAATACAAATTTCCCCTATAATACGGTAGTTAGGTTCCGAAAAAGTTCCATGTTATCGGAATCCGTTCTATATGAAACAAAGGATTAGCACAAAACATAGAATAAATTCCAAAAGTTAGCAAAAAGTACACTAATCTTTCTCATAATTAAGAGAAATATGTTTATTAAAGCAATTAATAATCAACTAATAATCACAGTCAAAAGCGCGTTAGTATTAATTTTTTCTTCACTGTCAAACACTGTTAAACGAGATCTTTTCTTTTTGGCAAAATATCGTCGTCTTCTGAGCTTTCCTCTTGACTTTAATCTGAAGTGTCAGCAAAATCTTGAATTTTCTCTACTTTTTTCCGAAAAAAGTAGTGAAAAATCAAGCTCTTTCATTTGCTTGCGTTTGCCTAAGAGATCTTTAAAAAATATAGTCTTATTATGTAGTAACGTTTAATTTAAACTATAAAACAAAGCACAGCAACAGTCTTTCGAGTTCATTCAGAGCATTATCACCTACGACGGTGACACCTGCTTTATAGGGGAGATGGGACAAAAAAAGAAGAAAAATTGTATAATCAGTTCTCATTACAGAAAACCGAGCGAGAGACACGAAACAACATTGAAAATTTTAATACAACACGCATGTTTTTTTGAATAAAAAAATATATATCAAACGACGGCATTTGTTTGCACTTAAAATATGTAACGTTTTGTATGGGAATGTCTCCAATTAAGTCACGTGTGACTTAATGGGAGAAGATATTAAAATTTCGAATAAATATTGAAACTTTTTATCTTGACCTAAATGCGATATTCGGTTCTTCGTCGATTTAATGTAATATTTTATGATTTTTAATTCATAACACGACTGTAATTTTCATGGAGCATGGAGATACAAATTGTATGCGTGACGGAAGCTTAAATATTTTGTAGAGATCTAAAATAAATCTTCGTCAAACCAACCTATTTTAACTAGTTTTGACAAATGATTTTTAGTATTGAAAAAGTACTTTACACGTTTTCGAACGACACAGAGGACATCTTTCCTCTTATTCCGTATCATTTATTTTACAATCCAAATTTATAGATTCATTCCCAAAGGCTATTTTAGGTTTTACATGCTTTGAAGTTTTTATATCTTCTGTTAGTCTGTTTCATATTAACAGGGTTGCGTCATAAAATTTTTTATTACTTAAACTACATATTAGTATTAAAAATTTTATGTTATAAAACATAAAATTTGATTTGTCATCCCGATTTTCTGTCACTCAATAATTTTCTTGGTAGCCATATTTCGCTAGGATACTCCTTAATCTCCAGACACTGTATGGTCGTCCGACAATTTGTTGGAGACATTACTATTGTAGTTGGACTACAGTATTTATGCCCTTGAAAGTAATGCGGGCGTGATTTTACGTTATTTTTCGTAAGAGAAAATAAATCCTTAAGAATACTTTTTATTAATAGAGAGAAACAGTACGTATATAATTTGTTCAAAAATCAAAAGGCTAAAGGACCCCATAAAGTAGCAGAAGCGACTTGCTCTATCCCCGGATTCATGCAAATTTTCCACGGCCCTGCTGACCCTCTTTAGCTACGGGCCAAATTATTTTTGTCATTGAGTAACTAATTTTAATATAATCTTGTGTTTTTACTTGCATATTATCATATCATGTTTAACCCGTCTCTATTGTATATAACAATATAGACAAGGGCTATTGTTTCTATTTATAAAAGTACTAATTATATACAAGTGAAAATTTTCGTGAGATATAATTTTTTGCATAGTCCTATCATACATGGAAACAAAAAAAACATAATTAGATTTATCTTAATTTCACAATTAAACGTTTTATTTATGATAAATATTTCTAAAATATTGAACACTATTTCTTATTTAAATTAATAACTGTTACCAAATAACATTTTTCGTAAAAACTTTTCAAGATTACGAAAATAATTTTAATTTTCACAATCTCACTGAAAATTACACTTTGACAAACGTTTTCAACCGGTTGTACAGACCATTTTCAGGTTTTTAAAAATTTATCGATAACTGTTATTTTTTTTAAATAGAACATTTAAGAACGTTCACAACACAAAATACTTTGGAATAATTTGCTATTTGAATCCAAAGAATAAATTATAGTAATATATATAGAGCATTAATAAGAAGAGCCTTCGTGTATTGTTCCAACATATATGACACGATAAAAGAGCTGGATAGAATTAAAAACGTTGCTGTATCCTTAGGATATAAAGATGCTGCAGTTGAAAAATTGATAAGAAGTTATACGAAGAATAAAAAGAGAATGATAACAAGAAAAAACAAGGTAACTAAATTTACGTATAACAAGAACATGATTGGTGTTATGAATGAAATAGCGGACTACAAAGACTCCCAATTTGTTTTTTCAAGAGAGCGCCCACCATTTATAGCCTTTTAAGGAATGATAAAGATAAGAGTTAAAAAAGGAGCGCCGGCTGGAGCAGGCTATACAAAATTCCGTACAAAAATGAATAATTGGGTTTGGAGAAAGAATACATAGGGGTCATTGATTACTTCAATGAACCCTTCAATGGAACTCAAAAAATTCTGTGCGTGCAGCTCGGACAGGAAGTGTCAGAAGGATGGCTTATCGAATGTCACGAAAGATGGCCTGAAGGATTTATGATTGTTGGATGAATGACGGGCCGAGGAACACTTCATCTTATCAGATGGCCAAAAACTGTGAAAGTTAACACTAATTACCATTTTAAATAAAAATCCATATAGGTACGTGGCCGGCGCACGGAGGACAACATGCAAAGTTATTTCTTTGTAAAAGTCGTATTTCTATTTTTATTAAATGTAAATAGCGCCGGCCACGTACCTATATTGGATTACTTAAAATGTAATTTTTACGATTGTGGCATTAGCACAAGAGGACGCTTTTCCTGTTTTATATTCTTTATCGGAGGCAGCAACCTACAAAGGAAGGTCGTCTCCGAAATTTTTGTGAATTGTTCAAGGACTGCTGATGGTGCAAACGGTGAAAAAGGAGGACAACATGCAAAGTTATTTCTTTGTAAAAGTCGTATTTATACTTTTTATTAAAACTAATTACTATGTGGAGATCATTTTGAAACCATATTTGGAACGTGAGATACCAAAGCTTATATCCTGGAGAAGAAGCCAAAGTGACTCTTCACCGTGACAAAGCGTCTAGTCACACAACTAGATATACAACTGCTTATCTCCAGAAGTTAAAGGCTGACGGTGGACTGAATGACATTTTTGCAGAGGACATACCCACCAAAGCACCTGACATCAGCCCATTGGATTTCTTTGAGTTTGGGGTCTTGAAGCAACGTCTATTTCTTCGCAAAGCTCAACATTAGATGATCTTTGGAAAGTAATTCAACAGGAGTGGTCATCAGTATCTGTCGAAACTTGCAAGAAACTCAGTTTCCTCATAAGTGACGTTACTATCGCTGAAAAGGAGATCTGTTTCATATTTTCAAATAGAAACCCCGAAACCGTTAGTTATTTTTAGTTCAACAGTTATGCGCTTATATGCATATACGACTGATCGTGGCATCTGATATGTTTTATTAATCAATACAACGAGGCTAAAGTTCTTGTTTTATTAATCAATACACTGTTAGTTCTTGAAATGAAAGTGACGAAAAAACAATACGAATATAAATGATTTTATTTCACATTGTAAGTAATACGTGTAACTATTTATTGTGACATGGTCACAATGCCGGGCTGCAATTTTAAATCATATTTTTAATTTATTTAATTTAAAATATATGCTCTCCGCCTCAAATTAGTAGTGGTTGTTTCTGTACATCATACTTTTCCTTTAACAATAGAGTAGTACCGGTCATCTATCTAACACCTTTCAGGGGAATTTTTTGAATTGAAACATGTCTTCCGGTTTGCATCGGAACTTCGTATATAGTTATTGGGAGTCTCCTGTCCCTATCTAGTGTCGTCTTTCATCTAACTCCGTTCTCGAGATTGAAGAAAGACAGCGGGCAGACAGTGCTGAATTTATAGCTCTACGGTTTTTTTCAAATGGCATCCTAAGATCGGCGCTTGTGCATATACAAGATTCTGCCGAAAACAGTAGAGAACTTTCTTGGAAGACTCAATTAAGCAAGTAAATTAATTTAAAAATTCAAAAGTTCCAACATTCATAACTTTTGCTAGGTGCACATCATACTAAAATGATTCGTATTATGTGCCGACGGAGGTGTGTTTGTCAGGATAGTCGCACGGCCACGACTATTGTGTGGGAGTGGAAAAACTCTCCGAGACAGGTTTTCCATCATTTTTACCGTTTAATAAATCATTAAAGTTTTTCTTACAAAAGAGTTAATTCTCCGTTGTTACAATTCTTGCGGGGAAAAGCCAAATAAAGTCCGAAAGTGCTTAGGCTGTTTTCTCTCGGTCCCTCGTTGATGTTTTCGAGATCGTCGGCCCCGGGGCGCACTGTACAGCTTTGAAAGGGTGGTGATGTTTCTTGAAACGGGAGAACAATTCCAGGGGAGCGAACGTCACTTCAAAGGAGATGAAAATCCAATAGGCGATGTTTATGGAAACACCAAGTCGTAGGAACGATAAACAAAGATCCAAGAACGTCGCGTCCTTGAATCGCGCGTTTTTATATATGTTTTACCCCCGATTCTGCTTTTTGATTGGCCTTCTCTCGTTACTTGGTAACAATTTGAAACCTTTCGGAAGGCGCTGGACAGGTCAAACTCGCAACTAAATATGATTCCTCTCTAACCATGTTTCCCTCGACTTTGGTCTTTTCCAAGGCTGTAGAGTCGTGTAAAATCTAACGACTCCGACTTTGATTTACCATCGGACTCCAACCCCGACTCCGACTAGGGACACACTTGTTACCAAAATATGCCCGGAAATTCTGATATCATCACATGATCTCAGAATAAAAGATTCAATAAATAGCGTTCTAATAAAGATAGAACGTAGAAACGTTTTTATTCCCAATCTTTTAGGTTGGGAATAAAAAAAACGTAACTCTAAGTAATATGACACAGTCAATATATAAATATGTATTTCATAATTTTTACTTTCTCGGCTGTTATATATAACGGAGGGAAAGTGTAGCGATCAGTCAAAAGTGACCCCTTTCAAATTTTTACATTTTTGAACTCAGAACACCTTGAAATGTCGAGATATGCAAAAGATTAGGGTTTTCTTCCTGTATGTATGGATGTTAGACTGAGTGTGTGAGGCACGATTTTATTCACCCTGTTTGAAGCCTAATAACTTCTGTGGTTTGTAAATCAGAGTCGGATGGTTTAACAGAGGAGTTATTAAGCTTAAAAATGGTTGAACTAAATCGTGTCCCCATACATATTCAACATCTCAGGCGAGAACATCTTAACGGGTTTTACTGTACTATTATAAAATGACAAAAAGCTTAGTTATGAGCAGGGCTGTCCAACTGGCGGCCCGCGGGCCGTATACGGCCCGTCAAATTATTTTTACGGCCCGCGAGTACATTTTACTATGAATAAATTTATGTTACTAAATTATTATTATTAATATTAAAATTATTTTACTATGTGAAAATTTAAATCTAATTTGAATTTAAAGTAGGTACTATTTAGTTTGCGTAACTTCACTTAACCTGGCTGAATACAGCAGCAATCCGTTTAACGTCTGATGATGGTTGGCTCAACGTTGGCGCCACATATTATATTTGTGATTGGTTGTTGTTTATCTATGGTTGGCGCACGTGATGCGCACACTACCCTGCGCTATTTGGTTGATTCATGCAATCGTGCGAGTGCAGTCTTGTCTAGAATTTGTTGAGGGGTGACTGTGTTATAATATTATTAACTTAATTTCATATTTATTTATTAATTAAAATAATTATTGAATATAAGTGCTACTAATAAAAGAAAAATAGACATCGAAAATCGAGAATTTCAAGATCGCTGGGAGATAGATTATTTATTTATTCTGAACAAGAATGGTAAACCACAGTGTTTGGAATGTTTACAAATCATAGCTGTGTGTAAAGAATATAACTTGAAGCGCCATTATCTTTCCATGCATGAAAAAAGTATCATTCGTACACGCGAGACATGAAAATACCACTAGTGAAAAAAAATGAAAAAGCAGCTGGATCATCAAACGAATTATTTTAATCAAGAACCAAAATTTCAAGAAGCATCTATAGCTGCATCGTTTGAAGTTTGTTTAGAAATAGTAAAGGCAAAGAAGCCATTTTTGGATGGAGAATTAATTTAAAAATGTGCCATAAAAATGGCTCAAGCATTTAATGACAACGAAATGGTAAGAAAATTTCAAACAGTATCACTTTCTCACCAGACTGTAAGCCGACGTGTAAACGAGATTAGCATGCATGTCACTAATAAATTAGAAAACCTAATCAATAATTGCTGCTATTTTTCGGTAGCATTGGATGAAAGCACAGACATTTCCGATACAAGTCAAATGCTTATCTTTATAAGAACTGTAAATGAAAACTATAATTATTCAGAAGAACTTTTAAAATTACAATCATTACACGGAACAACAAAAAGCGAAGATATTTACAAACAATTAAAATGTGCAGTAGAGCAGTATGGCAGATTTGACAAGTGCACTGCTATTGTAACCGACGGTGCTAGAGCTATGACGGGCAAAAATATTGAGCTCGCGGGACTTTTGCAAAAAGAAGGAATAACATGTCGTATGTTACACTGTATTATCCATCAGGAGGCATTATGTGGTTTATCCCTACAACTAAAAGACGTAATGGACAAGGTTTGCAAAATTACTAATTTAATTCGCGGCGGAAATCGTTCTCTTACACACCGAAAATTTAAAACATTTTTGGATGAATTGGAAACTGAGTATGGAGATCTGCTTTTACATAGTAACGTTCGTTGGTTAAGTGCTGGAAAGTGCTTGAGGAGATTCTTTACACTTCGAAAAGAAGTTCATCTTTTTCTCACAGAAATTGCCGTCGATGAAAATTTGACAGCAAATTTAGTTGATAAAAATTTTATTTATTCACTTGCTTTCCTAACGGACATTACAAATTATTTAAATATTTTGAATAAATCCTTGCAAGGACAAGATCAAAATGTGTGTTGCCTTTATAAATATGTTACTGGATTTAGAAACAAATTAAAATTGTTAAGGTTTAATTTGGAGCAAAATAATTTATTTCATTTTGAATCTTGCAAAGAGATCTATGAAGAAATGAAAGAATGTAATATAGAAGCGAATTTTAAAATATTTCTACCAAAATTGGATATGCTAATTACAGATTTCAATGAAAGATTTTCTCAATTTGATGATCTTAAACCGTCTATTGATTTATTTTGTGATCCAATTAATATTGATATCAACTCCGTTGATCTTAAATATCAAATAGAATTATGCGACCTGCAGGCTGACCCATTTTTTACATCTCGTGGAGTAACTGGAATAGAAATATTCAAATTTTTAGATAAAGAGAAATATCCAAAATTGAGAGATTTTGGACTTCAAATTGTATCAATGTTCGGAAGTACTGTACATATATCTGCGAGCGTGCATACTTCGATATGAAATATATAAAGTCAAAATATAGAAACAGTTTGAAAGATTCCACTCTTGAAGATATAATTAGACTTGCCACAACAAATATTGATGTGGATATAAAAGATATTATTGCTAAACAATTATGGCCACAATGTTCTCATTAATATATTACGAATATTTTAAAGTTTTCTTTTTAGTATAAATAAAATATTTTTTTAATTAACATAAACTGACTTTTCATTTATCAACCTTCTTGGCCCCCGAAATGTTTGGTGAAGAAAATATGGCCCGCGGGCTATGATAAGTTGGACAGCGCTGGTTATGAGGATAGAGACGAGTTTTACAAAATAAAAAAAATTGTGAATGCTAATAACGAGTAAAATACTCATTAAGTCTGACCATACTGGAGATATGACTCATGACTCCTAAGTCTCCATTCTGTCTATCTTTAAGAACCAAAATTTAACAGCATTAATGCTCCTTTATATACAAGCTACTGTGCCAAATTTTGTTTCTTAAACTTTATCCATTCTGAGATACTGTTTAATATCTCAGAACAGAGAATAAATGAATTAAACAAATTAGACGCCAACACACATAAACAAATCTCCCCCTTTGATATTCTTTGGGGGGTTCAGGAAATCTTCGAACGTATAGATTTGCAAAAAACTCGGAGGGTAAAATTTGACACTTTCCAATACTTTTCCGATTTATATACATAAAAGTTGGGAAGTAAAAAGAAGTCGGAGTCGGCGGATTTTTGACGATTCCGTCTGCGACTAAAACACCAAAACGCCACGACTCTGACTCCACAGCCCTAGTCTTTTCTACACAATTTTTGTTTTAAATTTTATATAAAAACTTTATTTGTTCAAACAAGATCTTTAATTCTTCCTTTGTTCATTTCTGAAAAAGGAGATCTTAAATTTCTCGTTTGATTGTCAACATTCGGTCCACAAAATCGATTTCCGTCCAGGACCTCACATTATTTTTCGAATTTTTCATCTGAATCAGTGACGAGTCAGTGTAAACATTGACTCGCCGTTATAGTTTATACAAATTTTTGTATTTATTTATTGTTGCTTTGTACAGTAAAGATATTGCTATTGCTATTATTATTATTACACAGATAGAGGCAGCCACGATCTGTCGCGTAATTGTTGAACCAAAAAATACCAACGCTCCTAACTACTGCTAAGTGCATCATTCAATCAAAATGTTTCAAATAAAATCATCTTATTTTTTCCATATAATTCGATTATATCAATATAATAAAAACGGCTTTCCATTTGAAAACATGGCGACGATGTTCATTTCAGCGATAGTACAGTAGAGAGTCGTTAATCGGAACGCCGGTATTCGGAATGGCCGGTAATCGGAACGATTTTCAGTCGGACTGTGTCGTGCTGAATCGAACGTTTTTGATACTAGATTTACTTCTAAAGTATAATTTTCATGTTTTTTATATTCTTCAATATATTTATTTTGTTTGTACAAAATGCAGAAATAATTTTTAACGATACGATAGCCTCGATTATTATTATAAAAATTTTCGTTAGGCTTAAAATCGACGAAAATTCAACACGAAGCGACACGCAACGGAGAAAAGTTTGAACATCGGACAGGTTAATATATTTTTTCGTACAAAGTCGGTAATGGGAACAAATGACTAATCTGAACACCCCCAGTCCCCAATTGATTCCGATTTTCGACGCTCTACTGTAATTCCACCTATGAGGAAACCGATAGTGTCATCTAGCATCCTCCTTGACACAACATTTTGTCGTAGGATGCATATTTTTCGAGATATTTTAGCTGACTAATTAAAATGCATCAGTGTATAGAAGTGTTAACGATGTTAATTGAATTGTAGATTTTATTTAATATTTGATTTATTCTTGTGATGTAATACTTCATACCTGTTTGTAATAAAAAATTAGTTGTTGATTTCCGTAACCGAGCTGTTACATCTGCTGTAAATAGTTATTTTATTGTATTTACTGGTTTATTTTTTTCTCGGTTCCCAAACACAACCTGGTTTCAAATCACAAAACAGAGGAAGTTAAAAACGCTACCAACACTGTAACCATCGCTAATTTAACATCCTAACATTCCTTCAGGTCACATGTATTCACAGCAAAATGATTACCAGTGTCCTTAGGGTATTGCATAAGTTGCATATGCTATTCATTGGAGTCTATCTACATTTCAATTCATGTTTGAATTTAAAAGCTAAATCATTTTTTTTGATATTTTTCATTTCAAATATATACAGTAGATTAGTACAGTATAAGTATTATATAATTTTTCTCATTACATATATGTGATGATAGATTTCTTCAAATCCTCCTTATAAATCACAAGAATATTTGAAGAATTTATCAACCCTTTAAATGGAGTAATAACTGTATACATTTCTTTCATATGCTTTAATAAAAGTCTAAAATATTTTATTATATGTATAAATAAGTTACAAGATTAATCTTTATATACAAATTTTCTAATTAATTGATTTGACTTTTCATAAACTCCTAAAAAAATAGCTCCTCCAAGAGACATCCATAAAACTCTGGGAATAAGTCCTGCATATAGTCTAGAAAACAAACATAAATGTCTCATTATTATTATTATAAATAAATTTTAAAAATTCTCTCTTCAAATTTCTAATTCAAAATGTATATAATTTTTTTTAAATGTATTTTAAACTTATATTTTCTTTTTATCAGTTTCTTTAGAAGGAAAAAAACTTTTAAAACAAAATATATAAACTGATTTAATTTCGAATCATTAATTTATAAGAAATAAATCATTGTAATTGTAAATGAAACATGAGTATAATTTACAAATAGATTTTATCAATGTATTATAAAATGTCTTTATAATAATATAAATTTAAACATATGTGACTTGCTACATTAAATTTATTTTATATTTTTTTATAAACTAGAAAAAGCAGTGTTTCTTCATTCAAAAACATCAAAAATTACAAAATAAAATAATTTTTAATTTAGAATATTCTGGAAGAAAAGATTGGCCGGAGCATCTAAATAGCATAACTGACACTGGAACTGCATGGTAAGTAACAGTTGTGGGCTGAAATCCTGCTCTAGGGCTAAACTTTTCTTGCAGAATATTCTAAATTAAAAATTAAATGTATTATAGGATGGCAGCTTAACCGCTTATCTCTAGCCTAATTGCTTTGTATCTAATTATTGTTTCGCCTTAATATAGTCCAATAAAAACATCCCACAAATTGTTTGATACTACAAGTGTTGTTGCATATGTTAATTAATTTTTCATTTATCACTTTAATAATCATACCTTTAATATTTTCAAAAACTAAAGATAATTGATTGCATGGCTCAATTCTAGACCTTATTTCTATTCATTGGAATCATCTATGTGACAATAATATTCATTTAATATTGCATTTTATACAATAGCATCATTATAATAATAATTTTCTGATAAAATCATTCATCAAAGTTAGCAGTATTTTAAAAATGTTACATTCCTAAATTACTGAAGAGAATGAAACTTGAATCATTTGTATTATTAATGTTCTGAAAAAACAAAATTTTTCCTAAACAACATATACAAAATTGTATTTTATCACATACAATATGTATGTATGGAGACTTAAGCACACAAGAATATGAAATATAAATACAGTTGAATCCCAATTAACTGAGACTCAAGGTTCTACCTTATTTGAGGTAAATAGTAGGAAAGTTCTTTGCCAGTAGACATAAGAGAATGTAATACAGTACTGTTCGTCTTACAAATTTTGGTCAAGCAATGCATTACAGCAATGGTATTCAAACATTTTAACAGTGCACCCCAAGGTAATTTTCCGCAACCCCATTTGGGGTTGCGGAAAATTATGGGTCGCACTGTTAAAATGTGGAAATTATGGGTCGCACTGTTAAAATGCAGAAATCTATGGGTCGCGACCCCATTTGGGGTCGCGACCCATAGATTGAATACCACTGCACTACAGTATATTAATAGTTTTAGAAGTTGTAAAAAGAATTTACTCTGGGAACTTCTCACAACAAAACAAATTTTAATAAAAAATAAAAGAGTTTTAATTGTATTTGTATTTGTTACTTTTGCCTTCAAAAATATAGCAGTAACAAGCAATTATTTATTGTGACATTTTCACAATGCTGGGCTGCAACTTTTAATCACATTTTTAATTTAAAATACAGTAGACCCCTCTATAATATGGTAGATATTTTCCGTGTTGTACAAGTCACTTAGATTTTACAAATACATGAGCTGTTCACTGCCTGGCACTTGTGCAGTTTAGGGGATTTGGCTGTTTGAAAGATTTTCTTCCATAAAATTAATCGACTCTAGACTAATTTGACTCAAACATTTCCAAAACACGTATAAGTTTTTGGGAATAATTCATATAAACTATAGTATAAACAAAAAATTGTAGGAATACTTACCGAGTGCACACCGTTCGAAGATGCCATTGCTTAAGCTTGTTTTCATCGCAAAGTGGCTCATCGAACGGTGGACGCATTTCCTGATAAGTTATTCTTTCTGCAAAAACTTCGCTGAACTTTGGAGACATCATTAATCAATAGAAATATAATTTTTATGGCCATTGAATAATAAATGTTTTTTAGTAGGGTCCGCTGCTTGTTTAAACTCAATGGTTTGCGCAATGTCCACTATTTGTCCAGATTTGACCAATCCTGTCAAGACACAAGTCAACCATGACAATCTGTCTCATTCTTTTACTGTATTATATGCTCTTTAAGCATGTTATACAAATACAATCGCAATTTTTCCGCCATATACAAATCCGTCTTATATGAACCTGTATTATAGGGGGGTCTACTGTATATGCTCTCCACCTAAAATTATTAGTAGTCTTGATCATGTGCATTATACTTTTCCATTAGCAATGGAGTAATGCCAGACATTTATTATCTACCCACAAGAATCTTGTTATATCCCAGTAATGACAAAAAGTTCGGAATTTTAAAATAATTTAAACATACTGTTTGACGCATTCCATATTTGAATTGTACTGGTCAAAAGCCTGAGAAAGACCATGATTATGGTCGAAAACGTTAGTTTCTATTAAAATTTGTTGTTACTGGGATAAAATAAAGTTCTTGTGAGTTGATTATCCTTCCCAGTGATTGTTTCATTTATTAACTGCTTTCAGGGGAAATAAATTGAATTTTGAATTGAAATAACATGATTTTTGGCTTGCATTGGAAGTTCATATATAGTTAATGAGGGCGTCCAGCCACTAAGGTTTCCATATCTGGTCTCGTCTTTCATCTATATAACTACATTCTTGAAATTAAGGAAAGACAGTCAGACAGAGAAATGACAGTGGGAATTTATAGGTCTACAATTTTTGGCAAGGGCTGGCCAAATTGCAGGCCAAAAAATTGTTTTATTGTATAATTTGAAAGTCTATATGTTCAATATGTAAGTTTCATCTAAAAATAAATTACATCATACATGCTAATACATTCAAATCCACAATTTATTTAATAATTTACCAAACATTCCATCCTATTTGAATATTTGATTATCTGAGGTATCCTGAGTCCATATTACCTTGGATCAACAACACAAGTAAAATAATATACAGAAAAGATGAAAATTACAAATTTTACCCTTTAATTCCATGTGTTTTTCTTACTTGATGAAGAACATCAATTACATTGCCTTTTGCTATTTCAGTTCCTTTCTGAAAAAGAATATGTAATTTAAAAGAAATACTTCAAACACCTTTAAATATTGTTAAAATAATTTTTATTAAAATAAAATAATTAAAATAGAAAAATTAATTCTTAAATTTGAAATCTGAAAAACTGATGATGAAAACTTGTCAAAATTTTTTTATAATAAACTTGTGAATCTTTGAGCTTTCCTTACTATAAGCAAAGTTTTATATTTATTTAATTTATAAATCAATAAGTCATTTCAACTATGAATATTAACACAAACATTACATCTTATAATTATCAAAAATAAATATATTTATTTTTGTTAATGAGTAAAAAGTTTTATTCAATTTTATTATTTTTAATTAATCTTATTTAAGTTTTTCTTGAGAATTCATACATAATTTCAATAACTGTTTTCATAATTTTATGTCATAAATTTTAAAATACAGTTAATAAAATTAGTCAAAAATACAGATAAATATCAAATTCTTTCTTTCCAATGCCATTCTGGAAACAAAAAATATATTTCTAAATTATTACAAAAATTGAATTCTTTAAATAATTACCTTTGCTAGCATAATTCTTGTTTTAGCCACATCTAGAGGTGTAGTTATACCTGCTGCAACACCACCTAGATCATAGAAATATTTTTTTTAAAAATATTAATATAAAGAAGCCATAGAGTTCTGCAGAAAAGAAATTCTGAAAACAGAGATTATAAAACACCAATTGAAAAAGTGAAAGGACAGAAAAGCAATAGATAAAAGAACACAGAACATAAACATTCCTAAAATAAAGAAATATGCCATTCTGACTAGAGATGAACTAATTTATTATCTTATTTTAAAACATATTGTAAAAAATACAATATAATGTGGATCATGTTTCCTATGATTGTGAAAAGAACAACAACGAAAACTACAAGAATATTTTTATTTGTATAAGTCTTTATTATTTGTATTGTTTACAATAGTACAATAATGTCACTTAGAAGCAACATGTTTTTATTTTTCATCCATAAATCTATTCACATTGCATACTATTTTATGATCCTAGCTATTTAAAGCCAGGCTCATAGATAGGCTTTCTTTTTTAGACAGAAGCACTCATTATTTTGGAAAAAATCCCAAGACTCCTATATTCAGAAAACAGTTTATGTTGAAGTAAAAATGTGTGTGACTGACTTTTAAATTCATAGATCATCCCTCTGGCCTTCCCCTACTTTACCAGACTGCAAAGGATTCAGCTTAAGTACTCATACAAGTAGCAAAATTACCACAAAATTATCCCACCCTGTCATCCTATCTTCCCTAATAATAGGCACCAAATGCAATCTTTCATTGTGCTACAATACTAGTAAATTACAAAATTACAAAATACTAACATTCTTAAACATGAATATTTAGAAAATCATAATTCAAAGACATTAGATTGTACAGTTGTTGAGCTGCAATTTTAAAAAATTGTAGACCTATAAATTCCTACTGTCATCCATCCATCTATTGTCTGTCAGTCCATCTGTCCTTCCTTAATCTTGAGAACAGAGTTAGATACATGAAAGATGAAACCAGATACGGAAACCTTAGGGGCTGAAGGCGCCAATTAACTACATATGAACTTTCAGTACAAACTAGAAATCATTATTTCAATTCAAAAGTTTTCACCTGAAAGCAGTTAATAGATGACCAGTATGACTCTATTGTTAAAGGAAATGTACAATGTACAGGGGCAAGCCACTACTACTAATTTGAGGTGGAGTGCATATACAGTATTTTAAATTAAATAAATTAAAAATTGTAACCCAGCACTGTGACGATGACACAATATATTGCTCATTTGTAATATATTCCATAAGCAATTTGATATTATATTTCAATAAAAACTTTACTGTTTACAAATACAAATATCTGTAAACCCAATTGTTATAATATAACCAAACAATTGCCATATAAGATCAGGCTATATTACTGCTACTGTTATTTTAATTATTAATACTAGCAGTAATATAGTCCAATCTAATATGACAATCATTTGACTTTAATATTTTACTATTTATAGATAACCATAACTGCCATAAACAATCAGGCTATAATTTGGAAATAATGATTTCCAAATTATAGCCCGATTATTTATGGCAGTTATGGATGTCTATTTGCTATACATCAGGTTTTGGTTGGTGTGTATATTTACTACTTATTTTTGTTTATTGTATTTTAAACAAAATATGCAATTGTTTAATAACTTACGTTATATTAGTTAATAAAATTTTATCAATACCTGAAAAAGCACCACAAACAGATGACTGCCATGAATCTACATATCTTCCCTGCTGATTTGACCAATATTTCTGGGAGAAAGAAAAAAAAATTTCTTCTGATAATAATACAAAAATAAATATTTTATATTTACTGTAACAATTAGTTACTTAGTTTAATTATTTTAGCATAATATCAAATCTAGTAAATTTGAAAAATCAGATAATTTTAACAGATTAACATTAAGATATAAATTTTTATATAATGCATATCAGTGTGTATATATATACTTATATGCATTATATAAAAAGTTAAAATATACATTGAAAAATTAAATTTATCCGTTCTTTTATTAAATGATTTAAAATTTAAACATTTTCAAAATCTAAAAGCATTCGACAAAGTACCTTCAGTAGTTCCCATAATGGAAACTGTATTAAAGAAAAAGGTATTTCTCTCATCACAGTGCTAAAGTATCCTCTATAAAGACCAAGAAACCCCTGAAATAATTAAATTAAAAATTAAATTACATTGTCTTAATTGCATTATTAAAAAAATAAATTTATGAAAGAAAATGAAAATACACTCATTCACAAAAAAGTTGTATGCTTAGATAGAATTATCCAATTACTGCAAAACTCAGCATAAAACTAGGTCTCGGGCAGATATGTGTATGATTACAGTTGTCCAATTGCACAACAAATAATGCTACCAGAGCATCTTAAAATTGCTACTATAGTATCCCATTAAGAAAAACCTCCCAAAAAAGTATGTATATAACAAATCACTCTTTCATAAATTAACAAATCAAATCTTTACTACTTTTTTAGGAGTATTCTAATTATCCACAAAATTTTAACCTAAGTATCTACAGGGCAAGGCCCATCATCAGAGCTCATTGTATTCAGCAGTGGCATGCAGTGAAATTTGATGATAGGGAAGCTGTACTGGCCCTGGATAGAATCATTGGAAGTGTTATATGATATTTTGGTGTGTAGCATCCATGAGCTAAACCGAATGAGGTTGGTACTCTGTGCGAATGTGTATAATCTGTCTGCTTTACATGATTCAAATATTTACATTTGTGGAAGCTGTACCATATTTGACAATATAGCACTTCCATTGGGAATATGCATATACGAATTTATATTCGAATATACAATAGCAATCTTATCGTTGTTTTTCACATGTAGTATAGAAATAAAATAAAATTAATTAGATATAAGAAACTAATTTATATAATGCAATATAATGCATATCAGTGTTTATATAAAACTAATTAGATATAGAAATAAAATAAAATTAATTAAAATTAATATTTTATAACCGCATTATGCGGTTATAAAATATTAATTTTAATTAATTCAAAGTACATTAAAATATGAAAATAATCACACACTATGTATTTATATTTTAGAAAATACAAGGGCTTTCCACAGCTTCTATGGACAGCACATGCCACTGGAATTCAGAATTGCTAATATACCTATTATTTGGATATCTTCAAATGACTGACATGCCTGTATGATGCAGTCAAAGACATTACGCACAATTGATGAAATTTGACAAAAGGTTATATCATCAGGCTGAAAGAAGGATGGCCATTCCACTAAACTATACATCATCTGGACCATTCTAATCTAATTGTGAAAAGGTAGCAGGGCATGATATGTCAGAGCAAACATACAAAGCTCTGATTACCCCAGACTACCAGGATGATCCCTAATCTTGAGATATACACAAGAAGTGTCTTTGTCCCCCTATCCAGAAATAGGTAAAACATTGTCTCTTCCTGTACCATTTGTAGGCAACTAGCAGAGACAAATTTGCTTGCATGTCAATAGCTACATGTCCTTCCATTAGCACCTCAACTTTACTTATTTGTGGTAGTATTGTGGCAGAAAAGCGTGAACTGCTACAGTAGTGACAAATCCTCGGTCTATTCTCAAACAGACAACCACCATGTTAGAATGTGGACTACTAGTGAGCAAAATTATTTTAGCAACCCAATAATGCTGTTTTCTCCCCAACTTATCACAACAACTTCTGTTTACAACTCTCTTTTTTTATTCTTTTTAAACACCTTTAACAAAATGCATTTCAGATCAATTGGATCATATTCTCACTATTGAGGTGCTGAAATAATAATTTAATACAGATCAAAACAAGAAGCTAAATGAAGAATGCTAGTGAGCACTTCAATTCTGCCTTCACTGCTAGTCTGGAGAAGCATCTAGTATAAAAGTCAATTACTCCTAACGTGCATCCCAAATACTTATAAACATACAGCATGTTAATTTTCTATTGCCTATTAATATGCCCCAAAACCAAACTTATCATAATGACTACAAATGACTTTAAGGTGACTTGTTTTTTCATTTCATTTTTATTGACTACAATATGTATTTCGGACATATAAATTCATCCCTCTTCAGTTGGGTACAACGTTATATAATAATAAATTTAACAAGTAAAAATTCCACATCCTTTTTTTTTAAATAAAAACAGTAAAATATAGTTTGGTTCTGGGGAATATTAATAGACAATAGAAAATTATCATAGTCATCCAAACAATATGCAAATTATAATACAGTATGTTATTTTAAAATTTAAAAAATACTATCAGTTATAAGCATAGTAGTGATAAGAAGGACATTTTCCAGCAAGATAATGCTTGGCTGCATACAGCTATGCTTCTAGGAATGTCTTCATTGTATTGCCAGACTTCCTTGGCCTGTCTAGTCTCCAGATTTGTCACCTGCAAGCATTTGTAGAACCAGATGAAAAACCAGCTTTGGCCATCCATGAGTGTGAGAGATCAAGAGTGGCAACTGCAACGTCTATATGCAAATCTGTCACAGAATACCATGTGATATCTGTAGGCTACCATGCCTAACTTTATCATTGCATACATCAAGGCAAAGAAGACTTCAATTTAAAGACATCTTTAAATTTTACTATTTTTTCCAAAGAAATTGTTTCTTTGCTAAGACATTATAATCACTTATTACCATCATTATTATAACCTCACTAATAAAGTTTCATTTGATTCCAACACTTCCTCATTGTCCATAATTTTTTTGTCAATGAGTGTAAAAAGAGTAAAATCTATTTATTGTAATCACTCTGAAACTTGCCCATATTGATAACAATAATGGAGTGATAACAGTAAACATGTTAAAATAATTAAAAAATTATATATATATCATCTTTAGATTTGAACTATATGCGTCATATGTGTAGTTCAAACCTGAAGATGGCTAGTTAAATTAGCAGAAAATATTGGTTTTATGTGATATTATTATTATTATATTTTAAATTATATTTCAATTTTTCAGTTTAATAAAAATTTTAATTGGAAAGTGTTTTCATTAATTGACTTTTTAATTGTATCTCAGTTTCATATGATAGGCATATTTTCACAACAATACTTATTTTTGTTATATTAATCCTCTTATTTTATTTTTAATCTTTGCATTTTCATATTTACTGTTGTTCACTTATACATATATTTTCTTAATTTAATATTTTAATTCAATGATGGCTGACTTCTTCAGACTCAAGGGCCACGACATGCAACTTTTAAAATAGTGAGGCCACACTTTGACATACTGTAAGTGTAACTCACCACCTACCTCCTCTACAAAAATTCTCTTTCCATAATACTGTGCTATAAGAAAACAAAAGATTGGGAAATTAAATTAAAAACCATTAACAATAATAAAATACATTTTACTTTAACTTTACTTACTGCCTTAATGACAGTAAGTAAAGTTAATGTGAACACTGGATACAGTTATTATCCATATAATAGGATATGTATTTAAATTACAAGTAAAATAAATATAATCTTAAAATTATATTTATTTTAATTTGTAATTTAAACAATTTTTATAATCAAAATTCAATAAAATAACATACAAAATTTTAATTGAATGAATTTCAGAACATTTTAATGCATATTATTAAATTCAAAATGTCTCATACTCAATGAAACCAAAATAAAACCAAGTGTGAATACTAAAACTGAAACTTCACAGTGAAAATTTTATCAATAAACATTTATTTAGAATATCTTAAACATTTTGTGGATTGAACTCAAAAGAAAAACCAAGGCAACCAGGGTTTTTGGTTTCATAATTATCCATACAAATATTCATATATCCAACTTGTAAATATATGGCTGTAATATGATTTATTGTATTTAATAAATTGCCTTTTTTTAATTTTTATGAAAAAAATAACACAACTTATAGATAAAAAATATATTTTATCTAATAGAACAAAGAATTCCAAAACTCTTTTAAAATATTCAAATCTTAAATATTACAAATATTGTTGATAATTTAACAGTATTGTATTTATAATATACACATTATTAAAGTGTAGTTAAACTTAATATGTAAACATAAAAACCTTAAATATTTGATAAAATTTTATCCTTTCGAAACAATTAAAAATCTGCGAAGACAAACTTTTAATTGTTTTAGTTAAATTTAATAATATAGAAGCTTTTTTTTTAATTTTTCTTTTTTAAAAATTTCTTTTTTAAATTATATCACTTTGCCAATAGAATGCACGTGTAAAACACTTTTTTATTTTTATTCTGTATTTGTTGAATCTGATGAAATGGCTATACTACCTAAGCCTCTAAATGGGGCCAAAAACATTTGTGTGATTATTAAATCAAGTGCTGGAGTAAGTACTGAGATTTGTGTGTGAGATACACAAAATATTTTTATAATTATCACCAATGTTAAACAAAAATCTAGTTTTAATATATAATCCACAAAAACTTTATGAAAGTTAATATTAAAATATTTACCTAATATTAAAATAAAATAATATTGAATTTAATTATAATATTTAAATAATTTTAAAAATCAAGATTCATTTTCCATATTAGCATCTAATAAAAATGAAACAAGAGATTGCATAATAGTAGTTTCAGCAGAAATAATCTTGAAATGAACTATTCAAACTTAATTGTAATATAATATAAAAAGATAATGCACTTTTTATACCTCAGATATTAAAGTCTTTTTAAATATCTGAAAGCTGCTATTACAGGGATTTGCTTGTGCTCTTTGCTTTATTACTTCAACAGGTACACGTATAATACAAGCCATCTGTAAAAAAATGCCAATTTATGAATGATGGAAAACTAAATTTATGCAATATTTTTTAAAAATCTCATTTTAATATATAAAGAGTAACTATACCACTTCACCACATGAAGATGCAGCCATGTGAGCAATGGGCTGAAAAGCATCAGAAAACAATGGGTTTGACACTTTTTTCACAAATTCATAAGTACAGAAAAATGCAGCAGCTATAGAAAGAAAATTAAACAGTTAATCAATTTAACAATAAAATTATGTAAAATATATGTTATACTTATTACCATACTTAATATATATAATATGTATGGTAATATGTAGAATATTATGTACGGTACAATAATATGTAGTTTTTTCAAAAGTAAGATATTCTGATTTATTCATATTTTTTAATTGTAATATAATGTAAAAAAATAGATATATATATATTCAATAAAAAATAAAAATTTCTGGAATTTTAGTAATTATCAGCATTCAGTAATTACAGAAAGAAGTTTGTGTGAAGTAAAAGCTTGTTTCAAAAAACAAGCTTTTACTTCACAAACAAAAACTTGAAAAATATATTCTAATAAAAATTTAACTTGTAACAAATATGTACAATTGTATAAATGTTGCATAAAAATGAATTTAAAATGCTTCACACTTAAATTAGACCTTCAAAGTTACTGATAAAAATAGAAATTAGCAAATTCAGAAAGTTTCATACATGTTTTATATCTGTATAGGTTACCAAATTCTCAAAAATAATCTGGATTTTTTAGATAAGTGATTGAATATCTGGTTATCTGAATCTATCCCTTTGTGCTTCCAACACTAACCATTACTGAGTTGTAAATGTTAACATTCTTCTAAAATTACAGTGGTAAAGATGCAGTAATTAGTCCAGTAAGTTATTCCAGTGGCTAGTATATGTGACTGTGCACCTTCTTCATTAAAATTTATCTTTTATATTCATTTAAAAATTAAGTGTTACCTCCTGGAGCAGAACCTAAAGCAACAGATGATAAGCCAGAATATATTCCTCTAATTCCACCAGATTTCCAGAATCCTTCAGCACTCTGAAGACGTGTCTTGATTGTATCTAAAGGATAAAGAATTATATCCACAGAGGTTCCAGCTGCTCCTCCAGACTAGTTGAATAAAACAATCTCTATAAACATATATTTCTAATTGCATAATCAACTTTTTAATAATTCTGTTTATTAGAGAAAAGTTCTTAATTTAAAAAATTTTCAAAAAAATTCCTAAGAACTTTGAGAATATTTATTACAGATTGATTACAGTTACAGAATTAAATCTAAAATAGACATTTAATAATCATATTCTCTTTAACTTTATCACTCTAATATATTTAATTTTATTAAAATAAATCTTGGAATTACCTATAATAGCTACATTTATCATTGTTAAATGAGATTTCAAATAAGCTTATTATAAAAAACATTTAAAAAGATAAACTAATGGTGATGTAAAATTTAACTTTCTATTTAGGATTAATTTATAAGATTAATAATAGAAAGTTTATGCAATGGTATATCAATTAAAAAAACATAGATACAGAATTTTGTGATTATATACAGGATGATTCAAAAAAAATGTTAATACCAACATGGAAGTAACTTCTTATTGTTCATGTGCAGTGTGTATTGTCAGTCTACTACACTTGTAATGGCAGATTGTCCTCTGTATAGTTCTTCATTATGTGCAAGAAGTCATGACCAATTGTAAAGGTCTCAAAAGAGCATAGCTCTACTGTCTATCCTTGTTGCAGTAACTATGCAGTTTTTCCATAAAAGTCTAAAGTATTAACATTTGTTTTTGAAGTATCCTGTACATATTACCAATGTTTCAAGAATATGTAAAATGAATGTAAATGTTCTACAATGTTTATAATTTTGATATAGAAATATTCAATTGTATTTTAAAATTAATTGTTAAATGAAAAAAATAATTTTTAAGAATGTAATTTTACAATGTAAGTGAATATATACCCTCAAACAAATATTTACTTCCAGAAGACTGATATATTGGTATCTCAGGCCTTATTTTAAAGTTTTTTTCTACTGCACAAACTGACATTTGTGCAGTAGCCAAGCCAAGCCAATATCCTAATGTTAATAATCTGTTCTGAAAAATATAAATTGAAAATAAGGACAATAACACAAATCTTATATCTGTATAATTATTAATTTTCATCACTGTTTGTTCTTAATTAGACATGTGCAGTATGCACTATCTGTCTGCATGTGATATAATTTACTATACAATAAATGTGCTTTGGTTGTGGATTATAGTTTAAATTATAATATCCACGTTGCAGCTGCACAAAAAATATCTATAGTATATATTCAATACAGATGGTAGATCCTACCAACATTCCTTCCATAGCTCTTGTGGGCTGAATAAAATATAGGCTACATTAAAACCTGTGTGAACCAGAATCACATGGTACCAAATATTTTTCAGCTTGGCAGCTTTCCGTTTTAAACAGGTTCTTTTTTAAAATAGTAAACTGCTCTATTCCAAAGAATTTTTTCCATTTAGGCTTGTCTCCTTTTTATTCGTTCCTTTTTGGACAGGTTTTACTATAAACTGTGTAATTTAGGTAAATATTTTAACTTCAACATAACCAGAAGAAAGAAATATTTATAAAACCCAGAATCAGAGAATTAATTACTGCACAAATGTGAATTCCCACTACAAATTTTGTGTCCATTTGTATATTAGAATGTGCACGAATATAGTTCACTTTAACCGAGGCTGTTCCTGGCATTGCTATCCTCTGAGTGCCAATGCCCTCCTAAAGCCTATTGCTGATATTACTACACAACCTGATATATGCTTTTGAGTATTTTATGTTTTATCATAATCACATTTCATACACAACTATTGTATTCTATTTCCCTATATGAATTTCACTGTTTACTGTATATAAAACTCTAATATACAAATTCTGATTTTGTATTTCATCCTGTGAACTGTATTTGCTTTTTTTACATCTTACTTTACATCATTGGTCTATTTGTCTCCACATTATAGTTTTGTGTATTATATATGTATAGACCTAATTTTTCTTCACAAATACAATTTAATCAATATTTTTCACCCACCAGTCCATGGACCAGTACTGATTTGCAGAAAAATATTTGATTACAACTCTGACACTGACTCAGTTGATTATGGGTGAATTTAAATAGTAATCTAGAGTTCATATACCAACATTTTAGGTAAGACTGCATATGTGAATGACACTGTTGTGACCTTAACTGAGCTGTAGAGCATGCCCACAGGAGTAAAAAAGACAGAGGAACCATACCTCTATATGTTACCCTTCACGAGATATTTGCTATTTGCCTCCAGAAGTCAGTTTTTACCACATATCAGTATACTGCCTATTCTCCATGCAATGTTAGTCAAGGTGAGCTATTGCTTGCCTCGACCAATGTTCTGCACATAGTGACATGCTTCGAGCTTGCTATCACTCATACCTCAGCACTCGCACGGCAGCAAGTCCCCACACTCCCTAAAACTATATAACATCAAAATACTCTGACAGTCAAGTGCACTACTCAAAGCCAGCATAGATGCATGGGCTAAATACTTAAATGCAATAGTCTTAGCAGAGCAATGAAACTCACAATTGTGCACAACCTAATTTCAGGGTGACTATCTCGCAAAGATATAGAGCAGGCCTGGCCAAATTGTGTGGCCCGCTAAGTGATATTACATATCTATTAAAACTTTTGTCTCCTGTTATGTGTATACTAAAACAATTAAATAAATAAAAATTTGCATGTGTCATTGTTATAATGCGCAAGTACGAGTACGAACTCTTGGTATAACAATAAAATCTTATTCATTTTGTATTTGTTTTACTTTTTTAAAAGCAGGATTGCCTAAATTGTGGCCCACCGTAATGTTACACGTGATCAAAGTAGCCCGCGAACCAATTTGGGTTGATATAGAGGTATGGTCCCTTTGACTTTTTGCTCCTATGGGCACGCTACACAGCTCTGTTAAGGTCTCAACAGTGTCATTCACATCACAAAAGGAATCAAATTTTTCGTAAATTTGTGTTTGAAATTTTATGGCGTGTATGAAAATTGATATAACTGTACTCACTTTATAAATTAAATATTTTATTTTAAAGTATATCATACAATCATTCAATCAAATCAATAAAAAATCAAAGAATGCTTACAATCAGAGCGGTTATAAAATCAGATTTTGCGACAGACATCGAAATAGCTATTTATATTAAAGAAATCATTCCAACATAGAATTTTTTAAATACAGTACACAATAACCAATTCAAAAACCAAATATCGACCTCCACGACCACTGATCAACTGCTCAATTTCTCAACATCCCTCTATCGGAAATTAATACTTCTTCTTAGTACGGTTTCATATGGAGATTATAAAATTAATACTTCATCAACCCTGATACAATTTATTATATGAAACATTTTTATTAATTATTTTTATTTATTTATTTATTTTTTTTTGTATCTGTTTTACTAGAAAAATTAAATTAATTTCTCAAAATCAGTTAGTAGTATCAGTTAATCTACCGACTCTGGTAGTATTATAGCAAGGACGAGGGTATGTATCTATGTACTCTGATGGAATTAATATTTTCTTAAAAATTTGATTATATTTCCCCATATCTTTCTGTACTAAATGATAATATCATAAATTTTTTTCAAAAAATGTTGATAATAATTTAATTAAATATTTTCTCCCGCGAGATAGCGCTGTATGTCTAACATGGCGGCTTTTATCTCGAATTTTGTATATGAAAAATAGTTGGCTTTCACCGTAGTTAATAGTTATATTAGCAATTCTTCTAAATGCATCAGCATAATAAAACAAAAACTATATATTTTATTGTTATGAAGAAAAAATATAGACGGTGACATGATCTATGACTTAAAAACGTGTATTTGACACATGGTTAATTAATTGAAATTCTGTTGTCATATTTTATCTGATTTAAAATATAAAAATATTGGTTGAATATTCTTCATAACAAAACTACTGTCTGATAGTAAGAACAAGTAAGATATGAAGTTGCTACATATAAATACTTTTTCCAATTTTCCTTTAGTGAGTCGTATGATATATAATAAAAGAATAATAAAAATAGTGTTATAATCCATAACGTGGGTGTACTATAGATTACCACCTATGGAATTTTAGGACTTTGATTATATATTTGAACTCACGGGACCAAGACGAGTTCAACGGTACCCTATTTTTGGACCGGAGACAAAAAATAAAAAAGTTACCATACTTTTTTAATGCTCTCATGAAGATGGCACCATAGTTGCTAGTACTGCCATCTTGCGGTAAAGTCTGCAAACCATGACGTCGGACTACGGTCATCTCCAGGAGGGTTAAACATGCGATACAAGAGTGGAGAGAGCGACGCGACTTCCGATCATCGCGCGATTGCCATTTCGGTTAATGTTACTTATAGCAGTGAACATGGCAGCCATTCCCACTGTTCGTGCTCCCAACTGACCTCCCAGAGGAGAGCGCCGGCAAGCCGCCATGTGCTAAACGTCACTAGTTATTGATTCACGGTAGTTCTTGAACAAAGTAAAAAAGGGGGAAAACGTCTACTAAAGACAATTTTAATGGCAAGCGATGCAACTCTTGATCGCGATAGCGAGGCCGACTTAGTGGAGAGAGCGACGCGACTCCCTATCATCGCACAAATTACTGGAAGAAAAAGTATGATAACTTTTTTATTTTTTGTCTCCGGTCCAAAAGTAGGGTATCGTTGAACTCGTCTCGGTCTCCTGAGCTCATATATATACCCAAAGACCCGAAATTCCATAGGTAGTAATCTATAGTATCCCCCATATCGCTAGTAATCAGTTTTCTTTTAAAATTTTGGATGTTGTATAGATTATCCCAGCGGAATTTCGGGACTTTGAGTATATATCTGAACTGAGGAGACTGAGACGCGTTTAATGATACCCTACTTTTGGACCAGAGATGAAAAATAACAAAGTTATCATATTTATGATTTCTTTCCTTTCACAATGCATTCTATGCCATTTTAGAGTTTTTCACTAGGTGGCACTTCTGATTATTTATACATATTGTCCCTATTAAAAAAGTATTTCATTATCTCATCATGTTTATTGATGATCAAACTTTAACAACTTACATCGTGATCAGGAGTTGCGTCACTCTCTCTACTAAGCCTATCATCTATTTAACAGGCAGTCCGGCAAGCTGGCCATATATTCTAAATCCACATTGGCAAAGACTAAAGAAAACTGCCCACGTAACAGATTGTACACTCACTTTCAACAGAGGCAGACGTTATTCACGGATACACTGATTGTCTGCATTTGGAGTAAGTTCTTTTTGCACACCCTGCACTCCTCGACCTCGGGGCCTATGGCCCCTCAGCCGCCGACATGCTCGCTATCACTCATGGTTGGCTAGTACTACATGTCACTTTTGTGGCTCATCCAAAAAACCTAACCTACCCCTCCAGGAGGTGACTGTCCCTAGTTATGCCAATAGAAAACCTTTTATTTCAGCTCAATCGATATTCAAAGCTGCAAGTCCACGCGTGGTTGGATTAAATATATTACCATGGAAAACTCTAAAATAGCATAGAATGCATTGTGAAAGGCAAGAAATTGTAAATATGGTAACTTTGTTATTTTTCATCTCCGGTCCAAAAGTAGGGTGCTGTTGAACTCGTCTCAGTCCCCTCAGTTCAGATATATACTCAAAGTCCTGAAATTCCACCAGGAGTAATCTATACCACAGCCAAAATTTCAGACAGAATTTCTGGAGAAAAATTGTTTCTTATGCAATTCTTAATAAATCAAACTGAAATTTACTTCAGTAAAAGTCATATTTTTATATAAATTAAATCATAGTATCTGGCAGATTATTATTATTTTTTAACTCTCTTCACTGTGGGCACTAAGAGGGTCTCTCTTTAAACAAGCACATTATGGGTTTGGCCAGGCCCAGAATGGGACAACCGGATGGTGAGGGACAGGGCTCGACATATCCAGATGGACCACCCCTTAAAAAATTCCAGGGGATTTTTTGACCTGTCTGGATTCAATCTTGGGTTTCCTACACCACTCAACTGTCGGATCTGACAGACTGTAAATAAATGGTTATTAACTTTTGTTCACAAAATATTGAAACTACTATACTAAATTTTTTATTTCAATCAGACAAAAAACATTTTCTAGTAATTTTGAGATCCTGTAATTTAAACTGTGCTGTAGCTTTCATAGGTGCTGAGATAGGATTTGGCTCCATGAGAAGGATGGGTCAAGGGTGAATGGCAGCTATGCCATTGAAAGCCCAATACTGATTACTTATATGTCCTATACTTTCATGAACTTGTATTTAACTAATGCATAGCAGAAGAAAGATATAGCTTTGTGCAAGTCTACATTCTGTATAAACAATTAATATATATATTTTTTTCAATTAGATATTATGGACTCTTCTAATGAATCAATGGATCAAAAAGATTGTGATATAAATGTGATTCAGACTCAACAAAGTACAGTAACTACGCTTTCAAAACGTCAACAAAAGAAAATAGCAAAGAGGGAAAAATGGTTAGCTCAGAAAAGTGAAAGAAGGTAATTCTAAATAACATTGATATATATATGTAAACATAAAGTTTCAATTAATACATAATATAGAAGTATTATTAATTGCTTAAACAAAAGTATAAAAGTATTTTATCCTGATAAATAATTATGGTAATAATAGTAATAGTAAATTCAATAATTCCATTTTTATCCCATTCATCAGCTATGTTGTACTTTATTTACTGGTTTTTTTTCAAGAGCCAAAGAAAGAGAGAAAAGGAAACGTAAGCAACAAGAAGCTCGTGAAAAAGGAATAAAACTAGGACCAAATAGAAAAGAACTAAAAATGGCAAAAATGGAATTTTCTACTTGCCGAATCAAAGTTGCAATAGATTTATCTTTAAACCATTTGATGACTGATGCAGTAAATTTCATTATTTTTATATTAAATTGAATCTTTGTATAACAAATTCTTTTAAGTAATATAGTATATTTATTTATGTATAATAAGAGACATTTTACCAATAATAATAACTTCATCAACTCTTACAAATCACACATTCATACTCCAAGGACATACAATTAGAGTTTGGCCTAGACAAATGCAAAACACTTCACATAGAAAAAGGAGTCCTGAAGAAAGGAGATTTTGCACTTGGAAATGGAGAGGTTATTGAATCCATGGAAGAGGGTGAGTTCTACAAGTATTTAGGATTCCAACAGGTCAAACTAACAGAACATACACAAATAAAGCAAGGATTAATTAAAGAATACCAGAATAGGTTAAATGTTATTCTCAGCATACAGTTAAAGCAATAAACACATATGTCGTCCCAGTATTCTTGTATTCTTTTGGAGTTATACATTGGACTCACACAGATCTCGAGCAACTCCAAAGGAAAACAAGAACAACACTTACTAAGCATAAACAACAACACCCTAAATCCACCACAGAAAGATTAACCCTTCCATGTAAAGATGGTGGACGTGACTTGATTGACACAGTAAACCTTCACTACAAACAAATATAGACACTGCAAGAGTTTTTCTACAAAAAACAAGAAACATCACAGTTACATAATGCAGTAACTCTAGCAGATTCAAATAACACACCATTAAACTTATACTCCATCATATGGACATGACACAACATGTAAGAAGCATAGACACCATTAAGCAATTGTGGGCTCAAAAGGCACTTTATGGCAGTCATCCCTATAACCTGGCCCAGTATTTTCTTGACAAAACTGCATAAAACAGCTAGTTAGCTTGAGCTGCCTCTTTGGGGAGATGGAAGGGTTCATGATTGCCATACTGGATCAGGTCATAAAATTCTAAAAACTATACTCAAAGATACAATACTCACAATGACACACTGTATTACAACTTACACTATATATGAATTGTTGTAGTGAATCAATAATAATAAATGTACTAATCATCATCTGTATGTCTTATAAATTTGAAAATAATATTTTTTTGATATATGTACCAACAATTTTTATATAGAAAACATTTTTACAGGAAATGTCAAAAACATTAAAGCAGTTGCATCGATGCTACTATCTTAATCGCAGATCATCATCTCCTTTACAGGTAAGATATTCATTTTATAATGAAAAATTTGAGATTTTAATCTTCAATATTTGAACACTTTGTATTTTTAATAATTTTTTGTTCAAATCCTTGCCATTTTACCATATTAATTTCATACAGTAGAGCGTCGATAAGTGGAACGTCGGTAAGTGGAATGGCCGGAAAGTGGAACGATTTTCAGTCGGACTGTGTCGTGCTGAATCGAATGTTTTTGATACTAAATTTACTTCTAAAGTATAATTTTCATGTTTTTTATATTCTTTAATATATTTATTTTGTTTGTACAAAATGCATAAATAATTTTTAACGATACGATAGCCTCGATGATTATTATAAAAATTTTTGTTAGGCTTAAAATCGACGAAAATTCAACACGAAGCGACACGCAATGGAGAAAAATTCAACAGGAAGCAATACGCAATGGAGAAAAATTTGAACATCGGACAGGTTAATGTATTTTTTCGTACAAAGTCGGAAATTGGAACAAATCATTAACTGGAAGGACCCCAGTCCCCAATTGGTTCCACTTATCGACGCTCTACTGTAATTCAAAAACTTTTTTGTTTCATAAAAAAATGGAACAAAAAAGATGGAAGTAACTGTTTGAGGTTATATGTTGAAATGTTTACTTGGTTTAAAAAAAAAAAGAGGGTGCTATTGGATTATAATCAACCAAACCAATAATTATTTTTTTAACTTTTTTATTCTGACCTGATTTCTTGTAACTTTATTTTATTTCTTAATAGGAAATTCAATAAAAAATCCAGCAATGACTTGCTCAACTTTCCCACAACATTTAAAATTATGTGTGGGATATGTTATGATATTTTATTTAAAAAACTTAATATAATTAATTATTATAAAATGGCAAAAAGCTTAATTTTCAGGGTAGGGATAAGTTTTATAAAATAATTGTAAATGCTAATAACAAGTGAAATCTTCATTAAGCCCAACCCCACTAGAGATATGACACATGATCCCTCTATCTCCCCACCTCCTCAACTTTTAATCACCAAAAATTAATATCATCAATCTCTCTAATACATAAACTTCCCTGAAAAATTTCAGAAATTTTTGACAAAAAGTACAGGAGTTACTAAGCTTCAAAGAGGGTGAACAAAATCATGCCCCAAACTTATACTAACATCCATACATACAGAAAAACACCCTGAATTTTTTGCATGTTTTGATGTTTCAAGGTCCTGAGTCCAAAAATGTAAAAATTTTGGGAGGGTCATTTCTTGACAAATCATTACACTTTTCTTCTGTTATATATAACAGCTGAGAAAGTAAAAATAATGGAAATTTCAAAATAGCAAATATTAATTTTGCTGAAAATTTTCAGATTAGAATGGGATTTATTAAATTATTTAATGATATAAAAATTTAGAATGCAGATTGGAATATATTATTGACTATGACTAGCTTTTAAATTTATTACCTTAAGTATTATTTTGAATAATATTAAATATTAGTATATTGTTTCAAATTAGGAATATTTAGAACTTATGTCGGTTACATACTTGCACATTCAATGACATTTGTGAATTTGAATCTTGCTATTTATAATCTTAAAATCCTAAATTTTATAACCATGTTAATATTCTGTTCAATTCTTTATTGTTTGAACCTTAGTTTGTTACAAGGAGGTTAATTATATCTTTCTAGGATTTAAATTTTATCAAATATCTTTTCCTGCTTGTTCCAAATTTCATACATTGAAAGAATATATATTCCCAAATTTCATACACTTGCATACTACAATTACTATAAATTCTCTCAGGATTTATTATTAGTCTACTATTTTATGTCAAAATATAATTTTGACCACATCTCAGATGCAGTATTGAATGCTTTACATGATAATTTATGTCCATAAATGATTATCGCACATAAAAGTTGTTTTAATACTATGATAAAATTGAAAATGTTTGCTTTTTTCTACAAAGACCCATCTTTTTGTATGGTTTGTTCATAGCACACTCTTAATATTAATGTTTGGTAGCTTTCGATCAAATGAAAACCTTTAGACAACCATAGGAAAGAGAAACTGTGTCAATCTAGCAAATTTTTCAATATGAACAACCAATTATATGTAGAATTATCTATTATTGAACACAATTTATAGTTTATTATGCTATATAGTAGATATTTCTGTCTGTTGATGTATTTGATCAGCAACCTGTTGCTTGAGAAGTTCAAGTGTTGTTTGTGGGATAACGTTGTTGTGTATAATTGTTCTTTTTTGATCAATAACCCTTTATTCAGTGACAGTGAGGTGAGGATATTGTTGTGTGAATCTATGGTGTAGTTGTTGTCTGTACGCTGTCATGTTTGTTTTGAGTTTTGTGATGGTGTAGTAAATATGGATGATAAATGCGTTCATTTCTATTGTCCATTTCATCCGTTGGCATGGTTTTCCAGCCTTTGTGGTCTGTGGATGCATTGCCACAGAAACACCAAGGCTAGGTTGGTTCTTCACATCTGTTGAGGGCATTGCAGTAGCCATGCTTGGGCCGGTGCTGCTTTCGCCACCGGTAACCAAAGGAGACTGTGGCCTATTTTTCGAATGTGAGCCTCTGCCTAACCCACGAATGCGGACTTTGTTAACCCAGGTGACGTCCAAACCAGTATCATACTTAGATCTGGTTACTACCATGATAAATATCTCCACAGAATGTGGGTGTGGTGAGGGCCGGATCATCGCATAGACAAACGAGACAAATGTCTAGGGCCTGGTTTTTTGAAAGGTCCAGTCAAACTGTCTATTTTGAAAAGATTTGTAAATAAGATAGTTTACTTTTCTGAATTTTTAAATAAAGTTTCATATTTATATACAGGTAGGCCTCCTACAACGCGGTAGATACGTTCCTTGAAAATACTGCATTGTGGGAAATCGCGTTATAGGAGACACCAACTTAATACAAAAACTGGGATTTGGTTCTAAAAAGAGAAAAACTGCCTTTTATGGTGTAACATTTTCATCATTTTTTAAATTTATGTACATTAAAAAACTTCATAAAAAACTTAAATAAAATTCAACATCATATAAAAACTAAAAAGATTATGATTTCAAGTCAAAATCAAAAAGAAACATAAGTGTTATACTCACAAATTTAGTCCTGATCGTCACTTATTATAGTTGTTTGAGAACGTCTGACTGGTCTTATTTCAAGATCTGAGCTTGTTTCATCGTCAAGTTCCACTGCACTTCCGGTAGGTTTAGGTTTTAAAAAATTGTCATTAGAGATTGTTTGCTCTTGCTTTGCAAATCTTCATAAATTTCTTGATAGGCAGATAAGCAATTTTAAATATTGCTTAAGAAGATTTATATATTTCTGCTCTCTCCGGCAGAGGATCGTTCTCTAAAAAGTAAGATTCCATCTGTTTTGCCATATCCAAACATTTTTCTATACATTTCAGAGTGAAGTTTTTGGTTTCTTCATTAAAAAGATCTTCAGAATTATCTTCAATCAGTAATGTTTCGGATATAACTGTCATCAAATCTGCTTCGTTTATTTCATTTTCCGTAACTAATTCTATAATATCATCAGTTATTTCAGTGAATCCATCGTCGCCTATTGCATGTGCAAGACTTACTATGTTATTATATTCATGCTGAATTGGCTCAACAACATTTTCTTGACTGGCCATTTTCGGTAATAAAGCTTTCCAGGAAGCATTTAGAGCATTATCCATCTGGGGACTAGGGGAGCCGCCACACATTTCCTAATCTGCATTGTAAGAAAATTTCTGCGTTTTTCCAACTGCTTTGGAGCAAAAACGTGTTGTAAAAGTACTGTGTTGTAGGAGGCCAGTGGCGTGCCGTCATTGGAAGCGATGGAAGCGCCGATTCCACCTTCCAATGACCTTCCCTTGTATTTTATAAAATATAAATTTTCATATTTTAACATACTTTGAATTAATTAAAATGAATATTTTATTATAACTGCATTATGTATCTTTTACAAATTTCTATACTACATGTGAAAAAAAAACGATAAGATTGCTATTGTATATTCGAAAATTCGGTGGCGGAAGGAATGTCGAAACCGGGTCAGTTTCTAATCAGCCAGATTATATAGGCATTAGCACATGCGGTTTACAGAGCACCAACCTCACCCAGTTTAGCTGGTAGAAGCGACACACGCGTACGGAGTCCAACTTTATAACCCGGACCGGTTCTGAGCTGTTAGCCGCCTGCCTGTCAACTTCCAAGCAGCCAGATTATAGGCATTGGCGCATGCGCTTTACAGAGCACCAACGTCATGGTTTAGCTGGTAGAAGTGACACACGCGTAAAGAGTATGCGACTTTATATCCAGGAGCGGTTGTGGGCTGTTAGCCGCCTGCTAGATATTTGGCCACCCTCGCCCGATTATGTGAATCATGAGCAGACTAGATCAACGGCGGGCAACCCGCGGGCCAGCTACGGCTGGCGAAAAGTTTCTATCCGGCCCGCGAGATCTTTAATAGATTATTAAATTGGAAAAATAACTATTAATTAGTTATTTTTCCAGTTCTTTGTAATTTTCGAAAACGATAAAAAAAATAAATGTAGTAATTAACTTTTTATTTATTTATTTCATATTTGCAGACTAAAAAAATTACGACTCACAAGAAGGCGTCAATTAACTACTACGGCGCGGAAAAAAACGTAAAATTTATTCTGGCCCATGTTATAAAAAGGGTTGCCCACCCTAGACTAGATTTATAACAACCCAACCGATAGGAGTTTACTGGCACGTTTTTATGATAGTTCTGTATAGTTGACAGGAGTTTAAAAAAACTCCATTAAAATATTTGATATATTTATTCTGCGTTTATTCTGCTCTCCCATCTTATATTACTTACGGATTTCGATGTTAAACCGGTGATATTACGATTTAGTATGTCCCATCTGTAAGGGGATGCAGAAAAAACGTGTACAATTCTAGTACAGTGTTAAAAATTAACTGTTACTTTGGCAGCATCATTTACAACCAAATTTAATGAATGAGACGTACAGTACATACAATGGTACAAAAAAAGCTCTAGAATTTATTTTCCTTAAATTTACGATTTATATATCCGTTGTCATAAAAATTTGTCTTTCCACTGTTTTCCCAAGACTACAGATATTCAGGTACAAAGTAACTGGTTTTGACTTATTTCTACTTAAGAAGTGACTAAATAATTAAGAGATTAGGGAATGGGGACATAAATAAAATCCTGTTGAAAGAGCCAGAATTTTACTTCAACAAACGCTTAACAGAACCAATCACTCGCTCAGTACAGTGGAAAACTGATTTCCGTGTACACCTGGTATTAAAACGAATTAGTTAGAAAACGAATGACTATTAAGTTTAACATAGTTAGATTTTTACAGCTACGGTGAGAAATGTTTAAAATTTACAACAGCCCTGTGGCATCCTTTGAGATATACTAGTGATGCGACAAAAGAGGCATTTGACATTGACTGGTATCGGCACCCTCGGGATTTGGCATGCACACACTCACTACACACCTACCTGGACCGTCACTAGTTCCATCCATTAGCTACTCGTATCAAGATATTTGACTAAGTGAATACAGTATTATAAATGTATATTAAATAATCTATTAATCAATTTAATAATCTATTAATCTATTATGACATATTGAATACGGTATTATAAATGTACCATAAATGAGGAGAGTGGGACCATGGGAGAGTTATCAAAGTTTTAAGATTTAAAAAGTAAAGAATATTTTATGTTATTTTTATGTACGTTTCTTTACAAAGCTATATTTTAATTATAATTTTCTTTAAAAGTATATTAATACAATCAAACAATACATTGTACCAGGTATGTATATCCATTGCACATTTTATTTCACCGAGTAAGTTTTTATAATTTATTTTTAATTTTAGCCCTTATATCGTGGCTAGCGATTCAGAATGTAGTTGTGATATTAAAAATACATTTAGAGAAGTCTACAGTTTTTACTGGCTTATCGAACAAATGAATACGAATGGACCCTAGACCAGTGATTCTTAACAGGGGGCTGCGGCCCCTGGGGGTCCATAAGAAGTTTGCCGGGGGCCGCCAAATTATGCAAAATTTCCTTCAGAATATAATAAAAAGAAAATTGATGTATAATCCGAATATCGTATTGAAAAGTGAAATAAGAAAGATAAAGTTTTCCTATTTAGTTTTTATTTATTTATTTTGTATTTCTTCCTACATACAACTTTGTTAGTACAGAAGAAATAAATGTAAATATGCTACTTAAACCGCAGTATTTACTTCTTTTATTCCAAAGCAATTTTAAGAAACTATTAATGCTTGGAATTTTAAAAATAATTAGGAAAAATAGTAGGCTTTGAAAATTTAAATATTTTTGCAAAAGTTATGCAAAATCCTTACCACAAGTGGGCGTTTTAGTTTTAGTTTAGTTTTACCATCGACATTGGATCGATTTATCGACATGTTTCTTATTTTATTTTCTGTTAAAAATTAATGAGTTTTCATGTTTAATTGTGAAGTTTGAATGTTATTTAAATAGATAATGAAATAATAAAGTTATGATTTACATTTATTATATAAAAAATAAAGCAATAATAAAAAAATCAATTTATTATAGATAAATTATCAAATATAAATTATTATTAAAAAAATGGTGGTCACAAAAAAATTATGAAATATTTGGTGGGCCGCGAGTATAAAAAGGTTAAGAACCACTGCCCTAGACCATCACTGACGCGCAATTAACTGATTGCCGCTGGAAGTCGGCTTCTTACAGAAACACAGCTTCCCTGTCATCAAATGTCACGGCACGCCACTGTAGGAGGCCTATCTGTACTTACTTTTTTAAAGTATCTTAGCTTTAATTTAAATGATCTTTTTCGTTATTCAACTTACCTTTCGTGGGTAAAATATTATATTATTTAAATATTAACCAAAAAGGTTAAATTAAACAATTAATATTTTAAGGTACTATCGTTATTGTATAACAACTGTTGTTAGACATTTAATAAAATAAATTTCAATTTTTTTAAATTTATAAACAAACTGTTCAAACTCTTTTAGAAAAACTAAAATTTATTGTTGTATATTAAATATTTTTTAATAATAAAAATTTAAGATTTGTTTTAATTTTTCACATTATTTAGTTTTGTTTCATTTATTGTTTTATATTTTTTGTGTGCTCTATTTCTTGTGGGAGAGGGAGGAGGCCCGATAAGAAGAAAATGTCTAGGGCCCCAAAGTGGATTAATCCGGCCCTGGGTGTGGTCACTCTTAGCTGCATTTCTCCCCATAGACCTTACTGGCATGGATGTCCCTACCAGGAGCTTGTGCTCCAGCCTGCATTGCTCTATGGTTCAGTAAAATTACTGGGCTCTCCCACCACAACCAGGTGGTGACCATGGGAGAGTTATCATCATCATCATCATCGCCATATTTCTTGTAATAATCAGTTGTACTTTTTGGTGGGTACAATTATTGGAGTAAAAACATATTATTATAAGAAGGAAAAAAGCATGATTCCAAAAGAGACATAAAACTAACTAACATAAAACTAATTAAATCAGAATATCATAACTGATATATAAAAAATGATTTGAATAAAGTACTTGAATTACAATTAACAAAATTAACTTCATAAGTTTCTATAATTCCCAATATCAATAATAATAAACATTGATAACAATATTAGCCAGTATTCATTTTTTTATTTTGATATTGGAAAATATATCAATATCAATTATTCAATAATATTGAATACCACTAATATATCAATATTTAAGTCAAACAATGCATTTTACCTCAAAATATAGGTTAAATGGGAATTATTACAAGAAATACGGTATTATAAATGTACCATAAATGAATGAGAAAGTTTAAGATAATATACTTCTAAGAAAGCAGACTTTTTCTACTAAGAAAGTAGACTTTCTATTAAATTAATTTTTATTAAAAAAATTAGTATTGAAGGATTTATATAATTAGTTTCATATTTCCTTTTTATTTATTTTGGTAGTTATACATCACTAGCGTGGACAATGCGGTGAAGCAACGGATGACTGTTAATGCGGGCTGCCTTAACTGGGATGTGAGTGTTTCTTATTCTTCATTTACATTTAAAATTTTAACAACAGAATTTAATAATTAGAATTATTTCAATTTTAAATTGGAAAAAAAAATATTGAATTTTTAATTACCATAATTTTGGACAGATAACTTTTAGCAAATTTTATAACCCATGACAGCATATACACTGCAGAAAATTGCAAGAGTAAAAATTAAACCCTTATATAACTTGCCCAACCATTTACCCTGCCTCTAGGATAGCCTTTGAAAGCAAGATAATTACCAATATGCAATTAGATTATAAGTTACCATCTCAAGAATGAAAATATTTCTTTTTCTATTTCCTTTCAATTAGCAAGTCAATGTATAAATAACAACTAAATACAGATATTCTATAATTAGGATAGTGAACCTAGGACATGTGTGTCCAAAGTGTCACATCGAGAGAAATTATTTGGCATGCAACTTACTATACAATTTTGTTTATTTTTACTATTACTACTTTCAGTTTATCTTAATTTTAGCATTTTATTATAGTTTTATATTCAGTTCAGTAACTCATTGTTTTTTCAATCAGCTTCTTTACATATGTTCTAATTAAAATATTCATTTCATTTGTTTAAAAATCATTACGAGTTTAAAACTTGAAGTTTGAAACTTCAGCATGCATAAACATTTTTAAAGATAAATATGCTTACCATATGGCATGTGGGCTCAAAAAGGTTCACCATCCCCATTCTATAATAATCATTTTAATTTCTGGATTATTCAGACAATATGGGTAACTATTAATAATCAATATGAAATAATTTTTTCTAAAAGTAGGCAGTAGATTGCTATCTTATACTAACATTAACTAATAATTACAATAATTTTATTTAATTTTTATTTAATAATAATAAATTTAATTCAAAATAATAATGAAATCAAAACTAAAGGTGACATTACCTTTTGCTTTATTTTTTAAACTCTGTATTGTAGAAATCCATTATATATTAATTAAACTAACATAAAATTTAAAATACATGTATTGATTAACATGGTTAATTAATCCCTCAATACTATTACGTATATCAAAATTGCATTAATCAAATACAGTGGTACCTTGGTTCTTGACCAAACGATCACTATCCGCTAGAACAAATTTTCAGTTAATAACAAATATTTTTATTTTAATAAACAAAAATGGCAAATTCACTAACACTTTATTTGCTAAGAAAAACATATCTATGTTAAGTAAAGAGAGCTGTTAACGCTGCATTAATTAAAACTTTTGCCACAATTAATTTTGCACATTAATTAAATCGTGCATTAAGCAAGGATTTGATTAATATGTGAAATTAATTGTGGCATTGTCATACTACAAGACATTTTTAATATTGTAAAATATTATAATGGGGAATTAGAAATATTATTAAATCATTATGATCTTATAATAGCCAAATTAATTTTCTATAAAATTGAAAATGAAATGAAATTATATTTTCATATATGATGAATGTAACTGCAATCTATATATTTAAAATTTTAATAGCATAATTTATTAAGTTTTGTTTAAAATATATAATAGGTATATTATAAAGAAGAAAATTATTTGGATGTATTTGGAGTGAATAATACTGTTTATTTGACAAGTGAATCTGATAATATAGTAGATAACTTAGAAGAATCTAAAACCTATATAATAGGAGGTTTGGTTGACCACAATAGGCATAAGGTGAATAAATTTTGAATACTTGAATTTTATTATTGATAAATTTTTGATTAACATATATCAAAGTTTTTAATTATTACTTCTTCTAATTTAAATGTTAATTTCTTGTTATAATTTCAAAATTATTAAAATTTTTTACTGAGACTTCTTATAATAATAAATAAAAATGAAAATTTTAATTGCTTATTTATAGAGGTCAATCTTTTTAAATTTTTATTTTTAGATTTTTTTTGCTGTAATGAAAAGGATATTTTTATTTTCATTTATTAATTATATGTTGTTCAATTTATTTGATTATTTCCAAAGTATATGTTAAATGTAAATACAATTGCAATGTTATTGACATAAAAATGTTTACTAAATTATTAAATTTTAAATTTAAAATAATTAAATTCAAAAATTAAAAATTATATTAATTAAATTTTTTAAACTCTAAAAATAAATGGATATTAATTTAGATAAATGATCTCATAGACAATTTTAATCTTATTTTTAAAATCTGGAATGAAATTTAAATTATGATTGTCTTTCCATGTCACTATTTTATCTTTGTAAACATTTCATATAGTAATTTATGTTTACAAAAGTTGTTTGAAAACTAATTTTGAAAGTGAAGATATTAGAAATTTGGTAATTATATTTATTCTGTTTTCTCTAATACCAAATCTCTTTCTCTAAACAAGTAAAATTAAGTGATAAATTACTTATCCGAGGCATGTCCAGAAATTAAATTCCAATTGGCTAGAAAGAAATAGAAACTTATTTTAAACTTACATTTATTATCATAGGGAAATACATAGTTATAGTTATTTTTCATCTTTTTACCTTTAAAGTTCCAACTTTGTCATAGTGACAGATAAACTTTTACAAACTCCCATCAAAGAAGTCTTCTGTCAACATATAGATCCAACCTTGAATGGTTGTCTGTAGCTCTCATGAGTTTGGAGAAACAATAAACATCAAATGTGAGATCCTGAAAAAATTATAGTGGTTAGAATTATAGTAGAAAACTTTTTTGTTCAATCCCAGACAAGCCCCCAAAAATGTGGGATCACAACAATATAACAAAAGAAGTAGATGATAAAGGATAGACAACTTTCAAACACTTTTCTTCCTTGTGTCTTCTTTCCTTCACTATGACTCTCCTTCTTCGCATTCCTTTTTCCCACTCTCATCTGCCTGTGTGTCCTCCTGCAGATTTCTGCTTTTTCAGAAAAAATCCTTGTCCTTGCATTAATGAGTAATAAAATACCTAAAATTTCTACAGTAATAATGGAAAAACAATATTCATAATTGTGACTATAATTGTGATCATAATTTATATTATTTGTTCATAACTTTATTTTCAATACACTGAGAATTATGATATTTGAAAGATTTAATAATAAGTACAGAAACGTATTTCTTAAATTACTGTACTTTGTATCAATAATTATTTTAGAAGAAAAAATTATCATATTAGAAAAGAGAATTTATAATGCCTAATCCAGAAGAATAATAATAATAAATTACAAAAATGGAATAATACAATCATCCATTTACATAATTGTGAAATGCTTTTTAAGTTTCTTTCACCAATTAACAATATAATTAAATGGAATGTTCTGGAATAATTAATACATTTTCAATGTCGGTACGACAATATTCACGCCAAAGCCGTATAAACGTTGCGAAAAGTTCACTGAGTTCAGGTTTTGTTTTTTTTTAAAGTTTTTCGGCAAATTTACGAACTCGCCTGAAGACGACGACAGTAAGGTTTGTCGAAAGTACTTGCGACAAGCAAACGTGGATATAACGCTGAACTCAGTGAACTTTTCGCAACGTTTAATACATTTTCTTTGTCTAAAAGTGATGATGCTATTACAAATAAGTTATATTAAAACTGAATTGTTCTAAATAGTAATAAATACATCTAAAACAACAAAAAACCAAAGAATAATCAATATATTTAAACAAAACAAGCAAACCAAGAATTATTCTAAAATTTGATAAGATTTAGTCTATGTACATAATGTTGAATTAAACTTATGTGTTTAATCAATATTTGAAACCATTTTTATATATAATAATACTAAATAATCTACTAAATAATTGGTATTTATGTAATAGTATAATTTATCTATCTCAGTAAAATATATACATATGTATATATATTTGTTTACTAAGAATGATCTAAATTGTCAAATTTATAAAAAGAAAAATTTATAATGAGTTATATTCTAATTAAAATTTCAGATTTTGTAATTAAAGTTTAAAAACCTTAAATTAATCCAAAATATGAGAAATAATCAAATAGCTTTAGATAAGTCAAAATTTAAGAAATAGCCTATAAATCAGATGTAACTAAATAATCAAACTATTGAAATTATATATTATATAAGAAAAAGTAATAAATTTGAAACAACTTTTGATATTCATACCATTATTATATCAACTGAACTATTATTATTATTAATAATTGCTATCAGACATTTCTGAGAGATATAAAACTCTTTCTCAGAAATTCTGCACTGTAATACAATGGAACCTGGGGCCATATTCTGGTCACTGTCTCTGGTCTCTCGTCTCTCACAAGCCAGTCACTGATTTGCTAATCATTTGGATTAGCCAATCAGTAACTGGCTTGAAGTTGCATTTACTTGAAGTCATAATTAACATTCATCTATCAAATAAATAAATAAGAAAATTTCTATAAAGTATGGAAACTATGTATGACAAAATAAATATTGTGTCATGTGACAGCAGATGGGCTGGTAGCTTCCAGATAGTGTGTATGGCCTAGATACTGTAACTACCATTTGAATCTTTTTTTTTTCGGGCCCACCAGTGGCCAAGTGGTCTTCATTCCCTGAACACTGGGAGTTCGGCCATGGGTTTGCGCCTCACTCTGATGGGCTGGCCATGTGGAGTTTTTTGGGTTTTCTCCACATCTGTAACACCTAAATAGGGGCCAGTTTGTCTTAAAAAGACCTCCTGGAAGGCATTCCCCCTAGGCAGATTGCCCAAGTGTTGTGTTGCCATAACTTAACTAAACAAACAAATCTTTTTCTAAACCATTTTTTTTTATTATTATTTAATTACTGAAGGATCTCCAACTAGCTGATGTAATAAATAAATGGATTTTTGTAGTTTGATTTTATGTAAAAATTTTAACCTTTGCAGAAAAATTTTAAAATATAACAGTCATAAAGAATTGTATGTTTGTTGTAAAAAACAAAAAAACAGATTGATTCTAGGTGCAAAATATTTTAAAAATCCTTACTGATTACTTAGGAGTGAACAGATCAACAATTTGGGAAAGTATTTCTCAGTAGCTTATTTAACTATTTGGTTAAGCATTTTCAAGTTTCTGGACAACACTGAGGAGTTTACATTGACACAATGATTCTATGTAATAAGACCCATGGAAATATCATATGGATTGTTTATTCATATAATTTGAAACTTTTTTCCCATGAAAGTCTCTATAATTTGAAACTTTTAACTCAGTCTGAATTTTCCCCCCTGACCAATTCAAGTTAACCAGGTTCCACTGTAATTACTAGACTGAATTATCTCAGTCAGATATATACAGTAGAACTCAGTTAAGAAGTTTCTGCATTAGAAGTTTTCCCATGTAAGAAGTTTAATTTAAAAGGTCCGTCCCATAAGAGTTATGTAAATTTTTCTGTAAAATGTTCCCATTTAAGAAAATTTCCTGTTTAAGTAGACTGAAATTCTGGACCATGATTAGAAAATGGACTCACTTAAGAAATTTTTCAACTACATCCAATTAAAAATTTTATACATTTAATTGTGTGTGGAAAAGGAAAAAAATATGTTAGGAAATACACAAAATAAACACATAAACAACTTTGGACTACTTTGAACACAGATTTTACAATCTTTTACACAGGTATCTGGCAATAATGCTTGCAACAAACAGCAAGTTCTGAAAAGTCCTATCAATTTACAGATGATACTGTAAATTTTCAATAAACATTATGACATTTGTATATCTGTGGTTTTGTTTGTACAAATCATAAAACAAATTTTTTTTATAAAAAGTTATGTTAAACAAATATCTAAATAAATAAATACTGTATAAGCCTAATTCATTGTAATGTAGTAGATCATTGTTAAATAAATATGAATTGTTAAAAAAAGCTATATTGTTTTCATTTCTGCTTAATAAGTTTTTTAAATTGGTCTAGAATGTTTAAATGCACAACACCATAATGTAAATAAAACTTACAACTCACCAACCAATTAACTGGTGTGAGTAACGTTTAAGTGATAATGTTTTTGTTACCCCTTCTGGGCACTTCAGGTCAATTCTTACTTCAACTAGGCTGACCGTTGACATTCAAAAATAAATTGAATCATACAGATTTCGAATACAGTATGTGCATGCGTTCTCTGTAAGATGTTTAAAAAAGATCGAAAATTAAGTTGAGTTGGAACACAGAGAACTACCGCACATGCGTTCGGTTCAAAATACAACTGAAAATTAAATGTCTTTGTCGAGTATAGCCTGCCATGCCATCGACAGACACATCTCCTTAAAATTAATGTATGTGGTTCTGCTGCAGGCTTCAATGGCCTCTTAAGCATTTGAGGTATTCCAGGTGTGGGGTGGTAAGGATAATTCTGGCTTAGGAGAAGTCTGCCGTAATATCTGGGTCTGTCGCATAAGCGGAGAGAGTGGTCATACTCCTACTATGCTATATGTCAGATTTATGTTCTTGTAATCTGACTGCCATTGAACATTTAGTGGAGCCAACATAAACCATTTCCCTAACACACCTGTTGACTATGATAGGGACATTATAAATGCCCAGTAGTCTGTCGGGATTAGGAGGGTCTTTTCCATTGCATAGTATGTTGAAAATGGATGGGCACCTCCTGTAGGCAATACAGACTTGATGTCTCTTGGCAATTTTGTTGTACAACAATTTTAAATGGGGGTTAAAAGTGATGGAGATCCTTTCCTTATCTTCTTCCTGTTTATCTCTCAGTATTTCTGTGGAACTGGTGGATGGTTCTTGTGTATGTCTGTGGCGCTTACATAATTTTTGTACAAAGTGGTTGTAACCAGGCGCTCTGGTTATCTCTTCTATAAGTTTTAATTCCTGTGGCTAGCGCTTGTGGAGTGGAATTAGATATGAGAGACATTTTCATGGATGCTCCTGATGTTCGCCTTCACCAATACACACAAGTAAGGACAACTACGACTGGTTGTTGACAAGGCTAGAGCTCCTACTCGTAAGTTAGAAAGATCCTCACATAATCTCCTTACTCCTCACCTGGATGGATATCAATTTGCCATCTCCAGCCCAGTTGAACTATTAGAGCAGCTTAAAGGAATCACCTGTCCCATACGTTTCAGTGTTAGACTTCCGATCCTTGTACCTATCCATAGATCCATAGAGCTACCTCCTTGGTTTTGTGCTCTCAGGGACTTCCTGTTTGGAAGAGTAGAAGATATAACTAATGCACCAACACATACTTGAATTGGCTCACTTGGTGTGTTATAGTTCTATATTTCAATTTAATGGGATTGTGTATACACAGAGTAGAGGAGTCCCCATGGGCAGTCTGGTTTCCAGGGACCTCTGCAAATTAGTCATCAGACAATTGGAGAGCAGAACCCTCCCCCACTTTCTCCATAACATTCTCCTGTACAAAAGATACATAGACGACATCATTATTTTCTGGAGGACAACACTGAATCTAATGAAGTTTGTCAACGTGATGAACAACAATCTGTGTGGGCTATTCCTTGAGCTGGAACAACACAGCCCCACCAATGTCCACTTCTTAGACGTAGACATCACAAGTAAAGGGTCGGACACATTCATGTCTGTTTATCGTAAACCGTGTGCTATCTTCACTTATATTCCGATTGGATCATGTGATCCTTTTCCATACAAGATAGCAGCATTCAGAACCTTGGTTAGAAGAGTCAACACACAGTCTTCCACTCCACAAGCTCTAGCACAGGAATTAAAACTTACAGAAGAAATAGCCAGAGTGCATGGTTACAACCACCTTGTACAAAAATTATGTGAGCACCACAGACCTACACAAGAACCAGGACCGGTTCTAGGGTTTTGAACGTCCCGGGCAAAACAAAATTTGGCACCCTTTTATACAAGAATATACAAATTTACTGCACACTAAAAAAAAAGTAAAAAAAGGCAAAAAATTAAAATTACACAATAAAGAACTGTGTAAAAAATTTATTTATTTAAAGCATGGCAAGTGTTGTTAATGCAAAGTTTACAGAAAGACAAAGTTATTTAACCATTAACGCGTATGACAGGCGCCAGTATCACTTTGACTATTCATAATTTTGTTGATATTTGTAATTTATAAATTTGATCTCATCCATTTTTTGAGTAGATTGTTGTGATACGTGATACTGATTACAAATTATCTTTTCAAAATAAATAAAAATAAACTTTTTAGAGATTAAAAAGCATTTGTCTGCATCAATGTTGTGAGATAAAAGCCATAAAAATTCTTAAGCGACAGACCCAGATATTACGGCAGACTTCTCCTAAGCCAGAATTATCCTTACCACCCCACACCCGGAATACCTCGAATGCTTAAGAGGCCATTGAAGTCTGCAGCAGAACCACATGCATTAATTTTAAAGAAGAGATGTGTCTGTCGATGGCATGGCAGGCTATACCTGACAAAGACATTTAATTTTCAGTTGTATTTTGAACCAAACACATGTGCAGTAGTTCTCTGCATTCCAACTCAACTTAATGTTCGACCTTTTTTAAACATCTTACAGAGAACACATGCGCATACTGTATTCAAAATCCATACGATTCGATTTATTTTTGAATGTTAATGGTCAGCCTAGTTGAAATAAGAATTGACCTGAAGAAGTGCCCAGAAGGGATAACAAAAACATTCATCACTTAAACGTTATTCACACTAGTTAATTGGTTGGTGTGTCATACGCTTTATTTAAATTGGTCCCTTGAAAAACTTCTTAATTGGGTTCTACTGTATTAGTATGTAAACTGAAGATTTGAATTTATCATTTGGCATTTGACTTATATATATATATATATATACAATTGATTGTTTATATTCACTAGAAAGAAAATGACCTTGATTTACTTATTCAAATTTGATCTTAAATCCGATTTTCTATATCTTGTAGAAAGATTGGCCATCAAAAATGTATTCCAGAACTTTGAAATTGAATAAATGGTGATTCCTGTTTCAACAGGCTGTCTTAAATTTTTAATATTTTAAACTGATTTGTTACAGTCTGGATTGCATCATAGATTAAGGGCCTATTTACACACAACAGTGACGTGACATGACATGACTGTGCAGTGCAGTGATTTTTTGCTGGTGAGAAATCATTGACGTAGTTTTAAATCACCCTGTCCAGACTCATCAGTCACAGTGCTGTGCAGTGGCAGTGGCGTGACCATATCGTGAAAGTACATTTGACGGGAATATTTTCACTGACGGTAAATTTTGTTTTCCAATGGATGACAAACATTTAATAGAAATTGTTCATCAACACCCTGTTCTATTTGATTTATCTCATTTGAAATACATGGACATTGGGTACAAAATGAATATTTCTCTGTTTTGTTTAATAAAATATGAAATGCATGTTGGGACATTCGAAAATATTCAAAAAATATAGATTCATCATCTCAATTTTTAATAAAGAGTATGAAACTCCCATTCTTTTGATATTTTTTGTCCATGCTTGATGTACCCACTTGTGGCACTTTCTTGATTGCATTTCTTTTTCTTCTTCATCCAAACATATAGCTGTCATAGCCAATTCATGCTTAGTAAAGTCCATGACTGTCACTGTTGTGTGTAAATACTGTACTCATCACTGTGCCGTGCTTGACATCACTGTCACAAACGGTCACTGTGCCAGCACGACACTGTTGTGTGTAAATGGACCCTAATGAGAAATGATAAATGCTCAAAATGAATCTTCTGATTTTTTAAAATCTCATGTAACTAGTAATAGTTTTCTTGTATAACTGTGATTATTTTCTTTATCAAAAATATTTTAATTTACTATGAACAATAATTTATTAATTATTATTTTATTTTAATGTGAAGAATATCAAATAAAGATATTCTTCTTATTAAAATGAAATACTTATTTATTTATTTATTTAAGAGAGACAATCAGATTAAATGTTATTGTGAATATTAAATTATTTTATTTAAAAATTATTATTTTGTATTATTAGTAAAAATTTTATATTTATAGGGCATTTGCCATAAATTAGCAATGGAAAAAGGATCAAGTCATGCAAGACTCCCACTAGATAAATATTTAATAATGAAAACTAGAAATGTTCTCACTATTGATCAAGGTAAAAATATCAAAATGCAATGTTAATAATGCAATAATAATATATGGGCAAGGGTTTTCAATCTTCTTTGGGTTTGTAGTGCTGTTAAAAATTCATGTGAAGATTGTGGCATCCTTTAGTATTACTTGACTGGCCAACATATCAATCACAGACCTACTTTCAGTTAAAATCAAAGTAACAAAATTTTATCTGTGGTTAAATGTGACAATGTTTGTTTTTTCAATGTTTTTCAATTTTTATTGCATTTTTCACTTCTTAAGTAAGATGTCTTCTAACTCCTCATTTTGTCTACTGTTTCAGTTAATGCTGAAATCGAATAAAAAACAAGCATCTTATTGGTTTTAGTTTGGTATGGATTTACCTGAGCATTTACATATGTTTTTTCTATTTGTATCAATTATTAGTTGTAACTAATCCACTGTAAAGCATTAATATCTAATTATAAATTATTTACATTGAATTATTCAGAGTAAGTTAGTTGCAACAGCATATTCTTTCAACCCACATGAGAACTTTTAATACTTTTACCACCTACAAACTAGAATCTTAATTACATTTGAAATAATTTTTGGATATTTATGATTTGTTTTCAATAATAACATTAAACAAAAGTTATGCTACATTTATCCATAGCAGAAAAAATTTTTATTTATGGCAATACTTATTTTGTAATTTGTGTTATTTTCTAAATTTTTGAATTAATTAGAAAATTTATTGTAAATCAGTTAATGAATTGGTGAGTTCATCTTTTATCATTGTTCAGTGTAAAGTAATAAATTTTAAGATTTATTCATTTTATAATAATGCATAATGTGAAAAGTAGGAAATGTATGCAAGCAACAGTATCATATATTGGAATATAATATTTTTTGAGCATTATTAAATACAAAACAATAGATAATTTATTAATAATTTAAATTTTATTATATAGAAACTTTTATATAAATATATAAATTATACATATTATATTTTTAAAATGAATTTGGTGTTTATTTTAGTTTTCGAAATTTTGTTGAGAGTTGCAGAAGGCTTGACTTGGCAAGAATCCTTTCTCAAAGTTTTGCCAAAAAGGAAAGGTGCCATAATTAAAGAAGCTCCTAATTCAGATTTGGAGAAATCGAAAGAAAATGATTAAAAATTTGTATAGTTTTATATAAATAAACTTTTGCATATTTATTAATATATTTTCTTTGTTGAAAATTTTTGGATAATGATTTATTTATGACATTATTTAAATATCATTTTCTTAGCAAATAACTGTATTTTATTTTTATATGAAACTCAATGTCATGAAACTAAATGAAAATAATTTGTTCTATAATAAAATGACACTTAAATAATTCTATTATAATAGAATTAATATTGACAAAAGCATTGATATATATATTCATTAAAAATTTATATTTTATCATTGTCGACCTTTATTGTTTTACAGTGATACTTCGGTTTTCGTCGATAACCCGTCCGAAAACAATCGGCAAAATCCAAAACTGACGAAAACCGAGGCAATTATTTCCATATAAATCAATGTAAATCCGATTAATTCGTTCTAGACACTCCAAAATACATACCAAAAACACATTTTATAGAGAATTAATATAGCGTTAAATACTAAAAGCAACAAGAAATTAACATAAAAGACTAATTAGCAAAAAGATAAAAGCATTAAGATTAAAGATAAGATAATTAGAATTAAAAGGAAAGCAATGGAATTGTTCGGCTAGACACGCAGGGTAATGTCTTGTCTTGTAGAAGCTAGTCGGACATGAGCTTCTAGCCTATATCGCCCCGTGGTAAAGTGTGACGTAGTTGTATGCATTTATGATGGTCGTATTGAGGGAAATAATGCCTTCCGGGAAATCCGTTTAAGGGTAACTGGCTCTTATTCAGGCGTTACGGACGTAGAGAAAACCCGGAAAACTTCACGTGGCCAGTCTGCTCTGGCGAAGCGCGAACCCCCGACCGAACTCCCAGTGTTCAGGGAACGGAACAGTTGGTCAACGGTGGGCCGATGCGGGGTAATGTTCACACAACGAGAAACAATCCCATACTGCGCCGGAAAACGTGTGGGTCGCCTTTTGTTTTCGCAAAATTAGCAGCGAGATCACTTGAGCACGACGTCGAAATCCGAGGCAATCGACGAAAACCGAAATAAATTTCTCGCGAAAAAAATCGACGAAGACCGAAACCGCCGATAACCGAAGTCAACTAAAACCAAGTTATGAGCAAGGTAGAGGCCGAAGTTTTAAACACGAAAACGTGAACGTCAGACGTTCGGCACCGCTTCCCTGTATATCTAGATGTTTGGCAATGGCGTTCGGAAAGTCAGTGAAATCATGCTCGACATTCCAAACGCCATTGTCAAACTTCTAGGCTTACAAAAATGCGGCGCTGAACGTCCGACGTACACGTTTTCGTTAAAACTTCGGCCTCAACCTCGCTATTATTGTATATGGCGCTAGGTGTAAATCAGAAAATTGAATGCAGTTAGAAACTAATTGATTTACAGAAATTCAATAGATATTTTGGGATGGAATGTACTGTACGACATGATCTGAGTAAGAAGTATTTAATAAAGGATACATGCCTTCATAATCCAAAACGGTCACTACTTCATCTTCCATTAAAGAAATATTTTGTACTTCATTGACTACGACAAGAGGATCTTTTACCACCAGCCTATCATCTTCAAGTTGTGAGGATAAATATTCATGTAATCTTTTTTCTAAGACAAAGGTGGGCCCCTACGTTTCTCTACCATTGGTCTTAATTCGTTTCGGCTTTGTGCGTCTTAGCAAACACAAACAATCTTGGAACTCCTGCGTTTGGATTGTGACATTTTTTCAGAAAAGGTAAAACGGCAGCAAGACTTGAGCGTTCTAACCTCTTGACCCTTCTGTCCAAAGACCCAATAATCTTGTCATCAACAATGTCACACTCGGTCTTCTTGATGTAAGCATGTAATTCCTTCTCAAAAGTATGCCTCTTCATGATAACTAAATGCCTAGTTTTGTCTGCTTTGGTCATCACTAAGTCATTCGTTCTTAACCGCTCTTTCGTAAGCCATATGTCTCTATTCTTAATACTAGTTGCCTTTTTCTTTGGGCGGTTACTGATGACCGTCTTCCATCTAAACAATTCTTTATCCAAGGATTCATACCAACTACCCCTCTTTCAATCTCCTGTATGGAGGTTTCCCAACTATTTACAACATCTGGGACAAAGTTAGGGCCTTTTTCTAGTACCTCCCTGATTTTCTTCGATATTTCTATCTGGTCCCATACTTTCGCTACTTTCAACACCTGGTATAACAAGGTGACGGCCGGATGTTTGAGCAATTAAGACTTCAGTCTTCCGCTCTGAGATCGATTTCGGGCTGTTGAAGAACCCGGGGCGACTGTACCTGATGTGTCAAGACAGTCCGGCAGCCCAAATTGTGGATCTTCAGAAACCGACGATGGGTAAGATTAAAACGGCCCTCTATAAACAAAACAAAGAATCACCAGCTGCCATATTGCAAGTGTCATGAAATATACGATGAGCACGAAGATCTTTACTTAATGATCTTAGGTAACAGTTAGCAATACTAAAATACGAGCGAGATTTGTGCGCAGATAATTTCTTACCACAGTAAATTTAACAGAAAAATTTATCACAAAACGATTATTGATGCTAATGTCTGAAATTCTATTTAACCCATGCAAGATGTGTGATACCAGAGCCCCTTCGGCCGCCAATTTAAGTCTTTTAATCTTTAAAATTGGCGTTTCCACTTCCCGGGACGAGGACCCAGGGGTTGGATTTGTGGGAAGCGAGTGTTCGGGTTGTTTCATTGTGTCGAATTACACAGAACGTGGCGCTTGGCGTGTAAGTGCGTGAGTGCGAAAATTCGAGTAAAGGTTAAACGGTGTATATCTTTGTGTACAGTGATGTTGTGTCCGTGTGTGTGTGTGTGTGTGTGTGATCGAAGAACGTCTTCGGCATGTCTATAAACAGAAAAAAACAGTAAATTACGATACGAGAATAAGATGTGTTAAAAAATGAAACGAAAGAGTGCTTACCATCGGAGATTTCGGAAAATATTCACATGTCCACTTGGTCCTCTTCGTGGTAAAGTTGGGAAGGGAGAAGAATCTCCCTCCCAAATGTTCCTACAAAACACAAACACAGTGAGAAAAGCAGAAGTTGATTCATTCATTACCTAAGGTGAAGATTATTACCTTTATCAGACAGTCTTTCTTCCCAAACAGTGTTATGAGAAGAGCGAAGGACCTAACCTAGCCTAACCTACCCTAACCGGAAGCTCAATCCTCATAACAGCTGTTTGGAAAGAAAGGTAACCGAAGTAACCGAATGTCGATTCCGATGAAGAAACGTGTCACGTCCGGGTGGTCACAATCGGGAGTCAAATTCGTTGTCGTCGACCGAGTGTCACGTTCGGGAGACAAGTCCGTGGGTCACGTCCGGGAAAAGGTGTCGAGTCCGGGTGAAAAGTGTCTAATCCGGTAAAGATTAAATAGAAAAAAAATTAATTAAATTTAAGGTTTTAGTTTAAATGTTAGTACGACAAGAGGAAAAAAAATTAAAAAACCTCTTGCCTTCTTATCCTACGTTAGTAAATTGAAACCGAAATCTTAAATTTAATGTTAGTACAACAAGAGGAAAAAAAATTAAAAAACCTCTTGCCTTCTTATACTACGTTACTAAATTGAAACTAAAACCTTAAATTTAAATGATACTTCAGAAATAGCAAAGGAAAAAGTCGTTCACATCTCTTGCGAAGCGACGCTTTTTCCTTTGCATCCTTGCCCACACCGAACGAGAGGATCCCACTCGTTGGAAAAGGGAGGAATGATCGAAACATTCCTTCCCTCCCAGTGCGGCAAAGATGATGTCGTCAACATGGAGAATTTTCACTTTTCGGAATAAGTCCGAACAGCGAAATGCCTCCTCTCCGTTCAACGCGGAACAGAGAATGCTGTCGACATCTTCTATTCCTGAAGTCGTTCCCGTGAAGAAAGAACCCCTTCCGCAATTGATGGAAGAGAGTTCCTCTCCCCGCTCAAAGGGGGAAAAGGCCCTCTCTTCATCCATTGCGGAAGGAGAACGCCCTTCACACTTCTTCATCTTCTTAGGCCGCAGCCACAGCCAAAACCGCCAGTCCTTCATTCTGCAAAGAAAGAAAAAATATATATATATATTAATGGGATTCGGATATACTTAACGCAAAAAAAGTTCACGACGAATCGGAATTCGGATAGCTCGCGTTAGATCCCAGCGGAAATTGCTAAAACGTTCCAACTGTATTTGCAGTAGAGTCGACCGACCCGGAACGAAGAAACTCTCTTACATGTAATTTGTATTTGTACGACGGAAAATTAAACACACGCCGCACGTGGCCATGCGGAAAAGGCACTCGAGCCCAAGTCGTAACAAGTGTTTCGTTATAGAGCAATTTACCCTAACGTGTATGTCACATAAACGCAACGACGGCATTTAAAAGAGTTTCGTGCAAAGAAATTGCCAACGAGTCGTCCAAAACACAAGACAAACGTACGAAGAAGCGAAACGTGCCCACAGCCGAACTCGCTATTCGGGACACGAACGTTTAAGTGGCACAAAGCATTGGCACAGGGTTACGTAAGTGTGGAAGATCGACTGCACTCAGAAAAGACCACCTCGTGGAAAGGGACAGAGAGCTTAAGGAAAAGAATTGACGGCCGGATGGCCGAGCGGTAAAGGTGGCAGCCTACCGCTCTGGGGGACCCGGGATCGAATCCGAACGGGTCGAATAATCCCCAGGAATTTTTCGGGGGGTGGTCCGTTCAGATATGTCGGGCCCCGTCCCTCACCACCCGGTCGCCCCATTGTGGGCCTGGCCGAACCCATAATGGGCCTACTAAAAGAGGCTCTCTTAGTGCCCACAGGGCGGAAAGAGTTAAAAAAAAAAGGAAAAGAATTCTTCGTGTCCAGCCTGTATAGATAACTATTACGTGTATTAGTATTAGACGTGTTTGCAGACAATTTAATTCTGGCAAAATAAGCCGTTGAAAAGCGTTGTAACTAATACATAAATTGCATGGAGAAGTCGGAGGTCAAAGGGCGAAATTTTTGACCTGTCCAACAGGGGCGGACAGGCCTTAAAATTTCTGTGTGGAAAAATCATTACCGGTTCAGCCCATAAATAAAAAAAATGACTTTTTTCTTTTTATATTTAAATACAGTATATTCAAAATACAACATTGACAAAAATTGCAATAAGCACAAGTCTAGAACATTAATTTTTTATTTAGAAGTTTGCTTTGTTGAGCAATAATATTAATGACATCATCAGAATCTATTTCATTTAAAATATCCTTCTCCGTCGATATTAACACGAAAGCTTCTAGATTTTCTTGCGAGATACTTGATCTTAATGAATTTTAAGGTAGAAAAGTTCCGTTCACAGGACACTTGTGTTACAGACAGGCCCGGATCCAATAAGTGCGGGGCCCGATTGGATTTTTTTTGCGCTCTATATATTAAATATTTTAAAAAATGCATTTTATATATAGAATTTGCATATATATATAAATCAAATGTCATGGATCATAAGATAGGTACACTTCTACATACATTAAAAAATAAAAATGCACAAAATTCAAAAACAATTACATATTCTATATTATAATGTTCAATTGCATATCTATATTATAATAAACAATAATAAATCTTATCTATCAATGCGAACTTAAAATAAATATATTTTTAATTATTTGAATAATTTATAATTTATCCTTTATCGTCAAAAGCAATTTGCTTTAAATTTCGAAAATAACTTTTTGTTAATTTTGGTGGTGATGCGGGGCCCCATCAAGTGCGGGGCCCGATTGGGCGCCCAATCGCTCCAATCGCCTTAAATCCGGGCCTGGTTACAGACATAGATAGTAAATGTTTGTATGCTTGACCAAGTGTAGAATAAGCACCATTTAACACGTTATATCCGAATAATATATTATAACAACAAATAAGACAATTTTTGCAAGCTTTGCAGTAAGAGGATGAAATCGAATCTTTATCGTTTTCTAGTTGATCATCAGTAGAATGTTCATTTTCGTTTAATTTTATAAAAGTTTCACTGACATTTTCCTTTAAAATATTCCATGACGATTTAAAATGTTGCAATTCTGAAATAATATTGAGTTGCTTCTGGATTAAACTGTAGTAACATTTTACAGCTCTATATGAAGTGTCCAGTGAAGTCGGGTTAAAATACCAAATAGTCTTTTCAATTAGGGTTGGTCCTCGGGTTGGTTTATTTTTGCGTCTTTAGTTAAAGGATGATAGAATCGTTTACGAATGTACTGTACAGTACATACGTATACTCCCTTGGACTTCACTTAGTCTTGAAAAGGGGTCAAGCGCGTATGGACAGTCTACGAAAGTATATGTGCATTTGTACACAATTCTATCATCCCTTAAAGACGCAAAAATGAACTAACCCAAGGACCAACTCTAGTTGCGTCGAATATATGTACGAAGCGTGCTCTTGGTATTTAGTGCGATTGCAAACGACTAGATGTCAGTATTTTAAATTTTTATTTTATATAGCGTTATATTGTTTTGTAATATTATGTTCGACTTCGCAGGTTGCCCATCTACAATCAACGCCATTGTGGGTGAATGGCAAACTAAAAATTAGTTAGCCGAACCTAAAAAATAGATTATTTTTAATCAAATTTTTGGAATATAGAGAAATTATTATTGAATAACATTTTTACTTATCTAAAATAAAGGAAATGATATAATTGGCCATTAAATCCGTTATGATTACAATCAACGTTTTGGTGGCTGGGTGAAAAACCAGTAACTTGTGCTTCCAAAGATTCATAGGGGTGGTGAATAGTTTCTAGCAACGTAAACAAATGATTAACTTTGTCTGTTTTGATTATTTTTCTCCTAGGATGCTTTGTTTGGGCCGAGTCGGCCAATGTAGTGTTGGACTCGGGTCGGCTGGCCTAATTTAACTTCGGCCTCTGGTAGAACCGGGTAAAACGATAAAGGGCTACACATATCTATATTACACCTAAAAATTGAAATTTATCTTACTTAACGAAAAGAATAAATGAATTTTTTTTTAAAATAAAACCGAAACAAAACGGTATATTATGTACATATTTAGAAAAACGGCCCAAATTGTATAAGGCCCGTGTGGAATTTTCCACATTTTCCACATGGCCAGTCCGCCCCTGCTGTCCAAGGAACATCCCATTTTTCAGAATGCCGTCTCCGTCCATCAATGTTACCAGAGTATATTTCAGTTAAAATTACGATGGACTTCGTATTTAAAGTTAGAATTAAATAATTTTTAATTGAATTTCTATAAATAATCCTTATTCTTTGACAGTCTTTATAAAATATAAATGAATTAATTACGAAAATAAACCAATGAGCAAATACTTAATCCGTTTTCGGCGCTTCGGTCGCTTTCCGATGTGGCGGCTCGTTTAAAAGTTCTAATTCACAAGCGACGGCAGATTTAAACGCAAATACGCTGGCCGATGCCGTCTCCGAAAGTTGGAGTAAACGAAACGAAAATAAAATCTTACAGCTAGCTAAATTCTAATTAAAATCTTACTTGTACTGTCGGCGTCCAAAAGTCTTCTTAAAACCACTTCGGGTAGCAAAACACACCGAAAACAGGAGCAAAGAGCGCACACGTCCGTCCGGCAAGCGAAAAACGTGCAAAGTGACGCAAAATCGTGTTGCAACAATAGGCGTTTCCATAGAAACATAGAAACGGCAACAATTGCCGTTTCTATGGAGATTAGAAAGCGCTTAACGAATTCGAATGCGGTTGACGTAATGGATTCTTTTTGAATTTTAAGGCTAAGTATCTGCATTTTTTACGTTTCTATCCCCCGAATGACGACGGATTGGGATCGAGAGACTCCCTACCGCCCTCCGCCTTCCGTTTCCATTCTCCACAAGAGGTTAGAAGCAAGATTTTCTATAATCGAACGTCAATCTTTATCTCGCCACCCCCAAAACTAGAACAAATCATTCCTGTCGTTCGTCCAGTATTCTCCGATTGACCGACAGCGCAATTTTTGCTAAATTTCGTAATATTTCGTTTATCCGACGCCATTTTAAAAGCGGTTACCTGACGTCATCGGACGTTGGTTATATGAAATATGCGTGTTATAGTTTAGTTACGTAAACGTTAATTAAAGTGACTTATATATTAATAAGACTTATTTCCAAGAACTAATAATTTATTTATTTAAAGTAATAAATTTTAAGTGAAAATAAACTAATTTTTTTAAATAAAATTTTAACGAATTTCGGAAGAAGCATATTTTTGACCAGATATTTAGTTAATGTTTAATAAACTCATACTTGTCACATCTTTAATTAGCCATATTATAGCCCGATATTTAGGCGATCGTTTGGTGTAACATTAAAAGTGCTCAGCAAATAAACACAGAAATAAAACACCTTAATTTGTTGCTGAGAAGAATATATTTGAAACAAACGTTTTCAGCCTGGTTAACAGGCCATCATCAGGTTAAAAAAGGAAACGAAAATGGAACAGATACGTTTCATGTATTTAAATCAAAATTTAGAACAAAAACATTTTTTAAAAATATCCAAGATAAACGGAAGAACATATAAGATTAACACGAATTAAAATAAAAAATATCATAAATCTTCCAATAAACTAATTCTAGTCCGAGTTTTTAGTGCACTTTTTAATCATGTACAGTACTTCCACGCTGACGGCAGGCTCTCATTTAAACATCCCTCATGTAGCCTACTTCTATATATTTCCATCTTCTCCGCCGTCATTGATAAAGTGGGGGAAGATACAGGTTTTGTAATTGTTGCCTCGTCCCATTTTACCACCGAACCTTGGACTTGCGACATTTGCGACAAAATTGTAGCATTGGATCCTTTTTTTACGTTATATCTATGCTCTTTTAGTCCTACTGCCAAGCTTCTGTTGGTGACGACTATATAGTCTTTCTTAACATTTAGTTGGATGTTCTCATAAGGTACTTTATAGACACCTGAATTTTCTTCTGTTCTTATTCTGTCTTTATCGTTCCTCAATATCTTATATAAATTGAGGGCTCTTTTTAAAATCATTCTTGCTTGTTTTCGATTAGCAACTTCTTTCATAATACTATTCAAATTACTATTATATGTAAACTTCAAGCGCCTGTTGGGAGCGGTATTTAAGCCTTTTTTTCTCTTCGTTCTTTTCATACTTTTTGAGTAATCCAACAATAATGCTTTTTCTGGTAACCTAGGATCTGGGCTACTTGCAATATCCTATTAATTTCTTTATTTCTGTCATCGATTCTATCACAATACAAATAAGCATCTTCTTATCAAAGTTTGAAAAGCGGCCATTTTATATCGATATGGATCCATTGACTGTGCGGGTATATATAGTGGGGTGTAAGTAGGTTTAATATACACGCTGGTGGACAAATGATCTCTCGTGAACTTGAGATTAATGTCTAAGAAGTGCACATTCAAGGAACTTTTTTGTTCCAATTTTAACTTAATTTTAATTTATCCTTGTTATCATTGGTTCTATTTAAAAACTCATGTATCCTGTTATTATTTCTCCATAAAATAAAAATGTCATCCACATATCTACAGAGATGTATAATATCTTGTTTAAAACCACGCAGGACTCTTCTTTCTAATCTTCTAACTACTAACTCGCAAAGAATTCCAGAGAGGGGACTTCCCATCGGAACCACTCTTTTCTGCCTGTACATTTGACCAAATTTCTGTAACACTTTGCGACTGTACTTGTATATTAATTGTACTGTACATATTTTATTTCTTGTATTTTATTATCTGTGTTCATCATTTTGTATTGTTTTTGCATTTTGTATTTTGTACTTTAATATCCATCTACTGTTTTATTCCCTATATTGTATTTTATTTTGTACCTGTTTCTGTATCTTACAATATGTTAACCCATCTGTACTCATATTCATACAGTTCTATTGTTATTTTAATTCTGTACTCTCTGTTCATTATTGAAAATGTAACATTGTAAATATGTTCTGGTTTCTACCTGGTTATATGCTATGGCACCAGGTATGTGCTGTACCCCAGTATTTTGGAAATTAATAAATATGCATCTGTACTTCTGACCACAAAAAGTAAAACAAGATTGATAGCATACAAGGCTAGCTAGCTCTTCTAGGTCTTGGGTGTAATTAACCTTTTCCATGCGGTTAGGTACCGACGGTCTGTATCACGTGACTTCTTCGTTTATCGGTGATGCGAAACGTACCGATCGGTCCAAATTAAAAAATTAATCAAAAACTTCGATTAATTTGCGTTATATTCGAGTTTTTCAGAGATCTTAGCTTTGATTCGCTTTTCTGTATGTCGATTGACTTTGTTTAAGCTAATAAATGTTTTGTTACCACCCCTGGGCCATAAATATTTTGGTAAATACATCCCCTACTATTCTACAGTAAATCTTCGCAGTTAACTACAGAGTTGACTGAAAACAATCAAAAGGAAACTCCTTCTACAGTTTTATTGGTTATCTTCTGTCTTTGTTGACATTACTTTAACTAATCACAGACTTGTGAAAAGAAAAGTCCCGTCTTCAACCTTTCAAGTAAAATGTAAACAATCGCAATAAATCCGCTTTTTAAATCGTCTTTTAGCATTAATTAACTAATTTAATGTACTTAGACATTAAATTAGCTAATTCTACAATATTTCGGCTAGTAAATATGTTTTTAAAACTATCTAGCAATAAATATTTCCAGAAACGCCGCTTCCCTATAGTAAATCTATGGAAGATCTTCTTGCTGTTAATTGGCTTTAAAAATTTTGTTTCTACGCCTATTACGCTCTAATTGGTAATTTATATTATGACTGAATCAACTTCAACGAATGAGAGTTTTTTTAAAACCATTTGGTGGGGATTTTCCCGAAGAACCAATCCACGTGATTAAAGTCAGAATGTAAACAAACATTAAAAGATAGCTATATTCATCATTTTAGAGCCATAATTCTACTAGTTTTCATGTTATTTGACTTTATTTAGACAAGATTTCTTATCAAAAGCTTCTATCTGAAAAATTTACCGAAAAACTCATTACTTCCGGATATTGCGTAATTGCAGGAAATAATTAACTAATCGCTTACTTCAGTGTATTATTGTATAAAGCCTTGAAAAAATATAAAAAAAGTGTCAAATATTAACTATTTTAAGCAGAAATATATGATGATAAACTTTAACGTGTTGCTTTACGATAACAATCGACTCCTCTCAATGCCAAGTAATTAGAGACATAGTGTAAATAATTGCAATAACTTCTCCCCCGCTCCAGCTAGAGAGTTGCGGTTTGTTTTATTTACAAGAAGACAGATGTGTCTAACTAATAGATGTAAAAAGTTTAGCGATTCCCTTTAAATGGTTTTTTTTCCCTTTTGTTACTAAGCTTCAAATTTTAATATTATTTTAAATTTATATTAAACTAAAAATTAAACAATCGTAAACTGTGATATGTTTTTAATCAAACACAAAAAACAGATTGAATATAGCGCGATATTGAAGCGAAATATCGCGATTTAAAAAATTACCCAAAAAACGCAAAAATGCGCCGCATAACGAATTCCACCTATTTACTTAATGCTAAAGGTTTTCAGCATGGAAAGGGTTAAGCAACTGTGGTTTGTTGTTCAATAATGTCTCCACACAAGATTCAATTATTACCACTTTCGATTCCGTTCAGGCAAGTGCTAAATGCTACCTGTATCCGTAATTGCCGAGTTTCGCAGCAATTGGTCAAATGGCTTAGGCGTGCATAGCGAACGAACAAACTTTTTATTTATATTCATAGAGACAATAGTAAGGATTATTCAGAATATATTAATTATATTTTTAATAATTTTTACTACGAATATGTCTCGTATACGATCATATAAATACAAAATACTGAACATCAAAAATTGTTTTAAAAACAGACACTGAAAAATAATACGTGTAAGGACCCAGACGAGGTCCGAAATCTCAAAAAAAGCAGAATTCTGTTGTGAAAAAATAACGATAAATTATATGAGAGAGAGAGGAGAAAAAAACTCTTGATCAAAACAACGTAACGAAAAGTGTAAACAACGAGTCTCGGGACGACGTCAACGCGTATTAAACGACCTGTTAAGTATCAGTCCAAAGGTAGAACTCTGACACACGCGCTCATAAAGAGGTATAAGTTTGACACAAGTACTCAGAGGAAAAAAATTCAACGTAGGAAAACAATTTCAGAAAAGGGGGAAAAAAAATTGGAGAGATAGAAAATTATCGCGCGATCGTTATAATTCCGAAATGACATCAATTATAAACAACGGATTAAATTATGAGTGCAGGTGTTGTGGTTCTATCAACAATCTTGGAGCATAGTCGACAAAGGGTGTCAAATAGACACCTCGAATCGGACTTTTCCCGCGACCCGACATGGTCTCGTTTTGCGCTTGAAAACAAAGGCGCTTGACCAATGGGGAAAAGGGGAAGGGACGAGGGACCAATCCGAAAGGTGGATAGTACACGAGAAAAACGTATAAAAACTGGGACTTCAAGGTCGAAGAAGAGTTGACATTGGAATTACGGACTGCGTCTTATGGATTAAGCCACGGTGTGTGTAGTGTCGTCGCCCGGAACATCTAAGTGTGTCACCGCTCGTCTCCATCGTCCAACGGCCCTTCTCGTCCGCCCGGGACTGGATAGATCAACCAGCCGAACTCTCACGTTTCTGAAGATCGCTGAGATTTGGAACATGCTTACTTCGGTTAGATAACCGAAGTAAGCATGAATTCGTCCAAATAAACGGTTTTCCGCCTGTAAACACTTGTTATCATTTGCCCCCTTCGCAACCGCCCACATACACGGGCTCCCTTAGGCTCATCCTGACGCAGGATTAATTGTAACCCCCTTGAAAGTCGGCAAATCTTACATACGAAAAATATTGGCGAATTGGCGGTCGACGTGGCGACATCCCTGCATTGGAGGAAGCGTCACGATCGCTTTATTTTCTATCTAAAACAAAAAAGAAGAAGAAAAAAAAAGGCTTGAAAACAGCATGGCGACGACATTATAAAAGTATAATTGAAAACACTATAAACTTGGGTATTGGTGATCGAGTCGTATAATGGCAGCCTGCTATGCGGGTGGTCCGGTTTAATATAACGTTCTCGGCGGAAAAAACAGTATAGAATAACGTTACATACAAATTAAATACAGGTAAGTGCTTTCTCGTTGTCATTTCTATTTGAGTCTGGCTTTTTTATTTAGTTCTTTCCGTCCTGTGTGTACTAAGTGGGCCAGTTTATTGTAAGCCACATTATGGGTGGTGAGGGACGGGACCCGACGTATTCGGACGGACCACCCCTGAAAAATTTCTGGGGTTCTTCGACCTTCCCAGATCTGATGGAGGACCCAGAGAGTGGTAAGCCGCTATTTTAAATGGTCGGCCATCCGGCCATTTACGATCTACGGCGTACGAATGTGTTCGAAGCAATTGGCAAAACAAAAAATTCATATTGAACATTTTTATATGCCGAGCGGATAATACTACCGAATACTGGTAATTGGTCGCGGGTTCGAGTCCCACCAACGAGCTGGCTACGTGCAGTTCTCCTCGCATATGTAACAGTCGAAAATATATCTTAAATTGTTCAGATATAATATTTTCTAATGTTAACTCTATGAAACTGTCCCGTTCACAGCCGAATATCGAACGGTAATCTGCCAACCAATCAAATTTCAGAAATAAACAGACCAAATATTTAAACTCTGCACTCTCGAAGACCACTTAAAAAACATATTTTGTGCTGCTCCGTAACTTTATTATTTGTAATTTTCATATTCGAATGCCGTTGGTCCTATAGAAAGAAAGGGCTGTCGCGGATGGAGGTTAAAGTTAATTCGACTAAAAGTAGTCGTTGACCTCTTCCCAGAAGAGAGGATGGTCAACAATTAATCATTAATACAGTACATATTGTGCGATTGTTTTCATATTTTAATGTACTTTGAATTACTTAAAATTAATATTTTATTATAATCGCATTAATGTATTTTATTACTAATTTCTATATATGTGAAAAACAACGATAAGACTGCTATTGTATATTCGAATATAAATCCGTATATGCATATTCCCGATGGAAGTGCCTTATTGTCGAATACGGGACAGCTTCCACGGCAAAAATATCTAAATGGTGTAAATCAGCAAGATTACAGGCATTCACGCGTGCGTTTTATTGAGCATCAACCTCACGCTGTTTAGCTGGTGGATGCTACACCAAAATATCCTATAACGCTTACAATGATTCTATCTATTAGGCACTCGTAGGGGGCCGGATGGCCGAGCGGTCAAGGTTAGCAACCTACCACCCTGGGGGACCCGGGATCGAATCCGGACGGGTCGAGAAATCCCCAGGAATTTTTCGGGGGGTGGTCCGTCCGGATATGTCGGTCCCCGTCCCTCACCACCCGGCCGCCCCATTGTGGGCCTGGCCGAACCCATAATGGGCTTGCTATAAGAGGCCCTCTTAGTGCCCACTGGGCGGAAAGAGTTTAAAAAAAAAAAAAAAAAGGCACTCGTAGGGAGTTATTTGACTAAGCGGATTGTTGGACTATGAACCCAAAGTTGAGTTTTAATTAAACACTTGGCTTTATTTCCATCTTTATTTAGTTGAGATTTAGGGAGAGAGAGTGTTCTTAAAGGTCTATTCTCTCTTAGGTGTGCTTTAAGAAAATCTAAATCAATAAGGATTTTTTGGATCTCACCTTGTATCTTCTCAATCATGTCACTCCAATGAGATGGCTGTATTATTTTCTTGATGGAATTCGCCGTTTCTGTAATTTTATTTTCTTGATGGAATTCGCCGTTTCTGTAATTGAAATTTCAATTAACAATAGAATATTCCAATAGGAAATTTCAATTGCAGAAGTAATCCCTACAATCAACTAAATAAAGATGGAAATAAAGCCAAGTGTTTAATTAAAACTCAACTTTGGGTTCATAGTCCAACAATCAACACAACACGGTTCCAAAGAAGAAATAAGCGGATTGTTTTAAGATTTAAAAAGTAAAAAAATATTTTGTTATTTTTATGTACGTTTCTTTACAATGTTATATTTAATTATAATTTTCTTTTAATTATAATTATATTGACAGATTTTCAGACATAAAATCTTTAGAATTTTTATCACTTTTAGATGTTAATAATTTTAAATATTATGAAAAACTTTTTTGAAGCGAGTTTTATTTCTTTAAGTAAATTTTATGGGAAATTTTTTTTAAAATCTAAATTACAATATGTGTGTGAATCTGTAGTGAATAGCAATACAGTATTTATATTCGTGTCCAGACTATTATATTGGCAAGTCACTGGTAGACATAAAAATATTATAATTAATGACGATCTGAGCAAAAATGTACTAAAAAAGAATTATATGATTTAATATTATTTTTTACGGTCCCATTTTCGAGTGCGTCAGTTGAGCGCAGTTTTTCAACCACGAAGCGAATTGATACATTGGCAAGGAACACTCAGAGGAAAGATTGTCGTCACCAGCGTTGCTTTCGACAGAAAAAAAGCTTTTTTATTTGTTTTGTCGAAACCGTAAAGATTATGGATTAAATAGATGAATTTGCCAAGTGACTATAAATTCATCAAGTCAGTGACACCAAACAAAACAAGAAAAAAAGCTTTTAAATACTTTGATGGAATCGACGACGAGCGATTTCTATGATAAAGTAATAACGACTTTGCGAAAAAAAATTGCCGAAGAAAGTTAGTTTGTAAAAAAATAAAAACAAGTTTTTATATCTTTGTTTCGTGTCAATTATCTATTTTAGAATTAAAATAAATAAACTGTTTATTTTTGTCATTTCCAGCATTTGTTTAAAATTTTTATGGAAACCTAGCTTCTCTATCAACAAATGTCACCGCACGCCACTGCACTGTAGGTTATGGATCCGCTACTCACAAAAACAGGGAATTCACAAAAATGTGTGGATAATGTGAGAATGTGTTCGGATAAATGAAGATATATAGCAACTTTTAAAACTTTATATAACATAGGTCTGATCAACCTATAGCTGCCAACCCTCCACATTTGGAAACAGTCTCTCAACCTGAGCTAGAAAAATCTCCGCCTTTCTGAAATAAAATAACACTTATAATGCATTGTCTTTGCAAAAATCGTAATTATTAATTATTGTAATTTTTTATAATTAATTATCTTTGTATATAATACGTGTTAATTGTAGTACAATGCGCTATTACTCTGTTTTCTATTTTATACTACTAGTAGTCCGTCTAGTAGAAAAAGACAATATTATAAACCTATTATTGTGATAAAGAGAATGAAGATTGAATAAATGCTTAAAAGTGCCACATATTTTGTCTACAAAATACGAAATATATTCTCAGCCTTTCCTCTCATCTTTAATCTAAGGTTAGCTTACATAACCTTTTTTTTAAAGCACTCAATTTGAGTTATTCTATTTGTCGCACTATACGACAAACCATAAACAAAATCTATAGCAAATTTAATATAGTATATTCATAAACGTTATTTTAAGTATACATAGCGCCATCTATCGGAAAACACTGTATCTATTAAAAGTATTCTTTAAATAAGAATTACAAGTATAACGATAACAAATTTTATTAAAAGTATTAAATTGTAACCTCTCGTGATTTTATACTATTATTTAAAAACTAAAACAAAATAAATACCCCTGGCGGGACTCGAACCCGCAATCCCCGGTTTAGGAGACCGATGCCTTATCCATTAGGCCACAGGGGCTTCGACATGTCCTTCTTTAAAATAGTTTTTAAATCCGAAATAAAATTATTACTTTTGTGACGTATAATAATTGTCATTTTCTTATAGAAGAAGACACAAATGATAATACCTTACAATTGTAGTAACATATATCGAATAATTTCGACTAGTTATAATAAATCAAGCCTTTGTCTAAATGAATAAATCTACGTGGAATCTGCTAATGCTTTTCTAACAAAGAATAGTCTACAAAAAAATCTATATTTAATTTATATAATTAAACGAACTCGTGCTTAATTATTTCCATGTACCGATTAAATTGTTAAAACAACCAATCAGAAAACGTAAAAAGAAAAATTCCCTACTGCCATCATTAGACGAGGAGGGAGAGTTTAAAAATGGCAAGCAGAAACTTGTTGCTGCTCTACGTATTTTTTACGTTGATGAAAACTTTAAAATTTCAAACGGAAGATCATTTCAATATGGCAAAATTTGAACTTTTACCCACTCAACAGTTGGAAATGATGGATGGTAGAAATCGTTACGAACTTTTACGTAATCAAATACCATTGTATGGTGATTGCTGGATTAAAGCTGTGGAAGAATTGCATTTAGGATGTAAGCAGTTAAACGAAGAAACACAAAGTAGATTGGCTTTCTCATTTGCCAGATGTTTTCTTCTAAAACTAGGATTGAAAATTGATCCATGCCCATCGCACGTAGATATTGCGGAATGCATGAAGGATATGAATGAAAAAATTTTTACTTCTTACACTGAATTTTTTACGCATACTCAAAGTATATGCTTCTTCTTACAGAGCCAAGTTTGGCAAGACGAAGTGGAAGGTACGGTTCGTAAACTGTCGACCGCTTCGAAACGGTTGAGTTATAAGTTGGAACGGGCCACGGAGAAGCAGGCAGAAATATTGAAATTGCAGAGCGTCTCTCTGGGCGAACAGCAGAAAATGTTGAAATCTGGTAATGATCTTAATAGCCAAATTGAAAAGTCCAGAGAGAATATTAAAAATGTTTTTCAGGAGCTTAAATCTACTACTCAAGAGCACAGAATTTTAATTTTTGAAGTCTTTGAGCAGATTAATAAATTAAATGCTCTTATTTTAGGTGGTTTTGTTGGGTTTTATACCATAGTGTTTTATGTAATATCGGTTTTTATTTCGTATTTATTGACTTCCACTACAAGAACTCAAGATGCTCGGTTATGGTTATTTATCATTATGACTTTAAATTGTATAGGAGAACAAATAATATGTTCGTATAGTATGAAAGAGGAAAGTGAAAGAAATAAGTTATTACAAGATGAAGTAAGTATCTTATAATTTTTAAAATTATAGTTGTAAAAATAGGATTTGGATGAAATCCAGAATGTGTACATAATTTTCACACCCCTACGGGCGACCCTTCGCGAGATATAGCCCCCCCAAAATCGGGCCGCGCGATGATCGCGGCGCGCGTCGCTCTGCTAACGCGCGTCGCACTGCAAACGCGCGTCGCTCTGCTAACTCGCGGCGAAGACTCGCTTTTAAGTATGTAGCACACACGACTAGCGTACGTCATTTCCGGTCACGTGACTTCGCTTTCGTACCTATGGTGTCTCGTACGAGGTACCAGTCACGTGACTCCTATATAACTTTTTAAAATATACATGTTTAGGTAAAATGGAATATACAAAATAGTTTATTTATAGTATAATTAACTTTTATATAATAATTTAATAAATAGTAAAAAGTGATGATTAATTTTAATTAAATAGTAATATTTTTCATGTAAGAAATGTTAATACTATTTATTTCCACTTCAGAATCTATCCTGATATGTCATCTATGCTAGTAATAAAAACTTCACTACCGACAGTAAATTAAAGAAATGTGATGGCAACGACCAAGACGATCTTCTCGAAATAGTTGTTGAACTATACTGTATATCAATAAGAGAAAAAACCACCATTTGTTTGACGATAGACGATAGAGTTTACAAGACGGGAAAAGACGATGTTTCTCATCCCTCTTTGGCTACACGTGACACGTGGCCGCAACAAATGTATATTAAAATCTAAACAAAAGTGCAATAAATTGCCTCGATCGTCGTCGAGCGCGACATTTGATATAAACAATATCAAGACTGTTTACTATTTTGTAGAAATTATTGTCAGTTAGATGCTAATTGATGGGTGAGAGCTGTCATCAGACAAACTTCCCGATTGCACGTGGTCCGTACTAGCTAGATCTAGACACTAGCCCGACTAACAGGTGCGCGTACAAATCATCGACAGTATGACAGTTCTCACTCCTCAAAAATGGTATAAAAGGGGCTCGCACCCAATTGTCGGGGCGGCGTCCGAACAAGCTGACAACGGCTGGTCAACACCATCAACTCCGTTCACTCTACGCATCTAGGCAAAGACGAACAGCGAGGTAAACTTAGATTTATTTACTTAAAACCTTTCTCTCTCTCCCCCTCCATTGACCGCGAGTTAGTTATATCTAATTCGGAAATTAAAAAGGGATTAGTTCCCTTAAATGCCTCGAATGCCGACATCTCTCCTCCAACGTCCTATTTTATATTTCTCTTTGTATGTTACCATTTAGTTAATGTTTTCATTAAATTTATTTGATAAATTAAGTGGGTGATTACTTGTATATCGCCGACACCTTATCGACTTATCCGCGGGTTAAGCTTTGATGCTTAACCCCCGATACTCACAGAAAGAAAGAATCGTTTATTAAAAAGAAACGAATAAAACTTTACAATATATGGAAATCGTATTTTAAAAATTGTAATAACAATAGAATATTTTAAAAAGTGTGTACATGATTTCTTTTAAATCTGTTTTTATGTAAAACTTAATTTGTATGTATTATTAAAAATCTTTATTTTTGGATTAAAAGAAAGTTGTTTGATGGTTAGTGGATTTTTCTTATTTATTTGTCAATCCATCACAAAGAACCAGCCGAAAAGAAAGGTGAGGAGCTGCTAATTCATTTTAAGATACTGTATATAAAATTAATATGGGTATGTGTTAGATAAAAGAGTATAGATTACGTTTATTACTGATCACATGTGATTTTGTTTGAGAGAACTAATCGTGCGTTCATTAAATTAATACTTTATTTTGATCAAAAGTTACTGGCGGGACATGAACATATATACATAGATAAATTCGAACTATCCGATCAATTTTCTCTCGCGCCAAAACAAGTTATTTTTACGCGGATTAAGCGATCATTCATAATTTTTTCGTTTTCATTTGTATTTAAAGAGTGATGTATAGGCCTATTGATATTTGTAATTGCGAAATAATTTTGGTAGCTTTTTTGCAACGCGAAGGATTGATTTCAGATATAGAAAAACGTGCGCAATGCAGAAACGAGTATAAGTTTGTGAAAAATAGACAAAATATTTTCCGTGTACAATTTGCATTAAATTTTATGGAAAAAAAGCCCAATATTTCGGACCTACCTAACCTAACCTATCCAATGGTCGGATGCCGAGCGGTCAAGGAGTGCATTTTTTTATTCCTTTGCGCCAGCGGCATATGTTTAAGTTTAAACATTCTTGCGGAACGCGTTCCTAAATTCCTGTCGGAGTGGGTGCCGACTACTGCTACAAGCGGCCATCTTTGCCGCTTGTAGCAGTAGTTTATGGTGGAAAGCAACATGGAGTTCTCCTTGCGCGGACAGTTTCGTTTCGGGGTCCATTACGTGGTTTTATGAATGAAAATTTAGAAGTTGTGAATGCGCAAGTTAGTAAACGCCGTGATGTAAGTATCTTCTCGAATTTTTTCGAATGGACCCGAAAATCTCCATGAAATTATTCGGGAGGTGGCCCTTCAGGATATGTCAGGTCCCGTTCCTCATCAACCCGATCGCCCCGTTGTGGGCATGGTCAAACTTATAATGGGCTTGCTAAAAGAGGCCCCTCTTAGTGCCCACGGGGCGGAAATAGTTAGAAAAAACCCTTATCCTTACCCAACGCAACTTACTAAGTCTCTTAAGTTCAAAATGAAGACTCTGAAGTTAAAAATGAGTCACCCAGCCCACAAATGACTCTCTTTGACAAGATAAAATTGACATCAATTGGAAATACATCTTAAAAAATTTCAGATATATTTTTTTCCTAATGTTAACTTTAAGAATTTCATTAGTAACTTATTTCATTAGCAAAAGTGCATAGATACAAAATAATTCATATTTATGTTTGGGCTACAAATAGTTCAATTCGGCTATTTTTAAAGCACAACTGTTACTTTATAATCCAGATCTGGCAACATTGTATATCAGTCCTTATCATTTCAAACATGCCTTTGAACATGATGCCAGAACAAATTTCGGAGAATCCCGTCGTGGATACCGAAGAGATTTTTAATCGATTAACTTGTTTTAATTTTGCAGCGTACTTCCCCAACGAACTTGCCGCCGAGAAATTTTGCCACATGGTGGGACTTGTGCCCCATCCGGACCTGACCGGCTTTGTACCGTCGTGTTCTAAGTGTGGAGGTAAAATTTCCTTGATTTCCTCCTGTACAAAAGTGCCGTACGCAAGTATCTGTTAGCTAATTCAATTTGTCGTATTTTTCAGGCGCGATGAGGAAAGAGCCGGCACCAGCGGAGAGGTTTGGATTTGTCTACCGCTGCGAAAAACTATCGCAAAGAAAAAAAATGCGTAGGCGGACAGGTGGCTTTGTCTGGCGGCCCATGTGCAGTGGTAGCCTCTCTTGTACAAAGAATACATTTTTTGAAGGCGCTCAGCTTTCTGCTCAAGAGGTATAATATCGTTGCAGTATGCCATATTTTGGATATATTATATTTTTCGTATTTCTTCTTTCTTTGTTCCTTTGTTCTTTTGTCTTTCGCCATTCTGGAATGATCCTGTTTAACCCTACCCTTGGGAGTTGATGACTCACATCTAAGACAATAGAAAGTAAGTAGCCGTAAGGGGTTTAACAGGGTCGGGGGAGAACACCCACAAAATCGGCGGTTTCACGTCACGTTACGTGTTTCTCTAATTCGATCGTAAAGATGATGTATGTTTTGAGATAATTTATTTTTTTTGTATTTAACAGGTGCTTATGATTATATTCTCATGGGTCCTGAAGCTGCCGGTCACCGACGCCGCCTCACAATGCGGCGTGTCACGTCAAACAGCGGTAGACTGGTATAACTTCTGCCGGGAAATTGCGGAGATTTTCGTCTCGAACAATCAAAATCACCAGCTTGGCGGTAAAGGCCTGCACGTCGAGGTGACGATCGATCCAAGTTTCTGACTTCGCCGATATACCGTCTATGTCTATATACATATGTTTTTCTTTTCAGATTGATGAAACTTTTACTAGAAGAAGAAAGTACAACCGCGGGCGCATAACCAAAGGCACCCAAATAACTATATTTGGTGCCTATTGTCGGGAAACGAAAGAAGTTATGTACTGGCATGTAAGTAGTAACGAAACATTATTTCCTGTTATTATTTACTTTTAGTGGAAGTTTTGTGTTATATTTTCTCGTATTCTTTCAGGTGGAGAACAAAAGCAGGCGCGTTCTTTGGAGCTACATGTCCAGATACATAGCTCCTGGTTCCATAGTGCTTTCCGACAGCGCGCCCCAATATCGCGGCTGTACGACGATGGGCTTCTCGGAACATAAGACCGTGAATCACAGCCAGCAGGGCCCCGGGAGGTAAGGAGGATGATACTGTGCTATGTGTTAAGTGAAAAAAAAAGAAATGAATGAGCGTTTTGAGAAGGATACCGAAAAGTGACATTTTTCTTTTTTCTTCTCGTAGATTCGTCAACAGCGAAGATTCTGAGGCCCACACTCAAAACATCGAGTGTAGACATCGCTGGCTGAAGAGGTCCATCAAGTCCCTCCGCACGGACAGGAGCTTGCAGAGTTACACGTGCAGCTACGTATACAGAACGCGGTTCCTGTCTAAGTTGCCAACAACAGCGGCAAAATTCCGGCAGTTTGTTGAGCATATCGCAGCCGTCTACCCAGGTCCCGGTCGCCAGGGTCTCCAACTCCTGACGATCGGTGTGCCCGCGGACCAAGATCTGCCGCCTGACGAGCCATATAGCGATATCCACGTGCCCGACAGCGACGAAGAGGAACAGCTGGAGGATGAAGACCGCCCAGTGAGTAGTGAAGCTTGTGTACCGAAGCTTGTGTAGTGAAGTGCGCGTGACCGAAGGATACTTCTTTGCGGATTTGAAACCTGGATTATGTGATTTTTCAGGCATCGGACGCAACCAACACCTTTGTCGTCGACCAGAAAGATCAAGCGGAAGCTGGGACCAGCGGCTGTGCATCGTAACCAAGATGTCGCCAGATAGCGAGAGGACAGCGCCTCCTCTTGCGGGAGACGCAGGGGAGGCGCTGTGAGGGTGAGTGTCTGTTTTCTTCTCTTTTTACATCGGCAGTTAAGCTTAGTTCATACTGAGCGTGATTCGTTGGCGAATGCGAAAAGCAGAGCGAATAACACGTCAGACATGACGTCGTTTCCGGCGAATTTTACCATTTCGTGAATCGCTTCGAAGTTCGGAACAGTTGAGGTTTTTCGTTAGCGAAAAAATTTCGCCACCACTCGTATTCCCGCTAGTTGTCACGTGGTTCTTGTTTTCAAGATGGCTACAGAAACTTCCTAAGCAATAGAGTAAATGTTGTAATTACGGAATTTTAATATTCCTCTCACCCAGCATCGTTTTCTTTTCGACGTATCTTTCTTTCTCAATAAATAAACAAACGTGGTTAACGACGGAATATCGGAAACGGCCATTTTGTTTTTCGACATGTTTTTGCTTGCTTGCAAATGATAGGCTGGGTAAAAATCGGGTACTTTTCGCATTGGCTTTCGATATTCGCTCAGTGTGAACTAAACTATAAGTCGGATTTGAAACTTGGATTATAAGTTTTCAGACAACATCGGGCGCCATCAGCACTTTCGTCAACGATCCCCAGGACCGGGCCGAGGCGGGAACCAGCGACCTCTCGATCACATCACGAAGAGGCTATGCGTCGCAAGCTAGCGAAAAGACGTCGCGGGATACGCAAGAGGAGTTGCTTTTGAAGGTTAGTGTAGAATCTGTTTTTTTCGCCTTTTACATCGGCAGTTAGAATGTGTGATTCTTTTCGGTTAGCAGCGCGCCAGTCAATTGACGTGATCTAACTTACGTGTATTGGGTTCATAATCAGTTCAGAGAGAATTACCCAAATGGGTAAGCCGGAAATGGTTAGTGAGTTTACGAGCGGTTACAGTCGCGCGCGATACTCAGCAGAGCGACGCGCGTCGCGACCTCGCGCGCGATACTCAGCAGAGCGACGCGCGTCGCGACCTCGCGCGCAACCCGATTTTGAGGGTAAATAAAAATGCGTATTATTTTCGTTAAAGTTGGTAAAGTTATTTATTAATAATTATCGACGTTATTAAAATATTAATATAGCAATAAATGGTTGGTACTCAAAACTAACGAATAAATTATTGCTTTAAGTAATCTTTATAACGGAAACTAAAATCGTATCAATATTTTAATTTATTTTATTATATTATATACTATAATTAATATTAATGATCGAAATATAGGACTTTACGGAATGTTTTGTTTAGTTTAGTTTAGTTACTTTAGATGTTTAGTTTAAGTCGTTCCGATCGCTTACTTTACTCACATCGGTCGCCTAAGTGGTATTAAAGGTGGCAACGAGGTTACTCTCGCTCGTTTATATTGATTTCGTTTCGATGATTAATTGGTAAGGAGAGGGCGAGAACCGACCCAAATTGTAGACCCCCTGTGCGATGAAACAAACAAATTTTTGGTATATGTAGGTGTCACGTGACCGGAAGTGACGTAGGTATAGCCCTCACCACCCGATCGGCCGATCGCGCGCGGCCCGATTTTGGGGGGGCTATATCTCGCGAAGGGTCGCCCGTAGGGGTGTGGTTCATTAGACATTATTTGATCGCACAGGGGGGGTCTACAATTTGGGGG